>NC_077227.1:470863863-471463863 GCF_027887165.1 Monodelphis domestica | reverse complement strand
CCCTCCTTCCTTCCTTCCTTCCTTCCTTCCTTCCTTCCTTCCTTCCTTCCTTCCTTCCTTCCTTCCTTCCTTCCTTCCTTCCTTCCTTCCTCCTTTCCAACATTGTCCTGGGAGCTGGAAAGAAATCGAATCTCAGAGAGACAAAGGAATTTAACACATTAATTAACTGGCAGAATTGACTCTAGAACCCATATCTTTTGATATCTAAAACTTGATCTTAGTGTAGGGGAAAGATTTGGAAGCCACATAGGACCAAAGATCTAGAACAGGCAGGGATCTTGGAGGCTGTTTAGTCTAACCTCTCTGTTTTGAAGATAAATAAAGTGAGGACTATGGAGACTAAGTACCTTGTTAATGGTTCACACAGGCAATAAGTATTATAGGTGGGATTTGAACCCAGGTCTTCTGAATCCAGAGTCAGTAAATAATACACATATTTATCATCATTTCCAATATATCTTAATTCTTTCTGGGTTCAAATCCTGATTCTGTTGGCTACTACTCATATGATTTTAGGCAAGATGTTTCTATCTCAGTTTCCTCACCTATAAGATGATAATGATGGATTAGATGACTACCAGGGTCCCTTCTAACTCTGAAGCCTATGGATAAACTTATATGAGTGAAAATCTAAACTTACTTTTTATTAATTTCCCAAAGGAAACTTCCTGTTCCACATAGCCACATTTCCCCTGAGCAAATGTTCTATGGCTTGATTTTCTTTTAAAGATGGGGCCCAGCTGGCCCCAGAAAGTACCATACTAGAGGGTTTTAAGTAGGGGCTATCAGTGGAACTGTAAACATCCTTAGGAGCAGTCTGGGGGGGGGCAACCTTGTTTCTTGTGAGCTAAACTCCATATGGAAAAGCCGCAATGGTTAGTATGTGACATCCCTCCTTATCTCCTATCTCCATCTCACCTCCTGGCTCCTTCCTGGTGCCTCATATAGGGTCCCCAAGGGTTATTCAGAACAGCCAGGGTGAAAGGCTAGCTGGTCTCTGCTGAAGTTTCTATCCGCTGGCTACAGTCTCTGTAGGGAGTCCAAAGCAGGGTGTAGGATGTCTGCAGGTGGGCCGAATGGATGTGGCCAAATGGGCTTTTCATTAGCATTTGTGGGGCATTTCTTATAGACCAACCCAAGGCATCTTCCCTGAAATATATATGGGTTTTGGAATGACCATCTCTGTACCTCTGTCTGTTTCCCAAATGACTAGGGTTTGAGAAGGAGTAGGTCTTCTGTTATAAGAGGAGAGCCCAAGGACATGCATGAGTGAGAGAAAGATAATATAAAAAAGGTCAATGAAGAAGACTGGAAGAAAGTGTATGTTCATGTGTGAAAGAGTGAGAGAGAGAGAAAAATTAGAGAGAGACAGAGAGACAGAAACAGAAACAGAGGGAGAGAGAACACAGTCAAGAAAGATAGTAAAACCCTGAAGATGTGTGATATGTTAATGCACTCACATACAACAGACACATGCATACTCACACAAAGGAAAGATAATGAGAGACAGCCATAAGGACACAATGAAAGAAAAGGAAGAAGAGGGAAGGAGAGGCTGACAGAACAGCAAGAAAGACAAAGAAGAAAAAGCTAGGTAGCTGTTTAGGAAGACAGAAGGAAAAGGATCTGTACCTCCACATAAATTTAAGTTATTTTATTACCCCCCTCAGGGGGGTGACTGCAATTTCAGTCTGTAATTTTGTTGTTGTCTGATCATTTCAGTCCTGTTTGACTCTTTGAGATCCCATTTGGGATTTTCTATGCAAAGATCATAGAGTGGTTTGCCATTTCCTTCTCTGATTCATTTTACAGAGGACAAAACTGAGCCAACTGGATTAAATGACTGACCAGGGTCACACAGCTAGTAAGTATTCTAGGCTAGATTTGAACTCAGGTCTTCCTGACTCCTCATCTGGTGCCCTAATCACTGCACTACCTAGCTACAAGAGAATCCCACATTTACTTGAAATGAAAGGTCACATGGAATGTAATCCTTAAGGTGGGAGGAACTCAGCCATAGGAAATGGGAATTATTTTACAAATGAGTTTAGTTCATCACTTACAGAAGTGCTTCCATCCTAATCCAACCCCTTGATTTTCCAAATAGCAAAACAGGCCCAGAGATGGGAAATGCTATGTTCAAGGTCACACAGTGAATTAGTGTCAGAGCTGTGTCTGTGTTTACCTGCGTTTCTAGACTCACAGGCCAGTAACAAACTGCCTCTCTCCAACAGCAGGTAGTATCTCGCTGGGCTCCTAAAAGAAATGAGCTGGCCAGATATTGGAATGGAGAAACGATAGGATTTTGGCTTGGACATCAGCCTTGGCATTCAGAAACAGCAGACTGCCCGAGGGGTCCTGGCACAGTCCTGAAAGTGATAAATGAGCACCTCTATTCATTTTTTTTATCCCTTTTTTACCTTCAAAGTAACAAGTGCCCTGATGCCTGCAGTCAGGCAGTCACAGACACTCTATGGAGCCATGTGGCCTTTTTTATCTTTTTGGTCTCAGACAGACTATATTTCATCAATCTAATAATGCAAACAGGCCTGGCGACCCCTGGGGAGGTCACACAAAAGGGAGAAGGTGCCCTACTAGGCATCCTGTCTTTATTATTCCACTCCCACCTTTTCCTCATCCCCAGAGTCAGAGCAGAGTATTAGAAGGACCCAGGAGACCGGAGTCGTAATCTCATCTTTCCCACTCATTTGCTGAGTGACTTTGAGCAAATTGCTTCCCCTCTCTGTGCCTCTTAGATGCCTTCCCTGTAAAATATGGGGAGGTGGGGTCACACTAGAAGACCTCTCAGGTGCCTTCCAGCTCTAGCATTGTCTATTCTATATTCTAACATTCTCCCTTCTAATCTTCCCTCCAGCTCTGGAAGCTATGAAGTGCAGACAGAGGGTAAAAATAATTGATAATGTATGACAACTTGCCTCCCCTCCTTCTTTCCAATTTCTCTATTTTCCAGCCCAACTTCCCGCTCCTGCCAAGGACAAGCTGGTCTGAAGAGGAGAATGATGGGCAATAACTTCTATCTGATACAACGACTTGGTTTCAAGAATGAAGCCCTATAAACTGTTCAGGAGGACTTAGGGGAAGGAAGAGATCACATTTCAGATGAAGGAAGGGGAGAATTTTTCCAGTGGGAGGACTTTGAGCCGTTGTCAACTTCGAATAAACGTGAAACAGCACTCTTCATCCCTCCTCAGCCCAGGGTTGCAAAGTCATTAACTCTGTCCAGCTAAAATATTATAGGGAGAAGGGGGCGTAATAATCTACATATTTAATGTGCATTAGTCATTCTCGACCTCTGTGTGCTGTAGATATTTATTCAGCAATTATCACACCAGTATTGCAAACTATAAAACAAAACATTAAACTAGTCAAAACACAGTCTTTTTATGGGAAACAGATTGAAAAATCCATCAGCCCTTATCTATCTATCACAAGTGCCGACAGAAACCATGGGAAGGGAAAACAAACATAAATAAGGATTGTCCAGCTTGGGAATTTTGAAGGCTGCTGAGTGGTCCCCAGAGGCCAGTGACTTCTGCTCCCGAAATCTGGGTGTGGGCCACAACCGTACACGCACACCAGCCCCCTTCCCAGATCAGAAAGGGACAAACTGGGAATTCTAGGGCTGTAGTTTGAATCACCTTCCCCTATCTGACCGCGAGTCTCAAGGAAGATGAGTGACCCTCTGGGACCCTTATTTTTTAATTCCAATAACATGGTTCTTTCCATGACACTGTGAGGCAGCACATTGCAGGGGGGAAAGCACCGACTAGGAGCCAAGGAGTTCTAGTCCTGTCCCTATCACTTACTTGCTTTATAAATTTGGGCCAATCACTTCTTCTCTTTGGGGCCTCTGTTTCTTCATGTAGAAAATGTCAGAGTGGGGAAGGGGTTCATTCTTGCCCTGTCTACTCAGAGGACTGTGGTGAGGATCCAGGAATGTGTTGGCAATTTTTTTTAACACTTACTTTCTTAGTATAAATTCTAAGATGGAATAATGGCAAGGACTAGTCAATTGGGATTAAGTGACTTGCTCAGGGTCACCCAGCTAGGTAGTGTCTGAGGCCAGACTTAAAACCAGGTTCTCCTGACCCCAGACCTAGCACTCTATCCACTATGTGCTACCTAGTTGCCTCCTGTACTGGTAAACGTTGAACAATGAGCTCTCCAAGAAGAAAAATAAAAGATGTATTCCTGACACACTTTTAAACAATAAATAACCAATAAACAACCAACAACCCAATAAATCAAGTCCTAACTTGTTTTTGTTGTTCTGTGGTTTTAGACTCTTCATGACCCCTTTTGGGATTTTCTTGGCAGAGATACTGGAATAGTTTGCCATTTCCTTCTCCAACTCATTTTGCAGAGGAGGAAACTGAGGCTGACAGGTTAAATGACCTACCTAGGGTCACCCAGCTAGTAAGTGTCTGAGGTCAGATTTGAACTCTGGAAGATATTAATCTTTCTGACTCCAAGTCCAGTTCTCTATCTATTATGTTACCAGGCTACCCAAATTTGGAGGGTTTGCTGATTTCCCATGTGTAAATACAATAAAAATTTAATAATTGGCTCCCGAGAGCCAGTTGGAGCTGGCTCCAGCACATCCTGGTGAGAATCAGATGGGATGACACATGGGGAAAGCACAATCATAAACTATAAGACTGAATACAAAGTTAGGCATAATTGTTGCCTCCAATTCTGTCATTCTGCCATCTTGTTTTTTTGTGGAATGTCTGAATGTGGAAGAATCAAAGTAACAGGTTTCATTATCATTTTGTTCTCATTAAAAAAAAATAATCCTTCTCCCTTGTCCCACTCTCAACCCTCACCACCCCATTACCTCTGAGCAGACCTTTACCCAGCCCCAGGCACTCTATTTAGGGAGTTCCATCTAGGGCCACTGCATCCAAAGAGATGAATGAGTCCTGGTGCTTCTGATGGTACTTCAGTCTGTTCAAAGAGGGTCACATTTCATGTAAACCAGTTTGCAGCAGCTCAATAATTCAGTGTGAATATATAATACCCTTTCATAAACCCACTTGCTCTTTTCAAGCCCTGAGCCTCCTCCAACTTTATTGCTTACCCAGCTGCTGGCCAGAGATGTCATTTCTGCAGGTTCAAGATGATCCTTAAGTCTGACCCACTCATAAGATGCCAGAGCTAGAAGGGTCCTCAGAGGTCATCTACACCTAGGGAATAAGTGAGGGAATGGTTTGCCTACAGGGCTCAAGATGAAGAGGATTAGATTCCTGATTCTGATGCTGGCTGGGTAATTATAGGCAAGCCACCTTTTGAGGCCTGTTTCCCTATTTGTAAAATGAAGAGGTTGGGATAGACTACCTCCTTATTATTCCCTTTAGCTCTAGGAATCTACAACTAGATATGTAGGTCTTGGCTAAAAAGTGGGAAGGTAGCAAGTTAGTGTAGTAGAGAGAGCTCTGGGCTTGGAGTCATTAAGACATATGTAGATTCAAATCTGGCCTCCAGCAGTTATTAGCTATGTGACCCTGGGCAAGTCACTTAAACTCTGTTTGCCTCAGGTTCTCTCTGTAAAATGAGCTGGAGAGAGAAATGGGAAAACATTCCATTGTCTTTGCCAAGAAAACCTCAAATGGGGTCTGACAAAGAGTTGGACATGCCTAAAATGATTGCACATCAGAAACAAATAAATAGGAAAACCAGCATTCAAACCCAGGTTTTCTGAATTCAAATGCACTATTTTTCTATTCTATTGTGCTCTCAGTATGTCCTTTTTAGCTCCACCCCAAGCTCTCTGCAGACCAAGAAGCAGGGATCAGTTTTGGAAAGAGCATAGGACTGGGATTTAAGAGACCAGCATTCTAATTTCAGTTTTGTCACTTGCTTTCTGACTTACCTTAGGCAAATAATTTTCCCTCTCTGGGGAATAATAATAATGATAATTTTGAAGCACAGGAGGGTATTCTGAATTGATGTTGCTGAGCAACCATTTTCTGCTGAGAAATTTCTTTTACCTAGGAAGATTACCTTGATTGTCTCCACTTGACTTTGGTTACCCTATATCCTCTAGCACTTATTTATTCAATTTATACTTTATTTAATGCATCTTAAAGACATAATCAGCTCTATTCCTTTTCTTCCTAGTAAGAGGCATTTTTCTTTTTCATTTAAAACTCCAGGGGAAAAGATTTCACACTAGGTCAAGGGTCCTTAACCTTTTTTTGTGTTCTAGACCCTTGTGGCAATCTAGGAAAGTCAATGGGCTCCTCAAAATATGTTTAAATGCATAAAACAAAATATATCTATGCACACACAAATGTATGATTGTAAAGGAAATCAAATAGTTTGAAACAATTATAAAAATAATTCCCACCCCAGGTTAAGAGCTCAGTAGGGTAATGTACTCTTCCTTGAACCTTCTCCTTGATCTCTCCATAAGACCAGACTATGATACAGAGAATCCAGGGCTTTAGGCCATTGCTGCTTCTGCCTTTGCAGGGAAGGAGCCAACAGGATAGGCCAACCCCCCTCCCTGCTTTCTTGTTTGCCTCTTCCCACTTTTTATACTTCCCCCAAATAATAACTTAAGTGGTATTGTCTAACATCTGTTGGTACCTCTGTAAGGCAGATTGCTATAGAGGCTCCCAAGACCTTGATTCTAGTCATCATTGCATCAAGTATACTACCTCTGGGACCCCCTGAACTCTTATTATTTTCTTTATTTTTTAAATAGGAATGATTACTTCTGCCCTACCCATCTTATAGAACTATTTTGAAAGTTTAAATGAGATAAACTAGGTGAATGTGCTTTGTTATAATGTTATTGATCAACTGTTTCAGTTTCATCCAACTCTTCATGATCCCATTTGGGGGTTTCTTGGCAGAGACACTGGAGTGCTTTGTCATTTCCTTCTCAAGATCATTTTACAGATGAGAAAACTGAGGCAAATAGGGTTAAGTGACCTGCCCAGGGTCACACATTTGGTAAGTGGTTGAAACAAGATTTGAACTCAGGTCTTCTTGACTCCAGGCCCAGAGGTCTATCCACTCTGCCACCTACCTGTCCTGCACTGTAATACACAAAAGTTATTATTATTGCATTTCTTGGGAGATCATGAGAGCTACATACACAAAGAAAGTTAAGAGTTCTGTAACTCTCCAAGCTTTTGAGTTTATATCTATAACATTTCTTGCATCTGTCCTACTCTCTTTACTCATACTGTCCCCAATCCAATTCAATACTTCGTCATTTCTTAACTGGACCATTTCAGTAGCCTTCTCATTGACCTCCTTGCTACAAGCCTCAAGTCTTTCTCCTTTCCAATATGTTCGGTGCACAATTGCCAAAGTGATATTTCTTTTTAAAAATTCATTTTTAATTAATTAACTCATTTGTTGATTACATTAAAATTCCCAGGCATTTTCTTCATCTCCTCCCCTCCCTGAATTAGAGAAGGCAAAATGATATTTCTAAAGCCCAGGTCTGACTATATCATTTCTCTGTTCAATGATCCTCAGTGACTTCCTCTTGTTTCTCTAATTAAAATACAAACTCCAGTGGCATTTAAAGTCCTTCACAATCTAGTTCTGATCCACCTTTCCAGGCCAACTACATTTTATTATCCTTCACCCTTCCTAAAGCCCAGTTGTTCTTCCTGCCTTTGCATAGATTTCTCCCATCCCTGGAATGCCGTCTCTCCTCACCACTGCTTCCTAGAATTTATTTGTTGTTCAGTCATACAGAGATGTCCAACTCTTGGTGACCCTATGAGCCATAGCATGTCAGGCCCTTCTGTCCTCCATAATCTCCAGAAATCTGTCTAAGCTCATGCTCAATGCTTTCATGACACTGTCTGTTCATTTCATCCTCTGTCATCTTGGTCTCTTTTACCTTCAATCTTTCCCAACATCAAGGACTTTTTCAATGAGTTTTACCTTCTCTTTATCTAGTCAGAGAATTTTGACTTTATCTTTGGTATCTGACATTCCAATAAATAGTCTGAATTAATTTCTTTAAATATTGACTGAATTTATCTCCTTGCTGTCCCAGGGATTCTCAAAAGTCCTAGCTTCCTTCAAAGCTCAGTTCCAATGCCAATGTTTGTTTGTTTGTTTATGCCTTCCTTCCTTCCTTCCTTCCTTCCTTCCTTCCTTCCTTCCTTCCTTCCTTCCTTCCTTCCTTCCTTCCTTCCTTCCTTCCTTCCTTCCTTCCTTCCTTCCTTTCCCCTCTTTCCATCTTAGAATCAATATTGTGTCTTGGTTCCAAGGTAGAAGAGCAGTAAGGGCTAGGCAGTAGAGGTTAAGTGACTTGACTAGGGTCACACAGCTAGGAAATATCTGAGGTCAGATAGGAACCCAAGATCTCCCATCTCTAAGCCTGACTTTCAATTTGCTGAGCCACCTAGCGGCCCCATGAGGCCTTTCTTCATGTCCTAATTTCTAGCACTTCCCTATGTACTGCCCCCAAATACCTTATATTGATTTCATATTTTTAAAAAATTCATATCTATTTATAAGTTGTTCTCCCTGATGGAATATAAACTCCATGAAGGCAGGGATCATTCATTTTCATCTTTGTTTTCCTACATAGAAGGCACCTCATGAATGCCTGTTGATTGATTGGTTCAGAGTTCTAGAATGTGTAAATAATTCTCAGCAGTAGTAGAGCATCACCAGTGGACTACCCTGAACTGAGGAGGTTGAGGAAGGCTTAGAGATCCTGTTATCATATGCACACAAGCATGCAAACTAGGCCTTGTTAAAAACAAACAAACAAGCAGACCCTGATTTATCACATACTTCCCGCCTTCTCCCCCTCCTAGCCAGTTACACCCTGAGTCTGTCAAATCTGCTGAAATTTATACTAAATTGAGGCCCACGAAGTCTAAACCCGCCCTTTGGTTCCCAGGCATTTGCACACATTTTTCTCAATTAATAAATTAAACACATAAACCAAGCACAAATAGTGCATCAATCAATTCACTATGACTCCTTGCTTGGTCAAGCACAGTGCTCCTGTCTCAGTGAAGATGAGAGAGGGGGTTTGGGGGTCAGAGGGCTGAAGATTTTAGTCAAGCAACCAATAAATCAATTAGTAAGCATTTATATTTATCTATGGAGAGATGTATATATTACATATATATATGCACACACATATTCATATGCTTCATATAATATTGATCTATGGTGGATAGACAGCTATAGAAGGAACAAATACAAAATAAAACCCAGCTTGAGGGGGAGGGTACTAGCGGTTGCTGGGGGAACTAGGAAAGGCTTGATGAGGAAGGTGGGACTCCAGGGAAGAGAAGAGTTATGTGGAAGTGGAGGGGCAGAGAGTATATATGCTAGGTATGAGGGGCTGCCATTGCAAAGACATAGAAATGGGAGATGGAGGTCACGTGTGAGAAACGAAGAAATTGTCAGTTTGACTGGATCACTGAGGGTAGGGAGTGGGGTGTGGGAAAGGAACAAGCATTTATTAAGCACCTACTATGTACCAGGCATTGTGCTAAGCTATTTGTAAATATTTTCTCCTCACAATGACCATGGAAAATAAGTGTTATTATCCCAATTTTACAATTGAGGGAACTGAGGCAGACAGAGGTTAAAGGATTTGCCCAGAATCACACAGCTAAGTAAATGTATAAGGTTGAATTTGAATTCAGGTCTTCTTGAGTCCAGGTCTGGTACTTTATCTCTTGGAAGGGTAGTAGTGTGCAATGAGGAGGGAGGTGATGATGAAGGTGAGGAAGAAGTGTATAGTAGACATAAGAAAGAACTATGCAAAGTCATGGTGATGGAAGATGCATTACCATCTGGGAAGAACAGCAGAAAGGTCTGTTTAATTTGAAAAATGAAATAATAAAGGAGTTTACCTTTGATTCTGGAGGCAACAGGGAGCCATTAAAGTTGACTGAAGGTGAAACAGTCAAATTCATACTTAATGAAGAAAATGGTTTTAGTTTCCCCATGCCCAGAGAGATCAAGTGACTTACTGAGGGCTTCACAGTAAGTAAGAAATTTCTGGGGCAGTATTTGAAGCTAGCTCTTCTTGATTCGAAGTGCAACAAACTATCCATCAGTCAGTCAATATTTATTGAACACCAAAACCCTAGGCATTGTGCTAAATTAGGGATACAAAAAGAAACAAAAGACAAGATGGTCCCTGCCCTCAAGGAGCTCACAGTCTAAGGGAGGAGACAATAAGCAAACAAAAATGTACAAACAAAGTGTATACAGGATAAATAGGAGATAATTAAGGGAGGGAAGGTGCTAGAGTTAAGAGAAGTTAGAGAAGGCTTCCTGCAGAAAATGGAATTTTAGTTGGGATTTGAAGGACTTCTGTCTGGGAAGGAAGGAAGCAGGGTGGTGGCAGTGTCAGAAGAGAAAAGGAGGAATATTCGAGAGGTATTGGAAAGTAAAATGGACAGGCTTTAGCAACAGATTAGATGTTGGGATGGGCGGTGAGATATATTGAGGAGTCAAAGATAGCACCTAAGTTGTGAGTCTGAGGGGCTGAGAAGATGGTGTTGTCTTTTACACTATATTGCCTGCTAGAAAAGGTGTTGAGAGCTCAATATAGTATATGGCTTTACACTTTCAGTCTGTTAATGAACATATTTCAAGCCTCATGGTATGACCTTTGAGGGCTTGGGCTTCAACTCTGGATTGCTGAAACTGGGTGAATCCTAGTTTTATCCCCTAAAGGCAGATAGACATCTGATCTTATGGGACTACCCTGAAGGCTTGGCCTCCTCCATGGAAAGGAAATAGACTTGGTATAGTTCTATAGGAAACCTCCTTTCCACTGGGCCTACACACACACACACACACACACACACACACACACACACACACACACACACACACACACACACGATGACAGCAGAGGGGAAATGATAGGTTTTTTGTTTCCTTTGTGGTACTTTAGAGTCTCCTACTGCTTTTACTTTGGGGTCCTCTCTCTCTCTCTCCAAGAGGCTGTTGCTATTCATTTTAGAAAAATTCTAGGGTTTTGCTTCTTAGAGACTCCCCCTGAACCTTTCTAGAAGGGTACGGTTCAGGAATTCTCAACACTCTTCATGAAAGCTGAGGTTCAGAAACTCCAACCACCAAGACCTTTTGGTTTTCCTCTTCACTGAAGCCATATGATTGACAGTATGTGTGCATGTCTGCAGCTGCCTCTAAAGAGTTGGGTCCAGGCATTGAGAGTTTAGGAATTTTTCTTTCAGGGGCCATATGCCTACAGGAACCTAAATTCAAATCTAGCCTCAGACATTTACTAGTTGTGTGATCCTGGGCAAGTCACTTAACCTCTCTGTGCCTCAGTTCCTTCAACTGCAAAATGGGGAGAATAAGAGTACCTATCTCAGTCATGGTGAGGATCAAAGGAGATATTTGTAAAGTGCTTTGCACAGTGCCTGGAACAGAGCAGATGTTTAATTAATACTTATTTCCTTCCTGTTTCCTTACAGAGCACATGCAACTGTCACATTTTTTTTGCCTCAAGAATGGCATTAGAAACTTGGTGAGGAGAATCTCCTTGTCCTCTTCTCCTCTCTACTCTTATCTCTGCTGCTTTTTCTGACTATAGGAAAGAAAGAGAAACTTGCAAAAAAGGGCAAATTCTGCAAGTAATCCCCTTTCATATTGCTCTAAAACAAAGGCACCTTTGTTTGTCATCTAGATTGACCAGTTCTTTCCCCTAAGGATCTGCAATGAAAACTAAAGGAGCCAAATGGACATCCTTCACAGTGAGATACAATCAAAATGCCAAACAGATTCAATTTCCTATAAACTCCACAAGTTGACTGAGACTAGGGAACTCCCTTTATCAATCTCCTATGGGATGAAAAGTAAGCAAGGTAATTTGGGGAGGGTGAGAACAATTCCATTGGGAAAGACTGGGGAAGGCATCAGTTGAGTCTTGAAGGATTAGCCTACCAAATGATGGTAGCTTCCAGTGAAGCCATAGTCATATGATTCCTATCCACATTAAAAAATCAAGGGGCTTTCTCTCCTAGAGGAGGAGGTGAGAAAGGCTCTAGGAGTGGGTTTCTGTATTCTAGAAGGGCTTCAGTGTAAAGACCAAGGTGGGGGCGGGTGGAAGGGATGGAAGAGATAGAGGAGACTTGATTTATGTTAGGGGCTTGGAAGGGGAAAAGACACCACCCTGAGGATGAAGGGAAAAATGACTACTGAACATTTGGAGATAAGACACAAATTTGAGTCTTTTTCTGAAGAGAAGGGAATTGGATACTTTGAGGAGGAAACAATTGTTTGTCTTTCAGGGAATGATAAAGTGAAATTTCATACAAAAAGGGTCAGAAGGAAAGGAATCCTGGTGGTTTGTGCCTCTGCTGAGGGTACTGAGGTAGCTATTTTTTCAAGCTGATAAGAGTAGAAAGATCTGCTGTTTTCCTGGGGCATGTATCCAAGACATTCTAGAGAACAACTGTACAGGATTTGTCAAAATGAATGACTACTACACACGTCTGGTGATACACACGGGCACAAAGCAATACTGCCAGAAGGAACTGAGAAAGCATTGTCAAATATTAAGGAATGTTGGGCAAGAAAATGAAGACTATGGGGCCATAGGTGAAGTTTTCATCTTTGCTGCCTGAGGCAAGAAGAAAAATGCAGGTTTAGGTAGTGAACAATTAGTTAAGAACATACATAAGGTTTGAATTTCTGTGCCATTGCCTAAAATATTGACAGCCTTCTGGCCATGGATTCAGGACACATAAAAAGGGGGTAGCAAGACTACGATTTGCCTGGTATAGTCAAAATTGAATCAAAAGGACTTAAAACTGAAAGTTTACAGGAAAGGGACATAAAGTATAAGGAGAATGTCAGGAAAGCTAAATAATATAGTAGCTAACATTCATAGTGCCTTAAGGTTTACAAAGAACTTTATATATATATGTATATATATGTATATATATTATCTCATTTGATCTTTAAAACAAATAGGTAAAGTAGGTGTTATATGAACTGAGACTGGAAGGGAAAGTTAAAGACAACAAAAAAGTGTTTTTTTTAAAGCTATCTTGTAGAAAAGAAGAGAATTTTTAAAAAGATATAGTGTCAATCCTTGGTATGGCTGGAATGATATGTGATGACATAGAGAAGCAGAGATATTTAATTTTAATTTTTGTTCTGTTTCTCTGCCAAAAAGAATGATTTCTGGGCTGGAAAGGTTAGAACAAATATGGCTAATTGGGAGTTGATAACAACAAGGAAGTATAGAGATTGTATGAGAATACCTGGCTGCCTCTGACAAGTTAGTATCACCTGGCCTAGATAAACAACTCCCCTGGGTATTGAAAAAATTGATAGATATGAGATTTGAAAGGTTGTGAAGGGACAGCTAGATGGCTCAGTGGATAGAGAGCCAGACCTAGTAATGGCAGGCCATGGGCTTAAATCTAGTCTCAGATACTTCCTAGCTGTGTGATCCTGGGCAATCCACTTAACCCCAATGGCTAGGCCTCAATTCTTTTCTACCTTTGAACTAATACTTAGTACTGATTCTAAGAAGGTAAGGGTTTTTTTTTTTTTTAAATTAACAAAATAAACAAAGATTATGGAGATCAGGAGAAGTCCTAGGCAACTGAGGAAAGGCAAATGTTCTAATTTAAAAAATAAAGAAAATGGAATATGAAAATTAAAGACTGTTGAACTTGGCTTCAATTCCTCACAAAAGAGTAGAACATTATTACAGGGTTAGAGAACATCTAGAAAAGATAATAGTGATTCGAAAGAACTAGGATGGTTTCATCAAAAATCAATCATGTCAGACTACCTTATTTCATATTCTTTAAAAAAACATGGTTATCTATACTTGTAAGAAGCAACAAGGTATAGAGGTTAGGGAGTCATTTTGGAGTCAGGGACACTTGGATTCAAATTTTTCTATTGACACATTCTCACTGTGTGTCCATGCATAATCTGCTTACTTCTCAGGTTCTCAGGCAACTGTCCATCTTCTTTTATTTCCTTCTTTCTTTTTCTTCCACTCTTTTATAATGTTTTAAAAATAAATGTAATTGATATATTTTTATATCACCAAATTTCCCCTTAACAACTCTTCTCCTCTCAGGGAACCATCTCATATAACAAATATCCTTTATTTTTTTATTCTAACATTAATTTAAAAAATTTTGAGTTCCAAATTCTCTTTCTCACTCCAACCCCTTCTCTACCCATTGAGAAAGTGGACAATACGACCCCAGGTAACATTATAAAAGTACAAGTTTCAGATGAGTTGCTGATTTGTATTGGTGGAGAGAATTTCCACACTGGGAGTTCCCATTCTTATGAAATCACAGGTCTGCATCCAAACCAAGCTAATAAAAGGTCCTAAACTGGTAGGCCAGGAATTAATATAAATATAGTTTATTTAGATTTTTAGCAAAACATTTGATAAAGAATCTCCTCTTGGTTTGGTAGAGCAAACGAAAAGATGGTACTAGTCTCTCGGAAGCTGAGAATGACGATTGTCTTTGTGCACGTGTGCACAAAGATACTTGTGCGTGAAAGAGATTTAAGTGGAAAAGTCGATGCACAGAGACAGCCCCACTCTCTCGGCGTTGGAAGCCTGGGTCCAATGGCACGAAAAGTCGTTACACCTGGAGACTTCCTCAGCTGCATTGGATGGCCGTGTTGTCTTTTGTGCTCCAACACGCCCTGAGCACTCCACAGTGCTTTGCTGCATCGCCATCTCAGCCGTTGAACCTTCTTGTTGGTTTCTTCCGCCTATTCCGCTGAAGCAGTCTTCACATGCTGGGTGAGCAAAGCCCTAGTTCATCAGGGGTCCACGACGACCCGATGGCTACCCTCACAAGGTTTAGCCGGCCTGTCGAAGCTAGAGAAATGACTGAATGACTGACTCAGTGTTCCAATGATCTATGACCTTTGTAATGTGGTTATTCCTTCTGATGAAGCATATTATAAAATAGCTGTCCTTCCTGTGTGACTCTCGTATATGTCTTCCCACAGGTTTTACAGAGAGTCAACCCAATGCCCTGGTAGCCTTCTTCTTGATATTGCCTGACATCATGAGGATACCAGTTGAGCACTTGACCTATCATTCCCTTGCCCACGCCATATGACTAGCTCATCTTTCTTTGTCAAGTATTTCCCTGATGTTATCCTTTATTCCCATTCTTCTTTGAAGTTCCTCTTTGGTAATCTGGTTCAGCCTGCTCATACTCACTATTAAAAAAATTGTCAATCAAAAAATTCCCCTTTATTTTCTGTCAATTTTATTGATTCTAAGGCAGAAAAACAGTAAGGGTTAGTTAAGTGGAGTTACATGACTTGCTCAAGGTCACACAACTAGGGAATAGGCCAGATATTTCGTGCCTAGCCTTTGCTGTTCTTCTTGCTTAGAGTTGATACTAAGACAGAAGGTAAGGGTTATTTAAAAGAAAGAAGAATTAAATGGAATGAAATTGGGAAGTACAGGATTCCTACTTCCTGATGATTTTCAAGCAAAGGTTATGGGACCACTTGGGTAATATTGTAGAGGGCATCCTTTGCAGATATGGATCAGACTATGTGGCTTCTTTGTTCCCTTCTAGCTCTGGTTTTCTGTGATTTGACATGTCTTTGTGTCCTAATGTTCTTTCCTGCTACAGATGCTAAGGGGACATTTTGCTGTTTTGTGTCCCCTAAGAGTTGAAGGGGATCCTTGGTGGGAAGGTTTGCTAAGCCCTTTTCAGGGCTGCTCATCCATCTTTGGGGTCTACTTGTCACTCAACTCTTACCTGTGGTTCCAAGAAGCTATAGCATGTACAGTGACCACATTCTGGTATCTTAGCAGATGCTCTAAACCAGTTTGAGGGTAACTGACAGTCTTTAAACCCTTTGGGTGTAGGGGGACGCTTACCCCAAACATATGAGGACCTCCAAGCAGAATGAGCAGATGAGAAAAATTTGTTCCAAAGGCCATGCAGGCAGCTGTAGCAGCCACTGTGGGGTACTTAGAGCTTGGTCAGACATCAGAAACACCAAAGTTATCCACTGCAACCCAGGGCCATCCCCAGTCACCCTGACCTTTGTCTTGACACTGGTCTTTGATGACTCTGGAAGAGAGAGTGAGGCTGATGACTGTGCAAATCTGCTTCAATCAAATCCAATTTACCAGCAAGTCAAGACATCATCACTCATCGTGATGTCATTGGCCTTTTTCAATAGATTGGAAGCTTCTTGAGAGTAGGTGCCATCTTTGACCTTCCTTTGTGTCTTCAGTACTTACTACAGTACTGTGCTTGGCTTAAGAAATATTAATTAACCCTCTTCCATTTTAGCACTCAGACAGAATGGGGGGAAGATGGAGAGAGAGGGAGTGTGTGTGTGTGTGTGTGTGTATCAGTATGTGTATCATTCAGATGGCACTAATTATTTCTTGGGTGCCTTCTGGTCTCTCCTTCCTCCTCTCTTCATATTGAGCTGCCTATGCATCCAAATTATATGGAAACCAAATGAATCATTTCTAATTGTATTCTTGTTCATGACAGAAGAAGAGTGAGTTTGACAGCTTTGGGGAATGATCTTCCAGAGGTTTAATATGTCCTTCTTTCTCCAGCTACTAGATTAACTAGTTAGTAAAGCAATTGATGATCAGGAGAGCAGAAAGGTTCGTTGAAGTTTTTGTTTTTTTTTTGCTGTTAGCATTTTAACTCTTCATTTCCTCTAGCTACTACTTACAGGTCATCAGGGATCATGATAGTTGGGGAAAGGGGGGAAGCCAAATAGTACAGTTAGAATACCAGGTCGAGAATAAAAAGGACCTGGGTTCAAATCTGACCTCAGCTATTTCCTGGCTGTGTGACCCTGGGCAAGCCACTTAACCCCAATAGCTCTTGTCAGTCTTCTGTCTTAGAACTGATATTAAGGCAGAGGGTAAGGTTGGGAAAAAAAAAGAAATCTTAGCTGACATGTTAGTTGGGGAAGGCTTGCAATGGAAAAAATGAACTTATAGGATCTTTAATGTTATCTTATGTACAACATCTTACTTGCCATGTGATCTTGGTGAGTCATCCTCTCTCAGTGTCAATTTCTTTATCTGTCAAATGGCAATAATAATATACTTACTGCTTGTCTCATAAGGTTGTTAGTACATACACTAATATATTACCATCATAATTATTACATGAGAAGATATGTTTGACAACACTTTGTAAACTGCAAAAGGCTGTATAAATGTGAGATCTTGCTTTTATTAAATCACTTTAGCTCCTTGCATCTTCATTTTCTCATCTGTAAAGTGGGGATGATATTGCCATGAAACCTCCTGTGACAATACTGGCCCAGACTGAGGTTTCCTTTCTGTAAACTATGGCCTCTCAGTCTGGCTATGGGGGATGAAGGAGAGAATAACATATGTGGCAGTGCCTTAGAAAGCATAAACTGGTACATGAATGAACGTGCAATTCTGTTATTTTTATTATTATTAGCCTGCCATTCTTCCTACTAGACCTTGAGACATCAAGAATATGGTGCATTTTTTAGGTTGCCTTATAGTCTAAGGCTTTTTCTCCCATTGAAGCTAATTAGAGAGGATTTTTCTCTGAGTTACACCTATAAAAAATGCTGCGCTCCCCAGTGCTTAAGCCTCAGCCTGTGCTGCTACTTCTTCCTTTTAACTTGATGTTGTTTTATTTTATTTATTCTTTATTTTCTTTGTTATTGGAGAGGAAACAAGAAACCGGCTCCTGAGTTATGCATCCATCTCCCCTGATGGCTAAGTCTGCTTTCCCTATTGTTCTTATACAGCATAATAAAATGGGAGAAACATGGCTGAACTCATTTCGGTATTATAAGGTTCTTAGTAGCAGTGGGGGGAGGAGTTGTCTAACTCATAAATTCTGTCCTCTTTCCTGAGCTGACAAAAGGCAGTCAAAGATCCCTGCTTCATCAGTCTCACCCTTAATGATTTTATTATAAATCTATTTCCTCAGGAGGAGGAGGAGGCAAGAAGCTCTATGAGCTCATTAGTGGGGGGAGGAGGACATGGTCATGAGGTGAGCCAGCCTTCTCCCAAAGGACACACTGATCTTAGGAGTGCTTTCCTTCTAAATAATGCCAACCTAGGGAGGCAAGCTATCTTTGCCCCATGCAGAAATGAAAAATCAAGGACCAAACTGTACTTATCTTATACCTGAAATTCTTAGGTGCAGAGAAGCTAGGAGTCTGGTGTAACCCATTAATAACTCCATCCTATTAATGACTCCATCCTCCTGGAGTAGTTCTTTACTAATGGCTGTCAAGTTCTCCACTGACAAAGATGATACAGCTGTGGACTCCATTTAGATTCTCTCCAACATCTGGTTAGAGATGGCAAAATCTGGCCCACAGTCCAGGCAGGTCTAACAATCCAGATGTTTGGTTCTATATGGTTCAAATGTCTAGGCTTTGTGTATGATTATCTAAGTTTTAATTCTGATCTTAAGCATGGTGTATATAGTCCCTTTCAGAACCTGTTGTTAAACTCAGGGTGTGTGAGTGCATGTTTACATCTCAGTGTGCGCACATGAGGATAAAGCTACTTTTCCCCTGGTTTGGACATGCTCTCAGACATTTTCAGACTGGAAAGGGGTTGTCGTTGATTGCCCTTTGATTTCGAAGAGAATCAATGACATTGTGGGGTGATGTCTTGGTTTGAATGTGACTTGGATTTAAGTTGAGGCAGAGTTGCATAATCATTGGTTGTCTTTTGTCTTGCCCAGTAGACTTTTGTGACTGCAAAGGAAAGTGAGGCTGATGATTTTGTGCAAATCTACCTCACTTCAATTCAGTTTACACACAAGTCAAGACATCACCCAGATTGTGATATCACTGGTCCTCTTTGGAATTAAGGAGGAAAAACCAAGAGGCAGTGTTACCAAAATTCAAAGAAGGAAGAGATCAGCATTATTATTAAGTAAACTATCCATGCTAATAATAAAACTTCCATTTATATTCAGTATAGCATTTTAGATTTTGCAAATATTATTTTGTGAATATAATTTTTGCAAAGTATATCAAGTGTTTTATCTTGAGTCTCAAAAAATAAATGAGATAAATACAAAAGGTAATATTTCTTTTACAGATAAGAAAACTAACATTCAGAGAGGGTAAGGAAGTATCTGAGGGTCACACAACTAATAGTTATCAGATCAGGATTTGAAACCAGGTGTCCTTGACACTAAGTGCAGTAATCAATTTCTCCACAATCGGAATAGTGTCAAGCTAACTGGTACTAGGTAGGGACAGAACTTGTAACTTTAATTTAATTAGCTCTTTGTTCTAACCATCTGAACAGGTCTGCCCAGAGTCAGAGCTTGTCTAGTTCTTGTAAATATTCTAATGACTTCAGTTAATGATACAAGAAAAATTGAACTTGACATCATAAGACCCTATATTTCTGTGATGCTTTATTCTTAAAAGAATCTACATACATTACCTCATCTGATCCTAACACCTGACCTGAATTGTAGTCAGGGTAGGATTTTTATTCCCATTTTACATATGAGTAAATTGAAGCTCTCAACAGGGAAGTGACTTGCTCAAGGTCACCCAGGGAGTCATTAATTAGTAGGACCAAGATTAAGAATGAAGTTTTTCCTCCCACTCCAAGCACTTAGTAAATTCTTTCATTTTCTTTCTCCCTTCTTCCTCTTCCTTACTTCCTCCATACCTCCTTTCCCTCCTTCCTCTCTTTTCCTTCATTCCTTCCTTCCTTCCATCCTGCCTCTTCCCATTTCTTTCTTCCTTCCCTTCCTTCTTTCCTTTGTTCCTTCCTTCCTTCCTTGATACCACATTGTCTTCCACTTTAGGAACCCTATTCTCTCAGCTAAATAAAACAATCATCTTAACAAGGCTAAGGCAATGTTGAGACCCATATTTCCCCTGGAAATGATTGAAAAAAATAAGAGGACTATTTAAAAAATATATCTGGTTGTAATCTGAGTGGAGATGTACTGACTTGCCAATGTTGCTGGGTGAGACATTTAAAATGAATAAATAATGCAAACCCTTCCATCTGCTTTGCCAAATAGGTTCAGCATCCCAGCCTCTCAAAGATTTCTTTTTAAGGCACTCACCAATTTAAGACACTCCTAGGCGTAATTTCCCAGAGTTTAAGATGTGGAAGGGACTCCAACAAGTCATTCTATCTAATTCTCTGCCTTAGCACAGGGACGCATTTCTACCACACTAGTCCCAGACTCCACCCTCATCCCCTGAAGCTCCCTCCTTCCTCCAGTTCAGATTCAGCCGTCTTACTTCGTCTTTGCCTGCTTGAGGGTTTCTTTCTAATCGCTCTTCTTTTTTCAACAGTTGTCCTCAGTTACTCCTCAGGAGCTATCAAGTGTCGGGCTGTGTGCAGAGTCCGACCTTGAAAAAACAAAATAAAACAAACAAAACAAAACAAAACAAAAAGTTCAGTGAATATTTTGTAGCAGGTAGGTGTTTTTGGAGCGCATGCTCACTACCAGTTCAGAGAAGGGCGGAGGAACTAGAGAAGTGACTGCGGATTGGAGCTTTCAGTTCAGATTTGTATGAAGAGATGAGCTTAATGGCAGTGAAAATAAGGTTGGGGAGATGGGATGAGGGCAGATTGTGGAAACCCCTGATCGCTAGGGCAAGAGTTTGGACTTAATTCCAAGAACAGGAAGCCCTGAGAGTTTTGGAATAGAAGAGAGAGGATGATAGCTGTGATTTAACAAGATGAAACTGATGATTGACGATGTATGAGCTAGATCGGAAGGGGAGAGATTGGAGTTGGGGGCCACCATAGTCTGGAAGAAGTGTGGGACAATGAAAAAGTCCGGCGCTCTGAGGTTTCACGCTCTGGGTTTGAATCTTGAATTTGAATTTACTACTTGAAGTCAAATTCTTTTTTTTTTTTCCCCTACTATACCAGTCTGTGCTCTCAAGTCCCTTGTAACTCTAAAGTTCTCCTCCTAGCCATGCGAAAATCCTTATTCTTTGCCAATCAACTTCTGGCCAAAGCACAGACAAGCAGGAGTGTGAAATCCTCCCCCACTAATATCCTCCCCCTCTTACTCTACTGGCTTTTAAAGGTCTGTGGAGATAAACTCAGTCCCAGACTTCCTTATTTACTTGCGACCTAGAAAAACTCAATCATGAATCAGAAATATGCTCAATATTGTTCCCCTGTTTGCTATGTAAAGTGCTTCCTTTGCTGGAGTTGTTGCAAGTGATACTATTAAGAATCTACTATTTTTAGGAGGTTGTTAGGTAGCTTAGTGGATTGAGAGCCATGACTGAGACTGGGTTCAAATGTGGCCACAGACCCTTTCTAGATGTGTGATCCTGGGCAAGTCACTTAACCCCCATTGCCTAGCCCTTACCACTCTTTTGCCTTGGAACCATATGCAGTATTGATCCTGACACAAAAGGTAATGATTGTGTGATGTGTATGTTTTTAAGAATCTGCTATTTTTTGTTGTGAATTTTGAATTCTTTCTACTGTTTCTTTGCACATGTTGTTTTAATGCCAGTGGTGCCTCACCATGAAACCTTTGTTCTGGTCAGACTGGGCTAAATGTCAGCATAATTCTCCAAGGGCTAGTAATAATAGCTTAAATAGTGCTTTATAAATATTAGCTCATTCTGTCCTTACAATAATCCAGGGAAGTAGGTGCTATTTTTATCTCCATTTTGCAGAAGGAAAAACTGAAGCAAGCAGATAGATGTAAGTGACTTTCCCAAGACCATAGCTAGGATGTATCTGAGGCAGGATTTAAACTTGGGACTTCCTGCCTCCATGGCTGATATTTGAGCCATTGTGCCCTTAGCTGCCTCTAAATGATTTTTAATTGGGAAGAGCCTTAGAGTTCTGATCTGTAATAGGGTGAGGCCAATCTGTTGGCTGCAATAAGTCCAGTATCAATATAGTAAGACTCTAATAAAATGAATAGGATTTCATAAAGTGACTAGGTCATATATATAGGATCATTTGGAAATGAGAAAAACAAGACACAAAGAGATTAAATGATTTGCCCAAGGTCAGTCTGGATTAGAACCCAGGTTTTATGGCTGCACCCAGTACTGGAGCTCCTACTACACAGTTGGGTACTTCATCATACGATCCACTGCTGCTCATGTATGTTTGTAAGTTCTTCCCCCAAGGATCTTACATGTTCTCTGGTGAGACCAGACAGACTTAGAACTTCTTTTGTATCCTCACTTTCCAGTTTGCCTAGTGCAAAAGTAGGTGCAAACTCTTTTGACTGAACTGAAAGGCCAGAAGTTTCAGGCACACAGAATAGGTTTTCTCTGGCTCCACAGACCATAAATTTAGATCTAGAAGGGGCCTCAGGAGCCATATAGGCCAACCTCCTCATTTTACAGTCTGGGAAATTGGAGCCCAGAGAGGTCAAGTGATTTATCAAGGTACTCCATAGATATTAAGTGGGAAAGCTAGGATTTGAAACCTGATGCCCTTATTCCAAATGCAGGGCTCTTTGCAATGCACCACACCATTTCCTTACCCAATAGCTCAAAGCCACTCAGCACAGTGCTTAGCACAATTTCTGGCACAGGTATAGGAGCTTAATCAATGCTTATTGACTAAGTGCATCTAGCTACTGTTCACACAGAGCTCAGTCTTTACCTCAGAAGCATCAGAAAGAGACCTGGTCTCTTCTCACAGAAGGCACCCAAACATGAAGCTTGCTTATAGCATCCTAGATCTTTAAGACCATCTGGAGAGACCCAGGGCAGAATGCCTCGTGTTGGCTCATTCACTATCCTGAGAATCCCCTCCCCTACTTTTACAAGGTGTTTTAAGATAATTGCCATGGATAAAGCAACCTACAGCATCTTTAGGATAATTAGTGAGTGATAACTATTCTGCAGTCAGGAGGACAGAGATGTCATGAGGTTCAGAGACTTGCCTGAGACTCCTTGAGTTAGTTAGCAGCAGAGGCAGGAAGGAAATCTATCACTGGAGGCTATTATAGTGACATTCCCTGCTTTGGTCTAGATGTGTGGTGCAGACTTTGCCCATAAGGTGTCTAAAATGGCCCCCTTTCCCTTTTCAAAATATCACAGTGGCAAAACAAACAAACAAAAGAGCAACAAACCCATCTCTCCAAATCAGCATTCAGTTCCCAAGGTGGGAGAGCACATTGGGTGGAACATCTAGAAGGAGAGAGGAGGAAAGGAGGAAGCTGGCAGCAGGAATTACCTTTCTTCTCCTGACTCTCACATACTTTTTATTACCTTCTGCCCTTTCCCCAGGTAAGCCAAACCCCATGGGAAATTTACTCTCCATGGAAGGAATTATTTTTTTAAAGTTTGGACCTATGATTTCATCAGCTTACAGAATTCCCAGTGTGGAACTTCCCTCTACTTCTGAAGAGTGCCAGCTATTCTGTAACTTATTATGTCAGTCAATGAGTTGACAGTGGCTTTGAGAATAATTGACTTGCCTAGGGTGGCATAACTACTATGTATCAAAGGCAGAACTCTGTGCTGACCTTCTACCTACTGCCCCATTTCAAGGGATTATTATAATTATAACTATATATGTATATACATATATATATATAGAAAGGTTTATATATATGTATATATATATATATAATTAGATCCATATTTTTTTGAATGGTCTACTATGACAGAAGGAACTTGGGTATTCCTCTATATTTAGAAAGAGATCTTAGGATGTGCCAAAATTTTCTGGGAGGTAAGATTTCTTCTCAGATATCTGACCCTATCTGAACATAACTGTAAGCCAACACTCATCATCACTTATTAAAATGTAAAAAACAAACAAACAATTTTCTTTGTTGCTTTCCCTTCATCTCTGTAGTGCTGAATTCTCTTCTCTGGGCCAGAAACATTGTGATATAGTTGCTGGCAAAATGGGACATCAGGTACATATCACAAAGGCCTTGAATTACTGTGTCAAATGCCCTGCAGAATTCTGGGGAAAACAAATAAGCTATTTGTCACCCTCCCTCCAACTAATAAAAGGCGTCCAATCTCCCTGTACACATTATCAAGACGGATGGGCAAGATGGATCATTTCCTGTATGTACCAATCAAATCAAAAGTATTTCCCTTTCCACTCACTGCTCACAGCACAAGAGTAATGGCAACTTTCAAAGCCCAACCATGAAAGAAAGTGTGTGTTTGCCCTAGCCTGCTTGTTGGTCATTCCAGTGACATTTTACACCATATCTGCTCAATTTCTAGCCTCTACCATAGTGCAGGCCAGAGCCAAATTCCCACTCATCTTCCCTCCACTTCCCAAAGAGATCATCCAGACTTAAGTTCTGCTTCTCCCTAGCACAGACCTTTGCTCCAGTTGGGCTGATCTTATCACTGGGCCTTCTTTCTACTCATTCTTGCTTCAATATCTTTCATAGAGTCATGGGATTTAGAATTGAAAGGAACATTAGAAGTCATCTGGTCCAACTCCCTAACTTACAGAGAGGGAAACTGATGCACAGAAAGGGAAAGTAACTTGCTAAAAGTTGCACAGATGTGAACCCAAATGTTTTGACTGGGTTCTATAGCCTAGATGGCATAGATCAAGTTATATAACCTAGATGGCAAAGATAAGTTCTACATTCTACATGCCATCAACCAAGTTCTTTGGCATAGATCAAGTTCTATAGCCTAAATGCTATAAACCAAATTCTATAGCCTAGATGGAATAGACCACATTCTACAGCTTGATCCCATATACCAAGTATGAATAGGAACAGTGTGAACTCAAGATACTAATGCAAGAAAGCAAGTAATTATGAATGAAATATGTCTCTAGAAGGGTATAGCTTATTCAAAATGATCAGAATAAAGAGAGGCAGCACAGCATGTAGATAGAGAGCTGGCTTTGAAGATAGAATAGACTTGGGTTCAAATTATCCCTCTGACACACCCTGATCAAATAATTTAGTCTTTCAATGATCTAGGAGATTAGATAATAGTCTAAGACTCTAAATTATAGTGAAGACACCTATCTGCATTGTTTGAGGGAATTTCCTTACCTGGGAGTTCCCTATACTAATGAAATCCCAGGTGCAGTCCATTTCTTATGCAGAATAGCTAAAAAGGGTAATGGGGTAGGATTCTATATTAGAAGATATATACATGAAGAACACTAGAAAACTAATGTGAGGAACATGGTGCAGAACATTTGGGTGGATATCAAGCAAAGTAAAAACCAGAAATGTTATTGTCATAAGAAGATACTATACACCGTATGGAGAAAAGGAAAAATTGGAAGAATTTGAGAAACCTGGAATGGAGGTATGATAAGGTAGTGCTGGGCACTTCAACTATTCTTACTGACATCAGCTGGAACTCTCTTTATGCCAGAAAGAAGAATGACTTAGAAATTCAAGACTAACCCCAATGATTATTGCATGCTTTCAATGGTGGAGAAATTAACAAGGGGAATTATTATTCAATTTTTATTTCATTTTTATTGATATCTTTTGTTTTTACAACACCTACACTTCTGAACACATTCCTTCCCTAGGAGTCAATTATGCAATAAATAACCAAAAAGGAAGAGAAAAAAGCATTTCAGGAAAATTGATCAACTCTATTCAAATTTGACTCTTTTCATACCCATAGTCCCTCATTTCTGCAAAGTGAGGAGTGAGGTACATCTTCTCAGCTCTTCTCTAGGACCAACTTAGTCACTATAACTACATAGAGTTCATTGAAGCATTACTGTTATTCCTTCTTCTAACATGGTTGTAGTCATAGTTATATTATCCTCCATATTTTACTTAATTTATCCACATATTAGTTGCTATATCTGAGAAACTGCCATTCTGTACTTGATTCTGACCATCCAGAGAGAAATGATTGCTGAAAGAGAAGTGAGAGGAGCCTGAGGGACAAGTGGACATTCCTCAAAGGAGTTAATGATAAAGGAGAAGTAAATTGGGCATAGTCTGATGTGCAACTTGGATTTTAGGTGTGTTTCAAAAGCTTTAGAGAAAGGATGAAAGTTAGGGTTGCACAGTGGACAGAAAGCCTACTTTAGAGCCAGGAAAACCCAAATAAATCCTACATTTATTAAGTCCTTAATTATGTGCTAAACCCAGGGAATACAAATACAAGCAGACACAGAATAAGTAGGATTGAATGGTATAATATTCTTTTGGGAAAGTTGGCTTAATAAGTAGGGGAAGTTCTCAAGAAACAAATCCTGAAACAGAAAATATTCCAATGAAAAGGGGGAATTGCATAAAGAAATTAATGTGACTTCAGTGGGTTGCTTATTGACCAACTCAGATTTTAGTAAGACATATATAGAAGATAGTAAAGGTAGGTTAACTAAAGATGAATATAAAAGAAAAGCACAGTCTTGTCAGAAGAGTGAGAGGATGACCAATAACCCTTAGGATGAAATGAGGCTGGCAGTGAATGTGAAATTCAATAGAAAGGCTTTTTTTTTTTTTAAACCCTTACCTTCCGTCTTGGAGTCAATACTGTATATTGGCTCCAAGGCAGAAGAGTGGTAAGGGCTAGGCAATGGGGGTCAAGTGACTTGCCCAGGGTCACACAGCTAGGAAGTGGCTGAGGCCAGATTTGAACCTAGGACCTCCCGTCTCTAGGACTGGCTCTTAATCCACTGAGCTACCCAGCTGCCCCCAATAGAAAGGCTTTTTAAAAAAGCTAAATAATTTTTTTTTTAAAAGCTACATGACATGCCATGTGAGGGATATCATGGATGAGGAAGATCTCTGCTATGAAATACTGAGAGCTGATAACATTGAGAAGGCTGAACTTCTCAACTTAAAATGGTCTTTAAAATGAATGAATGAATGAAAAAATCCTTTATTAAGTACCTTCTTTGTACCAAGAATTGTTCTAGACACTAGAGGTGCAAATACAAAAATGAAAGTCTCTGTCCTTAAGAAACTTATAATCTAATGGAGAACAACATATTTGGAGAGTGGTGGACAGGAGAGAGAGTTGTAGTCTCATATTAGATTGTGAGCTCCTTTAGGGAAGGGACTATTTTATTTTTTGACCTTTTTTATGTTCCTGGCACTTAGCGAGTTGCTAGCACTAGTATATGCTCAATAAATATTTGTTGATTTATTGATCTAGGGAATTACAGAGATGGCAAATAGTAGGACAGTTGACTATTTTGCCCTTTCCAGAAACAATGGTAATATTAACTAGATAATAGTTTCTAGAATAAAAGATAAAAAATAGGATGTGGATGAGATAGAGGGAACTGTGCATGCTTCAGAGGGATACATGGAAAGTTAACTGAGAGGGATGACTGATTGAGATGGGAAGCAGAATAAAGCACTGGCTTATTATAGTGGGTTATGTAAATTGACAGATACTCAACAGTCAAGACAACTGAATAGATCGACTTCCCCAGGAAGCAGGGGTAGGGTATGGTTTCTGAGGGTTTGGTTCTGGAGAATATTAACTTAAATGGGGAGAAGGGGTCTACGAACTGAACACATGCCAAGACTGAGAAGGACAAGAGTGTTAAATTTGGGCTCCAAACTGAAAATGAGTAAGAAAGCACCAAAGTGACCTCAATGACTTTAAATCATTAAGCCCAGAAGAAACATCTCTCAGGATACTGAAAGAGCTGACATAAATAATTTCCAAGTTGGTGTTGGTGATTTTTGAAAGAGTTTGTTAGCTGAAAAGGGTGCCTCAGAACTGGGGAAGGGCAGATATCCTGTTTTTCAAAACAGGAAAGTGAATCTCTAAATTATAAGCTTTAGAAGACCACTACTTTACCTGATAAAATTTTAGAAAACAGTATTGAAATGATAGCCTCAGTTTTTGGAAAGGTAAGCAATTAGACTAGAAATTAATATAGCTTCATCAAGAAAAGATCATATGAGATTAACCTCATTTTAGTTTTTAATGGGGTAACTAGATTGGTAAATAAAGAAAATGTTGAAGATCCAGGATATCTGGATTTTGCAAAGAATTTGACAGTCACAGGATTCTGACACATACTAGCTATATGATCTTGGGCAAACCACTTAAGCACTACATCCTCCAGGCAATTCTCCTAGACTTTAAGTTGCAGAGAAGATGCCAATCTGCAACAGTATATTTATTACCAAGTAGTTCTCCATTCCACTTAGTTCACAGGTCTAGTCTCTGACCCAGTTCCTATCCTCATGCCATTATGAATGCCATCTATCATTATTCTTATTTGTGTACCATATAGAGTTATATGAATTAGGCTTCTAATAATGCACCTCAATATTAAATGACTTTTGAGAACCTACTCCCGAATGTGAATTTTTATTGTTTTTATTTGGTCATTTTCAGTCATGTGCAACTCTTTGTGACCCCATTTGGGGTTTTCTTAGCAAAGATACTGGAATAATTTTCCATTTCCTTCTCGAGCTCATTTTACAGATGAAGAAATGGAGGCAAACAAGGTTAAGTAACTTACCCAGGGTCACCCAGCTAGTAAGTTAGATTTGAAGCCAGGTCTTCCTGACCTCAGACCCTTGCTTTAGCCACTGAGCCACTCAGCTGCCCCACTAGATATATACTTGTGTGTGTATCCATACAAATAAAAAAATAAACAAATAAATAAACAAGTAAATTATATATGTATATATACATATATATGTATATATGTGTATATATATATATATATATACATATAATACACACACACATACATCCTTGATTTTCTAGAGAGCCTTGTTATGGAGGCAAGAGATTTAAGCAGATGTCCAGTATTCACCAGTGAGTGAAATCTTTAAACTTTGCTTTCTGGGATTGACTGTATTTTAGGAGACTTCTGGGACTGAATTTTAGGAAGCTTCTGGGAGAGAGAAACCCAAAGTGATAGGATACCAATTTTCAAGTATTTGGAGGGTGATCATATGGAAAAGATATCAAACTTATTGTTCTTGGTCCCAGAGGAAAGAAGTGGCAGCAATGGCTAGAAATTGCAGAGAGACAGATTTAAGTTTGATGCAAGGAAAAACTTCCTAGCCACTAATGCTGTACAAAAAGTGAAATGAACCGCCTCGGGAGATAGTAGATTCCCCTTCACTGGAAGTCTTCAGGAAGAGGCTGGGAGACCATGAGCCAGTGACATGGAGGAGACCCACAGCCAAGTCTGTGTTGGACCAGAGGGTCTGTGATATTACTTCTAATTCTATGACACCAAATCTAGTATTCTTTCAAGTAGACTTCTGTCTTTTTTATATTTCATTTGAAATACTCCTCTCCTCTTTCACTATTCCCTCTTCCTGTTTTCTGCCTCTCAACATACCCATCCCCTCTTTTGTAAAGTTAAATTTTATTGTTTTTCAATCAATAAGAATTCTCCCCTTCTTTACCCTCTACTGAAAAAAGGAAAAAGAGAACTCTATTAAGTAAAACAAATCCTTGAATTGGTGATGACCCTGAACTTGTGCTTCATTCTGAATATTCAATTCATTACCTCTCTATCAGGAGATGGGTAGCATTCTTTATCACTGAACCCCTGGAATCATGGTTGATCATTATTTTGATCAGGGTTCTTAAGTATTTCAAAATTGTTCATTTTTACAAAGTTGTTATTGTACTATAAATTGTTCTCTTGGTTCTGTCATTTCACTCTAAATTTGTTCATATAAATCTTCCCAAGTTTTTCTGAAACTGTCCTATTTATTATTTCTTACAGCATATTTAAAGAGTGCCCATTGACTCATGAATGGCTAAACAAATTATACAATGTATGGAATGTAATGGAATGATATTGTGTTCTTTATTCCCTTTTCAGAACCCCTTTTCATGTCCCACCTGAAAAATCATCCCTCCACTTTTCTGCCAGTTCACATCCTTCCCACTCATCAAAACCTACTCAAGCCTCCCCTCTTCCCCGAGCCCTTTCTCTCATCATTCTAAGACATTTCCTGGCTTTAAATCTAGTATTACTTTGTTTGATTTAAACTGTTATCTTGTAGTTTCATGTCTGTCAGTCCAGTTTCTCCATTCAAAAGGTTTTATTTGTTCCCTAAGCTCTTTCTTGGTCCTTTTCATTCATTTATCCCTTTGGTTTTGTATTATGGTTTATTGTATAAAATCCTCATCTTCTCCACTGGCCTATAAGCTCTTAGACGTCAGGGATCATGTAATCTTTGTACCCCCCCCCCCCCAGCACCTAACATGTGGCCAAGCCCAGAGCCTGCATTTAGTAGATGTTTGTTGAGTTGTTCGTTTGCCTAATGATATGCTTCACTGACTTGTGGTTGGGCATATCGCAAAAGGCTTGTTTTCATGTTCTGACAAAACCTTAAGGAATGAGTTTTATACTTACTTTCCAAAAAGAAACCTTCCTTGATTCTCCTTTTCTCCCAAGTGCTAGTGTCCTCTCTCTAAATCTACCTCATGTTTAGCTTCTTTGCATCTTTTTAATTTATTAATTATATATACGTATATATATATATACTGTATATTTAAAATATTTACATATTTTAAACATCTAATTTCCTCCATTAGTCAGCTCTTTGAGTCTAGGGATGGTTCTACTCGTTGTGCTTGTATCTTTAGGGTCTAGCACAATGCCTGGCATATAGTAGATGCTTGTTCTTGTTGTTGTCGTATATTCATTGATTACATGGCTAATATAAAAATGTTTTGCATGATTATACATGTATAATTGATACCATATTGCTTGCCTTCTCATTGGGTAGGGGAGGGGCAGGCAGTAGGGAGAGAATTTGTAACTCAAAAATTTAAAAACTGGAAATACTCAATGAAATAAAAATATTTAAAAATGTAAAAAAATACTTGCTGATTGATTGAAAATACGTTCCTGGATAATACTGCAGTCTACAGTTTGCCTCATCTGAAGGCTCAATTGATGCTTCATGTACCTGTTTTATATACTCCTATTTTCCCAGGTCCCAAGTGTCAAGGTTGGGAAAGGCCAAATTAGGACCAGAGTCCTTTGCTGGGCTGCTATTTTATGATCTGAATGCTATTTCATTCACTCAGCTTGAGAAAGAAAGAAGGGTAGAAGGAAGGAAGGAAACAAAGGAAAAAGGAAAGAAACAAAAGGAAGAAAAAAAAGAAGGGAAAGAGAGAAGGAAGAAAGAAAAGAGGAAGAAAAAATTATTAAGCACTTACCTTGAGAGAGAGATAGAGAGGGAAGGAGAGAGACAAGTAGTTAGGCAGGAGAGAGATAAGGCAGGAGAGAGACAGAGAGAAAGAAAAGAAAGAAATAAGGGAAGAGAGGGAAAGAAGGAAAAGAAGGGAAGATTGAAATAAACATTAAGCACCTATTGTATACCAGACACTGGACTAAATGGTTTATAAATATCTTATTTAATTCTCATAAGAACCCTAAGATTCTAAAAATTTGACTGACTGGAATTTTACAACATTTTGAGTACAAAGCAGAACCATCATGATCTTTGTCACTAGACTACTGAGAAGTTTCAGCTCTATTAGGCTGAATCACTGCGGCACCAGAATCTTCTCTATCAAGGGAAATAAGAAAGAATAGAGCAGGATGACAAAGCACAATGTGAGGCTGTGAGGGCCAGCCAGAGGAGAAGCTGTGAGGTAGCAGAGTTGGTCATTCTGATTTCCTTTGGTGCCCTTCCCAAACTTTCAGTAGAGAGCACAGCTCAAAGCCAGGAGACCCATTGCCAACTTTATACAATAAAAGAAGGGAGTTTGGAACAAAGGTTTGAGGTAGAGAGTGAGAGTTTAGGATAACTCTACACAAAGGGCTTTGATCCTGTTCCTTGCCTCTTTTTCATTTTTATTGGATACTAAAGGAGCTTTTTATTTTCTAGTCTTGAGTCAGATAGTTGTCTGAGACAAGGATGGGGCATTCAACCCCAGAAATGGTTCAAAAGACATTAAATACCTATGGATGGGCAACTGACTGGCTGTTCCCAAAGAAGCAAAAATCCCCTTCTAGTGACAAAACCTCCTTATAGTTTATAGAGCCCTAAATTGATTCTAGCTTGAAGGGACCTCAGAAGTCATGTAATCTAACCCCTATATTTTGCGGTAAAAAAAAAAAACAACTGAGGCTAATTGAGGTTAAGTGACTTGGCTAAGGTCATACAGCATTAGTGGCAGAATATGAATGTAAACCCTTTGGATCTAGAGATGGTAGGTGCTCTTTTCATGCCACCACAGTTAGGGCTATGAGAACCAGGTAGACTCTCCTAGGGAGAAAAGCAATTGAGAATTTTCCTTTTTATGATATGAGGGGTGTGATGACCCTAACTAAAAGAGCTTCTAGATTCTAAACTAAAAGAGAGCAGCAGAGACTATCCTTCTTTTGAGGAAGGGATAGCACCTCAGCTTTAGTGGTCCAGCTGAACTAAAAGCAGAGAGGAAACTATACAACCACATTCCAGTGGTGCCATGCCTAGCAGTGACTGGGAGACCAGACAGCAGGCAGCTGTGCTACATCACACAGAGATGACATGTTTTTTCAGCAACTATGTGGCTCAGGTGACTAAGTGGGGAGCAGGACTATTGTGGCATCAGGAGAAGCTATTAGCATTGAGGCATGAATTGACCTTTCCACTCATGTATGCATCCTCATATGCCTTTCTTTTATATGAGCCCTTTTGCGTGTGAATGCTGCTCACACATCTTCTTTATATTTTGTACCCATCCACATTTGTTTCCAAGATGTGTTGATTCTGCTTACTGATGGTGTTTGTGGGAGGAAGGCATGCCCCTAGATTTTGAGGGAAAATGTCATCATTGTTGTTATTGTTCAGTTGTCTCAGTTGTGTCTGACTCTTTATGACACCATTTGGATTTTTTTTCTCGAAAAGATACTGGATTGGATTGTCATTTTCTTCTCCAGCTCATTTTACAGCTGAGAAAACTAGCAGAATTAAGTGACATTCCAAGGGTCAGACAGATAGTAAGTGGCTGAGGTCAAATCTGAACTTGAGTTCCTGAATTTCTTCTACATGTGAACCTGTATTTGTGCTCTTCCACATTTGTTCCTTCCATGTATTGATTCTGCACACTGATTGTATGTTTATTTGTGGGAAAGTGTACCTGTAACTTATGGAAGGGAGGGAATATCTACTTTTCTTATTTAATTAAATGCTTTTGCTTTGAATGAATTGTTTCCCGTAGATATTTGAGGAGAGTAAACATATTGATAGAAGATGTGTGATCTAAGCTTTGAGTTGATATATAGAAGAAAGAAAAGGGAAAGAAATAAGTATTTATATAACACCTAATATGCACCAGGCCCTGTGCTAAATTCCTTTGCCTATATCATCTTCTTTGGTCCTTATAACAACCCTGTGAGGTAATTATTATTATTATTATTATTATCATTATTATCATTATTTTTATTATTATTCCCATTTTACATTGCAGAAACGGAAACAACTAGAGGCTAAGTTATTTTTGCCCAGGGACACACAGTTAGTAAATATCTGAGGGTGAATTGGAAAGTCTACTTGACTCCAGGCTTGGTACTTTATCCAATATGCCACTAGCTACCCACAGAGCACCTTGAGCCTGGAAGCCTTTTATGAGTTGGTGGGAAGTGCCCCATGTACTATGTGTAAAATAATTTTTGTAGCCATGTGTATAATAATCTTTGCCCCTCCCTCCCTGGCACTCCTGTCCTTCTATAGGCATTTGAATAAGCTCTCTTATAGCAAACACACACAGAGGCCAATGGAAACTTCCTTCTGTTTTAGTCTCAGAGAATAAATAAGGTGGATTTCCTCTTTGCCAAGGCTCACCCCTCCATTTGTATCTTCCAATCAATCAATGAAGTGGCAGAATTGAAGTTGGACTTAGGTCTCTAAGGGCAACTAGGTAGCACAGTGGGTAGAGTGGCTGAACTTGAGTCAGGAACACCTGATGAGTTCAAATTCTGCCACAGTCGCTTACTAGTGGTGTAACCCCAGGAAAGCTCCTTAACCATCTATGCCTTAGTTCTTCATCTGTAAAAATGAGAGGATAGGACTTGATGACCTCCAAGGTACTTCCTAGGTCTAAATCTCTGACCCAATGATGCCATAAGGGCAGTTAGGTAGCTCAGTAGATGAAGCTCTGGAGTCAAGAAATCAGAAAAACCTGAGTTCAAATTTGGCCTTAGATACTTACTAGCTGTGTGAGCCCTGGAAAAGTCATTTAACCCTGTTTACCTGAGTTTCCTCATCTGTAAAATGTGCTGAAGAAGGCAATGGCAAACCACTCTAGTATCTTTGGATCATGCAGAGTTGGATACAACTGATATGATTCAATGACAACAACGATGCTGTAACTCCAAGGAAATGATTTCCTAAGGGCTACTACTAGGCAGCAGCAGATGGGCTTTGAACCCAGATCCAGATCTCATATTCCTCCTACAACCATTCTTCCTTTTTTTTCTGACAGGAGGCCAGATCTGTTCACACGGCTGAAGTAGGAAACTGAAGCAATTAACCAGATAATTCATTCTAAAATATCTCCAGAATAAGGGTGATCGATTCTTCACTTCATTTTTCCTATGTAGTTGCAGCCTCAAAGATACCCTCTAGTAGGTATAGAAACTAGAACAAATGAAGCTTGTCTTTGGCAGTGGCTGTGGAGAGAACGGAAAACTCCCCTCTTTTCTCCTTGCAGGCACTGATTCCTGGATGCTGAAGGGCTTATTAAAATTCTGCTTTTGCACACACTAGTTTCACCCTCCCTTCTCTCTCCAGGGCCTGCTGTGTCTCTGACGTAAGGCCTTCGCACAGAGGGGAGATGCCAACCAGCCCTGTGAGAGTGGACCATTAGTTTGTGCATAGGATGACTGCCCCCAGATGTTTGCCTGTGGGTCTTAGGCAGAGATTCCAGGCCTGGAAAGTATTTGGATGAGAGAGAAGCGCCTGGCTTCTACCTTGCTCACTTCTAAGACTTCTGGGCTTGGCAGAGAGGACATGACTGAGGGGCCTCTGGGTTCCTTCTTAATACTGAAGGGAAGTCACCCGTTTTAATAAGCACTAGTAATTGCTGTTTTGAATTCTATATACAATATAAAGAGATCTTGGCTCTTTGAGCCCATCCGCAAACTCAGCAGTATATCTTTATTGCTGCTGAATTTTCATGTTCGACTGGGCTAGATTTTTAATTACCACGTTGTACACCCTCATTTAGTAAAATAATCAATCCAGAACAATAGAATCATAGATTTCTAGCAGTAAGGAACCTGAAATATTCTCTAGTGGAGGAATATGGGGCTTTAAGAGGACCAAATGATTTCTCCAAGGTCACACAGGCAGGAGGTAGCAGAGTCTCTACCATATCAGGATATATTCAGCTTTCCAACTACCCCTCCCTTCTTCTAAGTTTCAGGCTTTGACTTGGAGCTGCTGGAAGGTGGAATTATGTCCCTTTCCCCCATTTTCTTCCTCCTGATACACCCTCAGAAATCCTCAAAAGAGGAGGGCCACGTTCAAGTAAGAGAATGCCAACCCCTCCCAGCCACAAGGCTCATTTTCTGTTGCTTCATTTCAGTGAGGAAAAGGGGTCCAATCCATAACTCCACTCTGCCTCCCCATGCTTCATGCTACGTGGTAAACTTTGGGCGTCTGATTAAATACATAAAGGAAGAAAGTCCTTTTTGCCTTCGGCTCCATCTCTGCTCTTCTGCTTTTAAAATTCTTCTTACAATTCTCATGGGTTTCAACTGCTGTGTTTATGACTCATTTGTACTCAAAAATAACTCACGTCAAACTAAACATTCATGTCCAAGAAGCTCCTTTCCTGACAACCTTGCCCAGCTTCTTTCAGTCTCTCGTTTTGAGTGACTTTTTCTTAGATGCCAGTTTAGGATGTGCCAGTTTGACAAACATACTAATAGCCTACTCTCCTAGAGCATCTTAAGGCTTGCAAATCACTTAACATACAGCATTTCATTTGATTCCCGCAACAACATGGGTGAGATAAACGATCACAGGAATGATTAGCCCTGTTTTATAGATGAGGAAGTTGGGGATTGGAGCACTTAAATGACCTGCTCAAGATCACCATGCCCAAAGCTCTCTATGGGTCAGCACAAAACCATAAACCCTTACTGATGTGCTTACTTTCTGTGAATAGGACATATTAGTTCAAATAAGAGACATTTACTCAAACAGCATAGTAATGCATGTGAAAGGAAGAGATTACTTCATGCTGACAAGAGGTGCTTTCTCCTATTGATTACTATGACACCAATCAATCCATGAATCAATAAGCATTAATTAAATGCCTACTATATGCCAGGCACTATATATATGTATATATATATATATATATATATATATATATATATATATATATAGAGAGAGAGAGAGAGAGAGAGAGAGACAGACAGACAGACAGACAGACAGACAGACAGACAGACAGAGACAGAAACACAGAGACAAAGACAGACACAGAGAGACAAAGACAGCGAGACAGAGACTGAAACAGAGAGAGACAGAGACACAAAGAGAGATAGAAACAGAGAGACAGAGACAGAGAGGCAGAGAACTTATATGACCAAGGACTGTGGAGAGGACACACATTTAAAGAACACATGTGACCAGGGACTATACATGAAGAGTAACCCTGCAAAGAGAAAATGTCAATTCCACCATTACTTATGGAAACATTTACTCAGCCAACACAATGATTAGTGTGAAAAGAAGAGATTGTCTCATTCCTACTATAGGTACTCTCAGCCATAGATTACTATGCCACCAATCCATGAATCAATAAACATTAAATACTTTCTGTGTACTAGGATCTACTACTTTTGCTTTGTTAAAGAAAAATCAAAGTATCCCCAGGTTAAGATGAAGCCTTTTTCTTTTAAGACTCTGCACTTGGGGGTGATTTCTTTCCTGACTTAGGTAAGATATTTCTTATAACTTCTGTTCATCAACCCCTTAAGGAGACTTATTCCTTCGTCCCCCAACCGATTTCTGGAGAATGGTTCTGTCAAAAAAACTCCCATAAGAGCTCTCTGGAAGCTACAAACCCATTCTACTATCAAAATCCCCTCTTGCTCAGTGAGAGAGACAGATGGACAGACAGAGAGGCAGAGACAGAGACAGAGACAGAGACAGAGAGGGAAAGAGGAAGGAGAAGGCATAGAAAATAGGGTAAAAGAAGAGAGACGTCTATTCAACAATTCTTCATTGAGTATCTACTAACACATTCAAGGCCTATGTGAAGGCAATATTGAGTACATTTAGATAAGTAAGACACAGCAACTGCTGGATAGTAGGGCAAATAAAATATAAATGGAGGTTGTTCCATATTGTCTGCCTTACAGTATTAGTTAAGTGCCAAATAAGTATAGTGGAGAGGTATTTGTGGGCTAAGCATGGGTAAAGGAAGACTTCGTGGAGGAATCAGGACTTGATCTGGAAAAAAGAAGTCTGAGCTGTGAACTGAAATACTAGGTATCATCTATACACATGTATGCACCACCTGGGAAGGTTTTCCTTAGAGCCAATCCTTGGCCCCAATTGTTATTTTTCCAGTATACTGGGAATCTCACATGCTACTCATGATTGATATATTTGCTAATTATTTTTCTCACAAGGGTTCATCATTAGAGATGATGATTTTTTTATTTGGCAAATTTTAATTAATTAATTAAGAATATTTTTCCATGGTTACATGATTCATGTTCTTTCCCTCCCCTCCCCCACCCCCTTCCAGTAGCCGATGCACAATTCCATTGGGTTTTACATGTGTCATTGATCAAGACCTATTTCTATATTATTGATATTTGAACTAGGGGGATCCTTTAGAGTCTACATCCCCAATCATATCCCTATCGACCCATGTGATCAAGCAGTTGTTTTTCTTCTGTGTTTCTATTCTCACAGTTCTTCCTCTGAATATGAATAGTGTTCCTTCTCATAAGTCCCTCAGAATTGTCCTGAATCATTGCATTGCTGCTAGTAGAGAAGTCTATTACATTCGATTGTGACACAGTGTATCAGTCTCTGTGTACAATGTTCTCCTGGTTCTGCTCCTCTCACTCTGCATCAATTCCTGGAGGTCATTCCAGTTTACATGGAATTCCTCCAGTTCATTGTTTCTTTGAGCACAATAGTATTCCATCACCAGCATACATCACAATTTGTTCAGCCATTCCCCAATTGATGGGCATCCCCTCATTTTCCAATTTTTTTACCACCATAAAGAGCGCAGCTATGAATATTCTTGTACAAGTCTTTTTCCTTATCATCTCTTTGGGTTATAAACCCATCAATGCTATGGCTGGATCAAAGCGAGGCAGTCTTTTAGTGCCCTTTGGGCATAGTTCCAAATTGCCAGATGATGATTATTTTTAAAATATTTACTTTGGGTATTGCATTTATACCAGGGCTCCTTTTATTTTTGACTCAGAGGATCGCAGATAATCACCCAACGTAGGCATCAAACTTGAGATACTGGACAGTGCTGAAGAAGAGCAAGGGGAGATGACAATTGGTCACTATGGAAGATGGGATAACTGGGTCAGGAATGAGACAGAGTTTCTAGGTCTCCTGATTCTGTGGAGCAGATGTGTGCAATGACTTTAGCCAGTCCTGAACAAATCTATAAAATAGGTGCCTCTGGTTTTCATTATTGGGAAAGAGGGTCAATAAACTCATAAGGTCATAATGACATAGGAGTTAGACCTGGAAGAAGCCTTAGTGATCATGTAGTCCAACTCCCCATTTTACAGATGGAGAAAATTAGACCCACAAACTGGTACTAGATAGTCACCACCTCAGTCCTATTCATTGGAAAGGCTATCGTTCTGGGCAAGTCTCATGCTTTCTTTGGCAATTGGAGACTTCACCCCACTGAGTGAAAGTGCTGGAGAAGAGCCAAGCTCTCTATGGTGCACAGATAACTTTCTGTCTCCTAGCTCCATCTCTCTCTAGGTAACTATGCCAACTTGCTATGTAGAGTTGTGATTAGTGTGAATTTATCCAATCAGAATCAGCTCCAAGTCCCCATTCTATTGGAAACTCCATTTCCCCAACCCTGCTATTGTTGACCAAGCCCTAGTCACGCAACCTCAGCATAATGGAGTTGATTCTCCCACAGGAATAGACAGGCATGCTTAGATATCATATACAATATTTCACTCTTGGCATAGAATCAATAAAGGCAATAAAAGAATACATAATAAAACATCTACAGCACAGTTATGAGCCTGTAGAATCTCTCAGACCCAGGAAATTTTCCAGACAGTAAATATGTGGAATACCCTAAACTCAGGAGTTCTGGGAAATACACAATTAATGGCTTAGCTCCTCCTGGAAGCAAGCAAAAGAGGGTAGACAGCAGCTCTGTTCTCAAATGAGGCTTGACTCACATCTACTGTAGGGCAGTTCTTTGGGGGTGGGGTAAGAAGGACAGCGAGTCTTTATATGAATTTAGTCAGGTTCTTCTCAGTGGCTAGGGGGGTGGATTTGGTATCTCTTGTCCTGTTGTTGAAAGGGACCTCCACCTACTCCTTGTGATTGTTATTTCATTACCTTTGCATAACAGATAGGCTCTGACAAAGAGAAAATTTTTATGCTCCCATTCCACCCTGGAATTTCCTTGGCTTTGATTACAGCACCCCTTTCTGCTGTCTTGGCTTGTCTCTCTCCTTTTCATGCTTCCTTTCTTGCTCTCCATCTTCAGTAAAAACCCTTCTACTCCATGCAACTTGACAGGGGCATGAAGTGTGGAAGGGAGGCTCCATCTATATTTGAAGTCAAAAGGCTCTCTCCTCTTTCTCCTATCACCCTGGAGGCATACTCACCTATATCCTACCTACCATGTTGGCCTATGGAGAGAATGGGCTCAAACTTAGCTCAGTTATGATATAACATTGAACCAACCACGTTCATTTCCAGATATAGTCTTGGGGTCAGATGAACCTTCTCAGTTATTGCTGGGTTGGTTCTTGGAGGATACTTTTGAAGGTTATTCCTTTCTACTTAGAGCAGAAATGCAGGGTTGGCTGTGAAACTCAGATTCTGGGAAGTCAGGATATGCTAAGGCTGTGTTGGCAAATATGGCATGTGTGCTGGGATATGTTGAAGGGGACTGCTCCCTTCTCCACATGCAAGGACATTTCTCATATGACCCACTCCTCTGACCAGCAGCCCAATGGGAGCTCTTCCTCCCTCCTCTGTCTGCAGTAAGGTGTTGGGCTCACATTAGCCATGAGGGTTGCAGTTTGAGCATTTGGTCTAAAAGGTTCACCATCACTGTTCTAAGGTGCTTGTGCTGAGCCTTGATAAAAGCTAGAGATTTCAAGAAAAGATGAGGAGTGAAAACAACCCAGGGATTGATGTGGGGAAGCCCCTGCAAAAGTTAAGAAGAAGGTACTGGCTAAGAGACAGAAAGGAAGTTCAGTGGAATAGACTTGGGGTAAGTGACCTCAGCAAGACAGTCTATGATAAGCCCAAATATCCCAGCCTTTGGGACCAAAATCCACTATTTGATAAAAACTGCTGGGAAAATTGGAAGACAGTATGGGAGAGATTAGGTTTGGATCAACACCTCACACCCTACACCAAGATAAACTCAGAATGGGTGAATAACTTGAATATAAAGAAGGAAACTCTAAGTAAATTAGGTGAACACAGAATAGTATACATGTCAGATCTTTGGGAAAGGAAAGATTTTAAAACCAAGCAAGAGAGAGAAAAAAATCACAAAATGTAAAATCAATAATTTTGATTACATCAAATTAAAAAGTTTTTGTACAAACAAAACCAATGCAACCAAAATTAGAAGGGAAGAAATAAATTGGGAAACAATTTTCATAACAAAAACCTCTGACAAAGGTCTAATTACTCAGATTTATAAAGAGCTAAATCAATTTTACAAAAAATCAAGCCATTCTCCAATTGATAAATGGGCAAGGGACATGAATAGGCAATTTTCAGTCAAAGAAATAAAAACTATTAATAAGCATATGAAAAAGTGTTCTAAATCTCTTATAATCAGAGAGATGCAAACCAAAACAACTCTGAGGTATCACCTCACTTAGCAGATTGGCTAACATGACAGCAATGGAAAGTAATGAATGTTGGAGGAGATGTGGCAAAGTAGGGACTTTAATGCATTGCTGGTGGAGTTGTGAATTGATCCAGTCATTCTGGAGGGCAATTTGGAACTATGCCCAAAGGGCACTAAAAGACTGCCTCCCTTTGATCCAGCCATAGCACTGCTGGGTTTGCACCCCAAAGAGATAATAAGGAAAAAGACATGTACAAGAATATTCATAGCTGGGCTCTTTATAGGGACTGACCTGCCCTTCCTATATAGTTTATCTGTGGGTGGTGACCTGAGAAGGAGAATGGAGGCTGGAGGAATATGGATGTGAGATAGATAAGGCAGTCAGGGCAAGAGACACAGGAATAAAAACTCAGAGACTACAAGTTAAAACACCTGGGGAGTTGTGAGCTCCTCAGATACCTCTCTAGTGAAAGATAACAGAGTGGAGAAATTATAAGTATGAGGACCAAGAGAACCTGCGTGGAGCACAGGTCTCCAGGACATTCCTCCATGGACCAGGTGGTCAAAAGATTAATGGGAGATGTGCGGGGCAGCTGCGCTGCATAAGTCAGTCAGACATGAGGAACATAGTAAGCCACAGCAAGATCAAGATTGTAAGAGGCAAAAGGGAGAGCAAACACTGTGAGAGTAAGAGGTGTAAGAGAAGAGCAGAAGAGAGGAAACTCACAATGTTCCCCAGCCTTTATTGGTGGGTGACCTTAGGAATGTCAAGCAGGAGGTGATTAATGAATATGTGACATGATATAGGTTTTTACATTGGTAGCATTGAGAATGACAGAATCACAGAGGAGGAGATTAATCCAACCAGTGCTTTGTAAATGAATGTAGTCCAAGCCAGGACACTTTGGCTGTCAACGCCCAGCCCAGGAATTTGCTTGTCCTTTGTGCTAGTCCTTTGGATTGCCCCTTTCCATACAATGACCATTAAGTGATCTGACCATGTGTCTGGTAAATGAATATACAGGATACAATATCAGTATGTCAACCATACTTCCAAGATGCTAAGATGCCTGGTATGCTACACTCTTTGTGGTGGCAAAAAACTGGAAAATGAGGGCATGCCCTTTCATTGGGGAATGGCTGAAGAAATTGTGGTATATGTTGGTGATGGAATACTATTGTGCTCAAAGGAATAATAAACTGGAGGAATTCCATGGAGACTGGAATGACCTCCAGGAATTGATGCAGAGTGAGAGGAGCAGAACCAGGAGAACATTGTCACAGAGACTGAGACACTGTGGCACAATTGAATGTAATGGACTTCTCTACTAGCAGCAATGCAATGACCCAGGACAATTCTGAGGGACTTATGAGAAGGAACACTATTCATATTCAGAGGAAAAACTGTGGGAGTAGAAACACAGAAGAAAAACAACTGCTTGATTACATGGGTCAAAGGGATATGATTGGGGATGGAGACTAAATGAGTATCCTAGTGAAAACATCAACAACATGGAAAAAGGTCCTGATCAAGGACACACATAATACCCAGTGGAATTGCACATCAGGTATGGGAAGGGTGGGGGGAGGGGAGGGAGGGAAAGAATATGATTCTTGTAACCAAGGAATAATGTTCTAAATTGACTAAATACAATTAAAATAAATTTTAAAAAAAGTTGAGAAGAAAGGGTTAGCATCTTCAGTGCAGGGAGCAGCTAGTGATACAGTTTTTTTGGAGGGTTGAATTTAAAAAAGGGAATGATGTGTAATCAGCTTGGAAAGATATGCTAAAGCCAGATTATAAAGGGCTTTAAATGCCAAGTAGAGAATTCTATTTTTTTTTATCCTAGGGAATCACTGAATCTGCTTAAGCAGGAGAGTGTTGAAGTTGGGTCTGTGCTTTTTGAAAACCAATTAGAAAGATATGTGGAGGATAACTTGGAGAAGAGACAGAATAGATAGAAATCTCTTGGGAAGTTTATTGTAATAGTTCAGGTTAGAAGTGTTAGACTAGGATGATTGTGGTAGGAGTGGAAAGAAAGGGCCAGATGTAAGAAGATATGGTAAGACTTGGCACCCAACTATATAGGAGGGAGGGAGAAAGAGCTGAAAAAGCATGAATTAAGCACTATGAGCCAGACACTATACTAAGTGCTAGGAATATGAAAACAAAAGGAAAAATAGTCCCTGCCTTCAAGGAGATTATAGTACCCCCCAACCCCCTTACCTTCTGTCTTAGAATCAATACTAGTATAGATTTTAAGGCAGAGGAGTGGTAAGGGCTAGGCAATTGGGGTTAAGTGACTAGGAAGTACCTAAAGTCAGATTTGAACTGAGGTCCCCCCAACTCCAAGTCTGATGAGGTATCTACTATTCTACCTAGCTCGCCCAAGAAATTTATATTTCAATAGCAAGAGACACATTTATTTTTGGAAGTTGTGACTTTGGAGGGGTGTTTTCTCCCCTACTACTTAGTAGATAAGTAGAATCACAAAGCAATTAATTGATTGACTTGTTCTTTCCAGGAATAGTAGTATTCATTTGAATATGGCAACAGAACTAGAAGGAGTGAGGCATTTGCAAAAAGAGTACCAGAAAGGCAACAAGGTGATTGTTGAGAAGCTAGCAGTGATGCATTGTTGGAGCAGCTAACCTTGTACAGTGAGCCACACATGATGCATTCACTGGTCAAGACTGTGGGGGCCCCAGGATAGGAGCTCTGGAGCTGGAAGATTTAAATTCTCTAGGATATGCCCCCTGGTTCTGGTGGCAAGGCAATGGATAAGAGCATGGTGGAGTAATACATAGAATGACTACTAGTTGTGAATCTGGGTAACCAGAATAATGAATCATTTGTGTACGAGGAGTGTGGTGCCATGAATCTGAATTTGAGGAATTGGAAAGGAAAGAGATGAATAAATAGACATGATTGTTGGTGGTGATGGGGATGGAAATGCTTAGGAGAACAGCAGGGGAAGTAGGGTGATGGCACAGGTTGAGAAATGTGTTCCTCTTGGCCAATCACCAATTGCCCAAGTTGTTCAAAAGCAAATTCCAAGTTCTGTTGACTTAAGTGCTTAATAAAAGACACTTCAGGTGCATAAGAGTGACATTTTAAGGGAACTGTCTCCTAATAGGAAATGCTTAATGGTTCTCACCTGGGAATATTTCTTTTGAACTCCATGATTACCTCTTTTCTCCTTTCAGGCTTTCCTCCCTCCTTTCTGCTTTTAATCAGATCCCCCCAAGGAGCACAGGAGGATTAACGGATTGTTTGTGAAGAGCTTTGAGCCTTCGAAGAGAGGCAGCTTTACACATATACGGCCTCCCCATCTTAATTACAGTCACCCTGGATTGCTTTTCATTCAGCCCCATGCACCAATGTGCTGCATCATAGCAGGGATGGCTTTATGTATTAGATGTGCTCCTGGAAAAGTCATGTGTAAATTGAATACTTGTATACTGAATCACATTTCCCCATTGGCTTCTAATTAGCATTTCAGAGAATGGTTTCCCCAGGAATTTTTTTTTATCCCTACCACATAGTAAAAGTCATACTTCAGAAGCTTAACATTCACTTAATAGTAAAAAAAAAAAAAAAAGAACAAACCTCAGAATGTATTCTGCCTTCATTCTTCATTATGGAGTCTATGTACATTTTGCTTCTACCACACAGTCTCTACAAGGAATTCTACAAAGGATCAATCAATCCTAATGATCTATGGTACACACGCATTAAAATGCACCATAGAGTTAATTTCCCTCTTACTGTGTGCTTACATAGGCTCCATGGGTTTCGAATGTTTAAATAGCCATGGAGCTTTGCCATAGCTCCAGGTAGGCATTCAGCAGAGCTCCCAAAGAGAAAGAACTAGATGGGAATGCATTTGCCATCAACTCAGGCTAGGGACTAATTTTCACTTAATGGTAAAAGTATCACTGTATTTCCCTGCTTGGGGAGCTTTCATCTTATTTTGCCTGATCCGGCCACATCACATCATTGCCTGGCCATCTCGAAGGCATATAAAAGCCATGTGGCCTGCGTATACTCTGGCTTCCTCATGTTAACCCCAGGCTGTCATATTGCTCTCTGATGCTTCCTCCTTTCCCTATTTATGTTGTCTTCCCTTCTTCAAGAGGGACTATCAATCTTTTTTGTGTCATGGACCCTTTGGACAATCTGGTGAAACCCATGTCCCCTTCTTAGAATAATGTTTTGAAATGCATTGATACATAGGATTATAAAGGAAGCCAATTACAACAGGACCCCCTGATCTGTGGTTTTGTTTTCCATGGTTTCAGTTATCTATTGTCAATCCCAAGTGCCTGAGGTCTTCCCTGGAAGCCCCTGGAAGTCTACCCAGGGCAGGGTCTTCCCTCTTAAGTGATGTCCTCTACTTCTACTTCCCCTTCTTTTTTTCCAGTTTTTTTTTTTTTTAACGGACAGGTGAGAGGCCACCAGAGCACCAAGTCAAAGAGCAGGAATGGGTAGAGGGAGCACACACACACACACACACACACACACACACACACACACACATAAAGGGACAGTACATGTTTCTTATATCTTCTGTTTCAGCCATCCACAGTAGATCTTGGAATGCATCCCATGTGGATACAGAGCCCCACTGTATATTGAAATACAGTTATCAGTATTAAAAAAAGCTCATCGACTCCATATTCAGACCTCCTTCCCCAAAGAATATAGGTTCCTTGATGTCATGGACTGTCTTGCATGGTTGTTTCCATTTTTATCCTCAGCAATTTGTATGGTACCTGGAACATAGCAAGTATTCAGTGTTTTTCATTCATTCATTCTAGGAGTCACCATAAATGTTATGTGATTGTTGTTTAATTATTTTCAACCCTTCATGGCTTCATCTGTAATTTTCTTGGCAAAGATACTAGAATGGTTTGCCTTTTCCTTTTCTAGCTAATTTTACAGATGAGGAAATTGAGGCAAATGGGGTTAAGTGACCTGTCCAGGATCACATAGCTAGTAAGTATCTGACTCAGATTCGAAACCAGGAACCTGTCCATTAATGTCTACTCAACACACCAATATATAGGCATTTACATGTCATATGACTTCAGCTGTCTCTGCTATGCATGAAGCATGATACAGTGGGAGAGATGCCTAGATCTAGAGTAAGAAGATTTAGGTTCAAATCTCCCCTCCGCCTTCTATCCCTGTGTGACCATGTATAGTCATTCTCTCAAGGTCACAGTTTCTTTATCAGTGAAATAAAAGGTTTGCATGAGGACCTCCAAATCTTTTATTCCATGAACCTTATGCATCAGATATGAACCTGGGAAAATTGCAAAGTGAAGTGTTGAATCATATCAGACTGAATTTGTTTTCTTTAAAAATTGTTTTTATTATGAATCTAATCATCAACATATAAAAACTGATATTTAAAGCACAACAAAGTAGGATTGCATATGAAACCAAATTACATTGAATTTATAAAAAGAATTCTCATCTGATAAGAATATTTAGGGGCAATGGCATTAGTGGGGCTTTGGACAGCTCTACTGGGCTTCTGTGGCTTCTTCAATCATTGGAAGGCATTTTCCTTAAAGAGGGTCATGGAAATCTGATCACGGTGACCCTGTGCTTAAAAATGAAACTGTACAGAGAGAACAGGCTTAAAACCAGTTACTGGTATTTAAATAGGTTTTCTGCTTTCAGCTTTACATTATTTTTGTTTATTTGTTTCTCACCTCTCAGATGAGACTTGGACTTGGCCAGTAGCCAGCAACAAACTCTTTTTTTGGAAGGCCTCATAATTCAAATGTTACATGACCAAAGCCACAGAGAGAACAGAGCTTTGCTCCAGGGTGCCAACATCTGAAGGGGGAAATGCTTTTTCCTCACAGCAACAGTGGTATGTGCTTATAACCCAGTCTCTGAGGGATGGGATAGATGGCACAAAGGATAGTCCTTCCCGGAATTCAGTTACATCAGGAGAGTATTGCTAGATGCCCAGAGGACCCCACACATGGTGCAATTGACTTCCTCCAGGTATAACTGTACCTGCAGTGAGACTGTCCTCTGTGATGTTCCTTCTTCATCCCTGAATTTTTGTCAGAAGAACTAAGGGATGGTATCATTCTGAATGTATTAACTCTTCCTTACATATGATATACACCAGAATACCTGAAAGTCACAATTAAAAATAAAGAAAACTTCAGGGAAAACTGCCCTGATATTCTTGAACAAGATGGAAAAATAGAAATTGTGAGAATCCCCCAATTGCCTCTTGAAAGAGACCCCAAAATAAAGTACGCCAGGATCACTGTAGTCAAATTTCAGAATTTCCAGGCCAAAGAAAAAGTACTACAAGAAGCCAGGAAAAAACTATTCAGATATCATGGAACCACAGCCAGGGTCACACAGGACCCAGCAGCTTCTACATTAAAGGATCATAAGACACGAAATATTATATTCTGAAAGCCATTATAGATCATATAAATATAGATCATATAAAAATATATAGATCATATAAATAAATATAGATCATATAAATTGTATACATACATATATATCTTATATTTGTATGCATGTATGATTACTGATATGAAATAGGGTCTACATAATGAAAAGGAGTAAATAATCCCAAAGTCCTAAACAGATAAATTTTTGACTTTGGAATATACTATATGATTTGGGGTTGATGGTTATATCTTGCTTAATCTAATGTTAAACATATTTTGTGTTTTATGAAAACTTTTACCAGTTGGATGTAAGAAGTGGTCATGGTATATGATGGGAGAATAGAGAGAAGATAGTATTTTAAAATAAGTGTATAATTCTTGTACAGAGAAGCAAAAGTTGATCGACCCATATACCTGATGCAACAGTTTCTCATCTTTTTTGATTTAAATCAAGATCATGTTTGCACTTTAGGGAAGGGGATACCAATGTAATTGGTAATATGCCCAGAACAAAACTTTTACTTTGAACATACAAGGTATATCCTAGCATAGAATTTCATAATGGAAATTCAATCATACGTAAGCAGAAATCTTCTCCACAACATCACCAAGTGGTCATACTATCCTTGCTAGGAAATATGCCCAGGATGAAGGAATTCATTACTTTCCAAGACATCTCATTCCACTTTTATATAGTTCTGATTGTTTTTTTCTGATCCTTACCTTCTGTCTTAGAATTAATGTTAAGTATTGGCTCCAAGGTAGAAGGGCTAGGCAGTGGGGTTAAGTGACTTGCCCAGGGTCACACAGCTAGGAAATATCTGAGGTCAGACTCACACCCAAGACCTCCAGACCTGGCTCTGTATCTACTGAGCTACCCAGCTTCCCCAGATAGCTCTTATTTTTGTGGAAAATTTCCTTATATTGGACTGAAATCCACAGTATCTTTTGTGTTGGAGACTAAAAGGTATGAATGCATAATAAAAATGTGGTTATTGTTATTAAGTTGTAGTATCTTTCTGACTTTTGGTTGGTCCAGAGCTCATCCATCCATCCATCCATTGGGAGCTTACATGGCCATCAAGCCTCTGCGTATAGCCCTCAAATGACAAGGAGCTCACTACTTTATTTTCAAGGAAATATTTCATGTTGAACATCTACAAGTTAGCAATAATTGTAGCTGGTAGTGTGGTTGTGCTTTAAGGTTTATAATAATTTAAGGAGGTAGATACTATTTTTATTCTTATTTTACAAATGAAGAAACTGAAGTAGACAGAGGTTAAGTGATTTGCCTTTGGGTCAAGGGATAGGGATGTTGGATCAGAAAATAGTATCGACATTATCCCTATTTTGCATTTGAGATACACAGAGAGAGGGAGGGAGAGAGAGAGAGAGAGAGAGAGAGAGAGAGAGAGAGAGAGAGAGAGAGAGAGAGAGAGAGAGAGAGAGAGAGAGAGAGAGAAATAAAAAGGGGGGGGGAAGGAGAGAGAGGGAGAAGGACTTGCCCAAGGTCATACAGTAAGAATTATCAGAGCTGGTATTCAAACCAAGGAATCCTAAATTAGCCTCCAGATTCTTTCCACCACATCAGTTAGTACACATCTGATGTAGGATTTGAATAGTTTTTCCTGATTTCAGGTTCAGTATGTCACCCACTTCATCACCTAGCTGCCTTGTAGACTGACCCCCGATCTGTTTCTATCTAACATCCCCGCATCACTCCTAGTTCTTTCTTCTGGCACCAAGAAGAGCAAGGCTAATTCCTCTTCTGTGCCATGGCCGCCAGATATTTGAAGACAGTTTTCATGTTCCCATTAAGTCTCTCGTTCTCCAGGTCAAACATCCTCAGGCCCATCAACCACGACTCCTATAATATAGCTTTTAGACCAAGAAAGAAACTGCTGTTGCCAGTGCCCATAGCAGTGCCATAATTGTAGTTAGGCCTTTGTGTATTTGCCTTATTTGGAGCATCAAGCCTCAAGCAAACCAGAGGCATCCTGGTGTCTCTAGCCTGCTCCTCTGTAGCTGTCCTCTTTAGGAAAGCTGGTAATTTTGACATCCAGAGTTCTGCCTCTCTGGAATTGGCTCTGAACCCGCTTTAGAAAGATTAACAGCTTCAGTCATGTCCAGAGTGCTAGCTCAGTGACATGCCCAGCATGAAGCAAAAAACAGACGACTCTGTGCCACCCAGGACAGCTGCCCGATTGGCTCATTAATGAAGCCCGTACTTGGGGAAATTGGCTCTTTTCTTCTGTCGTGGTTTTAGGACATTCACTGAATCTTCACCCTCCTGATGTGAGAAAGGAAAGAAGAGATAATTAAAATGCTTGTGCATGCAGAAACTAATGAAGGACTGTGTTGCTTTTTTTTTTTTCCTTCTTGGCCTGCAATGGAATTAACACGAGTTTTATTATTTCAGAATAAGATCTGACAGGGAAGGGAGGGGAATATGGAAGGGGACTGATGCTTTCATAATAGCTGTAAATTAGAATTTCTGTGTATTTCTTAGCTTGATCAGAACTTTTGCTCAGGTGCAGGTAGTTATTTTTTCATTTATTCATTCATCCATTCATCTATACATTTATCCAGTGCAAAGATGAATCTATGTGTTCAGTCTTGCTAAGTGAGGGAGATGAGAGAAAAAAACAACAGGATTTGCCCTTGGGAAATTTAAAATAAGACATGTAACATACTGGAAAGAGTAATGAATTAACTGTTAGGAAATCTGGGTTAAAGTCCAATTTTCTATGGTCATTTATTAGCCAGCTGTATGACCTTAGGCAAGTTACTCAACCTTCTAAACATCTTTTTTTTTTTTAATCTGTCAAATAAAGAAGGGCATTAGATCAGATAATAGTAACTGGCATCTTCCCAATTTTGCATATGAAGAGAGAAATTCAGAGAAAGGGATAGTGACTTATCCAAGGTCAGACTGGAATTTAGACCGAGGACCCCTAAATCAACCTCCACACTGCCTCTAACCAGGTGGTTGCTAAGTTCCCTTCCAACTCTATGATCCTTTGAATCAATCTGAAGCATTTAGAGAACACCTTAAGGCTGTAAGAGCAGCTAGGTTGGGCAAAAGATAGATAGAATGCTGGGCCAGGAATCAGGAAGAGTTCAAATCTGGTCTCATACATCTAATAACTGTATGGCTCTGGGCAACTTTAACCCTGTTTACCTCAGCTTCTCAACTGTACAATGAACCGGAAAAGAAAATGGCAAACTACTCTAGGTATCTTTGCCAAGCAAGGGGCCACAAAGTTGGACATGACTGAAACAAATGAACAACAACAATTGGGAGAATAAAATATGCGATTCAGATTAGCCTGGACAAATCTAGGACAGCATCATGGTGAAAGAGGGTCTTGGATTAATCATTAGAGATGAACAAAAATAACACACATTTCCACTTAAAAATTTATAAATTACTCCAAAGCTTTATGATAGAAGAACTGCAGGTAGCATCACCTCTATTTTAAATGTGAAGGACACGACTATCTGTTGGTTAGCATGCATTTGGCTGTGTTTGAACAAGAGCAGAAGTAGAAGAGGTCTCTTTTTCATGGCCTCACAAATCCTCCCTAACAAATACAACCTGAGCCCTAGGGGCTGGGGTAGGGAGTGTTGGGGAGGGAAAGGGGAAGGGATCATCTTACATGTTTTCCTACTCATTAGTCAAAGATATGGTGGATAGTCAAAGATATCTCTCTGTCAGCACTGATGTGTTGATGAAGATTCTGGTCATGTTTGCCGTTAGGATGCAGAAGGCAAAGAAGCAGCTCAGAATTGATTGACCTTCTAATGGTCCCAACCAGCCTTAGAAATCTAGGCTATGCAATAATGTATAATGATCAACTGTGAATGACTTAACTTTAATCCACAGGACAACTCCAAGGGCTCATGACGAAAAAGGATATCCACTGCCATAGAGGGACCAGATGGAGTCTGAATGAAGATTAAAACACATCATTCTTCACTTTATTTTTTCTCCATGAATTTTTCTCTAGTGTAAGCAACATGTGTCTTGTTTTACAGCATGACAAACAGGGAAATATGTATTATATGATAATATATGTACAAGCTACACTGTCTTTTTGAGGGAAGGGGAAGAGATGGGAGGAAAAGGGGGGGAAGAATAAGATGTAGATTTTTGGACATAGCTAATGGGAGAATTTGTTTCTCTTGGATAAGCATATTTATTATAATTTGTTACATATTTATAACAAATCCTATGTATTATGTTATTGTTATATTCTATAACCTATATATAAATAAAAAGCGTGGCATATTTCATATATGTTATATTGTATTATATATATGTATATATAGTTAAAAATGGTAACTGAAAAACTCTAATGTTAAAACTATGAAAAAAAAAGAAATCTGGTCTGTGAAACTCCAAATGCCAGGACTCATGTCCTTCTCCTTGTACTCAGTAGCTGGGCTTGGGTCTTTCTAATTAAAAACTGAGGATGGCATTGATAGCTATTTTCTCACCTTCCTCCACACTCCCTGGTTTCCTGGCAAGCAAGAACAAGGTCTGGCATGCCTTCTCAATTTTTTCATCCTCTTGCTAGTCCCCACACCATTTTACAAGTGGCAAGAAGGTTACCTTCTTTGTATTAGAGCGTGGTTACATAGAGGAGTAAAGAGTTTGAAAGTTGAGTGCTTAGGATGAATAAATACATGAAAAGAAAGCATTTATGAAGCATTTACTATGAGCTTAGTACTGTGCTGAGAGGTGGGGATATAGATAAAAAAGCAAAGGCAATCTATACCCACAAGAAGTTTATTTTGACCTATAGGTAGCTGGGAGTGGAAGTTTGGTTTTGAAAGTTGTAAGGGTAAGGGTAGAGCCATAGAGCAGCAGAGTGATATCTTTTTTTGACATTGACACCCTTTACAAGATCAATGTAGAACTGAAAAAAATCATGGCTGAAACCAGACCTAGATGTGTTGATTGACTGAACCAACCAATCAGAGCAAACACCCTTGGCTTCCAAGTTCATTAGAATTTGGTTTTTTGTCTGGGCAGTCTAGTAGTCCATTCTATATGAGCAAACCAAGGTTCTGAGAGGTTAATTAATTTGCTTCAAATCATCAAACAAGTTAGTGGCAGAGCTAAGACTCAAATTGTTTTTTCACTTCTTTTAGAGGCTTGGCAAATCAGAACTTTTAGGTCCATGATAGGACAACCTTGGAGATATTGGGGGCTTTGACACTGTCTGATTAATTAATTTGATTATATCAATATATATATATCAATCTCTCAAAGGCCAGAGAATTTTTTCATAGCTTTCTGAAGTTCCAGAAAATGTTTCCCTTAGATCCTATTGCCTTGTGGCCAAGTCTTTAATCTTCCTGGGGTCTGTTGCTAAAAAAGTTGTGACTTGATGTGTTGAGGATCTATTCCTAAAAGAGCATTAGTCTACATGGGAGAATGTCCTGAAGGTAATGGAGCAAATTAGAGTCAGAGGTAGGAAATGGCTACTTTGGTTGTCTCTTCTCCTTGAGTATAGTACCACCTCAAACTCCCTGCATGGCAAGAGGCTGGAGAGTTACTAATTTTGTAATTTAAAAAGGTGGAAGAGGACTCTATTTGACATATTTCCCCCTTAGGTGTCCAGATTTTTTAGCTATACCATTGACCTAGTGGTCTCTCATTAGGAACCTTTGACCCTGAGTTTAATTCTCTAGTTCTGAACATTTCATAGGCACAGAAAATAATAAAAACAGAAAGCACAGAAAGATTTAATTTAGCCTTTTAAATTCTCCTTTTCCTTTTGAAATTCATAATGCTGACCTCTCCTAGCTCAGCTAGAACCGACATTCCATAATAGGAGGAAAATTGCTTAAAATATGAAATTGAACTGAAAGTAGAGGCCTGACCTTGTAAGCTCTCACCCTCTTAGGTCTCAAGCATTCCCAAATCATATACCCAAAGATTTGGATAAGAGGCCATCCAGTTCAATCTTTGCCAGAATAGTAACCTTCCTTACAGAGTACCAGATAAACAGTCATCCAGATTTTGTTTGAAGAAGGTGAGGAAGGAGGAATCCATGATCTTCTGAAGTAGCCCATTCTACTTTTAGATACCTTTAATTGTTATGAAATTTTCTTTTATTTTTTCCTTATTTAATTATTTTTAACATTCTTTTCTTTTTAAATTTTGAGTTCTAGATTCTCTCTTTCCCTCCTTCCCATCCCTTCCTCACCCATTGAAAAAGCAAACAATGTATCAGTTTTACATGTGAAATCATGTAAAACACTTGCATATTAGCCATATTGCTAAACAAAGCAAAAAAAAAGCAAGGAAGAAAATTATACTTTAATTTGCACTAAGTTCATCAGTTCTCTCTCTGGAGGTAGATAGCATTTTTCATCATGACACCTCTGGAAGTGTCTTGGATCACTGTATTGATCAGAGTAGGCAAGTCCTTCACAGCTGATCATCATTACAGCATTGCTCTTACTGTGTAATTGATCTCTGCTTCTTCTTATTTCACTTTGCATCAGTTGATATAGGCCTTGCCATCTGAAACAAGTCCCCTGGTTATTTCTTATATCACAATAACACCCTGTCACGATCATATGCCACAGCTTGTCTAGCTATTCCCCAATTATAGTTCTTTGCTATCACAAAAAAGCTGCTATAGGTCCTTCTCCTTTTTCTTTGGTCTCTATGGGATATAGACCTAGTAGTGTTATTGCTGGATCCAAGGGTATGCACAGTTGCATGTAACATATGCCCTTTGGACATAGTCAGAAGTTGTTCTCCAGAATTGTTTCAATAGTTCAGTACTCCACCCAGTTTAGTAATGCTTATCCCCTCCAGTATTTGTCATTTCCAATAGGTTTAGAGTGGTACCTCAGAGTTGTTTTAATTTGTCTTTCTCTAATCAATAGTGAGTCAGAGCATTTTTCTTGTGACTATGGATAGCTTTGATTTCTTCTGAAAATTGCCTGTTCATATCTCTTGACCATTTGGGAAGAATGACTTTATTTATAAATTTGACTTAGTCCCCAATATATTTGAGAAATAAATCCCTTATCAAAGAAACTTGCCCTGAAACTTTTTGATATTATTTCATTATCTGCAGCACCTTTTAGCAAAATGTAGCTTGCCTGATTAGTTCTTTTATATAGGCTGATTTTTGCTTTTACTTTGCCTGAGATTATGATCACTACCCCTGCCTTTTTGTCTTTAGCTGAAACATAATAAATTTTACTCTAGACCTTTATTTTAACTGAGTCTTTCTGTTTCTGTTTCTCTTATATACAACATATTGTTGGATTATGATTTCTAATTCATTCTGCTATCTGTGTCTATTTTATAGATGAGCTCATCTCATTCTCATTCATAATTATGACTAACTGTGTATTTCCCTCTATTTTATTATACTGTTTTATTATGGTTATCATTTTCTCCCTTTTTATCTTGGCTCTCCACAAAATTATGCTTTGCTTCCAACTGTTACCTCTCTTAATCCATTACCTTTCATCAAAATGCACCCCCCCCATACCACTTGTCCCTTTCTCTTCTTATTTTCTCTATTGGCAACGAGCTTTTAATGCCCAAATAAGTATGTGTATATATATACACACACACATATGTATTCTTCTGTCTTTGAACTAATTCCTATGAGAGTGAGATTCAAGTGGACCTTGGTCACAGTGTCAAGGGGGAAAAAGAGTGCTTGGAATTATTTGCAGACCAGAGCTCAGGCCAGAAGAGTATTAAATTCAGCTTTCCTTACATCATACCACCTTGGAAGAACTGAAAGCAGATAGATCCTTAGTGTGAATTCTGAAGGCAGCTGCACAAAGAACCTGAAGGTTGGAATAGTGCTCTCTTTTCCACAGTAACAGAGACAAACATTTACAGTTTTTTAAGCTAAAAGAAAAGGGAAAAGGCAGGAAAAGGAGAAAACAATAAGAACAAGAAACTCAACATCAAAAGTTATTTTGTTGACAGGGAAGACTCAAACTCAGAAGAAGATAACAAAGTCAATTCTGCTGCTTTTAAAGCCTCTGAAAAAATATAAAAATCAGAATTGGCTATATGGAAAAAATAGGTACAAAAATTCACTGAGGAAAAGAACTCTTTACAAAGTAGAATTTACTAAATGGAAAAGCTCATTGAAAAAAATCATGCCTTAAAAATTAGAATTGGGCAAGTGGAAGCCAGTGACTCTGTGAGACATCAAGAACCAATCAACTGAAGTCAAAAGAATGAAAAAAAAATAGGTAGAAAATGTAAAATATCTTATGGGAAAAAGAACTGACCTCAAAAATAAATCCAGGAAAGATAATTTAAGAATTATTGGACAACCTGAAAGTCTTGATCAAAAGAAGAGCTGAGACAGTATCTTTCAAGATATCATCAAGGAAAACCACCTGATATTCTAGAACCAGAGGACAAAATAGAAATCAAAAGAATCCACCAATCACATCCTAAAAGAGATCCCAAAAGGATAAGTCCCAGGAATATGATAGCCAAATTCCAGAGCTATCGGTTCAAAGAGAAAATATTGCTAGCAACTAAAAAGAAACAAATTAAATAACTGTGGAGCCACAGTTAGGGTAACACAAGATTTAGCAGTTTTTACATTAAAGGACTGGAGGACCTGATATATGATATTTCAGAAGGCAAAGAAACTAGGACTTCAACCAAGAATCATTTATTCAGTGAAAATGAGCATAATCCTACAAGGGAAAAATGAGTATTCAAAGAAATGAAGGACTTTCAAATATTCTTGATGAAAAGACCAGAGCTGAATGGAAAACTTAACTCTGAAATCCAGGGCAAGAGAATCATAAAAAGGTAAACAGGAAAGAGAAATCAAAAGACATTCAGTAAGGTTAAACTGTGTCCCTACATAGGGAGATGATTCTTGTAACAACAAAGAACTTTGTCATATTAGGGCAGTTATAAGGAATATACATGAAAGAGGGTGTGAGTTGATATGATGGGATGATACAAAAAAACAAAATAAAATTAAGGCATTAGAAAAGGTATACATTGGGAAAAGAGGGAAAGAAAAAACTGAATGAAGTAAATTGTTGCACATAAAAGAGGTGTGAAAGAATGTTCACAGTGGAGTAGAAGATGGGGGAGATGGGAATAGGGCATGTAAACTTTACTCATTAGAATTGGCTCAAGGAGGGAAGAATGTACACAATTAATTGGATATAGAAAGCTAGCTTATCCTACAGAAAAGTAGGAGGGGAAAGGGATAAGAGAGGGGTGGGGTGGGGCTGATGGAAAAAAGGGCAAATTAGGGGAAATGGAGATCGGAAACTAAACAGAGGTAAACAATATGAAAGTAATACACAATAATCATAATAGAGCAAAATTTTTCTCCCAAGTTTCTCTAATAAAGGCTTCATTTCTCAAAAACAGAGAAATGAGTTGATTATATAATAAAGTCATTCCCTAATTGTTAAAGGGTCAAAGGATATGAACAGGCAATTCATGAAATGCTCTAAATCACTATTAATTAGAAAAATGCAAATTAGAGCAACTTTAAGGTACCATCCCATACCTATCAAATTGGTTATTATGACATAAAAGTAAAATGACAAAACTTGGAAGGAATATGGGAAAGTTGGGAAATGAATGCATTGTTGGGGGAGTTGTGAACTGATTCAGGCTCTCAGGAGAGCAATTTGGACCTATGCCTAAAGGGCTAAAAAGTACATACCCTTTCACTCAGCAATACCATTATTTGGTTTGTATCCCAAAGAGATAAAAAACAAAAAAGTACTCATATGTAAAAAATATTTAAAGCAGCTCTTTTTAGGGGAGCAAAAATTTGGAAAGTGAGGAAATACCCACCATTTGGGGAATTGCTAAGTAGGTTGTAGCATATTATTGTAATGAAATATTATTGTAGTATAAGAAATGAAAAGCATAAAGAGCTCAGAAAAACCTGGAAAGGCTGATATGAACTGAAGCAAAGTGAAAAAAAACAGAACTAGGAGAATCATTGAACAGTGATAAGAATACTTTACTATGAACAACTGTAAATAATAGCTAGTCTCAATAGTACAATAATCCAAACCTATCTATCCCAAAGGATTCATTATAAAAAATGCCATTTACTTTCAGAGAAAAAGAACTGAATCTGAATCCAGATCAAAGCAAATTTTTTTCACTTTCTTAATTTTTCTATTTGATTTTCCTTCCATAAAAGGATTAATATAGAAAAATTATTTACATTGTTACACATGTAAAATTTATATGTGATTGCTTACCATCTTAATGGGATGGGGTTTTGGGGGTGGGATGGAGGGACAGAATTCAAGACTCAATATTTGAAAAAAGTTGGAGACTGTTTTTACATATAATTGGGGAAAAATTAAAATTTAATATCTTAAAAAAAGAAAGCACTAATTTTTTAGGAGGATTTGGGAATGGCTTTTTATAGCAAGTCAAATTTTAGTTGTTACTTCAAGGAATCCAGAAAAGCCAACATGATTTCTATTAACTAAAAAGAATTTGAAATGACAATAGTGACTACTAGCCAAAAGAGGCTTCCTCATATAGAGGGAAGGATGCTGAACTTTTAGTCAAGACTCCTAGGATCAAATGCTAACCCTAAGTCCAGGCTTAAACCCTGGGCTCAAACCCTAGGTTCAAACCCTAAACCTAAACCTGGGGTCCATCCCTGACTAGCAGTGTTATCAGGGTTAAATCACTTCTCCCTGAGTCCAGTTTCTCATCCTTCAAAGGGAGTATAAGTAATTACTTCCTAAAAAAAAAAAAAAGCTAGGCAGTACTTAAGGCACTGCATCAATTCAAGCCTCTAGCATGGTCTTCTCTCTCCCTCTCCTCATCTTCCCATCCCACCCTGCCATCTTTGTGGTTTCCCATAATCTTGGAGTAAAAGGAGATTCAGAAGATATTTAGTCCAATCTATACTTGAATAAGAATCCCCTCTATACATTCTCTGAAAGTGGAGGTCCAGCATCTGTTTGGTGACCTCCAGTGATTAGAAATTTAAAACTTCCTGGGTTTTGAACAGCTAATTCTTAGGAATATGCTATGAGTACTAGGTGGTGCAATGGATAGAGCAGTGGATTTGGAGTCAGGAAGACCTGAGTGGAAATTCCTTCTCAGACATTTAATAATTGTGTGATTCTGGGCAAGTCTTTTAACCCTATTTGTCTTTATTTCCTTATCTGTAAAATGAGCAAGAGAAGGAAATGGCAAACCTCTCCAGTATATTTGCCTAGAAAATCCCAAATGGGGTTATGAAGAATCAGCCCAGACTGAAAAAAATCACTGAACAGCAACAACAAACAGCAATTGTTAGGATCCCAAATCTCCCTTTATGTAACTTCCTTTGGTACAAGTTCTGTCCTTTGGGACCAAGCAGAACACAAGTCTACCCGTTACATGTTGAGGGTGGGAGAGTATGAAAAAAAAAGAAAACCCAAAGGGTTTATTTAAAAGACTTCAAAGGGATCTAGATACAAAAAAAATAAATTCTTGAACTTCTGTTTTTACATAACCTACTTTCTCTCACACATCTTTCCCCCCTTCCTCCTAAAGAGTCATTCTAAATAGTAGAGAATAAATAAGACAGAAAAAAATGTAGTTCAGCAAAACTAAGCAATACATTTAAAAAATCTGACATAAGTTTTAGTCACTAAAATTTAGTGTTTTATTTCTATGCCCTTTGCAAAGAAGAGAGGGAAGTGCCTTTTTATATTTCTTCTTTGGGACTGAACTTATAATTTTAAAGCTTTTAATTTCAATTGTTTTATTGTTCTTTCTGTTTGCATTGTTGTAATCTTCCTGTAGATTGGTTTCCTGGTTTGATTACTGTACTTTGCATTAGTTCATTGAAATCTTCCCATACTTTTCCCTAGCTTTCAGGAGTCATTATAGGATAGTAATATTCTATTTCTAGTTCTTAGCTACTACAGAAAGTGTTGCTATAAATATTTTGGTGGATATGTGGACTTTCCTTTTTATCATTAACTTCCTTGGAGCAGATGCTTACCAGTGGACTATTTGGGTCAATGGCTATGCCTATTCTGGTCACTTTCTTTGCCTAATTCCTTATTACTTTTCAGAATGGCTGGCACAAATAGGTCTTCAGTTTATTAAAACCGTATATCTATCTCTCTGCAATATGTTCAAAATGAACTATCTCCATCTTTTATAATTTTTTTTTTGCCAATTTACTAGATGTGAGTTGAAACCTTGGAATTATTTTATTTTTTTCTTTTTCATTGTTATTAATGATGTTAAACTTTCATATAGTTGGTAATAGTTTGCAATTCTTAGTTTGAAAATTGTATGTTTCTATCCTTTCACCACTTAATCTATTTTTTACATGTTTCTATTGTCTATCTGTTTTAGATGTCAGACTTTTACCAGAAATATTTGATGAAAATATTTCCCCACTTTGAACTGCTTTCTTTCTTATCCTAATAACATTTTGCTCATGTGAAACCTTTTCAATTTCATGTAATTAAAATTACCTATTTATATTCTCTAATTGCTTCTATGTGTTGTTTGGTTAAAAATTCATCTTCTAACCAGAGCTGCGAAATGCTCTTAATTATTTCTAATTTTTTTTAATGATGTGACCTATAGAATTCAGGTCACAGATCCATTTTGAATCTGAATTGTGATAAAGGACATAAGATGTCAGTCTAAGCCTAATTTGTGCCAGACTGCTTCCCAGTTTTCCCAGAAAACTTGAAAACATATTGGGGGCCCCCAGGCTATTTTCATTCCTTTATATTACCAACATGGTTCTACTCATACATAGTGTGGAATATATTCACATACTTCAGTTATGAAATATTAAAAATAATATTATGGCAGTTCTCTAATCTTAAGCCTTTTGGAATCTCCTGAATGAGAGAGGTCTTTTTAGTACTTAACCAAATGCCAAGGAAATAATGGTCTTTCTGAAGACTTTGATCTCAATCTTATTAAAGAGCAAATTGATTCTTAGAATTAATCAGGATCAGAAAGGGATTTTAATATCTCTCAAATAAAATTATTAGAGAGATTTTGTTTTATGTATTGTAATTGAAGTAGGAATGGACATGTATTTATTAGCTCACTTTTGACCATATTGAAAGAAGAGGGGAGTTCTTGAAGAAGGAGTGGTCTTTTGTTAACTGAAGAAGTTTTTTGTTTTTTAATCTGGACTTTATCAAGGGACACTCTTTTGTTACAACCTAGACCCTGAATTAAGCTTTCTAGGACGACTGATTATCTCCAAGAGTGCACTTTCAACCATGAACATTTTTATAGTTCTGCCAAGCAATCAAAAACCCTAAAACTGACCTTTTAAATTATTTTTAATCTCATTGTGTAATTCTGACTATTTTTTCATGATTACTATAAAATTCTAAGTAGAAATGTCTTGAGTAAGCGAGAATTCCATTAAAGAGGAAGAATCTCTTCTCTTTAGTTCTCTCTATAAGCCGACCAAGGCATAGAATATAATTAACAAATTTGTTTAAGACAGACTTCCACCGTACCAGGAGAATATTGTTTTTCTCCCATGATAGTGATAACCTTTCTGAAATTACAATTAGTTTTATTAGAAATTCTATAATGCTCTCCCCTTCCCCAGTAAGGTGCTTTGGCCTTGATAAATCTTTCTTTCTGTCCTACTTTGATTCAGATTTAAGTCTTTCCCCCTTATTAAAGGTACTAAGTGAAAGTGCTGTAAATTCACTGGATTGTATAGATCCTTGGGGAGATCTTGTGGCAAAGGTTAACCTGCTTCAAGATATTTGCATGTGGGAAGATGGAGGTCTTGCTGTTTGACTTTCTGTATCTTTGAACATTAGTCCTTTATGATACTTTATGTTGTAAATAAAATGATTCCATGTTTAGGGATCTAGTCAGTCAGTGCTTTTAAGGGGCAGCTGGTAGCTGTTCTTGAGTGAAGAACATATACTATATTCCCAGTTTCACCTGGGTGGAAGTAATGAACTAGAGGAGGGAATAGTTTTCAAAATGACCTAAGCTCTTTTTGCCAAGTGGTAGCTTCTGATAAAAGGATATGCATCATGGGACAGTATTTGTGTAGGAGTTGTTACATAGAGTTTAGCTGAAGGAAGATAAAGAAAGTCTGGTTTAGTTCAATTAAAGTGATCAGCCTGATTTTTAAAAAAATTAAATCCCTCTTTTTAAATTTAGAATATTTTTTCATGGTTACATGATTCATGATTTTTCCCACCCTTCTTCCCTCCCTTGTCCTGGAGCTAACAAGCAATTCCACTGGGTTATACATGTATCATTGTTCAAAACCTATTTCCATGTTTATTGTATTTGCAATAGAGTGATCTTTTGACATCAAAACCCTAATCATATCCCTATCGAACCACATGATCAATCATATGTTTTTCTTCTGCATTTCTGCTCTCACAGTTCTTTCTCTGGAGGTTGATAGTGTTCTTTCTCATAGGTCCTCTGGATTGTCCTGAATCACTGCATTGCTGCTAGTAGAAAAGTCTATTACATTCGATTGTGCCACAGTGTATCAGTCTCTGTGTACAATGTTTTCCTGGTTCTGCTCCTTTCACTCTAAATCAATTCCTGGAGGACTTTTCAGTTTAAATAGAAATCTTCCAGTTCATTATTCCTTTCAGCACAATAGTATTCCATCATCATCAGATACTATAATTTGTTCATCCATTTCCCAATCAATGGACACCTCATTTTTCATTTTTTTGTCACCACAAAGAGTGTGGATAAGCCTGATTCTAACTCTGGAAAGACCATAGTAGGATGCACTTGGCTCTGGAAATCAGCCTGATATGATATTTTTCTTATTTTTTTGGTTGTCTTATGGAAAGAATAAAATTAATTATATTAATGTTATGATTAACTCCTAGAGTATTAATGTCTTTAGAGTAGGAAGAGTGATTTCTTTTGGCAGGAATTTATCTTTTCCCAGATAACCACAAAGTTTTCTAATGAGCATCCTTTCTTTAACATATACAATAGATATTAGGGGTGAAACTAGCTGTTTACTATCATGATTATAACTATGGTTCAAGGCCATTCAAAACAGAAATTTGCAGATATTTACATATTTATGACAAACTGAGATATAGATTATTCAGGGAGAGCGGTGAAAACTATGGCTAGTCTCTTCCTTTTTTACTCTTTACCTAGAAGAGAGACTATTCCAACTCAGAGACTATCACTTCATTCTACCAGAAATGATAGTAGCTGATCTTGTGATGTCACTTTAAAATTTTCAAAGTATTATACATATATTAGCTCAGATGAGTCTCATAAATCTCAAAGATAAGAGTTGAATTACATCATACACTGATAAATGTTAGAAGCAATATTTGAACCTTGTTCTCATTCACTTCTGGTCTAGCACTCTATACATCATTCTATCTCTCATAAAATATATAAATAGAATATGTCTTATGTAGGGAGACACAATGAATTTTTTAAACCCTTACTTTCTCTCTTAGTATTAATTCTAAAACAGAAGAGTGGTGTGAGAATTTAACATTACCTTGCACCCCATTTCTTTCTGAAAGAGGAGATGGCTAGGTGAGCACTGGCATACCTGTAGTGTGCCTGTGCAGATGGTTTGAGGAAGACAGCTAAGAGAGTGCCAGTGTGGGCAAAAGCTAAGTACGGTAGGAGGTTTGTGAAAGGAACAGCCAGTCACATGTGGCTGGTGTCTTTTCTTTCTCTCACCTGCTTTTAAAATTATTTAATAAATATATATAAACTAAGATACAGTCTCCAGCGAATTTTAATCTTAACAGTGCCAAGGGCTAGGCAATCAAGATTAAGTCACTTGCTTAGGGTCATACAGCTAGGAAGTATTAGAATTCATGTCCTTCACAATGAATTTTTTCCCATCAAAAATGTGTTCTTTTTTTTTCTTGTTTATACCTGGTTTATTCTTTGATTTAATTGATTAATTTAATGCAGAGTCCAGATAAGCTTCACTCATACATAAATGAGGAAACAAAGGACACATAGTAGCACTAAGCCTAGAGTTTAGGTCTTTTGGCTCTCATTCAGTACTCTGCATAGTATATTATTAGGTTAGTCCACCCAGCAAAAATCTTTCCTGGGCCAGGAAAAGATGGATAATTAGATGTTAATGTTGATGATGTTATTGTTGATGACGTTGATATTGTGATGTTGATGATTGTGTAATTAGAATCAGTTACTCTAAAAACTACGATCCCCAGCAAAACTACCATTCCCTACTCACTTCTTGTCATTATGTGCTTATGTAGACATGATATAAATTGGGTGTAGTTCCGTCTCTTGTTCTCTTTCCTTCCTGTCTCAGCTTTGGTGGAGTGGGGATTTTGAGCAGGTAGAAAAACTTAGTCAAGTTCTGTTTTGTCAGATAATAAACTTTGTAAAAATAATTGGACATTGTATTGGAAGTATTGGACATTAATTTAAATCTTACGTGATGATGTTGTTGATGACGTTGATCATGTTGATGATGTTGTTGATGTTGATGATGATGTTGATATTGATAATGATGATGTTGTTGATGATGATGATTGAATTTGGAGTTGGAGGTTTGAATTCCTGGTTGTTGTCAACTGGAGATTAAATGCAGGAGGTGATCTGTGGATTATTTCAATCTCTACTTTTCCCTCTTGTTCAAGAATGTTGGGGCAGTTTTCTTGAATAATTCCCTGTAGAATGATGTCCAGGTTTTTTTCTTTTTCATGATTTTCCAGTAGTTCAATAATTTTAAAATGGTCTCTTCTGCATCTATTTTCCAGGTCTGTAGTTTTATCAATAAGATGTTTCATATTTTCCTTAATTTTTTCATTCTTTTGATTTTGTTTTATAGACTTTTGCTGCCTTCTGAAGTTATTTGCTTCTAGTTGTTGGATTCTAATTTTTAAAGACTAAAGTTCATCCCTGGTTTTTTGTCATTCTTCACCTCCTGGTTGATTTTTTCTTTGTAGGCCATCTTTTACTTTCTTTATCTCATTTTCAAGCTGGTCAATTCTGGCTTTCAAGACATTATTTTCTTGTTTTAGTTTATGGCCTCTGTTTCCAGATGACTTTTCTTTTCCCAATTGTCTTCAGCCTCTCGTAATTGTTTTTTGAATTGTGTTTTTAGTTCTTCCAAAGCCCGAGTCCAATTTTCTGGAGTTTCTGTGTTTTTGCTTGGTGTTCCTTGGTCCTCCTCTTTTCTATTTTCTCTTTGTTACCTGAATAGAAACCGTCAATTGTAATTTTTTTTCTTTTTATGTTGTTTACTCGTATTTTTTCCTTCTTTCCCCCCTGTCATTGGCTATAATCTAGCTCTTCTGATTATTTGCTGGATCTGTGGATTTGGGCTATTCTGTCCTGAAGGGGCTTCTTCTCTGCTCTGTTGATTCCATAATGAATTTTTAACAGACATTTAAGAGGGGTGGGAGGGTTATTGTTCAAATTGATAAATTGATATCGTGTTTTATTCATTTCCATATCCCCTTTATTTTTTTTTAAAATAATAGGCCACATTTGTATGGTGTTTAAGCACTTTTCTTGGCCAAACCCTATATGGAGGCTTGTGTAAGTATCATAACCCCATTTTAAAGCTGGAAAACTGAGATCTAGAGAAATGGCATAGTGAATTGTCCATATTTATATAGCTAACAAGTTGTATGTCCTTACAGATATCAGTGGTCAAAATTTGATCTCAGACTTAGGTCCTTCCACCCCAAGTCCAGTGCTCTCACTTCTGCATATTCAGGTATGTAAGCTATTTCAATATTTATTAAGTGCCCACTACATGCAATGTAGTCTATTAGGCTCTAGAGATACAAAGATGAAAAGGAATGATAGTCTCTCAAGGATCTTACAACCTAATATTTTACATATTTTACATATTTCCCATTTGATCTTTAAAATAGCCTTGTAAAGTAAGGAGGAAACCCCAATTTTCCAAATCTTAGTCAGTTTCATCTTGGAAACTAGAGTTGACAGATATTTTCAGAGAAATGCTGGCAAATCCCCAAATGGAGCTTCTAAGGGTGAGAATACCAGGGCTTGGTGGAGTCCTTGTGTGGTGCCTATAAGTAGAAATAGAATTTAGTAGAATTCATAAGGTGAGAAGCTATTGTTTCTTTTCCCTATTTAGAGAACCCCTGTTTCCCTTCAGCTCCTGATTCTGTTAGAAATTTACCCTGGGCCAGTCCTATGTATTAATAGAGGGTTGGAAAAGTTAAAATTATAGTCACTGAATCACTGGGTTTCCAAGTTGGAAGAGACCCCAAACATTATCTAGTCTAACTTATACTTGAATTGATATCTCCTCTATAATGCCCCATCCAGTCTCTGCTTGAAAATGCCCAGTGAAGGGGTACCCATACCTCCTTGAGGTAACCCATTCTACTTTTGGACAATTTAATTGTCCTGTTCCAAAATCTGCTTCTCTACAACTTTTGTATATTGCTCCAGGTTCTTCCCTTTGGGACCAAGTACAAGTATATTCCTTCTTCAGATGCTTAGAGTCGGCTGTTATGTTCCTGGTGAGTCTTCTCTTGTCCAATCATTAACAGTTCCTTTAAACCAGGGATATTAACATGGGATCCATGGACCCATATGGGGATAAGTTTCAAGGTGTCTAAGGATTTAGTAGGAAAAATTACCTCTTGATGTTCACTAACTTTCATAATTCTACATATTTCATCCCATATTTCATATTTTCATATTTCATTCCATCCCAATTGGTTGTTGGGATGGAATGTAACAAAATCCTCAGTGTCCCACTTCTTCCATGAAGCCTCCTACCAATCTTGTCTACCCATCTCACTTTTCTGAACTGGAAGGAATCCAAAGTCTATGCCATACATTTTAACATCTATGTGCCTACTGTCCTCTTTGGTTCTTTAATTCTTTCTGGCTCCCTCCTCAACTAAAGCATAATTCATAACAGAAACTTCTCTTGTTTCATTCACAGTATCTGATCAGAAAAAAAAAAACCTTATTGATAGATTGGACAGTTGAGTAGCATTTTACATACAGGTAATTGAAGTCTGGAGAAAAGAAATGACTTGCCTAAGGTCACACAACTCATAAAGGTTGGCCTTGGTGTCTTCTTGAAGAAATCTCTACCTTTCCCAATGGCACAGATTCCTACTAATCAATGCCTGGGTCAGGGAGTAAGTAGGATTGTGTTATTTTCTTAATGAGCCTCTTCCTCCTATATCATCTATAATATAACACTTGAAATAATTAGCCACAGTGGTCTCATAAAAGGAAACAATCAATCTTTTATGAAACATTCACTCCAGGACTCTGAGAAAAGCTGTACTATACATCAAACAGTTTAATTCCAGATTAAATATAGCAACATGGTTGTGATTAGGCTATTCATTTAAAAAGGTAATTTTTTGATCATTTAGGTATTACTCTCCATCTTTCATGTAGTTTTACCTGCTGATAAAGTTGCTTTTCTTCCTTGTTTTAATTATTCCAAATGTTTACAAATCCAAACAAAACAAGCATTTCCGTACATAAAGAGAAAGAAGCTATTACACAAATGAAACCACAGATCTCCTTTATGTTTAACTTGCCATATCTACATAAGAGATCCTGTCCACTAGTATCCCAATCCTTCCTACCCTCCCCCCATTACAGAGGATATCACTATGGAGGTTGACATTTTCATATAAATTGTCTTTCATGTTTTATCTTTCTATTCACTTTCTGGAGGTAACTTCTCAGTTTAATTCTTCTAGTATTCAGTGGCTGTGTACAATGTTCTTCTGGTTCTACTCATTTCACTGTTCATTATCTTGTATAAGTTGCTTTTCTTCTCAAAAGCCTTCACTGGCTCCCCATTGCCTGCCAAATGAAGCATATAAATTACTGAGCCTCAAATTTAGGACCCTGTACAATCTGACTTCAAGCCAGGTTTCCAGACTTTTTTTTCTCCCATGCTCCTTCTCCTCTTATACAGTTCAACCTAAATTAGTCTATTCTCTACTGCTAATCCTTTCTCCTCATTTTGTTCTTTCCTTCTCATAACTCTTTCATTATTCACCTCCCATACCTGGAATGCTGGCTCCCTTAACTCCTTTTTTATTATTGTTTTCAGTATGTCTTTCTTCGTGACCCCATTTGGGCTTTTCTTGGCAAAGATACTGGGTAGTTTGCCATTTCCTTCTCCAGCTCATTTCATAGATGAGGAAATTGAAGCCTATGGGGTTAAGTGACTTGTCCTGGGTCATACAGCTAGTAAATGTCTGAGACCAGATTTGATCACAGGAAGAAGAACAATCCTGACTCCAGGCCCTATGCTCTATCTAGTGTGCCACCTCGCTGTGCCCATTAACTCCCCTTAACTCATTTCTATCACTGTTTCTCCTATTACTTTCCCAGTGCACTCTTTACCTTAATCCAATAAACTTCCTCACTCTGCTCATTCTTGACTGTGCTTTTTACTTTTTGTGCTTGGCATATAGCGAGCACTTAATAAATTCTTATATCCTTCCTCTGCCTTGAATTCCTCCTCTGTTATTTTACCTAGATACTACTATGTCCTATTCATATTTTGAGGCCCAGATTTTGTCACCTCTGTGATAGTAGTAATATCTATCAGAATTTCCATGAACCAATTTCTTTCCTCCGACATAGAACACAGGGAGGCCCAGACCTCTCCTTTCCCCCTGATCTTTAGGGAGGAGCTTTCCTAAAAAGAGAAAAAGTTGCCCTCCTCACCCCATCTTGTTCCAGGATTCTCTGGAGGCAATTTCTTCTATCCCTCCTTCCCACTTCCAAAATGGGATAGACTCTGGTGCTTCCTCTGACAGAAATTAGTTTTCTCTAAAATAAAAACAAAGTTATCTTGGGACCTAATTGACCCTGGATTCCTGGTCACTCAAAGGCATAAAAATCTCAGTAGCCAAGGTCTCTCAGATTTGGTGAGTTTCAGAGAATAGGTAAGTCATGGTTTCCTTTATCATATCCTTCCCCAGGGGAGCAGAAACAATTCCACCTGGGGACAAAGGAGGCCCACTTCTAGAGAAGCTCAATGCCTTTGCATTCTTGATGCCTATCATGGCAGGGTTGGGGAAGAGTCAGCATCCTTTTCTTAAAATGTTCAAGATTTGTAAGTCCTCATTCTGTCCCAACATTTAACTTGGAACCAAGACAATATTGGTATTAGTACCTTTAGAGCTGCCTCAGACAATTTCCAAGAAGATTTCTTTGATTACTATTGGGCCCCTCCTAATATTTTCTTTCCCCAGCTTTTTTTTATCTGAATGTTTCATCTAATTGGTATAGTGAAGCCCTTGATGAGGAAAATTCCTCTAACAGAACAGATTAGTTATTGCTGTGCAACTTGGAATCTTAGAGAAACTGCCTGGGGTCATTGATAGCTTTAGTTATTTGTCTGGGGTCTCACAGGGATCTGTGTCAGAGGTGGGACCTGAACCCAGGGCTTCCTCACTCCTAAACTAGTTTTCTATACACTATATCATGCTGCTTCCAAGCAATCTTTTCCTTTCTTAAGTGCTCACTGTTATGCTATAAGATGTGTTAATTATCCCTACAGTGGCCATACTCTGGTAAAACCTTCTTGGCAGATGGGCTACATCAGATTTTGAGGATAACCAACAGGCCTCATACCCATTCGTGAGTTTGGGAGATGTCTACCCCAAGCATGTAAAGACTTACCCTGGAAGAATGGGTAGAGGAGAACAAATTATCCCAATGGCCATGGAGGTGGCTGAAACAGACACGGTGGAGTGCTTAGAGGTTCATCAGGCCTCAGGGATGACAAGGTCAGCCACTGCATCTTGGGCCATCACCAGTCCTCTTACCTTTTGTCTTGACACTGGACTTTGAGGACTCTGGAATTAAGAGTGAGGTTGATGAGCAACTCTTAACTGCCTTAAATGCAATTCTTGTGTAAGTTAAGACATCACCCTATGATGTTGCTGGTCTTGTTCAAAAATGAAGGATAAACATAAACAATAATTATTTAATGTGTGGGAATTTTGTCTCCTAAAATTTAGTGTGAGATCCTAATTGGAAAGATTGCCATTATCTTTTCCTCTGTATGCTCCACTGTACAGTTCTGCAAATGTAGTAGGTTGAGAAAGTATTTGTTAATAGAGAATCAATTTAATGTTCCAAAAAGAACCTGGACTAGGAGTTTATCCCTAGTTCTGCCACTAACTCTCTGTGTGACCTTGGACATATCACTTAACTAATCTTTAAGATGAAGTTTTTTTGTTTGTTGTTTTGGTCTGGTTTGGTGATCCCAAAAGTATAGGATAATTCCATAAGGAAATCCAGACACACAACATATTCCTAAAATTTTTATAAATTGATACTTCATTTTTATATTATTATCATTCTTCAATATAACCTTCTCCTCTCTCCCCTCTTAGAGAATAATTCCTTATATCCAAAGGTGTGCTGGAGCCAGCTTGAGCTCTCTTCCATTGTTAAATTTTCAGGGTGGGTATTTAAATGTTGGGAATTCTACAAATTGGGACTTGAGTGATTGCTTTGTTGATTATCTACTTAAAATGTTAATAATGTAGATTGAACTTAAAAATATGTTATGCTCACATTTTTTCTTCTTCTGGAATGTTGGTTGTTGAATATTTACTATCACACTTGCTTGTAGCAAAGAAAAACAAAAGGTAATCATCATGTGAATTGAGTCTAAAAAATAGTATTGGTCCACACCTCTAGTCTCCTGCCCCTACAAAGAAGAGGTAGAATTTCTCTTTTTTTTTTCCCCTGTAAAACCCTATCATTATAATTATACAACAGTTAGGCTCATCCTCCCCCCCTCCACATTTTTGTTGTTGTCAGATTTCCACTGGTATTGTAACTTAGACTTTTAAAGAGTTGTTTTGAGGTGCTCACAAGTTAAAGCAACTTCTCTAAGCACCCATATCTGGTAGGTGTCAGAAGTGGAACTTGATCCCAGTTCCTCCTGACTCTGAGGTTGGCACTATTATTCAGGATGGCAGTCTGTTTCCCATCTAATCAGTAGAGAAAATGATTCTTGTATCACCTACCTCAAAGGAGAGTTGTGGAGAAGGTGCTTGATAAACTGTTGGGCACGATGATACTTCATGTGATTATTCTATTTTACTCTCATCTCAACATTTTATAAATAGGGAAAATGGAGTTGAAAAAGACAAGGGATTGTTCGTTCACTTTCATATCCCTGGTATATGTAGAATCGACTCAAACTCGGGACTTGAGGTCATTCAGAAGTACATCAGTTTAATTTTCTTTCTTTTCCAACATGCTGTGTTTTTCTTCTATTGCTGACATTCTAAGATACAGTGATGCCAGTGGCATAGGAGGGTAAGGTAGTGGCTGCTTGGTAGTTCAATAAATTAGAAGACTTGGCTTAGAGTCAAGATTGAGGTCAAATTCAGGCTCAGAAACTTATTAACTGTGTGACCCTAGAAAGTCATTTCACCCCTGTTTGCCTCAGTTTCCTCATCTATAAAATTGTTTACCTCCCATAGTTACTATGAAGATCTAATGAGATAATTGTAAAGCACTGATCACAATGCCTGACATATAGTAAGAGCTACATAAATGTTAGCTATTATTATTATTATTATTATTAAAAGGAATACTTTTTTTTCTCCTTTTCCAGCTAGGTGGCACAGTGGATAGAGTGCTGGACCTAGTGTCAGGAGGACCTGGGTTCAAATCTAGCTTCAGATCCTTATTAGCTGTGTGATCCTGGGTAAGTCACTTACTCTCTGTTTGCCTCAGTTTTTTCCAGTTGTAAAGTAGAAACCCTGGAGAAGGAAATGGCAAACTATTCTAGTGTCTTTGCGAAGAAAATTACATAAATGAGATCACAAAACCCCATATAAGTGGGGTCATAAATGGAGTTAGACACAAGTAAATGACCTAATAGCAACAACTACCCTCCTTCTCTCTTATACTCTACTCCCACACTCTGGTTGACCTTAGGACCCAGAAATGCCCACTATGGCTCTGATCCTGACCATACAGCCCCTAAGGAGTTTGTAGTAATAGCAGAGCAGGAGTGCACATACATATTTGTGCTGTTTAGCACAATTCCATGCATCCCCCACTGCCAAATGTTTTATGTTGCTTTTGGCAGGAAAATAGTGGAAAACAAGTCAAATGTGATGGACGCTCAACAACCATAAATAAGTAACTAAATAGCTCTTGTTGCTTTGGGGATTGTTTTTTCTTGAAACTTCCTTTCCTTTCCTAGCCTCACTCCTCCACGCTCCCTCTAACATACACACTCATCTTGATGAAAGCAAAGAAAGGCATCGCTCTTTGGATTTTACCTTATTTTTATTATTTGTTTCCTCGTCTCTAAAACTCAAGTGAATAGACCAGATGCTGTTTCCATAGCAACCTTCACTCTCTTCTCAGCAGATGCTGGAAAAGGGAGTTTTCAGCTTAAGCTGGCAACCTCTGCTGAGATTTCCAGGAAAATTAAGGCAATTCTAGTAACTATATAGCCTTGTAATGGTGTTACTTTAATATCACGGGTCCCCCTTTTCCTTTTAAATCTAGAATTTAATTTAATTTTTTTCTTTCTTTCTTTCTTTGGATACTACATATGTTCTGCACAACAAGTGACAAGTAACTATCTTAACCTCTTATAGTTTAACTAGTTCTTATGTTCTTAGGCAAGTCATTTCCTCTCCTCATTGTATCTTTCCATCTTTCCCACTGAGGGTGATGAACTTAATTCTCTTTAAGTTTTCTCCCAGAACAAATGAATGAATGAATAGTATTTACTATACCAGTCCTAAGATTCTACAATTCCATTCCAAGTCTTTGAAATACAGCCTTCTCTGGAGCATAATACATTAGCATTCCAAGGGTGAAGTAGGCATTAAGTAGTTATGTCAAATGCAGATCTCCATAATATTAGAGCTGGAAGGGTCTTTAGAACTTAGAATGTCAGAGCTGGAAAGAACATTAGAATACAGAACATAAAGGAACAAAGAATGAAGGGACCTTAAAGGTCATTTAGTTCAAACTCGTTTTAAAGAGGTGAAACTAAGTCTCAGAGAAGGAAGGTGACTCAGGAAGGTGATGGCAGAGCCAGTTTCAGAATACAAGCTCCTTCCTGGTCCAGGACTGATTTACGTCCTATAGAAAATGAAGCCACAAAGCAATGTTTTTAGTTTGTTTCCATGTTTTCATTTAAGGTAGCAAGGTCAGTCTCAGAATGTATAGCAACTCCCAATTAAACCTCAGGGCAGATGGGCCCACACTAATTACCTGCATTGATTGATGTCCATTCCTCTGCTCTATAGGCATTGGTTGTTTTCAATTGATCTGAGATTGATTCCACGACATAAAACATTAGGTCATATTGATGAACCACACAACCATTCAGACGTACAACAGCAAAATTATTTCTTGCAACCACGGTAGAAAGGCATTCTTTTTTTCTTTGACAGCGATTCTCTGTAGTTTGGCTAAATTATTTAAGGTCCTTTCAGGACACAGCCAAAATGCTTAATCTGTAGCATTTTAAATACAATCAACTTGGTTAAATCATCCTTCAACATTCTCACTTATTAGAACTGTGAAGATCATATCAGTTGTCTGGTCCAGTGGTCTGGTTCTACATAGATTAACTAGAATCTTGCCAAATCAGGCAGGACATCATTTATATAGAACTCTAAGGTATTCAATACACTTTCCAAGTAGTACAAATCTTATTATCCCATTTTACAGATGAAAACACTGATGCCAAATAGTTCCTTTGCCTTTGATACCACTATACAATCTCCACTAAGACCTCAAAGCAGAACCACTCAGACTATGGCTATTTTAATCATTTATCTCCTTTTGCTACTCTTATGGACTGCAATGTCCCTCCACTTGTTACTCTCCTTATCTCTTTATTACTAATTCACCAGTTGCCCAAGAATAAACTACCCTCAATTCCAATGTTCCATTCTTTTATCCTCTTCCTAGGTCCAACTCCAACTCTAACTGCCCCTTCCATTGTGCCTCTGGAATTTCCATTCAGTAATGAACAAACTTCTTTTCATTTGCTCTTCTTTCTCTCTTACTCCTTCAATCTACTTGTACTTGCTGAGATCTGACTTCTCTCAGAGTACATTACAATACCTTTTTGCCTACTCTTGCATTGAACATATCTTTCCCCATTCTCTCTTCTTTCCCTTCTTTGCACAACATCACCCCTATTCCCATCACATTGATCCAAAAAGGAAGTTAGAATCCTCCTTGCTTTTATCACTATTTCCAGGTTCTTTCTTGGCTGCTTTTACTTAGAAGCCTATTTCTGAAGCTCATTCAATAAAGATCTATTACCCATTCCCTAGGTTATTCTCCATCGTTCCAGTTCTTCAGTTTTCTCCAAGCTCACACACAAAGAACATCACAATGGAGCTCATCCTTACATGTTACTCGATAAAAAACCAACTGCCATTTCCTTTTTCTTATCATAACCTTCTAGCATTCCTTATGTCTTACATCTTTTAAACCTCTTCTTTGTCTTTGTAATGATCTCTAATCACTGCCACCTCCCACAGCCCTTCCTAGTACTTTCTCAGGCTAATATCCTTACTCTGACTTTATTTTCCTTTCTTCCCAATCTTAACATGATAGGTAATCAGTTCAACTCCACACTGTCCTTTATTTTTGAATCACTTGCTCCTCATCCTATTACTTATGACTGGTTATCCCCACAATGTACCTCCTCTGGTACTACTCAAGCACTATTAATAGAGCTGGAGAGAATCAAGCAAACTGAAATGATTGGGTCCTCTATAATATATTATCTAATCTCGGCTGGGTCCTCATGAAAGCAAGGCAAACCATTTAATCTTTCCTAATTGATTCGTTATGCCAACCCCCCACAGAAGTTGTTGCCATTCAAAAATTGAGGCCATTCACTGTGAGCTCCCTCTCTTCCCCCTTCTCTTCATCTCATAACCTCTTGACATCATCCCTGACTTTTTCTTCTTTTCATCCAGTCTCTGATAATGAAATAGCCCTTTTCCTTGCCAAGGTCAACTCCTCTACAGGTGCCTTTGATCTCATCACATTCTGTCTTCTCTAGCAGATTGCCCATCAATCATTCCCTTTCTAATCTTGAGTCTTTCCCTATGTACTTGGTCCTTTCTTGCTTTCTTCAAACACACCCATATCCCCCATCATTAAAAATAATTCCACTAGATCCTACAATCCTCCTTTCCTCCACTTATTTCTCAACCCTTTGTAATCTGGCTTGTAACTTCATTACCAAAACCACTCTCTCCAAAGTTATCATGAGTCTTTTAACTGCCAGATCTTAGAGTCTTTTATCCATTCTTACTCTCCTTGACTTCTCTATAGCAGCTGAGGTAATCAACTATCTACTCTTCCTGTAAACTCTGTGTTTCCATGAGACTAATTTCCTGTTTCTTCTCTTTGTTTGACCACTTCTCAGTCTCCTTTGTTGGATCACCATCCATTTCATATAAACTTTAACTCTGAGTAGACTCCTATGATCTGTCTGGAGCCATTTTTTCTTTTCTCTCTACTTTCTTAATAACCTGATCCATTCCCATGGTTTAAATTTTAGTTTCATCAAAAATAAACACTATAGAGTTTAAGATCTATATATCAATTCCATTCTCTTTCTTGAGCTCCAGTCCAACATTACCATTTACCTGTAGGATATTCCAAATTATGTGTGTGTTATATGTGTATGTATGTATATTTGTTGTTCAGTAATTTAGTTGTGTCTGACTCCTCATGACCCCATACACATCCATAAAGTTTTCTTGGCAAAGATACTGGAGTGGTTTGCTATTTCCTTCTCTGGTGATATATGTATGTATATACAAATATTTATTTATTTATTTTGGATTTAACAAAATGCATATATATTGAATATCTTATATATAATTAACAGAAAAGATTATGTATGAGACTTTGAATCTTTATTATATTCAGTTTGTTTTCCTTTCAAATATATAATACATTCAATATGAAACTTTCAAAGATGCTCTATCTTTGTTTTCTTTCAACCTTCTCCCTGCTTTCTTCTGTGAGTATTAAAAATGCTTCAATGACTCTCTTTTATTTTTCTTTGATAACCTTATGGCTTCCATTTTTTCCTCCTCCAACTCTCAACTCTCTACTATTGAAAAAGAAAAAACAAGTCTTGCAATTAATATGCTTGGTTAAGAAACAAAATTCCTACATTAGATGTGTCTGAAAATGTCTGCCGCATTCTGAATCTTGAGTTTATCACCTCTCAATGTGTAGGTGAGTAGCATTCTTCATCCTATAATTATCATTGGTTATTATATTGATGAGTTCTTAAGTCTTTCAAAATCATTTTTACAATGTCATTCATTAGTGTATAAATTGTTATCCAGGCTCTGCTCATATCATTCTGAATCAGCTCATTTAAGTTTTCCTAGGTTTTTGTAAAAAATATCTCTTTTCTCTTTTCTTAAAGAGAAATTATATTCTATTATTATTACTATGACTGATAATAGCTGGCATTTACAAAAAAATTTAAATTCTGTAAACATTTAAATGTGTTATTTCATTTGATCATTACAATAATTCTGTGCGAGAGGTATATTTATTCTCATTTTGTCAATGAGGAAAATGAGTCAGAGGGAGGTTAAGTGACTTGTCCAAGGCCACACAGTTATTAAGTATCTGGGGCAGGATTTGAACTGGTATCTTTTTGCCCCACTCTCATTTTGTGATCTAATAAACTTGCCTTCACTTTGTTTCTCACATATAACACTCATCTCCTGCATGTGCCTACATTCACTCTGTCCTCACCTGGGCTTCAAGGAATCACTCACCTTCTTCAAGACTCAATTCACATACTGTTTTCTATAGGAGACTTTTGCTGATCTCCTCAAATTATAGCTCCCTCCCCCCCAAATTTCATTTATTTATTCATTTACTTATTAAATTGTTAAATTTTTTTAAATTTACATATACTTCTCTATGTAGGCACTTCCATAACAATAAATAAGTTCCTTGAGAGAAAAGACTGTTTATTTATTTTTTTATTTTGTATCCCAAGGTATTGGGTACATAAAAACCCCTTTATAAATGCTTGTTGATTTTTAAAAAAATCTTTACCTTCCGTTTTAGAATTGATACTAATTATCAGTTCCAAGACGAAGAAAGTTAAAGACCAGGCAACTGGGATTATATGACTTGCCCAGAGACACACGGCTAGGAAGTGTCTGAGGCTAAATTTGAAACCAGGAACTCCCAACTTCAGGGCTGGCTCTTTATTCACTGAGCCACTTAGCTGTCCCTTTGTTGATTAATTGGTTGATCACCATTTTACAGAATTAAAAAAAAGAGGCTAAATTATCAGAGCAAGGTTGCGTAGATAATAAGTGGTAGAAATATTTCTTTTCCAGTGGTGGAGTTCATCACCTTCCTTGGTGGCAATGTTCTAATGTTTAATTCTCTGATATCCAGGTTCTTCTTTATATCTGACTTGCCTCTTTCTCACTACAATTTATCAATGTCCTTTTGATCTCTGTGGACATGATTCTGTATCCTGTACCTGTGATTTTCTATCTACTGCAGAAAATGTTTACCCCTCCCACTCCACATCTATCCCCATCCAGCTATGTTTTCTCCAGGCTAAGCAAACCCATAGGATGTATTTTCCAACACTACTATATTCCTTTTCTGTGGATCCTTTCCAATTTCTTCACATTTCTTTAACAAAAGCCAACCTTGTCACCTTGGTTCAAGAAGCCTTGTTTCCAGGGCTGACATAGGTTCCTTGTCTCCCAGGCTCCTCTGTGAATGAATTCTGTCATTGCTTTATACCAATGGAAACACCCAGGGATGCTACCAGATATCTCTATTGATAAGGGTATTTTCTCTTTTGACTCTGAATAGCACTGCAGTTTTTAAAGCCACTAAACCAGGTTACTGAACTAAGAAGTTCTGGCCTTGAAAATATTATTCCTGCTGCAGGGAGAGAGTGAATCTACTTGGAAGTACTCTTCCCATAAATGTTCTATCTCAAGTATGTGGTAGCCCCCAAAGGCCTTGCAAGAACCAATTTTCATGCATCAGACAACAGGCCTAAAATAGTATCTGGCAGTGAAGGCAGATCATCTCCGGACAAGTGAAGACACCCAAAGTGTTGTCTGATTAAAAGTAACCTAGATTCAGAGCGTCCATCATGGAACCAAGAGGGGAAATGCTCTGGCAGACTTGTGCTGTTTTCAATTCTGCCACCCTAAAACAGATTTGACTCTAAGGGGAGAAAAGAAGGATAGAAGAAGATACAGAGACAGAGAAAAATAGACAGAGATAGACAGATAAACAGAGACAGGAACCTGTATGAAGAACATGTTGCTGGCCAATTGATTACAACACAATCTTTGACAGAAAAAGACTACCTATCCTGAAGGTCTTTAAAACCACCTAGAATATTAGAGTAATAAAATCATAAGCTGTTAGGGACCTTAGGGATTAGAACTGTGAGGAAAACCTTGGACTAAGACTCAGGAGAACTGGGTTTGAGAATCAGCTCTTCCACTTTCTGCCTATCTGACCTCAGGCTGTCTCTTTTTCTCTCTGGTTTTCAGTTTTCCTGTCTGTAAAATTAGAAGGCTGGAATAGATAATCACTAGGGGTTGACATTCTAGGATTGTATTGTTGGAGTCAAACCTTTCCTTATCTCTTTGAGATAAATCAGGCACTCTATTGAATTCAGCATCCTTTGGATACCATTCTGACCCTGATTCCCAAGAATACTCTTGTTCTTAATTAAGACATTTGGAGTCTTTTCCCACATAGATGTGGGTTGTCCAAAAAGTGAGTTCAAAAGGTTAATTACCAGTGCATTATGTGTCATGCTACAATATTGTTGGTTGCACAATATTTTAGTGTGGTGTGTGTGTGTGTGTTTGTCTGAGACAGTCTTATAAAGTGGACTGCCTATAATTGTCTGCTACTTGGGGGACCCTTAATTACAAATGGCTGCTCTCGCAGACATATGGTCCCTAGGTACAGAATATGCTGGGGATTGATTTTTAGAGACAAAAAGTGTTTCTGCTGAAGAAATCAATTTCCAAATTTCTGAACTTTACAAGGAAGATTTTTTTCTTCTGTTGACAAGGGGCTAAAGTAAAGGCAAAGTTTCTGGAAGGAAGGCTGAACTCTAGGAAAGGAAAGACTGGCATACACAGAAGGAACTTCTACTTTTACTTTTCAGATACTGAAAGGTTACACTGATATGACAAGGATATATCCTAGTTCTCAAGCAGGAAGTTCAATATTCTCATTTTATAGATGAGGAAAGAGATCCAGAGAGGTTAAGTGCCACACAATAAATGTCAAAAGTGGGAATAGGACCCTCTACTCCCCAAAGTTTGATCAGTAGACACGCCTATCAAGTGACAGACACTCTTCTTGGCACTGAGAATACAAAGACAGAAATGGACCTGTTATCACCTTATGGCACCTTCTATTGTGAGAGACAACATATATACAGAGAAAGTCACATAAAATAAATACAGTAAATTCAGGGCAATTTTGTTGAGGAAGGTATTAACAGCTTGGAGAGATAAGGAAAGATGTCATGTGTAAGACAGTATTTGAGTCAAGCTTTTAAGGAAATATGGGGATTCTAAAATGTGAAGGTAAAGAGGGAGGATATTCTAGGCATGTGGGACAAGCAATACAGAGATGGAGATTGAAGATGGAATGTAGCACAGAGGAATGTAGAAGGATCCAGTATTTTGTCAAATGCCAAACTCTACATTTTATTCCTCTATAAAATGACCAATGCTAGACTTTGTGGTAATGTTATGTGGGAAGCACCAATGAACTGTGGTTTAAATACTTATAATAATCACTGTAATGAAATCAGTTGTTTAGAGCATCTTTTAAATTAAGTTTTTGAACAACCTCAGTGTATCTGTGTGTGGTGTATCCCTATTCCAAGGAAGTCAGCAGGTATCGACAACCTGATTTATAGCAATGAGTAGCTAGCACTTGATAACAACTTGGAGATCAAAAATAATTTTGCTGCAGGAATGTAAAATACAGTTTCTGAGCCAACAGTACAATTGGCAACCCAGCTCTGAAATAATTAAGGTTTGAGAGACCCTAGAGTGGGCTGGATTTCTCTTTTAAAAGAAGGCTTGTCATTCTGAGTTTCAAAGATTTGAAAATCTTGTGGCAGAAATGTTAGGACTGGAGGTGGGGTGGGGGAGAGAGAGGGGGAAGGAAGATGGAGAGAGAGAGAGACAGAGAGAGAAAGAAAGAGAGAGAGAGAGAGAGAGAGAGAGAGAGAGAGAGAGAGAGAGAGAGAGAGAGAGAGAGAGAGAGAGAGAGAGAGAGAGGAAAAGAGGGAGGAAGGGTAGGAGGGAAGGAGGTTTCCATTTTAAGAATAGTGCTGGCTTGGTTATTGATTGTTCTAAAGAAAGAAGGTACCTGATACTTTTATTGAAGTAACTTTATTACAAAACAGCAAAACTAGATCTGTGTTAAACACTGGCTTCTTCTGCCAGAGGTCATTTCTTCATTTCCAATATTTGAGAGTTTGGTAGTAGTGTATCACTTGGTAACTACCTATTTGGGGGGCAGCAAAGTAGAGTGGATAGGGTGCTAGTTAAAGTCAGGAAGACCTGAGTTTGAATTTTGCCTCAGACACTTTCTAAATGTACCACCCTGGGCAAATTACTTAACCTCTCTGAGCCTCGATACCCTTATCTGTAAACTGGGGATTAGAAGAGTGCCTATGTTACAGCGTTGCCATGGGGAGCACATGATATGTATATAGAGTGCTTTTCAAACTTAAATTTTCCTCCTAATTGTGATATATGGTGGCTAGTCTCCTTGCTCACAGTGGATCATACTTATAGTAAATACAATGGAAGATGGTTAAAGAGAATGGGGAGCAGGATTTTTTTTGGGGGGGAAACAGACAGTTCTGGGCAGGGGTTAATCTTACTGGGTACAAAGTGATGTAAAAGTTGTATTCAGGGTCCCCAGAAGATTCTTGTTATGAAAGATAAGCTTCATCTCTACAATACTACATCTTAGCAATTTGGATCTGATCTAAAAGATATTGAAATAAACTCATGGCATCCACCTGGTGTTTTATCTGGTTTTGCCCTATTTTGGACCATTTCTGTATTGAACTCATAAGGGGTCTATGTCTCTTAGTCATTAATCCATTCATTGTTTAGTGTGACAAGGGAATCACTTTTAAAAGACTGATATATATTAATTTAAGGTCACCAAGGAATTCAGCTATGTAATTCCTAAATGAAAACTCAAGTCAGCAGTAAATCTTTTATGGAGTTTAATTACAATAGGAGTAAGAAAGGAATTAGAGATAGAGAGAGAGAAAAAGGGAGAGAAGGGAATAGGGCTTAAATACCCCTTCTGTTTAGGCTGGGCCAAAAGGCCCAAGCCCTTAGATAGCTGGGGCAAAGAAAGGAGATCAGTCCCTATTACTCACGTGACCAAAATGGAGAAACAGTCTCAGAGGCCCCCACCTTCAGCTTCCTTCAGAGCAAGCTTCTCAGAGCACACCGCAACCACTCCGGCCAACTCCTCAACCACCCCCAGTCTTCAGACCCCCCTGATCTTTAAGGAAACCATCCAAGTTGCCTCCCCTCAGTTCTCACATCTACCAATCACTGTCCATCAATTTCCCTGTGCCAATGGAGGCTCTAGCTTCACCCAGGACCGCCCAGAGGCTTTGCACATGTCTGTTGAAGGTCATATTTTCAAATAATTAAATCTTTGCTCCTTTGCTATAGCCCTTTCTAAATCCTGTTAACCTGAGTAGGGTAGAGATTGGAATAATTAAATTTTGATCTAGGCTGCAGTCCTTACTCAATCCTGTTAGGACTGAATAGGGTGGAGATTGATTCCAAGTATCTCCATTGTATCAATTCTAAAATCAATCATGACTCAAAGAAATTCCTCTTCTATGCTTAAGCATAGGTCAAAGTCCTTTCCATTGTTCAGCAAAGGGTTTCTGTCCTAAAGTAATCTTAAGAAGGGAAGGAGAAGGAACCTCCCATGCCAATGGGATTCACATTCCAATAGTCAAGACCCACTATCAATAGGAAATTTTTCAAGTATGAAATTTCCCAATGGTGAAATTTCCAACATTTATAAGTCTAAGAAATTTTGAGGTTTACGTTAGTCAAACATTTACTACGTACTCATTCTGTTCATATGACAAATATAGATAGCTATACTATACAATATTATACGATAAATGCTTTAGAGAGATACACAACAAACAACTATGGTGGAAATGGAATCCTAAGGAGGAAGGTTGCCATGGATTGGCTGAAGAGGAAGATTAGGGACACTTTATGGAGAAGGTGCCATTCAAATTAGGCTTTTAAAGATAGGAATTCCAATAGATAAAGAATGGAAAGGGAGATGTTCTAAGTACCGTCTGAGCAAAGACATAGAAGTTGAACAATGTGAAGTATCTTGGGAGACTGAGAGTAGCCCAGTTTGAGCGAAACAAAGAATCTATGTAGTAGATTAATATATATTTAGATTGAACTATATAGTGAAATAAAATCATAGAAAGCTTTGAATGCCTGGCAGAAAAGTTTCAATTTCTCTCTTTAAAAATAAGGGGATGGGATTAGATGACCTCTAAAATTTCATTCAGCTCTAAATCTATAATGATTTACTCTGAATCAGTATATATTGATTTACTAAGATTCTTGAGCAGAAGAGAAACATGAACAAACAGATATGTAAGGGTAGGGGTCATCTGGATTTCTGGGTTGAATTAATCAGTTAGAGGAATGACCAAGTTGGGAACAAGATCTAGGCATCTCTACTGAATCAATCAATCACTCCATCCTACTTAAACTGGTGAGAACAACCCTACTGGATAAATCAATCATTAATTAAGGGCATTAGACTATATGGGAGAAGTCTTTAAAAGTCATTGGACAAAATGGAGTGATGCTCCACAGAATATGCATTTTTATTGACTGAGGAGAATTTACCATGTTTTGTGGGTCTTCTATAAAATGATGAGTCACTTCTCAACAGTTTCTGGAAGACTAGAAGAATAAATAATTTCAGAGAAGACCTAGAGAAGAAATGTCTTAGTAGTGATGAAAAAGAAATGTTCCTCCAAAAGGAGATATGTATATTGAGAAGGACCCAGATGGATTCATGATAAAAAAAAAAAAAACACTTAAGTACCTTCCCAGAGTCAGCGAAGTGCGAAACCCCTTGAGACTATATTAAAACACAAAAGTTAAGTTTATTTTGCTTACTAAGGTTAGGGAACTGATAGTTAAGATCCAAAATGTCCCTGACTCTACAGAGCTCTATCTCCACCCAACTTTCTATGTCCCTCTCATGAGAGAGCTCTTCTGATCTTCCAAATCCCTTCTTACTAGCTCCCTGCTCTTATCTAACCCCCAGAACCATCTGACTAACTATCTAAGTAAGTATCTTAGATTGTTAATCAACTAAACCTTAATTGTCTCTAAATAGGCTGTTGAGGATGGACTCACAGATGGACTGAGTCCTTTCCCAAGACTGGGATTGGCTTCTTAGGCATAAAAACCCAAATCCCAGATGTTAAATCTTTGGTTTACCTCAGCCAAATTGCCACACCACTGCAGGGAAACTAGATCACCTTCTAGGTATCTTCCAAGCCAAAGAACCTCCAAAATTTTCCAGAAAACTGGTCAGGTCACAGGAGCTGATGGAACAACTATTCTCTCTTCTAGTTTAGGGACAAGAAAAACAGTGATGTCACAGTTAACTTCCAAACCTCACCTCTGCTGTTCTCCTTCTAGAATCTTTTCCAGGGTTCACGGCTAAAGTTTCCTCTCTCCCCTTTTAGAGATAATTTTGAATTTTCCCTTATCCCTAATCCCTCTATTCCTTCAATGGAGAGCACCTCTGTCTTCTGCTCAGCTACTTAAACATATGACCTTTTGAACTTTGGAGGGCTAGACAAGTAGGTCTTCTCAGTGATATCTTCAGTATACTCTGAGAAAGCAGGGATTGGCAGCAGTGTCTATATTAAGAGATGAGGAGAAACTATGCACACTGGAAATAAAGGTAGAGTTAGGGCTCTACAAAGAACCCAGCAAAAATTTAAACCATACCTAAGGGGAACATTTTGAGAAGTCCAACAAAAAGATTAGGAGCTATGATTCACCCACTTTGCCACATGTACTCTTTTCTCTGAATTTTCTAGATACTGGTGGAAGAACGTGATACTGATTTTGGGCTGGAGGTGGGGTGGAGTGTTATATTAACCCAAATTCTTATTGTACCTTCTTAGTAGACATGTCTTCTAAAAGCTAATTAAGCCTAGCTTACTAATTGATGTTAATTTATTATCAATGGGAGAAACATACCAGTGGGGGCTCATGAGCTAAAGCTTTAGAACTACGCCATTTCCTTTCAGAGAAATATCATCTACCCTCTGAGAACATGCTTTACCAATGGGAATAGGGGTTTTGGGAAAAAAAATAGAATCCAGGGCTTGTGTTACATATGCATAAGGAAGATGTCAGCAGTTTGAAGAATGTATGGAAGGGGCACAGTAATGGAGATATTTGGGTTAATTAGGGATAGTTGGGGCAGGATGTAATCAGGGCCTGGTTGAGGGAAATGTCAGTGAAAAGAAAAGGAATATAGATATTAGAAGTGTTAAAGAGATGGAATTGATCCCTAGTAACTGGCTTGCTGTGAGAGTTGAGGAAGAGGGAAGATAACCATAAAGATGCAAACCTTAGAGATACTGGCTTTCTTATTATGACTGTGACTAAGCTAGCTTTAACTCAAATTAATTCAACTCAACAAGCATTTGTTAAGTGCCTATTTTAGGTCAAGTTAAAAATGAAACAGTTTTCAGTTTTAGGAAACTGACATTTTCCTGTAGGGCTAGGGTGAAGTGGGACAGAGAGGAAGGGGAGGACAGAACACATATACATATAAGAATATATGAAACACAAACAGAAAAAACACACAGTAATTTCAGAGGGTGAAAAGCACTAATAACTGGGGAATCAGAAAACAGGAGAGATATTTTCACCATACTATGAAAGAAGTTCAGGATTCTGTGTGACACAAGTGAAGAGATGGTGATGATGATGATGCAAAACTCCAGCCAGTAATGGTTTGGCATTGAATTTTGTTGTAATATCTGAATGACTCAGAGTCTCCTGATCCTTGAGCTGCTTCTTTTGACAGTTAATTGCTAAAGAAATAATTTACCAAAGTTCTTCAACTCCTTGCATTTTACTGTTAAAGTAAGGAGCCTGAAATAGTTAACAACTGCTTTCCCAGAGTCCCCTATTTAGTGGCAGGGAGCATCCTTTGAGAACTGCTGAATGAAGTTCAATACATATCTCCTCATTGTATATATTACTAATCAATAAATGAAATTAGTTTATTCATCTGTTCAACATTCACTCATTTAATACATATTTATTAAATTCCTAGTCCATTCAAGGACTTAAGCTAGGCAGTTGAGGAGAAAAGGTATAGTTCCTGCCCTCAAGGAGTTTATATTCTACCTAGTTGATTGAAAGAAACAAGACTAATGGTCTAATGCAAATACTGTCCCAAAGAAGAGTTCTGTGTAAGCAGAGTGTGTATAGGATTTAGATCTAGAAGGCACTTTAGAAATCATTTAAGGTCAGTTTGAGAGGTAATGCTTCGGAGATAACATTCCTAGAAAAAGCCGCCTTCACTTATTCTTCATGTGATCTCTTACTTATTTTATAGCTTTTGCAGCCTGGATTCTGACTTTAACACTCATGATTATTGATGACTACTTCTAAATTTAATGACTTTTTAAAAATTTCTCATTCTTTCTGCCTTCTCTCCGCGGTATTTGACAGTGTTGACCAGTCTTTCCTTTTGGACAGTCTCTCCTTTTTGGGTTTTTGTGACAAAACTCTCTTGGTTCTCCTTCTACTTATCTGGAAGCTCCTTTTCAATTCCTTAGTTGGATCATCATCCTTAGCCTAGATCCCTAATGGTGGGTGTCTCACCAAGTCTCCTTCCTAGGCTGTCTTTTTTCCCCTTCATACTTTTCCTCTCAATAAGCTAATCAACTCTCATGAGTTCATCACCTCTATGTATCTAACTCATACATTTTTATAAATAGTCATAGTTTCTTTGATGAACCCTACTGACTGCCAACTGCCATTTGAATATTTCTAATTGGAGTTTCTGAAAACTTATCAAACTCAGTACATTCAAAATTAACCTCATTATCTCTACCACCCTCTTCCCTAAGGCCATGCCTCATCCCAACTTCCCAATTTCCTCTAAGGGCATCACTATCCTTCCATTCATTGAGATTTGCAATCTTGTACTTATCCTAAACTTTGTCATCCTACATATTAGCTACCAAGTCTTTTTGATCCTACCTCCATGATATTTGTCCCCATAAGGGGATATATGTTCCCTTTTTGATTAATACAACCTTTGTCAAGTTCAGGCAATCACGACCTTTCATTTGCCCTATTGCAATAACCTCCTAATTAGATTAATTGGTCTCAGTCCTTTCTAATCTATCCTTCATACAGCCTCTGGATTGATATTGCTAAAACATGGTCATATCACTTTTCTGTAAGAAATCTCCAGTGGCTCCTTCTTGCCTTTAGGATAAAAAAATGTCCTCCCTTTCCCTTCCTCCCCACTCCCCACCATTTAGTCTTTAGAATCTTTCATAATCTGTTTTATCTTATGAGATTTATTGAACTTAATTCCCTTCATACATAACATTTTTACCAACTGGCTTACTCTTTGTTTCATGCCTAAGGTTCCATTTTATATCATTATATGGAAAATATTAGATTAGCTAATATTTAGTTATGTAATTATTTAATTAATAATTAATTATATAATATTTAATGTTAGATTATTTAGGTGTGAAGAGGTAAAAGAATGCTAAGTAAAAGCTGAGTTCTTTGCTGTTCTTTGGAACTGACATCAACTACTGCTCCCCAAACTCCCTTTCTGGTCTAGATTTTTGATTTCATCAATGTAAGAAATCTCCAATGAGGAAACTCCCACTATAGTGGTAGATATGAAACTTCTCTTCATTTTAGAACCTTAAAGATTTGCTTGGGGCCCAGCGAGGTTCACTGATTCTCCTAGAAGTCCCTTTTCAATTCCCTTAACCTCTTCCCATCTTGCATATTCCAGACCTAAATTCCGTGGCGGCTCACTAAACGAACCTTCTGTTTTGCTTGACCTTACATTTTTCTTCCCCTACCTTAGGATATTTGAAAATATGTGACTGGCATTTATCTCCTTTTAACAGATTCAGAATTCCTTTTTTTCACTTTGGCACTGGTATTATTATTATACAGTCAAGATATTAGCTTTGGGTGACTTCTCACTCCTGTAAAACAAAAATGTGATTTTTGATGTTATTGTTTAACTGAAATTCCATTACAAGAAACATGGAGTTCATTATAATGGAGTTTTACTTGTAAGTTCCCTTTGGAAGGATGAAAGATTATTATTATTACCTTCTTATCTTTTTTTTAAAGGAATACAGCTAGAAACAATCCTAGAACAAGTCACTGTCCTGCTATTTTAATATTTTATATTTAATGTGTTCCATGGATTATTTTGGAGGCAGGCAAAATTATTGCTTTTTGTAATTGAATATTGTGTATTGTGATATAAGTTCTTCTTCTGTAGGCTCACTGACAGAGAACTTTGGGACTCCAATAGCCATACTTTATTTAAAAAAAAAAAACCCAGCTCTTACTTTGTGTCTTACTAACAACTTTAAGCAAAAGGGCAAGGACTAGACAAATGGGAGGGGGTCATATAGCTAGGAAGTGTCTGAGGCCCTGTTTGAACTTAAGTCCTCCAGACTCTAGGCATAGCCACACCCCTGAGCTGTCCCTGAGATGATAAAGACTTTATCTTCATCCAAGTGGTTTTAGTTTCTTTGGCTGGGTCTCCATATTTTGAAATTTTTTCTTTCCATTTAGTTTGGAGATTATAAATATTCAATATACGGACACTTTTAGAAACTATTGTTCCTGAATATTTATGTATACAGAGAGTTGTGGGTAATAGATCTGTATGCAATGATGCTCCAGTTCCAGGAGAGTTTATTGGTGGAATTCTTAAGTATATTTTGGGGTTTATAGTATGAGGATTTGTCATCCATTCTTCTATAACTGATGGAAGGCTTTTGGTTTATAATTCTAGCCACTTGATCATATACTGGCTAAATAACTGGGAGATGCTAAATTTTTTGCTATGATATATCACACCATCACTACATTTCATTTCATAATCAACATTTTTTAATAAGTCAGGATCCTTAAGGTAACTTATCACCTTTCTGTGACTTCCAGTATCAAGGTCTTGAATCACTATCTCAAATTCTTAGTTTCTGTAAACAAATCTGCATAACTGAACCATTTGTTCCTGATGCTTCTTTGTCAATATACTGTTGAGTGAGTTCCTGTGGAGTTCTCCCATTGGCTACCTTTTGATTCTACTCTTGAATCTTAGCCATAAATCACTTTTGATAATCCTCTGACATAACACATACACACCCCTTTGGGTTTTCTTACTGCTTTATGAAATGAGTTCTCTTTGTTCTAAAAAGTATTTTATAAGTTTTTAATCTATTTGTCATGTGTTTTGGTAATATTTATTAATTTTCTTCTTTTTTCTCAGTGTTTTGTAGGTGTCTTGAGATAATTAGCTATTTCATTGTGTGGCTATTTATTTGGACTCTTTCTAAAATTCTCATCAACTATTTTATCCCACAAAAATGTATGTTAAAACTGGCTCTGTATAAGACATAATTGTTCTACATATTTTCTTCCCATTATGTTTTGATCTCAAGATGCCATTTAGTCTCTTAACATAAACAACCCTAGTTTTCCCCTTGATTTTTTCATGCTTGTTATGTCTTGTATATAGAACTATTTTAAATATTGCCTTCATCCACTGGTTTAATCTGACACCTGGATACAAGTTTGGCCCTTTGGTCTTTTTTCTTCCTTGACATACTTAATAATTTTATACATAATGAATTCAAATGATATTTTTATGTCATTGAAAAAAATTTGCATGAGTTGAAGATCTGTTCAATATGTGTTTTGGTGGGACCACATACTTGATGTCATACATGTATATCAAGTGATTAATATGACATTCGGTACAACTCTCTTGACTAGGAGCCATACTTCTATTCAGCAAGGATGTTAATGGGTTTGGGGATAGACAGAATAGTAACAGGCCCCTGGAAGAAACAAAAAATGAAAACAGGTTTTGTATAAATTGCTTTTGACATTATTGTGCTGGCAGCATGTCTTAATAGAGAATAGCTTTCCATGTAGATATAAAAATTTTCTATCATTCTCATTCTATTTGGATCTATTTTTATATACTTGAAATTCATGAATAATGTTATTGTTGTTATATAGCAGTATCTTTAGGTCCATAGTGCATTGTCAAATAATTAAAGAATAATTATTTCAATAAAAATTAATGGGATTTATTTATATTTTGTTGCATAAAATTGAAGTGTTCCACATGTATATGGAAAATTATAAAAGTCACATAGTTTTCCTCCACTCTACCCTCCTCCTGGTATTATTAACAGGACTCATCGAGATTGCCTTCAGGCAGAGAAATAAAATCTCTTATTCTTCACATAAACACTGCCCTGAAAATTCACTTGCATGAGCTATGATTTTTCACAATCAACCTTCTGATCTTTCTCCTTCTCTGTATAAGCTAGAAACCTGCAATTCTCTGCAAATATAGCTGGATCTTCCTTCATACAGAATAAATATCTGTAACTCATTCATAAAGAATTGAGGTAAGACATTTCCGCACTCATCATTTCTTTTATGTACATTCATTCTAAATAAATTTATTCTTGTATATATCATCTCTTCTGATAGAATATAAACTCCCTTTTGGTCATCTTAATCCTAGAGCCTAGCATATCACTTGACACATAGTAGGTGCTTAATAAATGTTTCTTCATTAGTAAAACTGGGATAAATATCTTTTCCGATGAATATGATGCACCAATGTCAAGAGCCTTCAACTACAAACACACAGATTCAGTGTATTCTCTTTCTTTTGAAATGCAATTTCATTCACATATAGAACTCCCAGTGTGGAAATCCCTTCTACCAATTCAAACTAAAAACTGCTCTGGGGCTGGTGGGTAGATAGGAGAGCCAGACCTAGAGGCAGGAGGTCCTGGGTTCAAATGTGAGTTCAGACACTTCCTAGCTCTGTGACCCTGGACAAGTCACTTAATTCAAATTGTCTAGCCCTTCCTGCTCTTCTATCTTAGAACTGATATTTAGTATTAATTCTAAGATGGAAGGTAAGAGTTTAAAAAAAAATCTGTTCTGTGACATAGTCTCAGAGCCAAGGCTGGCAATCTAAGGTGAGGTAGGTCAAATCAGCTTCCTGTTTTTGTACCCTGGTGAATGAAAAATGGTTTTACATTTTGAAACAAAGTTTTTTTGTATTTAAAATTTTATTGCATTTAAAAATGAAGAAAATATTCTTGGCTCAGGGCCATACAAAAACAGACCTTGGGTTGATTTGGCCTTCAGGAATAGTAGTTGGCTCTGACCCCCGAGGCTTGGAGAGTACCATTGGGCATTCAGAGGTTAAATAACTTGTTCCAGGTCACACAGGCAGTATTATCAGAGGCATGATTTGAATCCAAGTTGTCCTAACTGGGAGGTGAGCTCTCTACCAAATCTCCACCCACTTCTACCCCAATACAGAGACAATAAGCCCTTTCATCTTCCCTCATCTGCAGCATTAATAAACTCCACTAAAGAAGTCATCAAGGTCCTTCTATTTCCCCCTGGGTATAGCCAGGATCAATGATTTAAAATCCTCTTTGCATATAGCCAAGAAAAATGCTCTCAAGACTCCCAGGAAAGTGCCCACACAGAGCATCAGGAAGAAGCCAACCAGGAGAAGCTCGTGGGGCCCCGTGTTGGGAGGAGATTGGAGCAAGTCAACCCAGCCATTGTGGGCTTGAAGAAAGAAAGGAACCAGCAACACATGGTTTGGCAATAGGCACTGCCATGTCTTGCTTTACATTAATAAATATAGTCATACATAAATATGTATGCATATATACGCATAGACAAATATAAATATTCGACCCCAGAGGGAGTATAATGAAGGTGCATGAAAAAGGAAACATGTATTTCCAAAGCATTAATTCATTCCACAACCATTTACTACGCCCCTACTACAAAATGCTTTTGGATTTTCTGTGGCTCCGATACTCTTCCCTGATGTATATATAGAGTTGATTACATTTGCAAGAGACCTTCTTCATGATCACACAATTTGTATGTTTTTAAAGTGGGACTGAACCCAAAATTTCATTCATTCATTCAAGAGGAATGCAATGGACCGGGAAGGTTTTAAATGGAAGGATGAGAGAAAAAGAAAGAGACGATCAAATGGCCAGTGTGACAAGTAATGGAAGGAAGTATACTGGTAAATGTTTAATGACGGTCTCTGAAAAAAAATGCAAATTGAACTCTTTCAAGTATAAGTTGCATTATTAATATTTTCTCCATCACTTTCTTAAGTTTAGATAATCAACAAAATAATAAATCAAGCTTTGATTTTTAGTGTTTGTCCAATGTCCAAGATATTAGTGTTTACATTGAAAATTTAACATTCGGCTCTCCCCAAGCCTTTTTAAACTAGCTACAGCACCTACCTTGGTAATAGAAGTGAAATGACCAAATAGTTTGGTCATTTGACAGACAAACCTTCAGACATTTCTCCCGGTTGTTCACAGCCCTTCCCGGTCCTCAATACTTCCTGAAAATGGTTTGCTTCCTGAGGCTCTTTAAATATTTAGGCAGAGATGATGCACAGCTCCAGCTCCAATGGCCTGGTTGGGGGCTTAGACCGGGATGGCAAGCTTTCAAAACTTAATTTTAATATTTTGCAGGAAGAAAATTGACCCAGAGAGAAAGCTGTAGCTTTTTAAAGCATTAAAATGCAAAGAGGAGCTTGGGTAAGCCCAGCATGTATTTCACTTAAAGAAAAAAAAAATGTTCACTTTACAAGCTGCTTGCTTGGGCAGTTACTCCCCTGATAGCAGCCACTGAGTTATTAGGTTGCGCCTGGTGCAAGAGCTCTTTTGCAGGCTAGTGCATTAGGAAGGCCCATGATTTCTGTATAATGATAAATCAGGACTCGCCTCTGGCCAAATGAATTCTTAATTTGAAGGAAAGAGAAGATACAAGTGGGTTTCACTGCCTTTTAGCAAATAAGCAATCTTGTGGACACCAGCAGCTGAGTGTCTTGTTACGTTTCCTTCTAGAATTCCCAGGGTGGGCTCCCAGGGGTCTGCCCTGCTGCCCAAGAACAGACCATTCCATTCTGGAGTAGAACACAAAGCATTTCCCTGGGAACAGGGATTACTTTAGAATACAACTGTCTGACCTGTGCTCATCTTCAGTCAAAGAAGATCAGCCCACACGGTCAGGTAACACTTCCTTTAGTCTCTGCATGGCTTAAGGAAGCCTCAGAAATCTGTCTTGGTGGGATGAGTGTTAGATGTGGAGTCAGGAAGACCTGAGTACACACCCCGACTAAAGACACTTAGAGGCTTTGTGGCTCTGGGCCAACCTTTTAATTTCTCTGAGCCTTAGTTTCTTCAACTTAATATGTCCTACTGTTATCACTAGGACAGAAAGTAAAGGGCTTAGCAAATTATATATGTATATATATTTAAATTTTATTATTTTATTATATATTATTTTTATTTTAAATTTAAAATAAAATTAATTCATTTAAAATTTTTATTTTTTTAAAAAGCACTTTACTTTCTGTCCTAGTGACAACTGTAGGATATAAGGCTAGGCAATTGAGGTTATGTGACTCGCCCAGAGTCAAAAAGATAGGATGTGTCTGAGGCCAGATTTGAACCCAGAGTCTCCTCTCTCCAGGCTTGGTGCTCTATCCATTATGCTACCTAGCTGCCCTTATTGGGATTTAAAAAAAAAAGAAATACCTTTTACTAATAAAGAACTATCCCTCCTCTGCAAGTAAGTCTTTTTTTTTTTTAATCCTTACCTTCCATCTTGGAATCAATACTGTGTATTGGTTCCAAGGCAGAAGAGTGGTAAGGGCTAGCCAGTGAGGATTAAGTGGCTTGGCCAGATTCATATAGCTAGGAAGTATCTGAGGCCAGATTTGAAACCAGGATCTCCCATCTCTGGGCCTGACTCTCAATCCACTGAACCACCTATTTGCCCCCAATTAATTGTCTTTTCAAGATATCTGGGGACCTGTCGTTGTTGTTCAGACATGTCAGATCCCAGGTCTTGGTGAACCTTTTAGAGATCAAGTGCCCAGACTGCAACTCTCATGCCACATGTGAGCCACCTTGTTACCCCAGACAGGGGAAGGAGGGAGTACTCCCATTGGGCTGCTGGCCAGAGGGGCAGGTCACATGAGAAATGTCCCCAGGTGCATGGAGAGGGGGAAGGGAGTAGTCCTCTGTCACACTCCAGCACATGTGGTGTAGGTTCACCAAAATGGCCCTAGGTGATTCCATTTGGGGTTTTCTTGGCTAAGATACTAGAGTGACTTGCCATTTCCTTCTCTAGCTTGTTTTAAAGATGAAGAAACTGAGGCAAACAGGATTGAGTGATTCATTTAGAGTCACACAGCTAGTTAAGTACCTGAGGCTAGATTTGAATTCAGGATAATGAATTCCAGGAAACCAAGGCCAGTACTCCATCCACTGTATCACCTGGTTGCTATTTGGAGACCCAGACCCAGAGCAGTTTACTGTTTTGTCCAAGATCACACAGTTTGTATGTGTCAGAAATGGGACTGGAATTTGGGTCTTTCTGATTCTGAGACCAGTTCTTTATTCACTATGTTGGTCTGTAAAGCAAATGCAAAGTGAAAATTAAATAGTATTTACTTCACATGCTTGTTGTGAGGTTCAAATGAGATATTATATATAATCTATAAAGTGTTTTGCGAACTTTAAAGTATTATACAAATGGGAGCAAATAATTATTGCTGAGGTGGAATTTGTGGCCCGCAGAACTCACATTTCCAGTTTACAGTCTGAAATAGCTTCAAGCTTTATATTTTAAAATTACTCTATGAAGTTAGTAGCACTGGTGCTTTTCATCCTCATTTTATGGATGTGGAAACTGAGGCCAGAGAGTTTGAAGTTATTTGCCCATTATCATGAGACAAAACCACAATTTGAACCCAAGTTTTCTGATTTCAAGGCTCATGTTTTCCCCAGTTTTCCATGCTGTTTCCATTTCACCAAGTTGTTCCTTGCTTTGAAGAGTCTAGTTGCATTGAAGCAGACTATTGAATTATTAAACCACATTTGTAGACGGATTTAAACTCAGGAAGATGAGTTCAAAGATATCAAGCCCAATGCTCCATTTACTGTCCCACTTGGCCACTGTCTGGGAACACAGAACCAGGGAGGTTACCTGTCCTGTTCAGTATCACTCAATCTGAATGTGTCAGAGGTAGGACTTGAATTTGAGTCTCTGGTTCTGAGGCCAGATTTTTATCCACTTCTTTATCTAAGTTAATTAGTAAATTTCCCTAAATTGGAATTTATGATCACTCACAGGGCAGTGGTTGAGCTGGTTTGCTGATGTTTAACAAACCCTTTTTTAGACTCCAAGGAAGTTAGAGGTAGACCAAATATGAGAGCCCAGCTAGTCTAGTCCCATTGGTTTCCAAAGGGAGAAATCAAGAGCCAAAGAGATGAGATGACCTGGGCAATGTCTCCCAAATAAACAGTGGCTTAGCTAGGATTAGAACTTCTGACTCCTGATGCCCTCTCCAGGACCCTTCCCATTACACTTCAGCATTCTTTTTATAGATAACATAAGTTAATAGAATAAGCAAGATTTTAAGTGTGGAAGTGACGGTGGTAATGTTTCAAATCATTTAAAATTGTTGCAATAATAATCTATGTTCAAGCCTGGCACGTATATACAAATAACTGCTATGCAGCTCATTAAAAGAAGTTCCCATAGGAATCTACCAAATATTTTCTTAAGTTTTAGTCACTTTACATACTGAGATTGAGCAAAATGGATTTTCCTTAAAAATCTCCCTTAATTCAGGTTCTTTATAAATTCAGACTGGCTTTTTTTTTTATGGAGTGTTTCAAATTAATAAGATTGGCTGGTTTTCCAAACTTTCTTGCTTGTTGAAATCAAGCTGACCAAGTACAAATCCATAAAGGTTTGACTCTGTATTGAACCCCTTCTTCCCCACTCTGTTTTTAAAATTTTTATTAACAAGATGGCAAATTCGGCCTGTAAATGGATTGTACAGCTAACGAATGTATCTGTAAGTTAGAATTATTTATTGTCAGTGATTGCTCTGCCTTCGTTTTCAATACATAATTCATTTTTTCAGAGACTATTTCCCTGAGCTCAATTCAAAATGGTGGGTGGTGTTGTGGGGAAGCCCACAGTGGAGATATTTACTGTGTACATCCTAAAAAGGAGATTTGGAGTTTAGCTGTGGATTGGTGGTGGGGTGAGGTGGGAATGTAGCTGCACCCAGGAAGAATACATAAAAGACAAAGAGGAAGAAAAGAAAGAGCTCTGGACTGATAGTTCTCTCTCTGCTAGTGACTAGCTATCTGGCATTGGGAAAGACACTTCCTTCTTCTTGGACTTCAATAAAATGAGGGAGTTGAGTTAGATGTTCTCTTTCAGCTCTGACAGTTTATAAGATCCGTCTATGAGGATTCTATGCTTATATTTCTAAATGATTCTAGGAGAGCAATGTTAGCTAGTGTTCATCAGGGTACAACATAACTGAACATGTGTGTGCGGATGTGGGGCTGCAATAAGGCATTGCCACATTTTGGATGAAAGTTCGGAGGCCTAAACTGACTTAAAAAAAACAACCTTTATTTTTTATCTTAGACTCAATGACTAAGAATGGTTTCAAGGTAGAAGAACAGTAGGGAATAGGCAATTGGGTTTAGTTGCCCAGGGTCATACCACTAAGAAGTGGCAAAGGTCAGATTTGAACCCAGGATCTCCCATCTGTAGACCTGGCTCTCTGTGCACTGAGCCACCTACCTGGCTGCCCCACTAAACTGACTTTTAGAAAAAGGACAGGTGTCCACCAGGCCAAATGAGTTTTAGAGAGAGTCCTAGATGGACTTTTGGGCTTCTAAGGACACAGAATTATCACAGTATCCATGACATGCCCCTAAGAGTAATATAACAAGAAAGGAGGCTTTAATAAAATAGGTAAAAAATAAGCCAGGGTCAACTTTCTAAAACTGGGCATTATACAGCTCACTGAGGATAAGTGCCCCTCCCTCCCCCTTCCCTCCTTTCTTTTTTTCCCTCCCTCTTCCTCCACAAAGCCACACCACTGGTACAGTGAGTCTGCTGTTCTAAATATCAGATCTTGTCATTTGCATTCATCCTCATAAAACTTAAGCCTCAGAAGAACAGCAAATGCCACAATAGCTCAGCAAGGATGTAAGCAATAATATTAAGGATGAAAAGCATGCAATTCAAAGATTGAAGGATTGGGGTGAGTAGGGACTAGAGTGCGTAGAATACTAAAAGTGGCAAGGAGGCTGGAGCATCTATTCATATACATTCTTGCACTTATAAGGAAAGAGGACACATCAGATTCCATTAAGACATCTTTGTCGGTACTCATTTCTCTCTCCCCAAACTAGGTATGCTAGATAGTGAAACAAGAAGGAAAATCATTATCCCTTCGAAGGGAAGATTGGGCCATTAAGGGGGGGACAGAGAAAATGAGTACATTGGAGCTTTGCCATAATGCTGCCCTACTTTGGGGTTCATACTATGGGAAGGCTTTACAGATAAAACTTTCCTATAATAAGTATATCAGATTAGTTGGGGTGTATGGGGTGTTCAGGGAGGACTATGAGGGCTTGCTGAGCTCTTTTCAGGGTTGCTCATCCACTTTTGGCGACTACTTTTCACTCAACTCTCACCTGTGGCTCCAAGAACTTTAGCCACACTCCAGTAAAACCATCTTGGTGGGGCTAAATCAGGTCAAGGTTAACTAGTGAGCCTCAAAGCCATTGGCGAGAGAGGGGAATGTCTATGCCAAGCACGTGAAAACGTCTCCCAGCAGAATGGGTAGGTGAGGACGATTTGTTTTAATGGCCATGATGATGGCTGAAGCAGGTACTGTGGATGGCTTAGAGCTTGGTCAGATATTGAAGATGCCAAGGTCATCCATTGCATCTTGGGCCATTGTTATTCATCCTGACTTTGTCTTGTTGCTGGACTCTGATAATTCTGGAAGAAAGAATGAAACTGATGACTTTTTGCAACTCTGCCTCACTTAAACCCAAGTGAGGTCAATGGTCCTCTTTGAAAATGACGGACTATCTGCAACAATATCAATTAGTTATGTAGCCTTTTAATATGTATGCAATCTGTGCAGTATACAAAGAATTCCAAGACAGTTTTAAGACAAGATCTGTGATAACAAAAAAAAAAAAAGAACTTCAGGTCTATTTGGGGAGACAAGATTTAATTTCACTTTCTAGAGTGTTTAATGCAAACAAAGCACTATATACTATATCTCTAGACGGCAACTAGTATAAAGTATAAAGAATTAGTATCATGTTCTAGATGAGAAAAGTGAGGCTTGTGGAAATGTTCAGTGACTTCTGTCTGGATATTAATAGATTGATCAATAAGCAGCATGGCACAGTAGAAGATGTGTGAGATTTGAACTCTGGAGACAGGAGTTTGAATCCCAACATTTAATAGCTGTGTGACTTGAAGTAAGACACTTAACCTCTCTGTCCTCAGCTTTCTCATTTTTTTAAGTTTCATTTTACTTTTTCAACATTATTTAATTTAGGTTTTGAATATTTTTCCATGGTTACATGATTTATGCTCTCTTCTCTCTCCCTTCTTCCTTCCCCCCCTCCTGGGGCTGACAAGCAATTCCACTGATTTATACCTGTCTTATTACTCATCTTCCTCATTTGTAAAATTAGGAGGCTAGATTAGATCCCTTCCAGATCTAAATCTATGATTTTTGCCCCATACTATCTTTTTTTCCTGTGACTTATTTATTAAGTTCTTATAATGTGCTAGGTTCTGGGATACAAAGACCAAAAAAAAAGTTCCTATTCTCAAGTTTACATTCTATCAGATCAATGATACACTATATAAAGTATATAATGTATATGCATATTTATGCATATGTTGTTGATCAGTCATTTTCAGTCATATCTGACACTTCATGACCTGTTAGGGTTTTCTTGGCAAAGATACTGTAGAAGCTTGCCATTTCCTTCTCCAGTTTGTTTTACAGAAGAAGAAATAGAGGCAAACAGGATTAAGTGACTTGTCTAGGGTCACACAGCTAGTAAGTATCCTAGGCCAGCTTTTAACTCAGGAAGATGAATCTCTCTGATTCTAAGCTCAATTCCTTATCCACTTTACCACCTAGCTGCCCATAAATAATCTTAAGTAAAAGATAAGTTTGGGGGGAAGGCAAGAGCAGTGAAAGTAGTGGCCAAAACAGACGTTGTAGAAAGTATTTCTTGAGATGGGCTGTGAAGGAAATTTTAAAGCATTGGTGATAAGGCTGTACAGATCAGGCACAGGGGACATTTGTTGCAAAGGTATGGAGATGGGAGATGGTGTTTTGTGTATGAGGAGTAGCAAAAAAGACCCATTTGGAAAGTAGAGTGTGTAAAGGGGAGTGTTATATATGAAAGCTGGGAAGATAGGATGGGAATAAGTTGTTAAAAAGACTTCAATCCTGAACTGAGTTTATATTTGGTCCCAGAGGTGATAAGAAGCCACTGGAGCCTTTTGAGTAGCCTAAGTGGCATAGTCAGACTTGTGGTTTAGAAAATTGGCTTTGGCAGCTGTGTGTAGAATAAATTGGAGGGGAGAGATACTTGAGGAGGGAAGCCTAATTAGGAGGCTACTGCAATAGTCTGGGAGAGGGGTGATAAGGGTCTGAGAAAAGATTTGACTGGGAGAATGGAGTGATGGGACAGATGTGAAGGGTGTTGTGGGAGTAGGAATGACAAAGCTTGGTAAATGACTGAATATATTGGGTGAGGGAGAATGAGGAGTCAAGGAAGCTGCAAACCAATGTAACTTTAAGGATGATAGTGTCCTCCATTGAGATAGAATTGTTTTTATTTTTTTGTTAAGAATAGTGGGTTTTCTGTTTTGAATATATTGCATTTGAGACAACTTTGGGACATTCACATCAAAATATATAGGTTGTTGATGATGAGGCAGATAGAGACTAGAGCTGGTTATATTGATCTGAATCAACTTCAGTTATGATAATTAAATCCTTGAGAGTTGATTAGATCACCCAGGGAAAGAGAAGAGGGATTAGGACAGAACCTTTGGGATACCCTTAGATGTAAGAAGTATGAGATCCATAATGATTCACATAAAGAGAGGACAAAGAAGGGTAGATGCCCTGAAAATCCAGAAAGGAAAGAGGCTAATGAGCAATGTTATATGCTATGGAAAGGTCAAGAAGGATGACACTCCAAGTTAGAGGAAAGAGGCTGACTTCTACCAATCTGATTGAGAAAACACTTTTGATCCATTATCAGTAAGTATACTACGTTTGGAGGCTCTCACTCTAGGAATAGACCGGCTGCTCTGAACCATCTCTCTTCTCTTATCCACGAACCGGTTGTGGTCAATGGAATTTGTGAGAATGCTGACCAGGGTAAAGGGTATGGTTTCTGCCCAGAGAATAGAGCTTTTCTCAGTAGGAAGTTGACTGGTCTCTGTAAGAACTGAAACTGCAGTCTTGGCCTTATTAGTAGGGTGTGCTAACCAACGGAGCCAATTATTTAGACCCTTACAGAGCTTTCAGGAAAGGGTAGGTTCAAAATGAAAAATAATAATAAGAAAACCTCACAGTGGAAAATATAGAAACAAATCTTTTGAAACCTTTTGTGGAGAGATGGACTTGTTTGGCTTGGCTCCAGAAGAGAGGACTAATAATAATGGGTGGATGCTGGCAGAGAGGTAGGTTTTGGCTTCATATAAAGAAAAACTTCATTATTAGAGCTGCTTAAAAGTGGAATGAGATGAGTTCCTCATGCCTGGAGATCTTAAAACCCACAGGTAATTATTATTGGGGGTATTGTAGAGAACCTTGCTGTTTAATTAGGGGCTGGACTTGATGACCTTTGAGGTCCCCTCAACTCTGTGAAAGTCGAGTCCAGTAGACTTTCTCAGGAGAGTGAGGAGGCTTAAAAAAAGATGCCGGTAATTGATTCATAATTAAAAACAAACACTGTTGTGTTTGAACAGGCCATGTGGTCTGTCTTAGTTGCTGTGCAGAAACCCAGGCAAGCATAAATTCAGAGAGCCCTATTCTACCCACTAACACTGAACTGAAATTTTAAAAAGTGAAATAGTATTTCAAGGAGGGGCTCAGCAGATCTACTTCCAATCTGCCCAAGGGGAAAAGAGACATATTGAGTGACCTTGGGTTTTATTATTTTAATTAAGGGATCGTCAGATGGCACTGAAATCACGGTTTGGGGGTTAGTATGATATTAAAGGCAAGGCATCTGAATTAGAAGTAGCAGCAGGATGGAGTGGTATGTAGTATATGCTAATGATAAGGGTGAGCTCTCAGATGAGTGAGAGTTTGAAATATTCCCCCTTTAACAGAATGGTGGAGACCTGCTGAAGCCCTGAAATTGTCTTCCCACAAGGAAGTTAAATCTCATTCAGTATCCCAGGAGGAGGTCCTTCCTCTCTCTCATAACTCAGGGCAGAAATTACTTCTCTCCTCACTGAATTGCTCAAAGCCACTGCTAAGAAAGTTCCAAAGGAGTAATATAAGAAAGACCAGCAGAGATCAGGGGAAATATGGAGGTTCTATTAATGGGCACTTAAAATACTCTCTGAATTTGAAATAGAGCTACCAAATTCAAACCACCCCACCCCTCCTTTTTTCCTCTTTGAATGAGACCCGAGATATGATTAAGCCACTTCTGTACTTTGGGATAGAAACTCACACTATGGTTACAATCGCTAATGCTCCATCAGTAAGCGTTGCCAACATTTGCTAATTAACCATTAACTATCTCCCAAAGGGCTATGGTGGAAATTGAAGCCAAGAGAGGAAGTGATTTGCATGAGTCACAAAGACAGAAAGTGTCAGAACTGGGACTAGAACTCAAGACTTGTTTTCAAATATCCATCACACTTCAGATGTTGAGCTTAATAGAAGGGGATAGAAAAGGAAGCCCACACCAAGTGATCACTCTTTGAAATGAAAACTTGGTTCAACCTGACCAACAGCTACCTTGGACAGCACAGATGGGCATGAATAATTCAGAATAAGAATTAGCAAGCAATTACTATCAAGGTAAATTCTTCCAACTTTGCTTACCTCTGAATTTAAATTCTAGTTCCTACCATCAGTTCAACTTGTATCACAATAGTGTGGGATTCTTGGTGAAGCCTGATATGATGGAGAGGCAGGCCTTAAGCTAGGAGGTCTTGGGTTCAAATGTGGCCTCAGACACTTCCCAATTGTCTGTCTTCCCAATGAACTTGGGCATGCCACTTAATCCCAGTTGCCTAGCCCTTACTGCTTTTCTGTCAAAGAACCAGTACATTGTATTGATAGCAAGATCAAAGGTAAGATTAAAAAAAAGTGGGTGAGGAGTGCTAGAGACTGGGGTTCTAGGTCTGCTATACTGCTATGCCACCTAACTTTTCTGGGCCTCAGTTTCTCCTTCATTAAAATGGAAGTATTGGACTAGATGATCCCCAAAGGCCTTTCCATTTCTGATATTTTATAGTCCTATGTATGTTAAGAAATTAATAAAGGGAAGCTAATGGAGAAAAAGACAGGAAGAAGAATGCAATTTAGTTCAATAAACAGTGGGTAGGCTGAAAGAAACAGAGTAGGAACATTGAAAGGAAAAGAGAAAAGAGAAGGGCAGGCAAAGAACAAAGGGACTCAGTGTAAAATCCCTTCAGAGAGCATCACTTCTGTTTATTATTCCTCATTTTCTATGTGTTACATAAGTTACAAGACAGACCCTAAGTATAAACCTGGTCCTTTGAGACTGCTCTGGATATAGACTGGATTCAATTGTGAAAGAATGAATGGCATAGTTCACTTGCCTTAGCAAACTGTAGAGGGCTGGAAAGATAAAACTGAATCCTTCACATTTGTTTTGTTTTTTTTTTCTGGTTCTCAATAAGTAAAACCAAACTATAGACGACAAAACTGGAGTCCATGATGAGCATCCACTGACAGTCATTGAATTATTGATGATGAACTCATTAGGAGGAAGAGAAATTACCACAGATAAAGGGCTATTAGGTTAGCCCAACCAGAGAGGGGTTAGTTTAGAGAGTTCATGAATGACTTAGTAATTCATTAAAAGCCCATTTCCCACCTTCCTTTTCATAGCAATAAAATCCTACTATTACCTGAAGATTGATTTAATAATCTGATCATCCCCCAACTCTGCCACTCTGTCACTTTGGACAACATATTTTCTCCCTCTAAGGCTTAGTTGATTTATTGTTGTTCAGTAGTTTTTCAATAGTATCTGACTCTTCCTGACCCCATTTGGGGTTTTTCTGGCAAAGATACTATAGTGGTTTGCCATTCTTTCTCCTCCAGCTCATTTCATAAATGAAGAAACTGAGGCAAAAAAGGGTTAAGTGACTTGTTCTTGGTCTGAGGTCAGATTTTAACTCATGAAGATGTCTTCCTGGCTCCAGGCCTAGTTATTCTAGTTCATAGGTTAGCTCATAGGATCAGTGATTTAGAGTTGTAAGGTACCTTGGAGGTCATCTCATTTTACAGATAAGGAAACCAAGCTTCTCTCATCTGTAAAATGAGTGGCTTGGAAATACCAACCATATTGGTTTTTATCATTCCCTAATGGCTTTTTCTAAGTACAACAGAGCCTCAATAGAAATGTCCTCTGGGGATATTCTCCATAGAAATGCTTTTTTACACGATTAGAGAGGTACCCTGGAAACTTCAGTAACTGGATGGAGTTTATGAGGGACCCTACCCCTCATTTGATACTGAGTAAAGTTAGTGTTGCAGTATATATTTTAGGATGAGTTGGGTTTTTCTGAAAACAACCAAAGTTCCCGGTTATGCATCTTTGGTAGTTTTATTTTCTCAGGACTCAAACATATACTGGTCCATGAGGGATCTGGGGACTGAGATGAGGAAGGAGATGGTGATGTCATCTTTTATTTTAGGAGTAATTTCTGAAACATGTATCCATTTCCTGTTTTTAAGAAGTTGAGAATAAAAAAAGATTAGAGGACATTAATGAGAGTCCATCAGCAGGTATATTAGCCAGGATAAATCTTGCCTGACTCTGGCATCACATCATATCTAAATCTTTTAATTGATTGATGAGATCTAGCCACTTAATAATTCAATGTGTTGACTTATTTTTGAAAACTAGACAGGAAAGCAAGTTCTTTAAGCATCCCATCTTTTCCTCTCCTTGTCTTCTCTTGGTCCCAATGGTATAATCATTAATAACAAGATCATTTGTAATTTGATTTTCTCTAAGCACAAGCTGAAATTAATCTTCAGAGAGGGTAGATGAGGGTTAAGGGAAGGAAATGGAAGAACGTCTCCTAGCCTACTTCCATATTAATTCTTCAAGATCTGCTATCTTTGTTTCCAATTATGCCAATCACAAAATCTTTTCTCTCAACTTTGCTGGCTCACTCCCTAGATGAACTCAAGCTTGATTTGTGCTGTATTGCCATGATGCCTACTGACACACTGGGGTTAGTCAAAAAGAGGATGTGAGGGCAAGATGACACAGGAAAAGCAAATAATTGAAAGGAGTAATTCAATTCTGGGAGAATTATTCTCCTAATGATTTATGGCTTCATTAATGAATTTGATAGAACTAATGATTTTCTTTGTAGTTACCAAGAATTAGGGCTGGCTGTTGGCTGAAAGGTTATTGGATGACACAGCAAAGGAGACACATTTGTCTCCATTTAAATTCTTAATGATCTTGTTCTGCAAATCAATTCAGTGGTCCCAGGGCACATTGCAACCCCCTGTAGTAAAAGTTCTTTGCCTTAAACAATGCATACTACAGGCATAGGGTGGGAAGATAAAACAGAATTCTGTGGCCAAAACCAAACTGAACATTAGGAAATCAGGGCTTGTTTCTTGATCTGCTATTTAAAGAGGTGAAATATATCCAGACATGAGTTGAGGGAAAGAAACAAAGGTGTAAGGTTCGTTGGGCCCCAGGTCTCTCTGTCCCGTGCTGCACTGTCTAGTACAAGAAGTGAATATATATTGCAGGTTACCCTGCAGATCAGTAGATAAATTCTCACTGGGGCCCCAGCCATAGAAGCAGGAAGGCACTTTAGTGGTCCTCTCATCTGGCTTCTGCATTTGTAATATAGTTTCTAGAACTCACAGAACAGTGATTTTTCAAGATCACAGAACTCAGTGCAAGGACTCAGACTCAGGTCTTCTTACTTGTTCTGCACTGTTACATTTATAGAAATAAAAATATAGAAAAACAAATGAGAGAAGCTAAATGATAACATCCTTCCTTCTCTCATCTCTCTCTTTGCCTTGGCACACTCCTCTACCTTCCATAGGATCAAAGATTTAGAAGTGGAAGGACCTTAGAGGCCAGCTAGTCTAAATCCCTCATTTTATAGAGAAGGAAAATGAGGCTTAGAATGACTTGCCTGTGATCTCAACAGTTAGTAAAGGTCATAAGCAGGATGGGATCTCAGTTCTTTGTGACAAAACTTTCAGCCTTATATCCACTACCACACACTTCATTTCTCTGTTCTTTGTAACCTAACAACAGGGTGATAGGTCATATATATATATTTTTTTTTCCCAAGGCACTTTCATATCTTGATATTTGTAACAGACCTTTGAGTTACATGTTAGAAACAGGGAACTACATAGTAAAATACAGAGGCTATTTTTTATTACTTTCTTTTTTTTTCTTTTCAGCCTTTTTTTTTAAACAAAGGAATGTTTACTTCAAAGATATAGTAAGAACAAAAATAAAGACATTCCCCACATCTGATCCACAAAAGCAAAATTCCCTTTCCTCACATCACCTCTATTTCTAGGGTAGGGAAGAGTTTTAGGTTCATGGCCTAACTCAGTTCCTATAATATGATCCCACCAAATTCCATGTTGTCCCTGAGTTCTGGTCATGGCACCCTGGCTTCCTAAAGCTCCCCTATTGAGAGGGTGGGTATCAACACTAACATGGAATTCTGCCCCCAAGATTATCCTGGTTTGAGCATCTGGGTCCAGGATCTTGTGACAGAGGCTGGCACATAAGAAAAGTGCCAGGCTGAAGAGGGTATGAAACTGATCACCTTGATCGGGGAGGAGCACCAGGAGTTTGGAATCTTGAGGAGGAGAAGATTCTGGCTGGGAGAGGTGTTGGTCTCTCGGTCTTGAGAAGCTGAAGAGAGAAGCTGGTAAAAGACTTTCTCCTGAGGGTTACCCCTCTTTTTCCTGCTGGGACTGGAAATCTTTCCCCCCAACATTTCCCAATTGAAGGGACTTTCTGAAGAGAAACCTGAGCAGACTTTACCTCAGCTCTTGTTGTCCAGGGGTGAGTCAACCTGACTTTATCTCAGGGGGCTTAGGCTGCCAAGGTCTGAGTTCCCCCCAAAAAACTTGAGTGGGGAGGGGAAAGGGTTTAGCTAAATACAGGGACCCCCTTTCTCCAGTTTCCTTTTCCCCATTCTTTACTGCCATTTATTCCTTTGTATTATCCTGATTTAGTGGACATTGAAATAGTTATCTGTTCCCCTAGCTGTGAACAAGTGTGAGTGAACAGATCAAGCAGAGACCCTTTGGTCTCGATTAGTGGGGGGGGGGGCAAGAGTGAATTTAGGAGAGCAGCCTTAGCTAAGGAGGGAAGGCAGAAGAGGGAAACTCTTCAAACCCTCTCTCCTCTCTCTGAGCCAACTCTAAACATCAGCTGTCTCCCCTGAACCCCACTTTGAGAAGGGAGGTCTCCACTCTTTCCCCCTCTCTATTCTCAATTCTTAACCCTTCTAATACAAATAAACCACCCCTTGAAAACAAATGGCACCCCAGATGGGACCTGGTCCCTCCTTCCTTTGGCTAGCACCCCTCCCCCATCCAAGTCACCCCAACCTACAGGGTAGAGAGGGAGGGATCTTCCACCTCTCATTAGATACACTATTATTAAATAGCTCTGTATCACTTTGGGCCACTGCTGTCTGTGAGCTAACAGCTTGCTCAGAGGAAAGGTTTGTGTTTGTGTTAATTTCAGTTTGAGAACTGCTTGGATGATGTTTCACTATCAAAGACTCTTCTGTTCCCACTCCTTTAGATTGTTTTGCAGTCTCTGGTTCAGGGAATAAACAGTCATTAGAAGTTTGGTATGGATCTATGCTAAACCCATCCCCAGAACTGGTGTCTTTGAGTATTATAGGATTTCATGGGTAAAAGTCTTTGGTTTTGGGATTTAAGTTAGCTCTCCCCTCATTTGTCTTTCTTTCCCCTCTTAGATGTATAAATGTATCAGCTCTAAAGTTTCTTGCAACAATATCTCATTTGGCTGTCATGTCAGAATGGTGTGGATACTTAAGTTGCTGTTTTAAAGATTTTCTAGCCCTGTTTGATTTTCCATTCCCAAGACCCATTTTGCAAGCTAAGAAATTTTCCAAAAAGGTTTTAGTCTGTTCCTTGCTTTTCTCCATGCAGCTTTGTGTGCTCATGTGTTGTGAACCATAAATGCAATGTTTCGTGTCTGCTATTAGGTGTGTAATTTGTCTCTCCATCTCAATTATAGATTTCTCTTTTGTATTTAAGTTGCTTCCCTTGGCATCTTTCTTATCTGTTTCTCCATCACTAAAATTTTAAAGTTTTCTTTTTCCTTTCTATCATCTCCCTTTTTGCACATTATGCTTATGTCCTCATGTTTCCTCCCTGGGGTACCTCCCCCATTGGTCTCCTTTTTACTAGATAATGCTAGAGCCTGGCATCATGTGACATAATGATTATTCCTTGCTACAACTTCTGAATAAGAAGGTTTTGCTCCAGAAGCTATTGCTGCTTCCATGGATTTCAGGTCTAGGGTCTCCTGTTCTCTAAGTCTGCAGTGAGAGCAACACTGCTTGGTATTAGACCCTGTCTCCCATAGTTTTCGTTAGTATACTCTTTTCCCTGATAATATGCATTTTGACTTTTCCCATCTCTCTTATTTTGGCCCTGTTCATAGCAATATTTCACTGGGCAGTTTCTCACTATGTGTCCTTGATGAGAACACAAAAGGCAAGCCCTGGTATCTTTTTGCACCCTTTGTTGACTTTGGGGTGTCTGTCTATACTGTGTGGATTGTCTTTTAAATGTATTAATTGTATTCAGGTTCCTAACCTCCTCTAATTCTTTCTGCCTTAATATTTCAGAGGTCTCTTGGAGTTTTTCCTTTAGATTGTTCTTTTCTTTTTCCTGATCTACTTTGTTATCATGAAGATAGGTGGAAATGTCCCCAAGTTCAGTAAGTGAGATGGTGTCAAACTTAGGGCAATAGTTCCTGAAGGAATCCCTCAAGTGCTTATCACAGCCCTTGATAAATTGTCTCCTCACATGTGCCTCTGATTCTTTTGAATCAGGGTTAAAGGCCAACAGTCCCTCAGTTTTTTCAATAAAGTGATCGATAAATGTGCTTGGGTGCTAATTTTTTTCTTGGAATAACCTGTCAAATTTTCCCCATGCATTGAGTCTTTCTGGCAATTATTCATTTCCTATAATAGATCTTCATGGCATTTTCTTAGATAAGTCATTGATCTTGGATTAGAAAAATCCAGATCTTCAAAAACTTCTGGCCAGCTCGTGAGTGAGGAATCTTTTCTAGTTTGCTCAATAAAAAGTATTTATGTTCCTGGAGTGTAAAAAGTTCAGATAAAAGAATTTCTACATCCTCAAAATCTGGTTCATAGAGGTGAAATGCTCTTTTTAGTTCTATAATTGTGAGATAATGCTCTAATAAAAATTTAGGCATGCGTTTACATAAAGACTCTAAGTCATGGGTGGTGAATGACTTATGAAACTTTGTATGTAAAACACCAGAGTTATCAGTGACCTTAGCTACATCATGCAAAGACATAATCTTGTGAGCCTTTAATGCATTTGCAAGATTGTTAGCAGATGCATTAGTTGGTGCCTTGTTGTTTTGTGCCTGTATGTTATGGGCAAGGTCATTGCCCCCTATTGCCCCTAATGGTGTCCCAGTATTAGTATTAGTAACTACATCATCCTTATTAGCCTGTACCGTCATGTCCCCAGTCTCCACGTCGGTTCCCTTCCTCATGTATTGTTTTCTCTGCATGTAATCCTGGCATACCTCAGTTACAATAGGGATCTGACCAAACAATGCCTCTAATCTATTATCAATTACTAGAGCATGTACAGTTTTCTTTTGGAAGATCAGGCTGACAACAGCTTTGATATTCTTTAAGATGTTAGTCACTGCCACAAACACCACATAAATTTGGGATATGATTTGCCAGAGGTAATTCACATCTAGATAATTCTGTGAAGATTGGATTTAGCTATCTCCTGATTGTAACAATGAAGGTACTTAGCTCTTCCTTTATTGGGAAGATTAAATTGTAATTATGGGTCTATTTTTAGATTTTTAATCCCCAAAGTATTAACTCATTTGAACTAACTACAAAAAGTGCGAACTAACCACAAAAAGGTGTGAATACCCATTTCATACATTGAGTAGGACGTCTGTGACCCACATGTGAAAGAATGGGCAGTCCTGGAGAGGAGCATCTGCTATGATTGGTAGATGTAAAATTTAGGGGAAGTGACATAAGAGAAAAAGGTCTTTAAATAGAGGAATCAAGAGTGAAGAAGAGCCACTCAGAAGAGAGGCTTGAAGACAGACACTCAGACTTGGAGTGAAGACACTTGGCTGTGGAACTGAACCCTTGGAAGAGTTCATGCAGGAGACCTCAGACTGCTTTCCTTCTAGACAATCACCATGGTGAGTGAAAGGCTGACTTAGTTTCCTTGCCTTTCTGGAGGTGTGAACCTCCGAGAAAGGCCCATCATCTCGAAACTTTTCCCCTGGCTGAGGCTTAGAATTTCTAACTGGTTCAGAGGAAGCTGAGTCTTTCTTTCTCTCTCCCCTTTCCTCTCTTCCTTAATATCTTCCTTCTATTGTAAATAAACTATCATAAATTCCATTCTACTTTAGTAATTCATTTGGGATTTAGAAATTAAATCCCTGGTGACCACCAATTTAATATTCAAGTCCAACCACACAATAAATTTAACAATTCATTGGTAACTGTGTCCATCCCATAGTCATATTGGTTAATGTCCCCAGAACGTTGTCTATCATCCTTGCCACTGTATTATTAATGATACAGTAGCTCCAATAAATTGCAATTATTCCTAGCACTGCAGACCACAGTATTAGTTGTAACATGTTTCCTGTTAGATCTTTTCTAGGCTCTAACTGCCAGGAGTTAACAGTTAGAAAATGATTGTTATCCACACATGCTTTGCTTCTAGCTAGATAGGATCCAAGATGGCAAGATCCTATCACTGATAGCCCTGGTACAGCGTCCTTTTTACAATAGCCTCTCTTCCTCAGTTTTCCAACTGACCAGAGTGGCAGTTGGTAACTGACTTTTACTCCCCCCCCCCCCATCCCAGGAATCAAGATGTTTTTAATCCTGTGTGGAAACCCCCAGGCAGAGCCAGTGACTATGACTGCTAGCCTCAGGAGTTGTAATTGACAACAAATCCACAACTGACAGTTGATGATAGTTGGTAACAGTCACTAAAGCTTTTTAAAAAAAATGTAAATGGGGTTCTTTTAAATCCATGGTTCCATTTGTATTCAAGGGGTGGTTTATTTGTATTAGAGGGGTTAAGTATTGAGCAAAGAAGCTGAAGAAGGCATAACACCTATTATCAACAGCTTGCTGGAGCAGGGCATATTGAGACATACAGTGTCAGAATATAATAGCCGAATACTAGCTATTAAAAAGAGCAAACTAAATTCTGATGGTACAGTAAATTGGTGATTTGTGCAGGATCTCAGAGAAATCAATAATATAATCAAGAAAACCCATACCATCGCACTATCTCCCAATGACATTATTTCTGATATTCCAAGCAACGCATTATGGTATACCATAATTGACTTAAGAAATGCATATTTTACAATTCTGCTCCATCCTGATAGCCAAAATATATTTGCATTCTCGTAGAAGAAAAATAAGCTCTGCTGGATTTGTTTGGTTCAGGGCTGTTGTGAGAGTGCATCAGTTTTCAGCCAGCTGCTGAAAAGAGACCTCGAAAATATAAATCAAACACAGCAAGCTAGTGCATTATGTAGATGATATGCTTCTGGCATTCACTGATGCTAAAACATGCCTAGAAGACTCAAAGAGGCTGCTAATCAAATTGTACAGAAGAGGCCATAAGGTCTCAAAAAGAAAGTTGCAATGAGTTCTCCCAAAAGTCAAGTACCTAGGTTTTATCCTGGAAAAGGGCACCAGGAAATTATCCAGTAAAAGGATAGCGGATATACAGAAACTAGGTATTCCACATACAAAGAAACAATTTAGGACATTTGGGAACTACTGGGTTCTCATGTCATTATATCTCAGGATATTCATATATTTCCAAGTGTCTCACAGATCTGACCAAAAATGAAGTTGAGGAGCCATTGAATCTTGCAAAAGAACATCTACATGCTTTGTCCACTTTAAAACAGGCTATCCTAACAGCTCCAGCCCTTGGCATTCCAAATTATAACAAAGATTGTCATCTATATGTCCATGAGGCTAAGGGTAGAGCTTCTGGAATGCTAGCCCAATATCTAGGATTGAGTTTAAGACCAATTGCATGTTACAGTGAAATTCTAGACCCGGTGGCAAAAGGCTTGGTGCATTGTCTGCACAGCATTGCCACTGCTACCTTCATGGTTAAAAAAGCTAATGAATTAGTGCTGGGATGCAAGATCCATGTTTACTCTGCACACCAGCTAGAAAAATTGCTAAAATCACAGAGTAGGCATACATTTACATCTGCAAGGCTATTCCAGTACAAAATCATTTTGCTGGCTAATGACAATCTAATTTTTTTTAAACCCTTACCTTCCATCTTGGAGTCAATACTGTGTATTGGCTCCAAGGCAGAAGAGTGGTAAGGTCTAGGCAGTGTGAGTCAAGTGACTTGCCCAGGGTCACACAGCTGGGAAGTGTCTGAGGCCAGATTTTAACCTAGGACCTCCTGTCTCTAGGACTGGCTCTCAATCCACTGAGCTACCCAGCTGCCCCGACAATCTAATTTTACATAGATGTACACCATTGAATCCAGCCACATTAATCCCCAACCTACCATTGGCAGAAAAGCCCTTACACGATTGCACACAAATGGTAGAAACAGTACAGAGAACCAGAGAAGATCTGAAGGACACACCACTCAATGATCCTGACCTTCAGATATATTCAGATGGTTCTTCATTTGTTTTCAAAGGCAAAAGAATCACAGGGGCTACAGTTGTAATGGGGGACGGGACCCTCTGGCATGCATCGTTACCAAGTCATGTCAGTGCTCAAGGAGCCAAACTCAGAGCCCTCATAGAAGCACTAATTCAGTCCAAAGGCAAAAGGGTAAAAATATATAGGGATTCAGCTTATGCCTTTGGAATTTTATTTGCCATGGGACAAAATTGGAAGAATAGGGGGTTTGTCACAATATCTGGAAAAAGGATAATATATGAGAACCTCATAAACAAACTCTTAGACGCAGCAAACTTGCCAAAGGAAGTGGCAGTGATTCATTGCAAGGGTCACTCCTCTGGCAAGGATAAGGTATCCCTAGGAAATCCCAGGGCAGATGTAACAGCAAAATTCACTGCCAGGTTTGATTCTATTCATTTTCTGAATTTCTCTCTGATGGATAAGCACGATCTCAAACAAGCATACTGCCAAGAGGAGATTCAGTCATGGCAAGAACATCTAGGGACCAGATTAGTCAAAGGAATCTGGTTATCACATGGAGGAAATCCCATCTTGCCCAAAAAGCTGTGCCAACATCTATGCAATGTGATTCACTCCAGAGGTTATTACAGAGTGCAATCCATGCTGAATGAGGTCCGCTTGTTTGAGGAAGCTCTGGGTATATCAACAAATGCTATAAGAGTGTGTCAGGCATGTGACATCTATAGAAAGTTTAATCAAGGTCATTTCAAATGTAAGGCATTGGGAGGGTGACCCCTAGAGTATATGCCTTTTTGGTGTCTGAAGATTAATTTTATTAACATTCCTGGAGACCAAGGACATAAATATGTTTTAGTCATAGTGGACAGGCGCACTTGATGGACAGAAGCATATCCATCAAAGAAAAACAACACTGGCATGGTAGTGAAAACATTGCTTAAAGAAATAGTTCCTAGATATAGCATTCTAGATGCCATAGACCCAGGCAGGGGAAGTCACTTTACATCTAATATTTTACAACAAGTGTATAAGTCTCTGGGGATAAAGGGTAATTTCCATAATGAGTATAGACCAGAAAGTTCAGGACAGGTGGAAAGAATGAATAAGGAGTTAAACTCTGTGCTCAAACTCATGTTAAATGGACAGAGGTTCTTCTACTTGCACTGTTCTATCTGAGGACAAAACCCAGAGGAGACTTACATATTTCCCCACATGAGATATTGTATGGACAACCAGTATGGATTGGAAAGGACCACTAAACCATCTTACATTTCCATGCAAGAGGGGAATGCCAGTTACACACCTATCTGACACAGATACAGGATAGGCTGGAAGAACTGAAAAGGCTAGGACTACTAGTGCAAAGCATCCCAGTAGATTTCTCATTACATAACATTAGGCCAGGGGACAAAGTATATGTGAAAAAATTTACCAAAGACAAACTCACAGATTGGCCTGTACAATGTAGCTCTCACCATTCCTACATCAATCAAAGTAATAGGAAAAGATTCTTGGTTTCACGCATCTCATGCTAAACATCACTACGCCCATGATAACATGCCAAAAGACAACTTAATGGAAGCCCAAGAATCCATTCAAACACAGACACCCCAAGAACAACCCTTTATAAATAAACATAGAGCCCATAAATCCAACAAAATCACACAAGAAGAAATAGAGATACTAAGCAGAGACAGTGAAACTGAAGCAGAATAATGCCCAAGACAGATAGTATAAATTTGGGTTAGTTAGATAAGGGAGAATTAGCGTAGCCTGTGAAACACAGGAGAAGTGGTTGTTTGTGGAACCTGGTAGTTTATTTGGGTGGATTTAGAATCCCTTAGAATTAGTAAACATGTATACAAATCTCCATCTCAAACCTAGATTAAAATATCATTAACTTCTACAATCAACCAGAAAGGAATATAATAATTGCCTTACAATCACAAATTAAGAAAGATACCTACATTCATTACATAGAAAAATCTCACTTGCACACATGAAGATGGCACAAACATCCTGTATAAAGTTTCACTCACATCACATATTCACTCTTACATGCACACACACGTTAATCTTACGCATACACATGATCCTGTAGTTCCAGATACCTGAGATCATCTTTCAAGGTGAGATGACAGGAAAGTATGTATCCTGTAAAGGAGAAGGTATGGGACCGGTGACCAGCTTTAATCAACAAAGGATGGAAGGCATGCTGACAACTGAAAAGAACTTTGAATCAAAGACATTATGAGGAATGAACTTCAGGAAAATGGGTCACTTAAGATTAATTGCCAATCACATTAACTTCACATATAGGGAAGTACATTCACATGCACATTAGAATAAATATACATCCACCACGACAAATCTAGAACATGAACAAATTTCACACTGACATTAGGGGCTGTGCCGTAAATAAGGACAGCCCATAAATTGTATATCTGTAAATAGATCTCTACTATCAGAGGATGTATATACATATATACATATATGTAATTATGTATATATGTATATACAATATATAACATGTGACATATGTAAATGTGTACAAATAACAGATATATACATATGTAGCATAATAATGACATAATCCACTAATATAGATAGAAAGGAGGGAGTCAAAATATTAACCATTAACAGACAGGGACACAGTAGTTTAGGGTGGAAAAAGGAATGTTGTAACTAGAGAGGTAAGATGGGGCAAAATAAATCAGATTTCATTAGATCCACGTTAATATATATATATGTATACATATAATTGTTATGAATTGTTACATTGGAATTAGTACTACATAAGGAATAGGATAGTTCAATTTTACTTAAGAGTTAAATTTTATATTGATTGCAATAGGAATGAACTTTGTATTAAGAAATTGTTATATTGTAAAATTTTGTTGGTACATAATCCTAACCCTCTTACCACAACTCAGTCTTAGCATAAAATAGGAATTTAGATTAGCAAATAGACAGATTAGGATAAGATTTATTATTTTGGGAGGGGGAGGTTAGATGTGAACAATAAGTAACATAGATTAGAATAGACATAGAAGGTAAGTAACTGGCATGGGCCAGGGTGGCACCACGCGAACAACAGGAAATGGAGGATTTGTGACAGAGGCTGACACATAAGAAAAGTGCCAGACTGAAGAGTGTGTGAAACTGATCACCTCGATGGGCGAGGGGCCCCAGGATCCCAACTCATCATTCCATCTCCAGACTCCATGCCTTTGTCCATTTCAAATGCCCAGGACAGCTTGCACAAAGGTACGGAGGCTGCATTATCAATGTGCTTTACCTCCCTCAAATTATTTAGTATTTAGTCCTCTGCGTATATGCTATATATGTCTAGCCTCAGAGTATAAGGTCCTTGAGGCCAGAGACAGGTTATTTTATTTTATTTTTAATTCTTTGTATTTTAAATGCCTAGCACAATGCTATATATAAAGTAGGTATTTAATAAATGCTTGTTGAATAAAATTGAATTAAATTGGATCCCTTTCCTCTCTTAACCCTCTGCCCTTTTGCCCCCTCCCCCCAACATGAATGGCCTGGGTTTTCTTTTCTATTTTTTTTAAAACCCTTTCCCACTGTTTTAGAATCAACATCAAGTATCAGTTCCAAGGCAAAAGAGTGGTAAGAGCAATTGGAGTTAAGTGACTTACTCAGAGTCATGCAGCTGGGAAATATCTGAGGTCAGATTTGAACCCACATCCTCCTGTTCCCAGGCCTGGTTCTCTATCCACTGAGCCACCTAGCTGCCCTCCTGACTTTTCTTGAGCTGCCTTCTGTGGAACTAGGGGTTAAATGCCCTGCATTTCTGGGGCCTTGTAGTAGCTCTGAGATGTCAGGATGTTTTACAATTTCAGTTCAGGCAATACTGATATCCTTTAGAAAATATAAATTAGGGCTTAAGGAAACAATAGATTTTGATTATTCTCATCTCTTTTCACCATCATAAATTCCTCCTGGAAGAGCCCCAAAACCATCTATACAAGAATAAGATACAATAAGGTTGTTCCAAAAGGGCCTGGTGTTGCATTGAAAAGAGCAATTTCAGTAGCTGGACGCTAGCAGCTTGTTCCATGAACCAAAACAATGAATCTCAAGGCCCCAGAAGGCTGCTGAGGAAGCACTTTAAGGATGAGATGGGATAAAGAACGTGTTCTGAGCAGAGACAGATGGATGAATTAGCTCAGAGAGGATGGGGAAAACCAAGGGCTGCTAACCTAGTTATTCACTGGTCACAAGAGCTTCAATTGCATTTTCTGAACTCTCACTGGATCCTTGAATTCTTCAATCCCAGGATCCTCAGGGATGCTCAGACATAAGTGTAGTAGTACACTGTATCTCAGGGCTACCTGTTTTGAGCTATCTATAGAAATGGGAAGAGTTCAGAGTGCAGATTCTTTTGATAACTGTAATTTTTGCTCTAAAGAAAAAAATAAACATTTAAAGAGATGGAATCCAGAAGCCCCAGAAGTCTATTGATGTATCAAAGATTAAAAAGCAGCAGAGTGCACAACTGAGTTGCTCAGTGGAAAGAGCAATGGTCCTAGAGTAGGAAGACTCCTCTTCCTGAGCTAAAAGGGGGCCTCAGACATTTGCTAGCTGGGCCATCCTGAGCAAGTCACTTTAACACTGTTGGCCTCCATTTTGTATTCTGTTAAATGATCTAGAAAAGAAAATGGTAAACCAATCTACTATTATTGCTAAGAAAACCTCAAATGGGCTCACAAAGAGTCAGATATGACTGAAATAACTGAACCAAAACAAAAAAAAAAGAATTCTTCCAGCTATAAGTCCTATAATCCTGTGATTTCACCCAAATGAGGGTAGATACTGCTAAGGATAAGGGCTTGGGTTCTTTCCTTGGTGGATGAGTGAGATAGACTCATTTCCATAGTCACAAACATTATATAGTCCTGGCTATGTATGATGAACTCGTCTGGGCCATGAATTCAGTCTTAACTGTAGCCACAAACTAGGCTTTGGCTGCAACTACTGACTGAACCCCTATACCTAGCCACACACGGATCCCTAGCACTGATCAGAGACCAACTGCTAATGGTGATCAATTTTCTCACAGTGGCTATCAGACAAGACACTGTGAATGACTTAGTGCAGCCTTTCCCTACGGATGAAGACACAGTTTTCTATAGAACCTTCTGATGGCAAATTAGGATGGTGTATGAAGAATGAGAAATATAGACATGAACTATAGATATATGAAGAGGAGGCATGCATACCATGGATGTATATATGTGTATAATATGTTATGGGGGAAAAGAGGAATGGGTTGCAAGCAGGTAACAGAGAGGGAAGTTTTCAAAGACTGCATGCTGAGGAACAGCATAGGCTGTGTTCTGGAATGTGGGGAACAGATAAAAGGGGGCAAGAGGAGTGACTGGGGGATTTTGGACTTCCTGTTTCTGGGATGGCCTGAAGCTGTTACTTCCTCCTGCTTATGATCTCTGTGAGCCAAGGTGGAGTTTGTTTCCTATCCCTGTGAAGCCAAAGCTACCAACTCTTGTGTCCTGTTTGGAGAAATCCTTCAACACCTTGTGATCCACTTGGGGTTCCAGCCTCCTGAGAGAGTTTCCAGATGCTCTGAAGATCTGTATCTGGCCAGCCAGTGAACCTGTCTGTTGTGGGAAGGCCTACAGCCATCTTAGGCCCAACTGGCCAGGGTTGGACTCTGACTCAACCTAAACTACCAAATTTTATCTAGGAGAATTATAGTGTCAGGTAGTTAGATAGCTGGGAAATTTTAGACAGCCAGAGAAGATAATTAAGCAGCTTGGAAGACCAGAAGGCACCCCTTTGCAGGGGTCTTAGAAGGGGGGGGGAGATGTAGCTGGAATTCTTATATCAGGGCATCCTATTCCCTAAACCTCCCTTCTAGCTTACTATGGTTCTAAATAAACCCAGTCTTGTTTTTAAACAGGTCTAAGAGTCTGAGAAGTGTGGTGGCCCTGTGAGGAGGTTTATAGGCCTGTGGGTTGCCAAGAAACCATCAAAACCTTGGTATCTCACTATTAACTGTAAGGAGCAGAATGTAAGGGGTTAGGTTAGATTATTTAAGAGTGTGGTCACCAGAAATTATTTAATACCAAATTATTTTTTAGCAATTCATTTATAAAATGTAGAAAGAGTGAAAGTAAGAAAATTAGAGAGAGTAGATGTTTACTCCAGCTTGGTCTGAACCAGACAGGGCTTAAGAGGCCCCAGCAAAGGGGGCACAGAAGCAAATTAGAGGCTAGTATCTTCAGAACAAGCCAGGGAAAGGAGTCAGCTTTTCTCACTCACCCATGTAGTAGTCCTAATAGAAGCAGTCCTCAGCCAGAGCTCCTCCAAGGTCAAGTTGAAGGTGAAAGACTGTCACAGGAAGTTCTTGGCATTTTTAAAGACCATTCCTTTATGCTACTTCCTGTGACTTCCTTCCATTTTGCATGGACCAATTATAGCTAAAGCTTTGTTTAGGACTGCCCAGGGGGCTGTCAGTGGATTCTGATTTGTCACCCACTATTACACATGTGGGTCACAGACCTCCTCCACTTAAGGATAAGTGAGGTGTATATACACTTCTGATGATTAAATCTAAAAATGGTCAGGGGAGAGTTAATCCCATCTTCACATAACAAAACCATCAATCCAGACTATCCACCTATTTCAAATAGGATGAATTAGCTCAGAAATAGGAACTTACACATAGTGCCATACCACATAGATTATGCTAATACAATACAAGCAAGTTTATTAGAGTATACATTTCCCATTTCCATTAATGAGGCTAATCCATCATCTTTCCAATGTACATTAATGTTCTCTAGGAAAGTTGAAAACATAACCATTTCACTCAAATAACTTGTCATAGGATGGGGAGGTGGCTTCTTTTTCTTCCATGTTTTAGAAGCTTGTATTGTTAATATATTCTTTCAACCTGCAGCTTTTGAAGAGCTGGAAATGGGAAGTGGTTTGGGGAAGATCATTCCAGGGATGTGTTTACTGAAACCAAGAGGTACCTACAGATGCCATGCACATGCTGATGGACATCTGCAACATCATAGGTTTTCAGAAGATCCTGAGAAAAGTGGCCCCATTATTTTGTTGTGTTTAGAGTCAACAGTAACCATTTTTTCATTGGGAGAATAGGACTGTTTCATGTATAAAGAGGCCTATTTGAAGGCTCTGGGAATAGGTCTCTCCCTCTCCCTTCGAAATGACTGCAGGAACACTAAATTACTCTCTTTGCTTGAGTGTCATGCTGTGGCTAGCTAGTAATCTGTAGCAAAGACCCTCATCCCCAATGACAGCATGCACAGTATCTTGTAAGGCACACTTCATTTGATCTGTCAAATCCCATAAAGTACTTATGGAAAAGTTTATTTTGTCACTTCTCCATGTGGCCTCTCGTTCACCAACAAGAGACAAGGTGTCAAATGCCAGGTAGTATGAACATATGTTTCTGTGTAGTTGGAGATAAGGAAAAGCCATAATTTCAGCTCCTGGCACCTCTGGGTTACATTCTGAACTTGTAGGAAATGGGCTTTCATACTGTAGGCTGGTTCGAGGTGCTATTTGTTGATTTTTTTATTAACCCCTCAAGAGGCTATCATTAGGAACAATTGGACACATTGATTCCTATTATTTTACTGGGTTAGACATTAAAGAGGGGAGGGAGGGACATATATAAGAACTTTAATATAACAAGCAAATACTTTAAAAATTTTTAAAAGAGAAATTAAAGGAAAAGAGGCAATATGGCATATTGGTGGAGAGGTACTCTTAGACTCAGGGAGACCTGGGATCAAGTTCTGCATTAGACAGTAATTCTGTGACCATGTGCAAGTTAATTAACCTCCCATGGTTCAGAAAATTCTATGAGCTTGCTAATTACAAATAAGTTGCCAATCTGCATTATTGGAGGAAGTTTCCACACTGAGTTCTCCATATAGATGAAATAGATTATCTCCCCCCAATTCTATCCTTCTCCTAAGAAATAAATCAGGGGAGCTGGGTGTGGATTCACTTCTATCCTGAATTTGGGCAAAGCGCTTAAGTTTCTTGGATCTTAGTTTTCCAATCTGTAAAAAGGGAATAATAACAATAATAATGATAATGGGGAATGGGGAATAATAACAATAATGATGATAATAATACTTCTGCTTACTTCATAGGAATGTTGTAGGAAACAGAGGAGATGATGGATATAAAAGCTCCCTTTAAAAGGATAAAATTCCATATGAAAGCATCAGATTTTCTTTATGTTCTTATTATTTAATCTTAAGGGTAACTTCAGATCTGAAACTGGATGTTTGAAGGACACAGATGTTTGGTTTACTAAAGAATTCTAACCTCCATGAGGACAGGAACTGTGTCTTAGCTAAACTCCATTTCTCCTTTAGCACCCTGCTCAGTATTCTGCACTCAGTAGTTGTTTAATAAATCCACAGACCACGCATCTGGACTGCTGCTTGAATTTTTCAGTTTCGTTGCAAATATCTGCCATCTTTTTAGCCATAGTCAATACTTTCAAGACATCTTAGGGATCTTGAGGGACCTTTTGGATCTCCATTTTTCTAAAATCTCACATGATGATCCCCAACACTATTTCGTTTTTTAAAATTGTCATGCAAAACACATTTCCATAATGGTCATTGTTGTAAGAGCAAAGTCATACATAACCAAACTCCCAAAGTAAGACCAAAAATACACTGATATGAAAGATGACTTCAATAGTTCTTTCTTTGGAGGTAGAGAGCATTCTTCATTATAAATCTTTCAGGATTATCCCAGATCAGGGTATTGCTGAGAGTGGCCAAGTTTTCACAGATAATTATGCTGTTATTGTGTACAATGTTCTCCCAGTTGTGCTTATTTCACTCTGCATCAGTTCCTGCAGATCTTTCCAGTAAAGCTAGCATTTCTAAAACAATATTAAATAATTGTAGTGGTAATGGGCATCCTTGTTTCACCCCTGATCTTTTTGTGAAGGCTTCAAACTCATCATGCAGATGATACTTGCTGAAGATTATAGGTAGATACTAGTTATCATTTTAAGGAATGATTTATTTCTATGCTTTCTAGTGTGAGTCTTGAGTCTAGAAGTGAGTCTTGTATTTTGTCAAAGGTTTTTTTTCCACATCTATTGAGATAATCATGTCATTTCTATTTGTTTAGTTATTAATATGATCAATTATGCTGTTTTTCTAATATTAAACCAGCTCTGTATTCCTGGTATAAATATCATCTAGTGATAGTGAATGATCCTTGTGATATATTGCTATATTCTGGTTACTATCTTATTTAAAATTTTTGCATCTTTATTCATTAATAAGATTCACCTATAATTTTCTCTTTCTATTTTAGTTCTTCCTGGCATACAATAATTTCACTTAAAAATTGATAGGATTCTTTCTCTGCCTATTTCCCCAAATATTTTATGTGGTATTGGGATTAATTGTTCTTTAAATGTTTGATAAAATTCACTTGTGAATCCATTGGGCCATGGGGATTTTTTCTTAGGGAGTTCATTGATGGCTTGTGTGAATGTTAAAATTTCTCAGACTCTACTTCAGAAGATTTGGTTAAGCTATTCCCCATTTTAAACAATGGAGGTACTTAGTCAGGAATGTATTGAGAACTTTAAAATTACTCCACCCTGCTCAAACAGTGCCTTAGGGGAAGATAAAGTTGTAAAATTCCTTACTGAACAATGAAAAGTTCCTAATTCATATTTATAGTGGAGCAAAAACCCTAAGCTAGGTGGTCTATTTTTAGATCTCATACAAAAGGGTGCTAAATACCTATAAAGGTTAAATTAATCACTAAAAGGTCAAGCAACTTACAAAGGGCAAGCTTAGCAAAGAGATGTGAAATACTCAGAAGATATAATCTAATCAGAGAAGGTGATAACAAAAGAAGATGTGAACTAAGAATGGTCAGTCCTGGGGAAAATGTCTACTGTGATTGGTAGATATGAAAATTTAGGGGAGGTGACATAAGAGAAAATTTTCTTTAAAAGGAAGGAGCTCAAGGTGGAATGGGGTGGTTGGAGTTTTGGAGTTAGCATGGAGGAGCTGGCTCTCTGAACTTAGTTGGAGTTTTGCTTGGGACAAAATCTTGTGGTGAGTGGATAAAAGACTGACTAGTCTCTCTTAAGACTTAGACCATTTGGCCTAGGCCTTTTCCTACTATTTCCTGTTACTCTGTCTCTCTCTCCCTTCCTTTAATTGCTTCATTCATATTAATTAAAATCTCCATAAAACCCAGCTGACTTGGGTATTTCATATTTGGGAATTTTTCCCAGGGCGACCACTTATTTTTGATAAAAATCAAGTCACTAAAATTATCTTTACAGTTTTGGCAATTCACAGTCTTGAAAACCATATTTTTCGCAGTCACACTTGTTCAATTTCTTTTTCTGAGATGGGATTATTTAAATGTTCTATTTCCTCTTTTACTAATCTGGGCAATTTTTATTTTTGTAAATATTCATGCATTTTATTAGATTGCCAGATTTATTGCCATATAATTGGACAAAATAGATCCTAATGATTACCTTAAATTTCCTCATCATTAGTGGTGTTTGCCTTTTTCATTTTTGATACTGATTATTTGATTTTCTTATATCCTTTAAAAAATCAAATTAACCAACACTGTCTATTTTATTTATTTAATTAATTCATTTATTTATTTGTTTGTTCATTTATTTATTTATTCATTCATTCATTCATTCATTTATTTGTTTATTTGTTTATTTATTTATTTTGTAAAACCAACCCCTAGTCTTATTTATTAGTGTAATGGTTCTCTTACTTTTAATTTTATTAGTTTCTCCTTTAATTTTTAGGATTTCCAATTTGTCTTTAAATGAGGATTTTTAATTTGTTCTTTTTCTGTTTTTCTTCTTTAGTTGCATGCCCAATTCATTGATCCACATTTTTTCTATTTTATTGATGTAAATATTTAGAGGTACAAATTTTCCCATAAGTACTACTTTGATTGTGTCTCATAAGTTTTGACATAATTTCTCCTCAGTCACTCATTAATAAAATTATTGATTGTTTCCATAATTTGTTCTTTGACCCACCCCTTTTAAACATTAGATTATTTAGTCACCAATTAATTTTTTATTTATCTTTCTATGGAACTTTATGTATTATAATTTTTGTTGTATTATAATCTGAAAAAGATTCATTTATTATTTCTGCTTTTCTGCATTTGGTTGTAAAGTTTTTATGCTTTAATACATAGCTGTTTTTTGTGTAGGAGCCATATACCACTGAAAAGAAGGTATATCCCTAATAGTTTATCATACCTTTTTAGGTGAGATAATTTACCCCATTCCATCTCTCCCTTCCATTTTCCCTCAATGCAATCCTCTTTTTTTCACCCCTGATTTTCTTTTTGCATATCATATCATCCTAATCAGCTTAATTCCCCACCCTCTATTTAAGTAAACTTCTTCTAAATGCTCTAATACTAATAAGAATTTTAAAGAATTATAAATATCCCCTTTTCATCTACAAATACATACAGTTTGACCTTAAATTTTCTCTCTCTTATTTACCTTTTTAGACTTCTCTTGGGTCTTGTGTTTCAACTTTAAATTTTCTGTTTAGTATGTATTTTCCCTCAGGAATGCTTGGAAATCTGTTTTATTAAATAACCCCCCCCCAAAAAAAAAAAGAATATACTCAGTTTTGCTGGATAGGTGACTCTGGGTTGTAAACCTAGATCTTTTGCCTTCCAGAATATCATGCTCCATGCCTTCTGATCCTTTAATGCGGAGGCTGATAAGACCTGTGTGATCCTGATTGTAGCTCCCTGATTTTTAAAACTGTTTTAGTCTGACTGCTTGCAGCATTTTTTCCTTGGTTTTGGGGGCTTTTGAATTTAGCTATGATATTCTTGGGAATTGTCATTTGAAGATATCATTCTGTGGATTCTTTTCATTTCTGTTTTTCTCTCTTGTTCAAGAATATTTGGGCAGTTTTCTTAGATAATTTCTTGTATTATGATGGCCAAGAATTTTTTTTTTGGTCATGGCTTTCAGGTAGCCTAAAATTTTTTAAATTATCTCTCTTGGATCTATTTTCTGGGTTGGTTTTTTTCCAGTGAGATATTTATTGTTTTCTTCTGTTTTTTCTTCTTTTTCTTCTCTTTTATTATCTCAATGACCTGTGAAATCATTAACTTCAAATTTTAAGAAATTATTTTCTTCTGCCAGCTTTTGAGCCTCCTTTTTCATTTGGCCCATTTCTTCATTCATTGCTTTCATTCCTCTTCCTCATTTTTATCTCTGCCTCTCTTACTTGATTTTTGAAATTCTTTTTGAGCTCTTCCAGAATCTGAGTCCAATTTATATTTTTCTTTGAGACTTTTCATGTGCTTGCTTTGCTTTCACTGTCCCCTCCTGTGTCTGTGCCTTGCACTTTTTCCTCCATAAAAATTCTCTATGGTTAGGTACTTTTTTGTTTTCTCATTTTCCCAGACTTTTAAAGACTAGGCTCTGTTCTTTGAGAGGTTAGGGTACCCTCTTAATTTCAGTCCTTCACTGATGCTACCCTTAGCCTTATTTCTGGGTTTCTGCAAATTTCAGTTCTTCCAAGATGGTATGATAGCCTGTGGGCTGGGAGCTCTGAGAGCCATCTCCCACTGATGATTAAATCTCCTCCCATGATTGCTGATAGCTCCAATTTGAGTCTCAGGCTTGGGTGTAGCCTTTTGGTCTCACTCTGTCTTTGATCAGGTCAGGCACATAGCACATAGAAGATTGCCTTGCCCTGGGGCTCTACCTTAAGCTTTGAAAAGCTCCCTCAAGTCAGCCCTCTGTGGACTATCCTTGCCAGGGATGGGGGGGGGGGGCTGATGGGAGGGTAACTTTGGATCTATTTACTGCCCCAAACTGGTATCTAAATCCTCATCACAAACCTGGGCTGGGACTACTGGCCTCACTCTGGGCCCAACACAGGTCAGGTTACACAGCACTGCCCTGGTCTGGAATTCCACATCTCAGCTCAGATTTGCTTGGAACTTAAAGGGGTGTTCATTGGTCTCAGAATCTGGATGTTGGCTTGGGCTCAGGTTTAGAACCTGGAACAATAGATATTGGGAGGAGGGGGTGCTTGCTATTGGCTTGCTCCTTACTCCTTGCTGTAGCCTCCTGTTGGCTGTGCTCCCCTCTTATCCCAGTGCCCATATGTTCTCTGCCTACCTTTCAAGTTGCCTCTTTGTTGAATCTTTCACTCCTGTATTCATTTTGTGGCATTATTTTAAGATTGGTTGGAGAGAATTCTCATGGTGGTTTTGAGCTTCTGTGTAATTGGAAATCTGTTACCCTAAAAACTACATTTTCCAGGAGCCCACTGACTACATTTCCCAGGACCCCGCTGACTTCCTGTCATTACGTGCTGATGTAGACAATGGGATATACTGGATAGGGTTCCTGGTCTTGATCTCTTTGCTTCGTGTTGCAACTGTGATAGAGCCCAGGGTTTTTGAACAGGTAGATTAGCCATGGACAAATGGTTTTTTACATTTTTTTACATTTTGTTACCTTTTTATTCCTTTACTTCTAATGATCATTAATAAATCTCTTAAAATATAATATCTTAAATTATTGATGACTAATTTTAATTTTTATATTCCCTGCTTCTATTCTGTCGTTTTCCCCCAACCCTATTTTTTAGTTGGGAAGACATCATGGAGTTTAGGTTTATTTTATGATGCAGGACAATTATTGGACATTTTGCCATAATTCTCCACTCCCATATAAGGGATAATGGAGAAGTTCTGGAGTTTGATTTTATTTGAGGGTCATGCAATGTGCTTTATCTCCCCCAAAGGGCTGTTTCTGCACTTACTATCTCTGTGACCTTAAATAAGTCACTTAATTTCTCTGGGCCTCAGTTTTCTTATCTGTAAAATGAGAGGTGGTAGACTAAATGTCCTATGAGGTACCTTCTGTTTTAGATTAAGATTTTATGATCTGATTCTGGTGGAAAAACCAGCATCATGAACAATTATGAGTAATGGTGACAACTAATAAAACCTGGAGTTGGAATGGAAATTTAGAGATCAAAGTGATTAACCCACTCATTTCACAGATGAAGGATGAGTTTATGTCACATATGCAAAGCCATACGAGTAGTGATTAGTAGACTTAAACCTTGAACTCAAGTCTTCAAATCCCAAATCCAGTGCTCTGTTTACTGCACAACATTGCCTCCTCTCTCAGTACTGTTCATTTCTGCCCTCCATGGCAAAGCTAGGGAATCAAAATGAGGAACCAAGTTAATCTCAGCTTATTTAGGATGACACCAAAGGGTCTGATGCTCTGACAAGATAGGAAATAGAGAAAAAGTTGCTTGGTGAAGACACAGAATCTAATTCTTTAGTTCTTAGGGGATCTTTTAAATGTTATTCTGAGACAATTAGGTAGGACAATAGATAGAGCACAAGGCCTGGAGTCAAGAGGACATGGGTTCAAATGTGACCTTTGTGTCAATCCCCTAATTCTGTGCCCTTGGACAAGTCACTCAATCCCAATTGTCTAGCCTTTACTGATCTTTTGTTTAGAAATTGATACTTAGGGGGCCGCTAGATGACTTACTAAGTTAAGAGTCAAACTTAGAAGCAGGAAGCCCTGGGTTCAAATCTGACCTTTGTGTCAAAGGGGACTGCCCCCTAATTGGCATTTTGTCAATGCGTCTATCAATCAGTTTTTGTATTTTACTCCCATCTCTAACTATTGTAACTCCTTAGAAAATTGCAATATTGTATGTACTTTTAGCTAGAAGGTATTTAGTTATGATAGTTATATTTAAATGATCCATTGGGGAGATGGGTCTCCCAAAGGGTGTTTGTGTCAAGGAAGTTTATCCCCTCCCCCTCCTGAGTAACTTTACCTGTCTATCAAACATTCCTGACATACCACAGTTGTGCCAGGGTTGCGTTGGTGTACTACATTCTGAACATCAATAAAAGTTAAGGTTTGGGGCAGAATCAGCAAACCACAAGGAAAACTGAGGGAGAGTTGAAAGGGAGAACAGAGAAGAGAGAGAACAGACAGGTGAGGGGGAATGAGGAAGAGACTGGCAGGCTAGGCACCACGCAGTCAAGTTACTTATAGGAATGTTGTCTACTCTTTCCAATAAACTTTATAAAATATACATCTGGGTAGAAATATTATTCTAATTCTTACACCTTAGATACTCCTCAGCTGTGTGACCCTGGGCAAGTAACAAAAACACAGTTGCCTAGCTGCTCTTCTGCCTTGGAACCAATACTCAATATTGATTCTAAGACAGACAGTAAGGGTAAAATGTCTGGGACATAAAACTTAAATAAATAATTGTTGATGGATTGATTGATTTGGTGGTTTCTATATAGGTGATGTAGCTCTTCTGTTAAGGAGTCTTGGGGAATCCTTTTCATTTGCCTCAAACCTGATGGAAAGGTTTCATTCTCCAAACAGAAAGTAAAGGAGTTTAGGTAGTCTTATCATGTAGCTCAATGAAATAATTGTCAACATAACTGACGTTTATGTAGTATTTTTCATATTTGCAAAGTGATTTATGTACATAATCTAATTTGAGCCAATAATAATAATTATAGGGAGAACTCCATATTTCTATCTTAGTGTGGGAAGTTTCTTCTACTTTATACCCTATCTGTGACTTCATAGACTTTTGAAGCCAGGTCTTCCTGATTCCAAACCCATTACTTTATCCACTATAATGCACTGATGAGAGTGACAGAGGAAAGAAAACATCCAGAAATATTCTCTATCTGCTTCCAGTCAATTGCATAAGAGTTTTGGGGAGAGGGAGTCAGGGTGGAGCTGTTGCTGTCCAAGCAGTCACCCATGGCTGAAAGGACTTGATGCTTTAATTGGATGTGATAGTCCCTGAGTAGTCCTTGGTTATCTCTTTGATTATCATCAAGGGTGCTGTTGGGGAAGTACTGCATCCATTTAATGAAACATCTGCATTTTCAGCTGTGGCTCTCTTGGCTATGACTCTCCAAGTGGCAAGATGATTCAAGTGAAGGGTGGAGGACATGCTTTCTTTTCTTTTTTTAAAAAAAATTTACTTTTTTTCCTTAATTACATGTGAAAACAGTTCCTAATATTTTCAAACGAATTTTGAGTCTATAAAAAAAGTCTATAAAAAGAATTTTGGTAAGCAAGCTCATATAGATTTTACATATGCAATCATGTAAAATATTTTTTTCCATATTAATTCTTTGGTGGAAGGAAACTCAAACAAAAAAAAATTAAGAAAGTGAAAAAAGTTTGTGTGGGTAGAGATTCAAACTCCATTACTTCTTTCTCTGGGAGCAAATGGCATTTTTTATCATGAGACCTTTGGGATTGTTTTAGAACATTTTATTGCTGAGAATAGCTAAGTTATTCACAGTTGTTCATTGTATAATATTTGTCTCTGTATACAATGTTCTCCTGGTTCTGTTTATTTCCCTTTACCTTTCTAGGTTTTTCTAGAGCTCTTCCTTACAGCACAATAATAATCCATTACAATTCTATTACAATATATATGTGAAGATAGGATTAACTTTCTCCTTGTCTATATTTTGCTGAACAAATAGGGGTACTTCAAGTTCTTGATTTGATCAGCTAAAAATAGACAGGGGGAGAGTTAATCCCATCTTCACAATCCCCCCCTCCAGATTCTTTGGGAGATTAATCTCTCCAATGAATCATTTAATATATCTAGCTTATACCTTTAAAGATCTTCTAGCTAAAGTTGCATACAATATTGCACTTATTTCTAAGTGGAAACTGTAATAGTTGTAGATAAGAGGGAAATAGAAGACAGAGAGCAAAACCAATGTTTGCCAGGCACATTGACAAGAAGCCAATTGGGGGCATTCCCCTGTGGCATATGAGTTTACATTCAGAATAAATGATATGTTCAACCCCCTTCAGTTCAATCAATTACATCCCAAAGTTCATTCTGGATATTCTGATGCAGTGGAGGTTTTTTATGGCACTCTCTCCAAGTAGTTTGCTTTCTTGATTCAAGGAGTTAGTGAGCTTCTTTTCCTGAGATTTCTCTCAAAAATTTTAAATCTTGGATTTTAAGAAAATTATACACATACTTAATTCAGCCACTCCCTAATCCATGGCTATCCCTTCAATTTCCAGATTTTTGTCTCCACAAAAAGAGGTGCTTTAAATACTTTTGTACAAATAAGCCCTTTTAAAAATCTCTTTGGGATACAAACCTATTAATTGTATTGCTAGGTCAAAGGGTATGTACTGTTTTATAACCCTTTGGGTGTATGTCTAAGTTGCTCTCCAGAATAGTTGAATAAGTTCACAATTCCTACAATAGTGCATTAGTGATCCATTTCCCCCACATTTCCCCCAAGCTTTGTCATCTTCCTCCTCTGCTCAAATGACCAATCTGATAGGTTTGGCATGAAACCTCAGAATTTTCATACCTTTAATTAACAGTGATTTAGAGCATTTTTTTTGTATGCCTGTAGAGAGATCTAATTACTTTGAAAACCATCGGTTCATATCCTTTGACCATTTAGCAACTGGGGAATAATTTGTATTCTTATACATTTGACTCATTTCTCCATATATTTGATAAATGAGGCCTTTGTTAGAGAGACTTTAAATTTTTTGCAACATTCTGATTACTGTATATTTCTATCTATTCTATTTATCCATATTTCATTTCTGACCACTATATCCCCCAATTTGTCCTCTTTTTTATCAGCTCCATCCCTCTTCTCATATACCCTTCTCCTTCTCCTTTCCTGTGAGGTAAGATAGATTTCTTTACCCAAATGAGTATATGGCCTTTCCTCATTGAGCCAATTCTAATAAGAGTAAAGTTCACGTGCTTTTCTTTTCACCTCCCCCAGCTTGCCCTCCACTAAAAGCTCTTTCATGCCTCTTTTATGTGTGATAATTTACCCCATTCCATTTTTCCCTTCCTCCTTCTCCTAATGCATTCTTCTTTCTCATGCCTTAATTTTATTTATTTTTTTAAAATCATCTCATCATATTCAATTCACACCTTTGCCCTCTGTCTATGTATATCACTACTAACTGCCCAATAATGATAATGTTCTTTGGAATGACAAGAATCATCTTCCTATATAAACAGTTTAACCTTATTGAATGTCTTTTTATTCCTCTTTGAAGTTTACTTTTTTATGCTTCTCTTGAGTTTTGTATTTGCGGTCAAATTTTCCATTCAGCTCTGGTCTTTTCATCAGGAACGTTTGAAAGTCCTCTGTTTCATTGTATACCTATTCCCACCCCACCCTCCTCAAAGAATATACTCAATTTTGTTGGGTAAGTGATTCTTGATTTAAGTTATAGTTCCTTGGTCCTCTGGAATATATTCTAGGTCCTCCAATACTGTAATTTAGAAGCTGCTAAATCTTATGTGATACTGATGGTGGCTTCACAGTATTTGAATTGTTTCTTTTTGGCTGCTTGTAATATTTTCTCCTTGACCTGAGAGTTCTGGAATTTGTCTATAATATTCCTGGGACTTATCTTTTTGGGATCTCTCCAGGAGGTGAATGGTATATTTTTTCAGTTTCTATTTTACTCTCTCATTCAGAGCAATTTTCTTTGAAAAATTTTAAAAGGTTGATGTCTAAGCTCCTTTAAAAAATCATATCTTAGAGTTAGTATAACAATTCTTAGATTATCTCTTCTGGATTTATTTTCCAGGTCAGTTTTTTCCATTGAGATATTTCACATTTTCTCCTATTTTTTCATTTTTTTGATTTTCTTTGTTTGCTTCTTGATGTCTCAAGCACCCAAAAAAATTTTAAGGCATGATTTTCTTGAGTGAACTTTTGTACCTCCTTTCCAACTTGGACAATTCTACTTTGTAAAGAGTTCTTTTCCTTAGTTAATTTTTGTGCCTTTTATTCCATATGGCCAATTTTGCCTTTTAACGAGTTTTTCTCCTCAGTGAATTTTTGTATAGCTTTTCCCATTTGGCCAATTCTTTTTAATGACCTCTTCTTTTATGTGGGTTTTTGTTTAAGTTATTAATTTCTTCAGTATTTTTTGTGCCTTCTTTACCAAGCTGTTGACTTTTTTCATGATATTCCTCTGTCACTCTCATTTCTTTTCCAATTTTTCTTCTATCTCTATTATTTTATTTTAAAAATCTTTTTTTAAACTCCTCCATTAATTATTTTTGGGCTTGAGAGCAATTCATATTTTTCTTGGAGGTTTTGGATGCAGCAGTATTGACTTTGTTGTTGTTTTTTTTTATGAGTTTCTGATCTTCACTGTTGCCAAAATAACCTTCAATGTTGAGTTTCTTTTTCTTTTGCTTGCTCATTTTCCTGCCTCTTTCTTTTCTCTTAATTAAAAAATACTGTTAAAATTGGGTTCTTTTTCTGTGGTGAAAAGAACAGTGTGCTAAGATTTAGGCTCTTTGTGAAGCTACCTTCAGAACTAGCTCTGGGGATCTAAATGCTTTTAGTTTTTCCAAGATGGTATGATGTAAGGAGACATGTGTTTATTACTCTCCTGGCCTGTGCTCTGGTCTGTGAATAAGAACAAGTACTTTTTCTACCTTGAAACGGTTACCAGAGTCTTCTGCTCCCCTCACCATGAGACTATGTCCTAGGACTATGACCTGGGTCTGTGTCTTGGCAATGCAATAAGAGTCATACACCAAGAGCCACCAAATGTACCCCTTTAATCTTCTGAATAGGCATCTGATCCCCCTTACAATCTATGGCTGAGAGCAGGGGAAACCATTATTGCTGATAGTATGTTTGGGGCTAAAACTATTTCTCCCCATCTTTTTATGGGTTATGTTGTTCCAGATTTTGCTTTAAGATGTTATATCATCTTTTATGGAGGGCAATTTTGTAGAGATCATGTGCATCTGTGTACCTTCTCTGCCATTTTGGCTTTCCCTCAGGACACGTCTTCTTTACCTCAAAATTATGGCAATCCCACTGGCCCGCCTTCTACATGGAGCATGGGCTTAACCAGGAGGGTTTGTCTGGGCACCTACCTTCCTTCATTCTTTTTGTTGATAATTTCTTCATGTTAAGGAAATAGGTACGCCCAATAAGACGTACCTTGAAGACCTTGTAAGTTCAGAAGATCTAGCTCAGAAGTTCTATTGACAATTAGAATTAAATTGTAGCAGTTGATGGTGAGGTCCCCAGAGCTGCAAGGGTTAATGGCAGAAGGAGCATCTGCTTGACAGAGAGAAGTCATAGGAGAGGGAACTAGTCCAGCCTGACCATTTCAGTGGCATGTTACCCGCAATTGGTCAAGGTGAAATGTAAAAGGGCTAATTAGAAACCTTTTAAATTCTTTTATTCCCTGATGAAGCTTAACTACCAGCTTCCCATCAGGTTGTGACTGTAGTTATAAGTTAAGTCACTGAATCCTGTTTAAATCATTTTGTTAATGTACACTGTGATTCTCTGATGCCTAGCATTAACCACCTGTCCCATATCCAGTTCATATTGCTTTCTCCTTTTGGGATATCCAGAAACAAGCCATAACATATTATAATTAATATTGTACCTAGGCTACTGGGGTGAGGGTTTGCTAGTGAGGTAATGAGTATATGAATGATGAGTCTAATCCTCTTAACTAGATTTGAGGCTTCCTTAGGAATGAGCCTGGCACAAACTAAATGACTGAACAGAAAAGTGAGTCTTAGCCATGCAATGTATTTGTTACATTGGATTTTCAAATGGATTGGTCTGTGTCACTAATGTTTGCTGAAAATACTTTTTTTTCCCTTTCTTGCTCAGCTCTTCCTTTTTCTCTCTCACATAATAATTTATTTTTAGAGCTTTCTGATGAATTTATCTCATAATACTGAATTCCATATGAATTTGTGTTATCATTCCAACATAATACACAGACTGTAAGCTATATGAGAACAAGGGTTATGTCTTATTTCAACTTCATATTTTCCCCAGCGATAAACAGAGTGCTCTCTATATAATAGCTATTTAATAAATGTTTGTTGATTGATTCCTCAATTTTTTTTTATCAGAACTCAGTTCTCCAACTCATTAATGCCTTACCAAGCAGCTGTTTGGTGCCTGGGGAAGCAATTCCATATACACTCACTGCCCACTCTCTTCACTTTTTTAAATAGACTCTTTCTGGGTCAGGCTGACAATTCCTTTTGTATTCATAGGATGCTTTTCCTCAAGGACACCCCAAGACCCTTCTTAGAGGAATCAGTTTAGAGGAAACAGAAAAGAAGTAATGATTTTGGGGAGCAACACACTGAAAACCTTTCAGAGGAAAGGTATAGGATGAATTTCCTTAAGAATAATAATAGCTTTTAAAAAAAGAATTATTGCTAACATTTGTATATTGCTTTAAGGCTTATAAGATCCTTTTCATCTGTTATTTCATACTAAATATATTAGTGTCTTCATTTTACAGATGAGAAAATGATGTCTTAGAGCAGTGACAGTGAACTTTTTAGAGAGCGAGTGCCCAAGCTGTAGTCCTCACACCTTATGTGAGCTCCCTGCCCTATCTTAGACAGGGGAGGGAGGAAACGCTCTCATTGGGTTACTGGGCAGAGAGGTGAGTCATGTGAGAAATGTTCTTAGGTGTGTGTGCAGAGCAGGAAGGGAGCAGCCCCCTCCGGCACGCACCATGTGCCTTAGGTTCTCTGATACAGTCTCAGAGGGATGAAATTATTTGTCTATGACCACATAACTAGTAAGTGTCAGAAGCAAGATTTTAACCTTGGTCTTCCCAACTCTGTGGCTAGTATGCTATCTACTATACTTCTGGCTCAGTTAAGAATGTCTGACTTTGTGTTTGGTTGTTAACACTGTTGTATTATTATTCCTTCAATACCAAGAGTCATTCTTAGCAAGTGCTGTCCTCATGACTTGAGGAAGAAGTAGTGGTTCTCTTCAATATCTACTTTGTTGCAACTACAATTACATATTTTGTTCATTGACTCAGTTTGTCAGACTTAGAAGAGACTTTAGAAATCATCTGTTCCAACCTCTGGATCTTATAGAAGCAGAAACAAACTCAAAGAAAATAAATGACTTGTCCAAAGGCATGTGGTTAATTGGACACAAACCAAGGTCTCCAAGGCAGACCTACTGTCATCATACATCAGCCCACACTGCTTATGACTGAAAGCATTGGGAAAACTTTACCCTCTATCCAGGCCATCCAGATATTATTGTCTTGTCACAGAGCATGCTTTGGCCTTATGAAAAGATAAGTAGATTATGGAAGAGTGCTTGCTGGTGGTGAGACTTGAAACAGCATGGTATTGTGGAAGAGACACGGAACCTAGAATCAGAAGACATGTTCAAGGTCCATCACTATCACTTAATAGCTGTGTGCCCACCCCCTTCCCACAGTGTTAGTATTCTCTCCCCTGTAAAATTACTTTACATACTTTTATAATATACCTACCAGTATTCATGCTGTTTTATCTCAGACCTGAAGGAAAAGGGGTGTTTTAATTTTAATTAATCTTGGACAAATTCCTCCAATCTCTTTGAGGTCTCAGTTTCTTCATCAATAAAATGAAAGTGTTTGGAGGGGGTGATCTTAAAGAATAGGTTGCTTGTTGGGGCATCTAGTTGGCTCAGTGTATTGAAAGTCAGGCCTAGAGGTCCTGGGTTCAAATGTGACCTCAGACACATCTGGAAAGTTGTGGGGTCAAGGTATAAATCCAGATCTTCTCAACTATTCATCTAACATACTATTCGCTATGCCTTAGATGGCCAGATTCTCAGATACTCTCATTCATGGTCCGGTTCTATTTGGCCCTTTCAATGTTCTTCCCCAGGTTTAAGAATTGGATAAAGTCTCTTGAAAGCTTAAGTTCATGGACAAAATTGTAACTCTTTTTTTGCTCTTTAATCAGAAAGTCCTGTATTCCTTCCCCAGTGCCCCATGCTAATCTGAGTTAGAGATTTGACTCTGTCATCCTCTCTCTGATGCTTTTCAGAGTCCTTTGGATGTCATTATCGTAAGCTCCTTCCTCAGATGTGGTAATAATATTTTTGGGGGGGACCAAGGGGATTGCTAAATGATGTTAGCCTTTATAACCATTATTTGCTCAGGGCCTCAATGCAGAATGGATTATAAGGCCTTTGTTATCCCACCAAGGGCCCTATAGGACATATATCAAACACAGCTTCTGAAAATGGAGAGCAGAGGAGGATGGTTAATCCACAAGGGCCTCTGTAGTGGTAATGAGCAGCTGTGTACATCCTGAGTCCTGGAGGTTAATTCCCAAAGCCTTTAAAACAGAGAGATCAGAAATACTCTTAAAATCCCAGGTTTGATAAGCTTCCAAGAATTCATCCCCAGACCGAGTAAAGAGAAGGTTGAAAGGAGACATGTGGATTGATCTATTTATATTTATTTTCTCCACAATCTTGTGAATTATGACAGTATTCAATGAGTGGTAGATCTTATTTCTTTGTATTTCTTTTCATTGTGTTTTAGGCCTGTGCCCTAACCACAGGCTAATGATAGAATACTGGGAGGTTTGGAAGGCTAATTTGTGCATCTTGGAAAGGACAAGTCAATTCAGAAATGCAATCACATTTCTCTTTTATTTTGACAAGTTTTTATTTATCTCAAGAGCCAATGTGAATCCAAAGAAGGCCAAACAGACTGTGCTTACCCACTCAAACTCGAATCAAGACCCAATGAAACCAAGACATCGAATGTCATTCCTAGAAGAGAATGTATAGATTCATCTATTTAGAGCTAGAAGGGAATTTAGCAGTCATACAGTTCAATCTTTCCATTTTGCAATTGAGGAAATTGAGGTTTAGAGAACTGAGGTGACTTCTCCAAGATGGTAAAAATAGTAAGAAGTAGAGATGGAAGTCAAATCATAATTCTAACTCACACTCCCTCCCCAACCCCATTTTAAAGGTGAGGAAACTGGAGGCTTAAAAAAGCTATGGGATTTGACAAGATCACACAACTAGTCAAAAAGAAATGGAGGCCCAGAACCCAGGTTTCCTGATTCTAATACTCTCTTTCCTACAACAGTTTACCTCTCCCCAAAGTTTTCTAATGTGGCAAAGACCATTAGTGGCAGAAAGGAGCATACAGGGTATTCCAGGGAAATGAATGTTCTAAATTAACTCCCCGTTAACAATGTTGGCAGGCTAAAGAATGTGGTCTTTGTCTTGGTGCTGAATAAATCTCCCTATTCTTCCTATCCTATGGGGTGTATGGGGTGCTCAGGGAAGGGTAGTATCTCTGGTATGGAGGGCTTGTCGTGCCCTCCTAGGGCAGCTCTCCAACCTCTGACCCTCACCTGACATCCAGCTCTCACTTGTGGCTCCCAGTAGCTGCTAGCATGTGGCAGTGGCCAACACCCCGGGCAATGGCTTCGACAGGTCGGCCAAACCTTGTGAGGGTAGCCATCGGGTCATCGACCCCGGGTGACCCAGGGCTTTGCTCACCCAGCATGTGAAGACTGCTTCGGCTGAACAGACGGAAGAAACCAATAAGAAGGTTCAACGGTTGAGATGGCGACTCAGCAAAGCACTGTGGAGTGCTTAGGGCGTGTTGGAGCACAAAGGACAACACGGCTATCCAATGCAGCTGAGGAAGTCTCCAGACGTAACAATTTTTTGTGCCACTGGACCCAGGCTTCCAATGCCGAGAGAGTGGGACTGTCTCTGTGCATCGGCTTTTCCACTTAAATCTCTTTCATGCACAAATATCTTTGTGCACACTCATCTATCCTAACCCCGTCCACCCTCTTCAAGACCTGCAGCGATGGGGGAGTGGCGACGCAACAGGTGGAGGTGACCACTGGCAGTTGTAGTCACGATCCTGCACATAGGTGGCCCACGGACCAGTGGTCGCTCGGCCCTGTGGGCAGCAGGGACGTTCGGCAGCATCCTGGGCGACCGAGCAGCCCTCTCTAGGACAGCACTGCTCACCCTAATCAAGGGAGGGGACTAGAAAAGGTGTCCCAAACATTGCCTGCCCTACAAACACCCGGTCATCACACCACGGCTGGCGGGTCATCCCTTTAAGCAGTCGAAATCAAAGAAAAAATACAAAGAAACTCCTACTAGGAGCATGGAACATCAGGACATTACTTGATAGAGAGAATACCCCAAGACCTGAGAGAAGAACACCTCTAATCGGTAAAGAACTGGCGCGATATAACATCAACATTGCAGCCTTAAGCGAAACATGCTTACCAGAAGAGGGATCACTCAGTGAACCCACCACTGGATACACCTTCTTCTGGAAAGGCAGAGCCTCAAATGAAGACAGAATCCACGGTGTTGGCCTGGCCATCAAGACCAGTTTGCTCAAACAGCTGCCAGACTTGCCTGTGGGCATCAGCGAGAGGCTCATGAAGATCCGTTTGCCTCTCAGCAAAGACCGGTATGCCACAATCATCAGTGCATATGCCCCTACACTGACCAGCACAGAGGAGACCATCGAGCAGTTCTACTCTGACCTGAGTGCCATCCTGCACTCAGTGCCCACAAATGACAAGCTGATACTACTGGGAGACTTCAACGCCCGCGTTGGACAGGACCATGAAAGATGGAAAGGAGTGCTCGGCAAACACGGCATGGGCAAAATGAACAACAACGGCCTACTGCTACTCAGCAAATGCTCAGAGTTTGAACTCACCATCACGAACACTGTGTTCAGAATGGCGAACAAATATAAAACAACGTGGATGCACCCAAGATCAAAACAGTGGCATCTCATTGACTACATCATTGTATGCCAGCGAGACATCCAGGATGTAAAGATCTCCAGAGCCATGAGAGGAGCTGAATGCTGGACAGACCACCGATTGGTTAGAGCGACTCTAGGCGCCCAGACAGTTCGCGCATTTTACAATGTGAGTCGTCTTAGAGATCCATCTTATTTGCAAACATTCCAGTCCTGCCTGGATGACAAGCTGTCTGCCAAGGGACCACTCACTGGAAGCTCAACCGAGAAATGGAACCAGTTCAGAGACGCAGTGAAGGAAACATCAAAGGCAGTCCTAGGCCCAAAACAACACAACCACCAGGACTGGTTCGATGAGAACAACACTGCTATTGAAGACCTATTGAGCAAGAAGAACAAAGCCTTTATGGAGTGGCAAAATAACCCAAACTCTGCTCCTAAAAAGGACAGATTCAAGTCTCTCCAAGCCACAGCACAGCATGAGATCAGGAAGATGCAAGATCGATGGTGGGAAAAAAAGGCAGAAGAAATCCAGTAGTTTGCTGATACGAAAAACTACAAACAATTTTTCAGTGCCCTCAAGACTGTCTATGGGCCATTAAAACCCACCACCACTCCCTTGCTATCCTCTGACGGTGACACTCTCATAAAAGATAAAAAAGGCATCAGCAACAGGTGGAAAGAACACTTCAGTCAGCTTCTCAACCGACCCTCTTCAGTCGACCAAAGCGCCCTTGACCAGATCCCCCAAAACTGCTCCACTGAACAACTTGACGTCCCTCCTTCAATAGAGGAAGTCCAAAAAGCCATCAAACAAATGAGTACAGGCAAGGCACCCGGTAAAGACGGGATCCCAACCGGGTGTACAAGGCCTTAAATGGAAAGGCGCTCCAGGCATTCCACATAGTGCTGACCAGCATATGGGAAGAGGAAGACATGCCCCCAGAACTCAGAGATGCCTCCATCGTAGCTCTATACAAGAACAAAGGCTCATGAGCAGCCTGTGACAACTACAGAGGCATCTCACTACTCTCCACTGCTGGAAAGATCCTCGCCCGTGGTATACTCAACAGACTCCTGTCATCTGTTTCAGAGCAGAACCTGCCTGAATCACAATGTGGCTTCTGACCAGATCGCAGCACCATCGACATGGTCTTCACAGTGAGGCAAATGCAGGAAAAATGCCTTAAGCAGAACCTGAGTCTCTACATTGTCTTCATAGACCTGACAAAGGCGTTCAACATAGTGAACAGGGATGCATTGTGGGTGATCCTCAGCAAGCTCGGCTGCCCAGCAAAATTTGTCAAACTGATCCAGCTCTTTCATGTTGACATGACAGGGGAAGTCCTATCTGGTGGAGAGACTTCCGATCGCTTCAACATCTCCAATGGCGTGAAACAAGGCTGTGTCCTCGCTCTGGTACTATTCAACCTATTTTTCACCCAAGTATTACAACATGCTGTGATGATCTAGACCTGGGCATCTACATCAAATACCAACTGGATGGCTCACTATTTGACCTTCGCCACCTGACTGCAAAAACAAAGACAACAGAGAGACTCATCCTGGAAGCTCTCTTTGCAGATGACTGTGCTCTCATGGCCCACCAAGAAAATCATCTCCAAACCATTGTGGACAGGTTCTCCACCGCAACAAAACTGTTTGGCCTGACTATCAGCCTCAGCAAAACAGAGGTGCTGTTCCAACCTGCACCAGGGCCAACTAACCAGCCGTGCATTACAATCAATGGCACGCAGCTTTCTAATGTCAACACTTTCAAATACCTGGGCAGCACCATCGCCAAAGACGGGTCCCTAGACCACGAGATTAATGCCAGGATCCAAAAGGCCAGCCAGGCACTTGGGAGGCTGCTCTCCAAAGTCCTCCAACACAGTGGTGTAAGCACTGTGATGAAGCTCAAAGTGTACAACGCAGTGGTCCTCAGCTCGCTCCTGTATGGTTGTGAGACATGGACACTGTACAAGAAGCACATGAAACAGCTGGAGCAATTCTACCAACGCTCTCTCCGGTCAATCATGAGGATCCGATGGCAGGACCGAATCACCAACCAGGAAGTCCTCGACAGAGCCAACTCCACCAGCATCGAAGTCATGGTCCTCCAAACCCAGCTACGATGGTCTGGACACGTCATCTGCATGGACCCACAGCGAATACCAAGACAGGTATTCTATGGTGAACTGTCAGCTGGATTCAGGAAACAAGGCCGACCAAAGAAAAGATACAAGGATCAGCTAAAGTCAAACTTGAAGTGGGCTGGCATGACACCAAAGCAACTAGAACTTGCTGCCTCTGACAGAAGCAGCTGGCGAACCCACGTTAACCATGCCGCCACCACCTTTCAAGATGAGCGACATCGATGTCTTGCCGCTGCGCGTGAACGCCGACTCCAGGCCACAACCGCACCTCCCGTAACAACTGGCTTTCCATGCCCCACGTGCCACAAACTCTGCGCCTCAGCCTTTGGACTCCAAAGCCACATGAGGGTACACCATAGATGAAACTGCACAAAGACAATAGTCATACTCGATCACCGAGAGACTACTACTATACTATACTATATACTATTCTTCCTATCCGAATCAGCCAGCAAACACTTCTCACTAGCCGGCCACAGATGAAGGCTGGATGGCCACTTGTCAGGAATATTGTTAAGTTGATTCTTGTTCACAGGGGTTGGTCTGGTTGACCTCTAAAATCCATTCCGCCTCTGAAGACTCCATGATTCTCTGTCATAATTCTTCTCTTCTAAGTGCCATGAATGCTTTCCCTTGCAAAATTTCCTTCTATCCATTCTGCATCTGTCCTCCTACACAAACAGGTTGTCTTCCCCATTAGAATATAAGCTTCTTGAGAGCAAAAATTATTTTTATGCATCAGGGCATCTTATGACCCCTAGATAAGGCAGTGCATGGAAGAAATGGTCAAAAATAAAGACTTCCTGGGTTAAAACAAAAACTGAAAGGACCCAGCAATAGTTGTAGAGTGAAGAATGACCAACTCCACCACTAGCAGAAGAATTCCAGGACTGACCTTCCTGGTACAGGGAATTTCTTGGACTAAGTGAATGCATGGTGTGGAGGAGCAACCCAGACCTTGACCTTCATGAGTACTGTGAGTTATGTGGACTGTGTAGTCTGGGAAGTAAGAGAATATATGTAATTTTTTTAATTGACCATTTGCACTTTTTGCTTATAAGAAAACCTCAAATTTAGGTTGTACTATAGAATTTCTTCAGGAGAATAATTGGGCACTCACCATAAAGGTGGACTGCTTCACTCACCAGCTACACTTAAGTTCTTTTCACTTGTGGTAACACCTCTGGGTACTATGAGCAGTTTATTGTACTCTCTAGGTCCCTGAGAGAGATAAAAGGTAGAGAGAGAAACACAGTTGTTTTGACTATTTATTAACTCCAGTATGAGTCCTTTGTATTTTACATATTCTGTCTGGTAATACAAAGCTTATCTTGTGATCAATTTAATGTTAATTAGGATGCTTGCATGAGACCTGAGTGAAGCACTTTGTGAACTTGAAAGCACTTTATAAATATCAATGAATATTGTTACTATTGCTCCCTTTTTATGGGGGGCAAATTCTGGTATTCTCTTGGGAAATTCTTGGTGAGGGAACAAGCTGAGGGATTTTATTGAAATATCCCATGATTGAAATTAATCCACATAAACCCAGAGATTCTGTCCGAGTTTGTAGGCTACTAAAAGAAAAAAAAATTCATTTTTGCTATCTGATTATTGTATTTCAACATCAGACCTAATGAAAAGATGGCAAAATTATACTCTGTGTTCACATTTGCAATAAACCTTCTAGACCTTTAGAAGTTATAGAGACAGAATGCTAGACATTTTTATGTTGGTTCTTAAACAGATTATTCAATTATGTAAATGAAAGCTGAATAATTCAGCACAAGGGTTATTGGTGTCCATACAATGACAGCCCTTTAGATCATTTGGAGGTGTTCATATGAGTAAATGAATTTTTTTTTTGTTTCTATCTAGACTTTTTGTATCTCATAGATGCAGAGTGAGTCTCCTGGCATTTGTCCATTTCTGCAATCCTATCCATAGAGCTAATATAAAGCATTTACACACTGCAGCAAGGTTTGAAAATTGTTCTGCTTTGTATGTTATTGTCTTCTAGAGGTTTGGGCTTTCTCTCTGATGTGTGACTTGACTTGACATGCCAGAACATAAAAACTTACATGCCATGGAAACTAGAATTTTAAAAATGTATTTATTATTTTTTTAAAATGATCTTCCACTGTATTATGGTCTAGGCAGCTACCTTTCCTACCACTAGTCCTGTCTTTGATAATCCAATATATAGGAGGCTCTGTGGTGCAATGGATTTCACAAATGTCTAAAGGCAGTCATTTTTTTCTGAACTATCCTCATAAGCAGATTCAAGACATGCACTCCATTCTTTCCTTTCCCCATCTAATTACTTGCTTTCTTTTTACCTATTAACAATGATTAAGAGGAGCTTCTAGGTGGCTCAGTGGATAGAGAGCCTGGGTTCAAATCTGGCTTTAGATACTTCTTAGCTGTGTGATCTTGGGCAAGTCACTTAACCTCAATTGTCTCACCTTTGCTGCTCTTCTTCTTAGAATTGATACTAAGACAGAAGGTAAGAGCTTAAAAAAATAAAGAATGATTAAGGGACTTCTTTCTGATGGAGTCTAATTTGGGTCAAGTGAGAGCCAATATCATCATCAGTGGATTCTCAGTTCCCCAGTCCTGCCTTTCCCCCAATTGTTTCCTGCTTGTCTCGCCCACTGAGCTAGGTGACCCAGTTGCCCTGCCATATCTAAACCACCTGTTGTTCTCATTATTCATGCAACACACGCCCTTGCAACATCCTCTCCTCCAGATGGTCTCCACTTGATCTGTTCACTGTGAAAACAGAATATTTTCAAATAGATCTATCTATCTATATCCCTTCTGGCCTCTCTGAAGCTGTCATTACTGCTTAGTGATTTCCCCCAATATTTATTGACTTAGTTTTCTCAAGGGGAGGGAATGGTAGATGGAGAGCTTCCACCATTACTCCTGCTAATTATTAATATGTGACAAGCATAATAATTAATGTTCTGCCCTTAACATTTGGATCGGCAAATCATAAACTTGTAAAATATTTTTACTATATGCTGAAAGCTTCTGTTAGACCCTATAAGCTCCTTGAGGGCAGTTACTCTCTCTAATTTATTTTTGCTTTTTCCCCAATATATCACATAAAGTCTTGCACATTGGCAGGTATATGATACAGGAGTATTGAGTGGGTGAACATAAGATTGTTGCTGTTCATTCTTTGGTTTCGAAGAAGACCACTGACATCATGGGCTGATGTCCTGACTTGAGTGTGAGTTGGCTTCAAGTGAGGCAGAGTTGCATAAAGGTACCAGCCTCAATCTCTCTCTCAGATTCATCCAAGTCCAGTGGCAAAACAAAAGTCAGGAATATGGGTGATGGCTTGTGATACTATGGATGGCCTTGGCATCTTCGATCAGCTACCTCCATGGCCCCTGGAACAAATTGCTCTCTTCTTCTCACTCATGTGTTTGGGATAGACATGGCCCTGCTTGTGGGATCTTCATTCTTCTCCTTAAGAACTTATCATGTTCGGTTTTGCAATAGATGTTTTTTGTGTGTTAACTCCTTCACTATACCATAAGTTCTTTGAGGGTAAGGATCACTCTTTATATCATTTTATATTCTCTTGGATGTCTCAATCCAAGATCCTGCACATAGAAAGTACTGAGTAAGCATTTGTTTAATTGAGCCATTGAGGTTTTCCCCTATACTTGATCTTCATAATTTATAGGTGGGGAGAAGATATTTATGGGGCCACTTGGGACTTCAGACACTTTCTAGTAGAGTTTACTTGAATTTTCACCTAGAGTTGACTGATGCCTGAAAGTTACAACTGCCTGCTACCAGTTCTTGTCCTAAGACCTGTCTCTGCTCTGGGCAGGAAATTCGGGCACACATTCACAAAATCTTCTGGAGGGGCCAACTTTGCAATCCCATCATAATTTTAAATAGGATTAGCTTTCCTGCTTGTAAACAACCTAAGGGACCCCAAAGGCCTTCTTGGACTTCAGGAAAATACTAATAACAGCAATTGCTTCAGGGGCGGCTTAAATTTATAGAGATCCTTTAAGTTTACAAAGTGCTTTATATACCTTAATCCAGTTGATTTCCTACAAGAACCCAATGAAGTTGGTAATGCTAATAGTGACCCAATTTTACTAAGAAGGAATCTAAAGCTCAGAAAGATAAAGTAATTTGTTTGAGGTCACACAGATAATAAGCAGTAGAGTCAAGGTACACATTCAGGTATTCAGAGTCTAAGTCTCACACTATTTCCATGCTGCTGAGGGTTATGACAAAGCTCTTTCTCCCTTAGACTGAATGAGTGGAGTGTGATCAAGTATTGGAGATTCCTAAGGGCACATCTTTGAAACTTCTGAAAGCATTGGGCTTCATATAGAAGAGAAACAAAAGCATTACTAGAAGATCCACAAGCAGGTGATGGAGGCACGTAGGACCAGTCCAGTTAGGAAATAGAGATATGGTCCAGTGATGCAAAAGTCTTAACCAGAGAACATAGATCCCTAAATCTGACTAGAGTACTGGATAGGGTAGTAGGAAAACCACTAAAATGGGAACCCCAAGCTCTTTCAGGATCTAGCCCTTTATTCCCTGGGTGATCTTGGACAAACAACAAGAAAAAAAAAATATATATATATGACCCTTTTATAGTGCTTTAAGGATTACAATATACTTCACTTACAACACTCCTGAGAGATGGTATTATTCCCATTTCACAGGTGAGGACATTGAGGCTTAATGGGGTGATGTGATCACACAGTCAGAAAGTAAGGGAACAGGAATATGAACCCAGGACTTCTGAATCCCAGGTCCACTCCATTTACCCCCAGCTACATAGGAAAGGTATACATGGTTATCACTTATCCTATCTCATATCCTCAGTTTCTTCCTTTGTGAAATGGGGATAACACCACATTTCTTCCCTTGCGCTGAGTCTCTAAATGGATTTAAAAGCACTTTTCAGACTACAGTGTAAAATGTTATATATAAATGCCAGGTATTATTAGTATATCAAATATTTATTGAGCCAATATTGTTATTATTATTTCTTGATGTGTTCTAAAGTATACTCTTATTGCTAGTGTCCTAGGGGAACAGAGCCTCATTCCATTACAAGTTATCCTTAATCACTCTTGTGGCTGGCTCAGAGTGGAGCAGGGGTATAGATAAGCCCAAACATCTGATAATCCAAAAGCCATTTCTGTTTGGAATGCATCTTGAGACTCTCTTTTCCTCCAGAGGCGTTACCTTCCTAATTCTGTTTTGCTGAGGTTGGTATTAAAATGGGTTTGCATTCTCGGAACACACACGGACTGCCAGCAATAGCAAAGATGTCAAGGGCAAGGCAGCTCGGAATGAAAAAAAAAAAAGAGTCAGGGACTAACAAAATTAATAAGTAGCCATTTCTGAGGTGCCTACTCCTTATGAGGCTCTTTCCTGAGCATCAGGGAGATAGAAATGAAGGACAAGGCACTGTCTTCCTAGGCAAGCAGTATCCTTGACTGGGAATAGATAATAGCTTCTGTGGGTGTTCAGAGAGAGGGTAGGCATATCACTATGAGTTTGGGTAATCTGGGGAAGACTCATGAGGGAGGTAGTGCTTGAAAGATGAGAAGGATTCAGCTAAGAGGAAAGGAGAGGGAGATTGGTACAAGATAAGCAGGGCAATGAGTCCAGTGGGTGCAGGAGAGAGTGAGTAACCTCTTTTGGTTTGAAAGGATGAACAGTTCAAGTAGTAGAGTGGTAGGAGACGGTAGAAATTGGAAAGTAGAAGGGACCTCAGAGGTCATTTAGCCCAACCTCACTATTTTACAGATAAGCAAACTGAAGTTAAGAAGTTAAATGATTTGCCAAATGGCACATAAATAGTAAGCATTAGAGGTAGGACTTGAACCCAGGTCTTTTGACTCCAAAGTCAGTTTTCTTTGGGGCTAGGCTGGAGTGCTGAAGTTCAAAATTAGAAAATGCATGTATCAGTTGTGTATTAAACATGCTTCCATTTTTAATTCTTTCATTTGATAATTCAACATTTATTCGGAACCCCTTATATACAAAATATTGTTCTTAGAGCTTGAATGAGAAGTTGAAAGGAAAAGGTTTCTCTAGGGGCTTATGGTATATTGGAGGAATACCACATAAGGAGAATTTGACACAATCTACTGGTGTAATACCATGATCCAGTGAGTTCTTTGTATCAAGAGCAAGACTTTCTACTTATCCTTATCAGCTTCACTTTATTAGATTGAGCTCCATGCTTTAGGCTGTCAAGATCTTGGATTTTGGATTCCAACCCTGTCTAGTTCAATAGTGTGTTAGCTGTCCATCCTAGCTCTATGTCATCTGCATATTTGATGAACACATTATCTATGCCTTTATTCAAGTCATTAGTAGGAAATTTTTAAAGGGCTAAGCATGGATCCCCAGGGTAATTCACTGGAGCACTTCTGCCATGATGACAGTGAACCATTAATAGCTAGTCTCTGAGTCCAGCTATTCAGTCAGTTTGGAATCCATATTATTGTGCAATTATTTCATCCACATTTCTCAATCTTTTCCCCAAGAATAGAACATAAGTTTTTTTTAAACTTTTGTCACTTTCTTTATTTTTCTTTTTTGCAATATGACTAATATGGACATATGTTTTGCATGACTTCACCTGTATAATGGGTATCATATTGCTTGCATTCTCAATGGGTGGGGGAAGTGTGAGAGTGGAGGATGAGAATTTGGAACTCAAAATTTAAAAAAAATTCAAGAGAATGATATATTTTAACAAAAGCTTTGCAAAAATCTAGGTAGGTATCCATCACATCACTGATCTGCTAATTTAGCCATTTTGCTAAAAAAGGAAATGAGATTACTCTGAAATGGATCTGTACTTGATAAATCTTGTTGGCTTTTTGTAATCACCACTTCCCTATCTAGATGTATCTCTTTCTGATTTTTTACTTCATTTTTTAAACCCTTCCTTCTATCTTAGTATCAATTCTAAGACAGAAGGGTAAGGGCTAGGCAAACAAAGTTAAATGACTTGCTCAGAGTCATTCACAATGAGGAAGTGACTGAAATCATATTTGAATCCAGATCCTCCCAACTCCAACTCCTGGCTGCTCTATTCACTGTGCTACCTAGCTGTGCCCCTACATGAGTTTCTTTAACCACTTACCCTATAATGTCCCCAGGAACTGGAGCCAAGTTCATAAATCTATTGTTTGGAGGCTCTGTCCTCTTCCCTTTTCAAAAATAGGGGCATCATGTGTCATTCTCCAACCTTATGGTTCCTCTTCTGTTTTGCAGGATCTTTCATATATTATTGACAGTAGCTCAACAAATGAACCACAGGTGGGTCATAGAGAAGGAAGAGGAGTAAGAAAAGCCAGAGAAATTTAACAATTAAAAGATGATAGACTCATAGCATCATACATCTGGAGGTAGAAGGGACCAGCTTCTCCAAATTTCTCATTTTATATGTGAGAAAACTAAAGTTTAGGGAGATTAAATGACTTTGATGGGATCACTCACATAGTAAACAACAGTCAGGTTTTGAATTCAAATTCTTTGCTTTTAGAATTAGATATCTTGTTTTCACTATACTTTATTGCCTTCTTGAGAAGACATCTTGAGAGACCATCATTAACCTTAAGAGATGAGTAGCTAGATGGCACAGTTGATAGCCTAGAGTCAGGAGAACTTATCTTCTTGAGTTCAAATATGACTTCAGACATTAGCTGTGTGACTCTGGGCAAGTCACTTTTCCTAATTTACCTCAGTTTCCTCATCTGCAAAATGAGTTAGAAAAGGAAATGGTAAAAAAAAAAATCTTTGCCAAGAAAACCCTAAATGCAGTCATGGAGAGTAAGACATCACTGAAGATTGACTGAATAACAATAACATTTGAGAGAACAGTTTCAGGGTGGGACCAGAATCCAAACAGCCAGGAATTGCTAAGTGAGGGGGTGGAGGAAGTAGAAGCAGTGAATATAAAAGATTCTTTCTAGGAGTTTTGCAGAAAGAGGCAGGAGAAATTCAAGAATAATAGTGTGAGGGTCTGGCAGGGATGAGTGAAGATTTTTAAAGGATTGGATAGAGCAGGTTTGAAGAGAGCAGGGAAAGACAGTGGATAGGTAGTGATTGAAGATGATGGAGGGGCTAATGATTGATGGGGTAAACTCTTTTAAGAGATGGTGGGATCTGAGAGCAGGGAATGAATTGAGTGCTCAAGTAGAGGGGCTGATTTGGCAAGAGAAAGATCTATCTCTTCCTTAATGACAGGATCGAAAGAGGAAAGAATGAGTGAAGCTGTGGTAGGGTTTTGAAGTATGTAGTATGGGAAAAAGGAGCTCATAATGTATAATTTCAATTTTCTTAGTCAAAGGGGGAGGAAAGGACATCTGCTGAGATGGAAAGGAGTGATGATAGAGATCAGGGACTTGAGAAAAGGAAGATAAGATGCCATTGGTTGATAAAGGAAGAATAGAAGTTTTACTTTGTAGCAGAAAGGGTGTAGTTGAGATCAGTTCTCATGAATTAGTGGTAGACCCATTTGGTACAATGGTATAATTACCTCTGCAGGCACCTAGAAGCTCAGGAATATGAACAGAGAAGGCTGATAGTGGGGATGATCTGGGGTGAAAGATAGGCAGTGTGAATATTAGAATTTCAAAGGGGCAAAGGAATCATGGATGGAGGCCAATGTAGCGTTGAATTGGTCAACTACAGGATAAATATTGTAAAGATAGGAAAATGAGGTCAGAGCAAAAGGGATCCTCTAGGAGAAGAGAGAGGGATGAGAAGTTGCCAGGACAATGATTTAGGAAAAATGAGGAATACGGGGAGATGGAAAAACATGAGTTTGTGATCAGAGAAGGATTTTCATAGCTTTTTTGTTTTGTTTTGTTTTTTATTAAACTAGAGGTGGCAGTTATGAGTAATGGTGAGATCTAAGTAAGGCATGACTCTCCCCATGGGAAGCTGAAGTTGAGTGATTCTGTATGTCACAATGGTTAAGGAGGCTGATGATTTGGGAGGTCAGGATATTTGGGAAGGCATCAAAGTGTACATTGGATTCCTTATGTACGAGAGAAAGCCTGTGAGTTGGATACTGAACTCTTAGAGCAAGAAGATAATAACCAGGAAACCTACAAGCAGGAATCTGAACCAGCTGATATAGATGGATGGAGTGTACCTTAAAGCCTAAGAAGCTGCTGAGTTGTCATAGAAGACGAGTCCAGAAGTGGGAGGGAAATAAAGCATATGCTATGTCTTTCCCATGACCAGTATATTAGGGGACATGAGAGAAGGATCAACTTGCAGTAAAGAGGTTGGACATCTATGCAGTATCTTTGGGAAATAGGCAGATTTCTATGATTACAATAAGAAGAAAATAGTATGAGAAGAAGAGGTCTAAGATGAAGGCAGCTTTGTTGATGGTACAGCCCAAGTTCTAAAGGTTGTAATGGAAAAGGAAAGAAGAGGAGGAAATGGACTTAGTAAAGAATGAGTTAGATGAGTATGAGAAAGCTGGGGAAGGAAACTTCTACTCTGGGAGATGGTGACTGAATTTGGTAACTGGACTTAGGGAAGCCAGGGAGACAAATTTACTGTCTATAATTACCATTCGGTGACAGGACTCTGTTTTCTAGGCTCTGTGATGATGGAGGATGTCCTTGTTGTTTCATTTCCAAACAACAGGGATCTGAGAGTGGTGGAAAGAGATGGACTTTGGGTCGGGAGTCTGAGGACGTATGAATTGAACTGAACTGAATCTCTATATTCCAAGATGGTGGGGTTTAAGTCACACTTAAAAGATATATCATGCATGGACCATGCTTTAGGTTCCTTTTCAGTCCTGGTATTCAAGGCCCTGATCCTTTTGATGTTATGACATTGTCTGAGGCTAAGGGAGCATTAGCTCTTTGCCTGAGGTTGCATTCTCTCTAGGGTCAGGTGAGGTATCAGAGTCCCTGTATCATAAGAAGTCTAGTAATTAGCAATAGTATGGGGAACAGTATTTCTGTTCCTTGATATCTAGAACCCAATTAAGTCAAACAATGTTTCATTTATTAGGTTCATTTATCAATGATCTAAAATATAATCAAGAACCAAAAAGCAAAAACTCTTTCTAACAATTAAAATAATAATAAAAATATACTTGCCTCTCTTAATCAACAAACATTTATTAAGTACCTGCCATATGCTATTAATTGGTGTTACTAATATTATCTAATAATATTTACATATAGTAGCTACTATGTGCCAGGGACTATGTTAAGTACTTTATAAATATTTCATTTTATCCTTTACTACAACTTTGGGAGGTAGGTGCTATTATTATCACCACTTTACAGACAAGGAAACCAAGACAAACAGAGGTTAAGGGACTTGCCCAGGATCAAGTAACTGTCTGAGGTCAAATTTGAACTCAGATCTTCCTGACTCCAGACCTAGCATTCTATCCATTGTGCCACTAGCTTCCTAATATACAAAGGCGAAAATAATGCCTACTCTCAAAGACCTTATGTTCCAACTGAGGAGGTAATGTTATGTACACAAAAATATGTAAAATAAATATATCACATATATAGAATAAATATATCACATATAAAATATATAAAATAAGCATATGTCACATACATAAACAGATACCAGCCTATATAAAATAACCATAAAGAGAATAATTCAAATAAATACTAGGTAGTTAGAGAGAAATAAGAAAGAATTTATATAGAAGATTTATGTATGAGTTGTGTCTTGAAGGAAATGAGGGATTCCATCAGGTGGAAATAAGGAGGGAGTATATTCCAGGCATGAGGACCAGCTAGTGCAAAGTCCTGGGTATGGGAGGAATACCCTAATTGAGAAACAGAGAGAAGGTCCATTTGGCTGTATGTCTTCAGCCCCATCCCCTCATTGCTTCCAGTTGTACAGAAATCATGAAAAGGCACTGAATTCAGCTTTGTGAACTAACACACTTCTTCCAGTCAAAACCTCAAAACTATGTTTCAAGGTTAGAAATGGTCAGCCCTGGAACCCTCCTGAAGGGTCTAACCTTGAACTCAAAGTTCCTTGATTCAGCACTAGGACTAACAACGATGATGATGAAGAAAACTCCATTTTTTATGGAATGTCTCACAGTTACCCAGATAGTAAATGTAGGAACCAAGATTTGAACTTTTTCTTAGCTTTGCCAATCACATTTTCTACTCTACCACTATCCCTATCCCCAAATGAAACTAATGTTCTAGTTCTAGACCTCCCCTTAGCCTTTTTTTACTTTCTACTTGTTGATGGAAAGAGGATTCATTGAGTGACATTATATTCTTTCATTCATCTGACATTTTTAAGCATCTTCTGAATATAGCACTAGGTGAGAGAGAAAAATCAAATCACACACAATTCCTGGGCTTACGGTCAAATGGGGATGACAGAAATACAGATAAATATAATATAAACAACTATAGGATAAGTTCACAAGAGAATTGCAAAACAAAATGTTTTATAAGTCCTGAGGGAGAAGGTCATTGCCAACCTTGTATTTGTGGTGAGAGAACAAGCCTTCCTTCCTAGCTTGTGGCCTAAGGCCACATGACTCAGAAGCCCCCCACTGGGGTTTAAGGTGGCAGAAATTACTCAAGAGTTTCAGATAATGCATTCATCACTTACTGAAATGTGGAAAACTTCATTATAATTGTTGGCTTGGGGCTATAATATTCGTGACCAGAACTGGAGGAAACAGAACACCACAAGATTCAAATTAGAAACTTTTTTTAAAGGAGAATGGCTTTATTGTCTAGCATATTATGAAATCTTTTGAAATGAAATGAATTTTTTTTTAGTACCAGCTTGGAGGCCCAAGAGAAAGGGTGTGGAATTATAAAAACTTTTCAGATCACAGAAAGATTATAATATGGCCCCAAAATAAAACACTGTGTTCCTCTGGGTGTTTGTTAGTCACATATTGTGAAATGTGAGATCACTCCCACTCCCAAATATGTGTGGGGGGAAAAATTGGTGTTGATTTTTGGATCTCAAAGCCAGTGAAGTTTCTTGCAGAGAACCCAAAGGGATTTGGTGTTAGGTAACCTCTCAGAACGTCTAGGCTATATTCAATTATATTACATAGGTATGCAGGATTACAAAATAGTTTCACCTGTAAGTCCCCTTTCATATTTAAAATGATATGGAGTAGTTACTACAATTATCATTCTGGTTTTATAGATAAAGATATTGAGATTTGGAGAAGGCAAGTGAGCAAATAAATGTTGGAGCCTGATCCCAATCCCAGATTTCCTGACTCAAATTTAGGTAATCTTTTCATTTCACTTTATTGTCCTAGATCAGTAATGGCAGACCTTTTAGAGACAGAGTGCCAGGTCCTATCCCCAACCCACCTCTTAGATGGAGTGCCAAGCTGGCCCCCCCACCAGAGATTGAGTGCCATGCCATGCCCCCTCCCCCAGACTGGGTCCTATGTCCCACCTCACCCCCTTACCCTAGACAGGGGAGGGAGGAAGCACTCTTATTGGGCTGCTGGGCAGAAGGGCAGGTGATGAGAGGCACATGTGGAGAGGGGAAGGGGAGTGGCCTGAGTCCTCTGCTACCCTCAAGCTCTGCCTCTTGTGAGCCGCCCACCTTACCCCTGTGCATTCCCATTGGCTGCTGGGTAAGGGGAATATAAAAAAATGTTGTCAGGTGGGGTGAAGAGAGGAGGGGAGCAACTCTGCCAGAGACTCTCTCCCTTTCTATTGATAAACTCTGGGTGGGGGAGGGTAACCACATGCCCACAGAGAACACTGTGTGCCATCTTTGGCACCTGTGCCATAGGTTTGCCATCACTGCCCTAGAATATGTCTAGCTCACTTGCCATGACAGTAAATTATAAAGAAAAAGGCATTAAGAGGGAGTGGTATGGAAGATAGCTAAGTCTTAATGAGGGGCAAAGCCATGGGCAAAGTTAGAAGAGTGGATAGCTGGAGTGCCTCTGGAGGTAGGGTGGAGGCAGGCACAACTGGTACAGTTTAGAATAGGGCAGTTAGGTGGCCCAGTGGATAGAGTGTTGGATCTAGAATCAGGAAGACTTATTTTTATGAGTTTAAATTTAACCTCAGACACTTATGAGCTTTTTGACCCCAGGTAAATTGCTGAACTCATTTGCCTTGGTTTCCTCATCTATAAAATGAGCTGGAGAAGGAAATGGCCAAGAAAACCCCAAATGGAATGATGAAGAGTTGGACATGACTGACATGACTAAACAACAATGATAAGAATCCTTGGCTATGCAGTGAACAGAATGAAGCTGTTAACATGGAGATGGACCTGTCAACAAACTTTATTTTCCTATTCATTTTTACAAGGGCCCACCTTGCTTTTTCTAGTACTAGTCACCTTATCCTTTGAAGAATTGTAGAGCTAGGCTGCTGAAGGAGGTACCCATCAAAAAACCTATGATCCAGGCCCTTGAGCCTTTGGGTTTCAATCAAAATGTTTTTTTAAAAATCCCCAAGACTGCATTCCCATTCACAGAATGAAAAAAACTAAGTCATAGAGAGGAGGTGAGAAGTCTCCAATCTTCCATACAGCTCATAAAAGATTTAAACTAGATGGCACAGTGAATAGAGTGCTGGGTCTGGAGTCAGAAAGACTTGCCTTCATGAGTTCAAATATGGCCTCAGTTAATTAGTAGCTGTATGACCTTGGGCAAGTCACTTGACCTTCTTTGGCTCAGTTTCTTCATCTGCAAAATAAGCTGGAGAAGGAAATGGCAAACTACTCCAGTACTTTTGCCAAGAAAACTGCAAATGGAGTCACTGAAAATTGGGCATGACTGAAATGACTGAACAACAACATTAAAGGCTATATAAGCACCTGCCATTAGTCTTTGGCTTATTGACCGGTCTGTGATATACTGGATAGGTCACATGCTTTCTTGAAAATCCCCCTGAGCTCTCTTTATATCAACGAAGTTAATCAAATGTTTGATGCTGATTGCATCTTGGCACTGGAGCAATTCAAGCATCATTACAAGGAGGAGACTCCTGAACATGGACTACTCAGCCGGCAGGAGGAGGTACCCATCTCCAAACCAGAAAGTCACATTATTTTATGTTAGAAATGTGTTTTATGGGACATGTAGGTGGCTCAGTGGACAGTGCTAGGCCTAGAGTTGGGAGGATCTGGGTTCAAGTGTGACCTTAGGTACTTCCTGTGTGTGATCTTGGGCAAGTCATTTCTTCCTTACTGTCTAGCCCTTGACCCTCTTCTGTCTTAGAATTAATATTAAGAGAGAAGGTAAAGTTTCCTTCCTTCCTTCCTTCCTTCCTTCCTTCCTTCCTTCCTTCCTTCCTTCCTTCCTTCCTTCCTTCCTTCCTTCCTTCCTTCCTTCCTTCTTTCCTTCCTTCCTTCTTTCCTTCCTTCCTTCCTTCCTTCCTTCCTTCCTTCCTTCCTTCCTTCCTTCCTTCTTTTTTGCTTTACTTTTTGGATCTGATAAATAAGTTTCTCTTTTAACCTTTTACCAATGCAATAACAAATATTTGAGAGCCAACTGGCTCAATGGATGGAGAGTTGGTCTTGGATTTAAGAAGCCCTAGCCTCAGATATGAACTCTCATACACAATGGCTTTTTATCAGTTTCTTAAATTTTTCCTTCAGCAACTGGTCATCCCATCTCAGGTAGCTCTCCATACCTATAAAGTGAAGAACAAATGCTGACTTACATGGACAGAGGGTGTTCCTCGCTAAACCACAATCAGTGCCTTCTACATAAAGATTGCTTGGTTGGGTATTCAGAATACAAAGAAGGACTGAGATATGTCTATGGACTTTATAGTCTAGTAGGGAAGAATGGGATATATCAACATCCCACTAAGATATGAGTGAGCAAAAAGAAAGGGTGACTTTCCACTTAGTCCTGATAATCTGCTCACTTGATGCTGACCAGGAGACAGTACAATGCAGTGAAAAGAGTGTTAGTCTATTAGTCATACAACATGGGTTCATATCCAGGTCTGGTCAATTATTACTTGTGTAACCTTGGACAAGTGACCTAACTTCTTTGGGCCTCGGTTTCCTCATCTGAAAAATAAAGGAGCTAAACTAAATGATGAAGTTCCTTTCAGGTCTCAACCTATGAACCTATATAATCAGGTAAGCAGTAAAGCTCTACCCCTTTGCATCAGAAACTATAGCTATAGCAGAAAGGGGACTTTGGGATCCACTGACATAAAGAAGAGGCAATTAGTTGGTTCATTGGATAAAGTGCTGGACTCGGAGTCAAAAAGACCTCAGTTCAAATCAGACATGACTAGGTGTTTGACCCTGGGTAAGTCATTTAACTTCTGTTTGCTGTTCACTGGAGAAAGAAATGACAAACCATTCCAGTATCTTTGCTAAGAAAACCATTGTGAAGAATTGGAGACTCCTGAACACTATCTGGAGAAGACAGAAAACTACTGCCTTTTCTGACCTTTTAAAATGATCTTTAATTAAGAAGCCAGAGATTCAAACATAGATATCAAAAGGCTCCCCTCCCCATCTTTCGAATAGAGACGTAAAAAAAAGAAATTCCTATTTATCACTAGACAAATTACTAGGCAAACTCTCACTAGTGGTTATGAATGCTATAAATTTGAATATGACAATTATATAGGAGAGATAACAAAGATTTGAAGGAAGAGATTTGTGGCCTGGTAAAAAAAACTGAATCTTGAGTTTAAAAAAATGGGGTTTGAATTCTGGTTCTGATATTTACCACCTTTGAGACCATGGGAAAATCTTTGTAAAATGACAAGGGTTGGATTAAATGATTTCTATGAGGTTCCTTCTAGGAGTGAGCGAATCCTAAGATTCTTCATTGTTACTTATGGCTGAACTTTCTACAGGGAATACAACTTTAATTGTATAATCAATGATCAAAATATTTGAAGATTAATTCAGAATCATTGCATCTGCGAACTGGAGAGATGCTATGAGAGAGATCTCAAAGACCAAATACCCCCTGGATTCAACCTGTACTTACATAGGGCTCCCATTGCCATATGGCTATTAAACCTTTGCTCTAAGACCTTCAGTGATCACTCCTTCCAAAGGCATCTCATTCCACTTTTGAATAGTTCTAATTGCTCAGAAATTTTCTCTTATTTGGAGCTTAAATGTTCCTTTCCTCAGTTTCTCCCAGCTGCTTCTACTCTTATTTTCTGGGACCAGATAGAATAAGTCCAATCACTTTATCTTCTGACACCTTCTCAATACTCAAAAATAATGAGCACTCTTCTTGTTACAAGTTTTTCTTCTTCAGCCTTAACATTTCTACCACCTTGATCTGAGACTTATTTGATATAGCTTAAGTCCCCTTCCATACCAGCTGCCTTTCAGCTTGTATAATAGAGTCAAAGGCATTTGGTTCAAATTTTTCCTCTGATCCTCTATGTGATCTAGTGTAAATCACATAACCTCTTTGAGCCTCAGATCCCTCATTTGTGAAATGAGAAGTTAGATTAAATGCCCTCTGAGTTCCTTATTAGATACTTTCAATGGAAAGAGCACTGGTCCTGGAGTCAGAAAAACCTTAGATAAAATCCTGCTTCAGAAACTTACTAGACCTTTGCCTGCCTCAGTTTCCTTGTCTGTAAAATGAGGATAAGGATAGAACCTATCTCTCAAGATTGTAGTGAGGATCAAATGAGATGTTATTTGTAAAGCACTGTGCAAACCTATCATCAGCATCACTATCTTTCCTAAAATATGGTGTCTAGAATGCATCAAAATCTTCCATATGTTGTGTGACGAAGTCAAAGTGCAGTATAAGTTCTGTGTTCTGAGAGAGCATCTCAGAATAATTTCTCTTGTGATCTGAAATGATGCCTCTAACAACTACATCATCTTCATAGACTTTGACATCTATGCATTTCAGTCATTCATTCCTTCTACTAGACTGTCAATTCCATGAGAGTAGGGTTCTATTTTATTTAAGCTTTGAATCATCCCAGTGTCTAGCATAATGTTTTGCCAAGTTATTAATTAAGAGGTGTTTGTCATATTCATTCATTCATTCATTCAAAAACACACTTATTAAGCTCCTATTGTGGGCATCTGTGCTGGACTCTAAGGGAGATACAAAGATAAATGTGATGATCTCTCTCCCCAAGGAACTTTCCATCCTAGTAGAATAGCTTAAAATCTAAATAGTTGGATCACATAAGGTAGATGTTGGAATAGAGGAATGATGCAGAATAGTTAGAAATTAGCTTTTCTTTGGGTGGGATTACCAATAGAAAGAGGGAGGGATGGTTAACTGGACCAGGGCATCCCCTGGAGAAAGCATAAACTCTTTCCCACAGGTATCCTTTGGGTGAGCCATAGAACTTGGGCCAAATTACCTTCCTTTCCTAGTACTGTTTGGAGGTGTGTGCATCCAACCCTGTACATCCCCATCCTCATTTTAATTTCATTTTGACGGTTTTATTTTCTCTCCCACACCTGCTCACACATGCACATGCAGTGTAATTACACCAACGATTCAGCAGTTCAGCAGCAAATTTAAAACCAGCACAGCTTCGCAGCAAATGCAAGAAGTTATATAAAATTCATGGGCTGTTCATCTTGGAGCAACAGGAGAAGCAAACACAGAGGCAGTCTAGGCATTTGAAAATTACAGTGTGTGCTCACTGATACTGGATACCAAAGCTGGTAGCCAGGCTTTCTGCACTGAGTGACAGGTTATTTGCTTAGGAGAAAGCAAGAAGCAATTAGATCATCCCTTCAAAGCCTCCTCCCTGGGCCCCCAAATTATTGTCTGTCCTCCAATGGCTCCTGAAAGTACCCAGCTTGGTCCAATCTGCTATTGAAGACAGTGATTTCCAGACGAAGAATATGAGATTTACTCAAATTCTACAAACCAATTTGGATTGACATTCATACCTGCCACCTCTGTTGCAAGTCTTCCCTGACTTTTCTCTGAATTATTCTCTCTCTCTCTCTCTCTCTCTCTCTCTCTCTTTCTCTCTCAATCTCTCTCATCCTCCTCTTCTGTTCTATGTCTATGTCTCTCTATTTTTTCTATCCCTTTCTTCCTCTGTCTCTCTCTGACTCCCTCTCTCTTTCCTTTTCTCACACACACACACACACACACACACACACATTTTATGGTTTGAAAGCATTGTAGGTACATTTGAGTTTTCTGCAGTCTTCATTCCTCATTTGTAAAATGGGAGAATTAAGCTCACAGGGTTATTGGGAGGAAAAGTATTTCATCATCCTTAAAGTAGTATATAAACGAGAATTGTTGTTATTATTACTCTTGCATCTCACAACAACACTATGAAATGTGGTTTTAATGTTTCTTTTTTTTTTAACAGATAAGGAAATGGAAGCTCTCAGAGGTTAACTGATCTTATCCAAGGACATACAGCCATAGATCTTAGCCTGGATCAAATGATATAATAGATGAAAAGCATGTAGCACTGGGCATCTAGGTGGCTCAGTGGATTGAGAGCCAGATCTAGAGGCAGGAAGAACCTGACTTCAAATTTGGCCTCAGATACTTCCTAGCTGTGTGACCCTGGGCAAATCACTTAACTCCCATTGCCTAGCTCTTCTGTGCTTCTGCCTTGGAACTGACACTTATTATTGATTCTAAGACAGAAAATAAGAATTAAAAAAAAAATAGAAGTAGAAAGAAAAGTGCCTAACACAATGCCTGGCACATAGCAAATCCTTTAAAAAAAGCATTTGTTACATTAAAATTTCCAGGTATCCCTCTCTCCTTCCCCCCCTGTACCAGAGCCCCTGTACCATCGTTTAACAATAACAACAACAAAAAATTCATGCATATGTAAGATTGTCTTGTTTGTTTCTGTTTATCAGTAGGTGCTTCCTAATTGCTTGTTCCCTCTCCCTTCCTCAGCCTCATGCCCAGTTCTTTAGCCCCCTGGTCTCTTTCCTCTGTGTCCTCTTTCCCTGTGATCATGGAACAAAAAGGAGAATCCTTGGGGTTTGGCTGTTAGTGAAACTAAAGCAAAAAGCAGGGAGAATGAGGATTTTTTAAAATGACTTTTGAAGCAATAGCTTTAGATGATTTCCTTTACATAATTTTCTATAAGCCTTATTTCATTTCACTTTTTGCTCAACTATTTGTGGTTGATGTTTTTCACAAATATACCATCAATTCTCCTCTAAACTGGCATTTCACATTCAAACTAACCCCACCAGGAGGATGACGGTCTCTATGATATGAGGAAACGAGGACTGAGGACGCAGGCCTTGGGATTAGAAAGGAGGTGATTTATGAGGGCTGTTGCTATCAGAACAAGGGCATGAGATCCCTTCTGTCTCTTGGTCTCGGACATCTGGAAGTTCCAGTTATAGTCTGGGTGCAAGACTCTTGGATTTTTGCAGGTGGAATACTGAAATAAGGTAGAAAATACAGTCATCACTGGGGAGGACTGCCAGATAACCTAGCTCAATGGGAAAAGCACAAGAATGGGAAATGAGAGACCTGGGTTCTAGTTTGGGGCCTGTTACTAACCTACTGTGATAGCCAGTGATTGAACTAGTTAGTCAAGTAGCATTTATTAAATGCCTATTGTATGCCAGGCACTCTGTGTCAAGCACTAGGGATGCATAGAAAAACAAAAGATAGTCCCTGGTCCAGGGAACTAAATCTACTTGAGGAGACCATGTGATCACAATTATGTACAAATACAGGATAAATTGGGAATTTTCTCAGAGAGAAGACACTAAAATTAAGGACTAGGAAAGCCTTTTTTACAGAAGGTGAGACTTGAGCAGACACTTGAAGAAAGTCAGGGAAGCCAAGAGGCAGAGATGATGAGGGAGACAATTCTAGGCATGGGGGATGGCCAGTCAGTAGGCCATGGACGCCATTGTCACTGGATTGCAGTATAGTTAGAGAGGAACAAGCTGTAAAAAGACTGTATGACTTTGAAGCACATCAGTTCACTTTCCTGGGCCTCAGTTTCCCTATTTTTAACAGATGAGGTGAGGGTAGATGAGATGATCACTAAATTAATGAATAATTGAAACACAGAATGTTAAAACATGAAATATTATGGATGGAGGGAGCCTTGGAACATAGAACGTCGAAACAATTGGGGCTGAAAGGCATATTATATGTCAATAAACAATGGATATTTTCAAACTTCTGGAAATAGTGGATGGATTTATTTGTTTTCACACTCAGATGATTTTTGTACCTTTATGAGTCAGGTTAGGGAGGGTCTGTAGCTCTTCATTGGCCAATTTGAACTATCAGATAGTAATTGTTCAGACTCAAAGCAACCCCCACTCATTGAAGTCATGGCCAGAAGGGTCAATATAAACCTGGAAAAAAGCAACACTCTACCAGTCAGGTCCTAGCTCTGGGCTACTTGGATGACCTATTTTACAATGGGCTTGTTTCTTTCAAGGATAATCCAAAATTTCTCTTCTCCCAGCCCAGTAGCTTCTAATTTTATGAAATTCCTTTTCACTGAGAATCCAGGAAAATCTGTTAATCAGACAAATTCTCCCATCAGGGAAGCACCATCTCTGCTCATTGGAGCCGAAATGAGCTTCAGATCTTCAAATTAATTATTTTATACCAAGTCCAATGTCTGCAGTCCTCCTTTTCTTTCTGTCCCAGCCCCCATCATCCTATCGTTAGTCTCATTTGATCCTGAGGATGAGGTTCATTACTCTTAGTTAGAGAAAGATCCATTTGTCTGGTGGAGAAATAAGGATTATTTCTTCTTTGTTTCTCTCCTTATTCCAGGGACTATGAAAAGGCCTTTTGATGTACATGTTTGTGTCTCTGCCTTCTTTATTAAGGGTGATTTTGAAAGGTCAAACAAGACAAAGTCTTCTTGTTGGCAGCAGTTTGCTGATAATTCCAGATGCCAGTGAAGGCTGAAGGCCCCCCCCTTTCCCATGGTGATGGTATGCAACACAAAGGGAACGCTTCACAGCCTGTCTGGTCAGTCAGGAGGCAGCTGGCAAATGATCAGGGCAAAATCAGAGAAGTCTGGCTCCTCTTTCTTTTCTGTGTCCTTTTCTTTGATTCATTCCAAAAAGGACCTTTATTATTGCAGTTCTTTTTCCATCTTCTTCCAGTCAAAATCTGTTGTTTGCTGCTCTCCCAAACTCTGAAGATTTTTGGCCTCTGCATCTATACTATTTTAGATAATTTGTGTTTGTTGTTGTTCAGTTGTGTCCAACTCTTCGTGACCCCATTTGGGGCTTTCTTGGCAAAGATACTAAGTGGTTAGTAAGTGTCAGAGACTGGATTTGAATTCAAGACTTTCTGACTCTAGGTCCTATGCTTTAACTACTGAGTCACCTAGTTGCCCTGAATTCCTGTATATATGTATCCTCCCCATTAGAATGCAAACTCTTTTTTTTTAAATTTTATAATATTTTATTTGATCATTTCCAAGTATTATTCATTAAAGACAAAGATCATTTTCTTTTCCTCCCCCCCATCCCCCGTAGCTGACGCGTGATTCCACTGGGTATCACATGTGTTCTTGATTCGAACCCATTGCCATGTTGTTAATATTTGCATTAGAGCTTTCGTTTAGAGTCTCTCCTCTGTCATGTCCCCTCAACCGCTGTAGTCAGGCAGTTGCTTTTCCTCGGTGTTTCCACTCCCATAGTTTGTCTTCTGCTTATGAATAGTGTTTTTTCTCCTAGATCCCTGCAGATTGTTCAGGGACATTACACCGCCACTAATGGAGAAGTCCATTACGTTCGATTATACCACAGTGTATCAGTCTCTGTGTACAATGTTCTCCTGGTTCTGCTCCTCTCGCTCTGCATCACTTCCTGGAGGTTGTTCCAGTCTCCATGGAACTCCTCCACTTTATTATTCCTTTTAGCACAATAGTATTCCATCACCAACATATACCACAATTTGTTCAGCCATTCCCCAATTGAAGGGCATCCCCTCGTTTTCCAATTTTTGGCCACCACAAAGAGCACAGCTATGAATATTTTTGTACAAGTCTTTTTCTCCATTATCTCTTTGGGGTACAGACCCAGCAGTGCTATGGCTGGATCAAAGGGTAGATATTCTTTTGTTGCCCTTTGGGCATAGTTCCAAATTGCCCTCCAGAATGGTTGGATCAGTTCACAACTCCACCAGCAATGCATTAATGTCCCTACTTAGAATGCAAAACTCTTAAGAGCACTCTCTCCATTATCTTCACAATGATCTCATCAACCCAATGCAGATGATTCATTTCTGTTTATCTAGCCCTAACCTCTCCAGACCTCTAGTCTTGCTTCTCCAACTGTCTGTTGAATATCTCAGACTGGTCACCACTTCAAACTCAACATGCCCGGTGCTGAACTTGTTATATTTGCCTGCAAACCCTCTTCTCTTCCTCAGTTCTCACTGAGGCACCTTCATGCTCCCAGCCACCCAGGCTCACAACTAGATGTTATTCATGACCCTTCACTCTCACTCACCACACATATCCAATCTATTGTCAATTCTTCTTATTTCTACTTCCCAGGATCCATATACATTCCCTTTTCTCCTCTGGTGCAAGTGCTTCATGCCCAAACTATTGCAATTATTTAATTGCTGGTTGTCCTTTCCACCTCTTGTGTCTTTCCACTCCATTCTAGCTCCCTCTTAGATGCCAAAAGATCTCCCTAAAGCACAATTCTGGCCATATTATTTCCCTTCCCAATAAGATTCTGTATTCCTCTACTACCTCCAGGAACAAATATAAAAAACATGTTTTGCTTTTAAAGCGTGTCATAATCTGGGCCCTTCTCACACAGAACTTACTTTTTATTTTTTAAATTTTTTATTGATGAATTAATTTAAAATATTTTTCTATTTTGGGCAAAAACATGATTCATTGGCTTTCCTTCCCCTCCTCCCTTCCCCCTTCTGGAGCCAACGAGCAATTCCTTTGGGTTTTACATGTATCATTGAGGAACTTACTTTCAACCAAGGCTATACAGTATGGCTGCAGGATCATAGATCACAGATTTGGACCTGTGAATGAATAAGAAAGTATTAAGCAGTAATGATAGGACAGTTAGGTGATACCAAAGATAAATAGGGTCTAGAGTCAGAAAGACTCATCTTTCTGAGTTCAAGTTTGGTTTCAGACAATAGCTGTGTGACCCTGGGCAAGTCACTTAATCCAGTTTGCCTCAGTTTCTTCATCTGAAAAATGATCTGGAGAAGGAAATGGCAACCACTCCAGTATCTTTGTCTCCCAAAAAACCCAAATGGGGTCACAAAGTAAAGGATATGACTGAAATGACTAAACAACAAGCAATAATGATGTATAGAGTACCATGCTAGGCACCAGGGACAAAACAAAGCACAAGACAAAGTCCTTGGCCTCAAGAAGCTTATAGTCAAATACTAGAGACAAATGAAACAGCATAGTTGTCAATACATTCAGATGATCTACATACAGCCAAGCATGGTTCTAGAATATAGGAAGTGATAACATTCTGACAGTCCTCAGACAACCCTGCCCCTGATATATCTTGCCCTGGTCAAAACTTAATGGCCTTGTTTTTTATGTGAGGAAACTAACAACTAGGGAGGTTAGTCAGCTAGTTTATAAATATGTAATAAGTGCTTACTAAGTGCTAGCCACTGTGCTGAGCTCTGGCTAAGTGACTTGCTCAGGATCACACAGCTAACAAGTTGCAGAGCTGGGATTTAAAGCTATGACATCTATTATCACATCTCGCTTCGATACCACACTAATACAAGCTATGTAGAAAATAATCACAGGGGTAGATGGGTAGCTCAGTGGATAGAGAGCCAGGCATAGAGACAGGAGGTCTTGGGTTTAAATTTGACCTGAGATGCTTGCTATGTCACCCTGAGCAAACCAATTAACTCTAATTGCCTATCCATTATAAGGCAGAAGGTAAGGTTTTTTTTTTTTTTTTTTAAAGAGAAAGAAGAAAGAAAATAAATACAAATTACTTTTGGATGGCACTAAGGGAAAAAAATTTAAAAAGTCCTCGTGGAAGAGCAGGTACTCAAACTAAGCCTTAAAGGGAGTTAGGTTTTCAAGATGTGGAGGCAAAGATTGGGGCATTGGTGACACATGAAAAGGGATAAAGGAGAAGTGAGAGATGAAGAAGTACATAATAGGGACATAAATTTAGAGCTATGATTTAAGATCATTTAAAGGCCATTTAATACAACTCTATCATTTTACAAATAAGGAAGTTGAGGCTTAGAAATGGTTTTATGACTTGTCCAAAATCACATAAGTTTGTTGTATATTCATTTTTCAGCCCTGACTCTTTATAACCCCATTTGGAATTTTCTTTTTCCTTCCTTCCTTCCTTCCTTCCTTCCTTCCTTCCTTCCTTCCTTCCTTCCTTCCTTCCCTTCTGTCTTAGAATCAATACTATGTGTTGGTTTTAAGGCAGAAGAGTAATAAGGGCTAGACAATGGGGGTTAAGTGACTTGCCCAGGGTCACCCAGCTAGGAAGTTTCTATGGTCAGATTTGAACCCAGGACCTCCCATCTCTGAACCTGGCTCTCAATCCACTGAGCCACTTAGCTGCCCCATGGAGTTTTCTTAATGAAGATAACTGGAATGTTTGCCATTTGTTTTTCCAGCTCATTTTATAGACGAGGAACCTAGGACAAATAGGGTTAAGGGACTTGTCCAGGGTAACACAAGTAGTAAGCAGCAAAGCTAAGATAGAATTAGGAGCAATTTACATAGAAGTAACAACTGCAGTTATAGAAGTAAGTAAGCTTCCCAAAGAAAGAGGAATAGCAAGGGAAAAGAGAGAATTTTATCTATCTCTTAAGTCTCATAGCATAGGAATAAACATACAGTAGGCACTCAATAAATCTTCCACCTCTGAAACTTTTGGTCCCATGATCCTTGGCTGATTGGCTGCCAAGAATTCTCACAGAGAGGAAGAACAGGCTCCCTGTCTCGCCCTAGTGAAAAAGAGGCTCCAAGAGGGAAACAATTTTTAGGGTAGAAAACTACTGCTTTCCCTTAACATATGGATATTGGCACTGTACTAAAAGCCTGTTGTGGACATGGTCACAAAAACTTATAAAATGCCAGAATTAGAAAGTTCCCATAGACATTATCTAGGTTAACTTATTTATTTTATCGATGAGGAAATTAAAGACCATAAAAGAAAAGTGAGCTAACTAGGGTTGTGCAGTAAATGGATAGCAACACATGTAGTAGAATTTGATTCTCCTGCTTCTCTTCTTCAAGGATCTTGCCACTAATCCACAATGCTTCTTATCTTTACTTATATCTAGAGGTGTGTGAGCAGGATTGGAGCAAACAATGGTGTGTATGTTCCTGGAGAGTTCTGGGCCTGGGTGGAAATGAATAAGAAAAAAGAAGAGACTTAAATTTGTCTTATTTCTCTTAGAGGGGAGACATTTAAGAGCAAAAAGAAATATGGCTTCCTGATTAGGTAAAAGAGTCCAGGCTGCTCTGTTCAGGAGCAAATGAGGAAATTGGAGGAGACAGTATCCTAATGTAGCCTTCAAACAGAGATGGGAGATTTCTTGGCCAGGATCAGGCTTGGGAGATCAATCAATGAATCAATCAAAATTTTTGATTGTCTATCACGTACCAGACACTGTGCTAAAAGTTGAGGACACAAAAGGAGGCCTTCAAGAGGATTACAATCCAATGGAGAAGATAACATATAAACAAATATATACAAAGTACATATACAGTATATGCAGGATAAATAATAAATAATTAAGAGAGAAAACACTGGAATTAAGAGGGATTAAGGAAGGTTTCCTGTAGAAGGTAGAACTTTAGTTGTGATTTAAAGGAAGTCAGAAAGGTCAGTAGTTGAAACAGAGGCATGTGGGATCGACAGAGAAAATTTCCTGGAGCTGAGAGATGGAGTGTCTTGTTCATGGAACAGCCAGGAGGCCATTGTCACTGGGTCTAAGAATACATTTCAAGAGTAAGATATAAGAAAATGGAAAGGGGGAGCAGCTGGGTGGTTCAGTGGATTGAGATTCAGGCCCAGAGAGGTACTGGGTTCAAATCTGACCTCAGGCACTTCCTAGCTGTGTGACCTGGGCAAGTCACTTAGTCCCCATTGCCTACCCCTTATCGCTCTTCTGCCTTGGAGCCAATACATGGTATTGATTCTACGATGGAAGGTAAAGGTTTAAAATTGATTCTAAGACAGAAGGTAAGAGTTAAAAAAAAAAGAAAAAGGAAAGGTAGGAAGAGATTAAGTTATAAAAGGCTTTGAATGCCAAAAGGAGAATTTTATTTTTGATCCTAGAGGTAATGGGGAGCCACTGGAGTTTATTAAATGTGTATTTGTAAGAGGCAGAGTATTAACATGATGGGACATGCATTTTAGGAAATATCTAAAGTGGTTGAATGGAAAATGGATTAGAGTGGGGAAAGTTGAAGCAGGCAGATTGACCAGCAGGATATGGCAATAATGGAAATGTGAGGTAATGAAGGATTCCCCAAGATAAAGAGTTTCCCCAAGTGGTCACATGACCAACAAAATGGAAGATTAGATGTTTTCTTCAAAACTCATTACTTCTCAAATCTTTCCATAATAGAACTATGTATAAGGGAGAAAGCATTTTCAGCTACCTTCATGACATAGGATATCAAGAACTCAAATGAAATAAAAATTCACTGAACTAACAATAGAGCAGGCTAATAATCCTTAACCCCTAAAATATTAACTCAACACTTCTTTTCCCCCCCACCCCCTCCATAACTTGGCAACAAGGCTTCCTAAGCAGAGCCAGAGGCTTTCAATAGAACTCAATTCTACATCATCCTCCCTCCTCCCAATGGAAATTTGTTCTGACAATTACAGCTCATACACTTTGTGCTATAACAGAACTCAAGCTGAAAACTGAGTAACAGAGGAAACTAGGGCAGGACATATATTTGTGGCACTCCAATAAGCCTGAGGGAAAGACTTCAGCATCCTGACCTGGAGATGGGAGGTCTTGGATTCAAATTTGCACTCAGGTACTTCCTAGTTGTGTTATCCTAGTCATGTTACTTAATCCCCATTGCCTAGCCCCTACCACTATTCTGTCTTCAAACCAATGCTTAGTATTGGTTCTAAGATGGAAGATAAGAGTTTTAATAAAGAGACTCCAAAATCCATTTCTGTCCCCTCAGAAATCTTTTGGGGCAGAGATCAAGGGTAGTAAACTAGTAAACTTGGACTCCTTGCCTAGCATAGGAGGAGGCTAAAATGATTTTAAGATTCAGCTCCTAGAGAAACCACCTGGGAATCAGAATGTGAGTAATAAGGGAAAATCAGGGGAGAAGGGGGATGAAATTAGCAAAGATCTTAGGAAGAAGAAAATTCAATTAAAGACCTTGAGCATAAACAGATTAATCAACAGGGGAGACATTTAACAGCAGAAAGAAATATGGCTTCCAGATTGGGTAAAAAACCCCAAATATCCATGAATAAATATTGTCAGACAAAGAAAAATTAATCAGCAGATGATAAGGCAGAAGACCCTGTGGATTCCCAAGAACTACAGAAGGCTGTTCCTGAATGGTTTAAAAGAGAAAGATTTTATTTTGAGGCAAGGTTATGGAAAGGGGCAGAGAGATGGGAGTGGAGTGGAGAGAGAGAGAGAGAGAGAGAGAGAGAGAGAGAGAGAGAGGGGAAGAGAGAGAGGGGGGGAGAGGGGGGGAGAGAGAGAGAGGGAGAGAGGGAGAGACAGAGACAGAGAGAGACAGAGATAGAGACAGAGAGACGATAGAGATGTAGAGACAGAGACATAGAGAAAGAGACAGAGAGAGACAGAAGGACAGAGGGGGAGAGACAAAGACAATCCTTCCCTCTCAGATCCTCAGAGATAGAAAACACATAAGAGAGAGGAGAGAGATAAAAAGACAAAAGAAGAGACAGAAACAAAAAAAAACAGAGGCAGATATAGAGAGAAAATAAGAGAGACAGAGATAGAGAGAGTTTCATTCTGAAAAGTGTCTTGGAATTTCCCTCTTGGGTCAAACTCCCATGGTTTTTCTAGGAATCCAGTTTGAAAGAGAGGAACCATTCATTACTCTTGTCTGCAGCCTAAGTGCTCCTCAGAGCAGTCATGCCAAACTTTCCACACTGGGAGGACACACCAAGTTTTATTTTTATGAAATTATGGTGTATGGGTGGGTAGGTTTGTGAAACAATAAACAACCAGGTCCTCCTGTCCTCCCCCCTTCCAGTTTCCTTAACAAGATAGGCCTAAGGGCTTTAAAAATCACTTTCTAGACTCACTCTCTTCCTCTTCTGGAGGCTCTATGGCCAGGGGCTGACAGCTCAGACAACTGTCAGAAATCATTGCAATCATAAGTCTGGCAGCTTTGGGGGCAGAATTCTGAGTGGCTCTGGTTTGGCAAATCTGTAAAATGCCAGGATTCTTTGACACCTTTGGCTCCCTATCACAAAGGGCTCCTCACAAAACCTTTAACAGGGGCTGACTGAAGTCCCTGCTTCGGGGAAAGGTGGAGAGAGAACATTTACTTCCCCCATTCTTTCCAGTCTTGACTCTGAAAAAGGAGTATGTTCTATGGGCCTGGAGCAGCGAGAGAAATAGGGAATTGTAAAGGCAGCAAACAGAAAAAAAACCCAGAGAAGGAATACCTAAGACACATGTTATGGGTTTATAGAACAGCCTTGTCTTTGCTGATAGCCCTGAGTACATGCATGTGTGAATTAGCTTCTCAGCTGTACTGATGCTGCCTCTCTTAAAAGCCCTTCTTGTCTCAAATATTGATACTTCATTTATTTTAACTTTATTTATGCCTTTTGCTTTTATAATCGTTGCCCAATTTTCTTTCCATTCTCAACTGAAGAACTCTCCTTGGTTCTCAAAGAAAAATAGTTAAGCAGAAGTTAATGACACCATCCTAACAGCACCAGCAACATTCAACACCTGTAGCCCTTCACATTGGTCTGCTGAGATGGGGGAACTGTGTAGGCTGGTAAATGTTTAACAGCTCACTCTCTGAAAAATGAGTTAGTCTGCATCATTAACATTTCAGTTTAGACAATCAACAAAACAATAAGGCAAGACCTGAATTTTTAGCATTTGCCAATTTCTGAAGTATAAATGCACACACTGGAAATTTAACAATCAGCTCTTGGAATGAGATGGAGTTGGTTCCAGCAGAGCCTTGTTTGACTCTTCTATTCTATCTAGCTATACAGCAACACCATAGGAGAGTTCTTAAGAAAAGCTGAGAGGAGGATGGGACAGAGATGAGAAATATACACTTAGGCAATAACCAAAGTGTACCTGTGAGGGCTTTTTCTCTCTGTCTCTCTCTTTCTGTCTCTCTGTCTCTCTCTTTGTTACTATTTTCTCCTGGGATATGACTCGGGTTAGAGCTTTGAAGACAGAGTGATTCCCTGGATTTGTGTTAGCAGGAAGCTGAATATGAGTCCTTCTTCTGATAGTGACTAGCTGTGGGACTATGGACAAGTCACTTAATATCTCTGAGGCTCAGTTTTTTTTATTTGTAAAATGGAGATAATAATATGTATAGTACCGATCTCATGAGGATTTAATGGAGAACAAATGAGATCCTGGGCTTGTAGAGTTAGAGCTAAAAGGGAGAGTAGAGGTTATTTAGTCCAAATCCTTTACTTTATAGATGAGACTTAAAGAAAGAAAATGTCTAAGGCTGTACAAAGCTGGGATTTGAACTTAGGTCCTCTGACTCACAAGCTAGTGTTTTCCATACTGTATACAGTATAGATACAATAATATCAGTAGGTAGCTAGGTAGTACAGTGGATGGAGCATCAGGTCTGGAGTCAAGAAAACTCATCTTCAGGAATTAAAATCTGGCCTCAGGCACTTAGTAACTGGGCAAGTCACTTAACCCTGTTTGACTCAATTTCTTCCCCTGGAAAATGAGCTGGAGAGGGAAATAGCAAACCACTCCAGTATTTTTGCCAAGAGAACTCCAAATGGGACCAAATGAGGACAAAAGTGAAATAGAAATGATTGAATGATCATCACCCTACCTCCACATAATATATGCTAATAGACTGAAATCTTCCTGAAGACAGGTATTGTTTCCTTTCTTTAACTCTAGTTGTTACCATCCCCATGTTTAAATGGATTCAGGATCTCTTCAATTTGGGAGTTCAGCCAATGATGCAGATTGCAACCCATCCCAATCCATCTTGTGTGACTCTTCTCTGTTTCCTCCCTAAAGTTCATCACAGGGTGTCCACATGATATACTGGAGACTTTCTTTTGACATCATAAGGGTAATGGTGAAGTACTCGGATTGTTTTCCTGATATCCTTTCTTCTTGCCAAAGACCAGCCCATCTTATCTCCCTGTCATGAAATTCCTTAATGACATCTTTTATTCTTATTCCTTTTCTGAGTTTCATGCTTTGCAAATAGTACACACTTAATGAATGGCTAAGTTGAATTGCATATTTGTAAACCACTTTAGAAACCTTAAAATATATGCAATCTTCCACATCATTGTCATCATTGTCATTTTTTCTCCTTTCCCCTGGTCAACATTAACCCAATTAGAATTGGCCCAGTTCCTTCCAAGAGTTTAGTATTGTGTTAGCACCATGGATGATACAGTGAAGCATGGCCCCTGACCTCTAGGAGCTTACAGTTTAGTTTGGAGAATCAACAGCAAGGAAATATGTATTTTATCCATTTGACTACAAGAAAATATGATATCATGTGAATGACATAGAGGATGGATGCCAATATATCTGGGCAAAGTCAAATACAATACTTATACAAGTATTCAGGTAACTAAAGCCAATAAAAGGTTTTGACCAAGATTGGGGGATAATTTCACTTTCTTTTTTTCTGTATTAGGTCAAGTGTATCCTGACCATGTAGTACTGAAGATAGATTGGGAACCAGCTATCTAAAGAAACCTGAAAGGAGGTGAAAATGCATTGATATTCCTATTTTTCTTGGGAGACAAAGAAGAGGGATTGTTGCAAATTTCTGAACAGAGTTGTTGAGTCTCCATCAGGAATTCTTCCTCTCCCAATGATCTTTTGAAAGACTCCCAGAAGGGGAGAGAAAGAACACCTAATAAGAATGCCAGCAGAAAACTAGCACCTCAACCCAGTTCCATTCCAACTCACGTAAGTTTTCTGAATGCTAGTTTTTTGTACTTGTACTCTAACCACAAAGGAGATAGGATTTGGGTTTTTTGGTTTTTGTTATGATTGTGTGAATCACCCACATTTTAAAAAGAGGATATTACAGAAGGAGACAGCATGAGGAAATTTGTTCCTGGGTGTAAATCTGGAGATCTTATTGGTTATTGAGTCTAGCTTTCATTTTACAGATGGATTCAGAGTAGAGAATGACTTGGACAAGATCACATAGCTAGTAGATGGCAGAGCTAGGATTCTAACTTAGGGCCTTTGACTTCAAGCTCATCACTCTTTGCCCTATAGGGTGCAATTTACTCAATGTCATTTATGGAAGATGCTGGCTCTAATCCTTATGACTACAAAGTCAAAGACACAAATTGGACTTCCAGAGGCAAGCTCTGAAGGGTTGTATTTGTTGTCTTGAAGAGGATTGTGGCTGGAGCCAACATCTCAGGCATCTTCAAACTCAAAGGTTGTAAGGTTTGTGGGGAAAATATGACGCTTTAGAGACTGATCACTGTGACTTGGGGATGAAGAAAAAAAAAACCCGCATTGGGCAAAGAAACAGCAATTGTTTTTATTCTCAATTTTATTTTACAAATATAATCTTTCTACTCTGCCATTCCCCCTTCTTTTCAGAGCAAACTGAAGATGGAAGGGGGGACCAGCCAATGACTTATGGCTGCCTCTGAAATTGTTTGTTAATGGGATTGCTGTGGCGGTTATCCTGGTTTGCAGAAGTTGTCTCACGACCAGTTCAAATGCATGGCAGGGCAGAGCTAGCCACGTGCTTGCAATCAGCTACCAAGCTGGGGGCCGATGGAGACCACACTCACTTTCTATTCTTTGCTAGTTTCTATAAATTGCACACAGATGCACATGACTGGCCTCCTTAAGGGACCTGGGATTCTGAATACAGAAATGGAACTTGAGGCCCATTATGCTGAAGCTTATGCAGGAATAATGAGGGGAAAGATACTGTAATGGGAGTTTCTGTGTCTAATAAAGGGAAATTTATTCAGAGAGTTCCATGTGAGCCTGAGCACTGGTTGGTCTTAAAACAAAACAAAACAAAAGAAACCCAACCCCACAAGGCCAGGCTCCCCTGTTTGCTTCTCGAGATTCACCAGGAAGGAACAGTAAAATGCAAACCCTCCTGGTTGAGTCCACCTCTGGCCAGTGGCATTAATGATAACGCACGCTCTCCAGTTAAAATGAAGACTTGGGAAATATGGTTAGACCAGATGTGAGAGGCAAGCACAGGTTTCAGAAAGGTGGTGGGAGGGGGCCTCAGGGAGCAACCCCAGCAAAGGAGCTGTTGAAGGCATCCAGCTTTGACCAGTGCAGGGAGAAGAGCGTTAAAAGCTACTTGTCTTCCTAGACTGTGAATAGCCTCCTAATGGATCTCTCTGCCTTCAGTCTTCTACTTACGTATCCCCGCTTCCATTCCTCTTCCCACATCTACAAACCATCCTGCACACACTGACCGATTCATCTTCCTAATGTGGCTCCTTTGCTTAAAAGTCTTCATTACCTCCCTTTTGCCTGTCCAACAATGTCCAAATATTTTAGCCTAGCATTCAAAGTCCTGAGCAACCTGCTTCTAGCTCACCATTGCAGATTTATTTCATGCTATTCCCTAAAGAGAATGTATATATAAGTAGCATGAGATAAGTCTGCAAAGGTTTTATACACGCACACACACATACATATTTGCTAAATAGGGATATTTGCTGTCCATTGAACAGATTCCATATCTTTGCACTTTTGTGCCTTTATTCACAGGATTCTTTGGGCCTAGAATATATTTTCTGCTAATTTCCCTCTGCTGAAATCTTACTCATCCTTCAAGGCCTAGCTCAATGCCTCCTCCTCTATGAAACCTTCCCATAGCTGGTGGTGCTTTCCCCCTTATCTAAATAACTTTGCACTGGTTCATGTCATGTTTTATACAGAATTATAGTTACTAGAAAACATTTCTTCTCCTTCATTAGACTAAACTCTTTTGAGGGCAAGAATTATACATTGTGAATTTCTAGATCTATATCTGGGAGCAATGTCTGCTAGCACCAAAAATTTCATAACTCAATAATTTCTGAATATGGGGACAGCTGGGTGGCTCAGTGAATTGAGAGTTAGACCCAGAGATGGGAGGTCCTGGGTTCAAATCTGGACTCAGATACTCCCCAGCTGTGTGACCCTGGGCAAGTCACTTGACCCCCATTACCTAGCACTTACCACTCTTCTGCCTTGGAACTAATACATAGTATTGATTCCAAGACAGAAGGTAAGGGCTTAAAAAAAAAGGAAAAAAATAATTGCTGAATAAATCAACAGAAAAAGTATGGTGTTCAAATATATAAAGGGTGACTATTTAGGAAATGATAACTGTGCTGGAGTCTGGAACTTTAAAAAATAAGTATTTTTATGTTTTAAACAATGATACATGAATAACCCAGTGGGATTGTTTTTCAGCTCTGAGAGGGGGGGAAAAGGGGAGAACCATGAATCATGTAACCATGGAAAAATATTCTAAATTAAAAAAAAGGAAAAAATATGTATTTTCATGTAAAACTCAGTGGAATTGCTTGTCAGCTATGGGAGAGTGGAGGGAAGAGGGGAGGGAAACAATATGAATTGTGGAACCTTGAAAAACTTATGTGTAGATTTGTTACTGGAATAAAATAAAGACAATTTTAAAAAATTTTGCTAACCGTGTTTCCATATAGTTTCCTTCATGTTCTTATGAATTTTATTTTATACCCTTAAAAACATTCTTCTGAGGTGGGGGTTCAAAGGCTTCACTAGATTGTCAGTGAATCTATGACCCCCCCCCCCCAATATTAAGAGCCTTTGAGTAAAGGTTGGATCTTGATGTTGGGATGAAGAATTGGTTTCAAACTGTTGCAAGAGGGAGGACAGTTGAGGTTTAAGGAAGACACTTCAGAGTTATGAATGTGATAAAATTCTCTCTCTGCTCCATGGACCAGTCACATCTGCCCGGACACAGCCAGCAAGCAGGATTCCGAATGCTTCTCATTTGACAGCATTCTATGGTTGAATAGGTTAACTTTCTGATGACTCCTGGCAAGAAAAAAATTTTAAAAAAAGCAAAATAAAACAGAAAAGTATTATTTTTTAAAATATCTTTATTTTATTTTTATTAATAAATAATTTAATTTTTAAAATACCCTATGATAAATAAAAATAATAATTTTAAAATACTTTATCAGCCCACTTTTAATTTTGGTTTTGTAAAAGTGTTTATCTTGTGGGCCTTGGTGACTTTATTTATTTATTTATTTATTTTAATTTTTAATTTTTATTTGGTCATTTCCAAACATTATTCATTGGAAACAAAGATCATTTTCTTTTCGTCCCTTCCCCCCCTCCCACCACCTCTCCCATAGCCCACGCGCGCTTTCGGCCTTGGTGACTTTAAAGATAAATATATCTCCTAGTTGTATACCATCTTCATGTTTCTTTCTAGTCCCACTTGCCGTAAGTATAACACAATAATATAGGACGCCCACTGCTGTCCACGAGCCATTGGCTTCATCTTTTACTTAAAATGGGAGGATGGGATTGGTTCTAGATCTGTGATTTCATTAAAATAGGGAAACCCCAGGTGAGGAAACTCCCTCTGCCAATACAGGAAAGCACCTTCTCTCAACATCCACTTTCAGACAGTTGCTTAGAGCTCCAAGTGGTTAAGTAACTTGGCCAGGGTCATATAGTCAGTGCTTCATATCAGAAGCAGGACTTTGAAGCTAGGTCTTCTCGACTCCAAGACCAGCTCTCTTTCCACCACACCATACCGCCTCTCTTTTTACACACATCCTTAAAATATACCTTCTAATGTTTGTCACTCATTTTCTCTTAATATAGGCCTTGGGATCAGACTGTGGCCTTTTTACAGTGGGTCCTTTGAAGGGCAGACCTAGGTCAATATTCCATGACTGAATTTTGGCAGCTTTTTGAAATTGTGATGAGGTTGGCAGACCCTCATAACTTTTTGTGGAACTATAGAAAACCTAGAAGCAGTGATGTTCTCAGTGGTGAGAGTGAAGGGTCTGCAGTCAGGAAGATCTGAATTTAAATCCATCCCCAAATATTTACTAGCTGTGCAACTCTAGGCAAGTCACTTCGTCTCTGTTAGCCTTAAATTATTGGAGAAAGACCTAAGTACAAATCCTACTTCAGATACTTACTAGCTGCATGGCTTTGGGAAAATCACTTAACCTCAGCCTGCCTCAATCTCCTCAACTATAAAATGAGAATCATAATGGCATCTACCTTACAGTTAGAATTGGGATCTTGAGTATAGTTACCAGCTATTGCGAGACTATTTTCACTTTCCTCCTTCCTATTTCCTATCCGTATTTCCTAATAATAAACTAAGTGTTTTCTGTTTAAAAAAATGAGGTCATATGAGTTCAACTGAGGTAATATTTATAAAGTGTTTAACACAGTGACTGGCACAGAGTAGGGGCTTAATAAATACGTGTTTCCTTTTTTCTTTCCTTCCTTCATTGGTCAAGTAAAAATATCTCAGCTTTCTTCCACTTATCATTCCTTTAAGTACTTAAAGACTGGTTACCACAGCCTCTCTGAGCATCAGTTTCTCCAACTGAAAATTGAAAGTGTTAGAATATAAAGTATTACAACTTATGATCTTTGGGGTTTTCTGTTTTAAATCTATGAACCAATGACCTCAAGTTCTAAATGTATAATTCTGTGATCCTGGATCCTCACTACATTTACTCTTAAAATCAATTCTTACAAGTCATAATCTCTATCTTTTCACCAATCCAAAATCCTCTTCTCCTAGCCAGGTTGTCAATCTCTTTCCTAATATGTGATGCATAGTACTGAACACAATTTTCCAAATATGATATGACCAGAGTATAGTATATTGGGAGGGTTTTCCCCCTTCCCTTATTCTGGACATCATGTATGGTTCTATTCATCTTGGAGGAAGAATCTACTTCTCTTGTTGGTCCCTCCCATTTGACAAAAAACTCTTACAGAGTCTAGACTACAAGCTACAAGTATTTATTTAACATTTACAGTGTTCTAGTTATGGGATCATAGATCAAGAGCTGGAAAGGATCTTTGAAGGAATTAAGTTCAATTCTCTAATTTTCAGATGAGGAAATAGAGAAGAAGAGAGATTAAGTGATTAGCCCATGGTCACAAGATTAAGTGGTATAGCCAGCATGAGAATCCAGGTCCTCTGACCCCAAATCCAGTCCACTTTGCACTTTACCCTGCCACCTTAGTCTAATGTTAACTGTTATGGGGTGATTAAAAAAAACCCAACAACACAGTTCTTGTCCTTAGTGAGCTTGCATAATTGAAGGGAGGGATGGGGGCATAGAATAAAACTCAATTACAAAAAGCCAAGATAGAATAGGATAAACACATCAGAAAAGTATAAAGACTTCTGTGATCTCTAGAATCAGAGCTGACTGGAAGGATCAGGGAAGGCTTTGTTAGGGAGGAACTTGAACTGACCCTTAAAGGATGGGTCAGATAGGTCAGAGGATAGGAATAGAGGAGCATTATGAGACCTCTCAACCCTGACCCCTTCACATACAATTTAAGGTACTTAGTAGTACAGTATATAAAGTACTGGGCTTGGAATCAGAAAGACATCTTCATGAGTCCAAATCTGGTCTCAGTGAGTTACTAGCTATGTGATCCTGGACAAGTCACTTAACCCTGCTTTCCTCAGTTTCCTCATCTGTAAAATGAGCAGGAGAAGGAAATGGCAAACTACTCCAGTATTTTTGCCAAGAAACCCCCACATAGGGTCACAAAGAGTTGGACATGACTGAAAGAAATGAACAATGACAACATAGTAAAGTAGAAATACAACTCCTTCTATGTTATTATGAAGCAAACACTCGATTTCAGGTTAGTGATTCAGTTTCTTTCCTGAGGGGGCTGGACTAGATGGCCTCCAAGGTCTTTTCTAGCCCCCAAATCCTGTGATGTAGTTGAATGGTTCTCAAACTTTTTGGTCTCAGGACCCCTTAAACTCTTAAAAATTATTGCAAATCTCCCTCATAAGAATTCTTATTTATATGGGTTATATCTATTGACATTTGCCACATTACTCAAAATTAAAACCTCTTTGTATTATTATAAAAATAGTTTTGACCTTATAGACCCCCTGAAAGGGTCTTAGGAATTAAGGGGTCCCAAAGACCACATGTTGAAAACTTTTGATCTAGTTCATTCATTCATATTTTCACTCATTCAACAATTATTTGAACCTATTAGAGACAGTTAAGTAGAACAGCAGATAGAATGCTGGACTCAGAGGCAGGAAGACCTGAATTTAAATCACTGAACAAATCTCCTAACCTCAATTTGCCTCAATTTCCTAAACTAATAATATAATAATAGATAATTGTATCACTCCCCTCCCAGGGCTTTTGTGAGGATCAGATGAGATAATATTTATAAAGTGCTTAGGCTAGTAGATGTAGTAGGTGCTAAATAAATGCTTATTTCCTTCCCCTTCCCCTCTTTTATGTGAGGAGTGCTGTGCTAGGTGCTTTGGGAGAGAGAAAGTTTAGGTAAATGTGTTCTCTCCTTTCCTGGGGTTTATAGTTTCAGAGGATGAAGATAAGGCATGAACAAATAACTATAATGCTTGATACTGCCTAATGATATGGGGCAGAAGGATGTAGTGGATAGAATGGAAAATGGCCTCAAAATCAGGAAGATCTGAATTTAAGAAAAACTTCCCTGATCAGAGAGGACTTCCTAAAGGAGGTGGTATTTGAAGGGTGGATCCGAATTAAACAAGTGAAGGAGAGGCAGGGAAGGGCATTAGAAACATTAATGAGAATGACTACCTTCCATTGCTCCATTGGACTATAATGACAAGAACTCAATAATTTGGGATCTCAAAGCCACCTACATGACTTCTTTACCATTAAGTACTTTCCACCCCCAGTCACCTTTTTCATGACCCAACAGGTTTTGTACTTATTTCCATAAGATAATTTGGCAAGAAACAATTGGTTTCAGAGAGATCATGGGAAAGCATATCTTCTTGTTCCTAAGGAATGCATACACCCTCTTTCCCCCTTCATGTTTCCAATAAAGCAAAGAATCATCACTTGTCTTTGAAACAGCAGAAAGCTTCTGCACTAGGGTGGGTTTTTAAAAATCTATTCTTAAAACATGACCCCAGCAATCTCCCAGGGAACATCAAATGAATATTTATTGCCTTGTTTTTTTTTTTTAAATGTAATTTCACTGTCTGGCTATTAAATCTATTTTTATTGCTGCAAAAATGCCTTCTTTCCATTAAGATGAGGCCAGCCCGGTGCCTATTGTAATTCTGGTTCATCCTCTGTTGTTCGGTCTTTTCCGGGGAAGAAGACGTCAGGATGTTTGGATTTATTTGCCCCATTCCTGTGGCACTGATATACTGCAGCTTTTTCTTTCATATCCATATGATATGAAACTTGTCAGAAGATGAGCCCTGAGATGGATGGGAAATCCCTTGCAAAGCCCTCCTAGAAAACAGAGGCCAGCTAGGGCCAGGGCCTTTCCCAGAAGCATAAAAATCTAATAATTTCTTCTTAACTCAGTATATTTTTCCCTTTATGCGGGAAGGTGGGAGATGCTATGATTTGGCAAAACAGGTTGGCCAAATTAAGCAACTGGTCTGTCACATAAATAGTTTCTAAAGGGAAGATTGTGTCTATTGTCATCTTTCTTCCTCCCTTAAAATGTTTAGGAAAATAACTGCCTCTCTCTCTCTCTCTCTCTCTCTCTCTCTCTCTCTCTCTCTCTCTCTCTCTCTCTCTCTCTCTCTCTCTCTCTCTCTCTCTCTCTCTCTCTCTCTCTCCCTTTTTCCAAGAGTTAAAATGTTACTATTAATAACTGTGAGATAAAACTTCACACTTTTCCATAGTGCTTTCACAGCTATTATCATATGTGGTCCTTAAAAAAACTACTTGAGGTAAGTGGGGCTATTATCATTCTCCCCATTTTAGGGATGAAAAAGCCTGCTTCAAGAAAGGTTAAACTACCTTGCCGAAGGCTATACAGATAATTAATGGCAGAGTTGGGACTTGGTAACCCATTTAAGCCAGGAAGGAAAGTCGGCCAATTTTCATATAGAATAATAGATTATATTTAGAGGGAGTATTAAAGTTTCCAAAGTAATTTACATACATGATCTTATTTGATCCTGGCATCACCCCTGTGATGTAGGTGCTATTGTTATTATCCCCATTTTACAGATAGTGGAACTGGGTCCTAGAAATATGAGATGATTTGCCTAGGGTCATATGGTAAGCATCAGAGACAGGGTTCAAACCAAGTCTTCTTGACTCTAAGCCCCATCTTTTCTCCAAAACTCTATACTGCCTCTTTCCTAAGCTATAATGTGAGGTCAGAATATTCACAAAGTGTAGCTTCAATTCAACATGAACATAAAACTGAATCTGCTCTCAAAGTTCTTATATTCCATGGGCACAGACTGTGAGATCAAAATGTGGGGAATCCCACTAAAGAAGAAACATTGAGTCCCAGTTGGAAGGGACTTTAGCATTTCCCTATAACAAACCTGCTCATTTTAGAGATGGGGAATGCTAAGCCTCAGAGAGGGGAAGTGCCTTGAACAAGATGGCAATGGGAGTCAGTGATAGAGGTGGGACTAGAGCCCAGGTTTCTAGTGCCCTTTCACCCAGTCGGTGTCAAAACTTGACTTCTCTAGCAGGGAGAGAGAGAGAGAGAGAGAGAGAGAGAGAGAGAGAGAGAGAGAGAGAGAGAGAGAGAGAGAGAGAGAGAGAGAGAGAGAGAGAGAGAGAGAGAGAGAGAGAGATGAGCCTCAGCTGGCACTTAGGTTGTAAAATCCTTCCTGCTCTATTTACAATATGAGGCTTAACCTTCCTCAGCCTTGGTTCTGGTCCACTGGTACTATAAATTGCATTTCCATGCTGTATGTAGCACAAGATGCCTTTCTAACTGTTTCATCAATAATCCATAAAAGTCACCTAAGAGATGCATGTCTGCCCACCTGAGACTGAGAAATTCAGCATGGCTTTAGGTTTTATCCTCTTTTTCCTAACTGGCTGCTACTACTGGTTCATATTAACCCCTCCCTCCATGCCCCACGCCTTCCCCACCTCCCTCAGAGCTCCTAGAATCTGCCTGAAGCAAAGTCTTCTGATCCCAGGGGATTTTCCCTGCTGTTTTGACTGTAATGATAAAACTGGCATTCATCAGAAACATCAGTACACAGAGTACAGGAGCAAATATGATCCGGTTTGGAAAAACCACAGATGCTGTTATTGTAACTCCAGAACAGGAGCCAGATTTGTTCAGATGGGCGTCTAGCTTGGCAGTGCCCCCTGGCTATTCCCACTGGCATTGAGGCTGATACATTTCCCCAGGTTTTACTTCTCCCTATTTGTCCATTTCCATGACATAAAAGCTGGCAAGAGAAACCTTAGGACCTTGGAAACTCAGGTGGCATCTATATCTCACTAGAGAGACATAAGTCACCAGGAAAACTATTCATAATTTAATACCTACTTCACACAACCAGTGTGTGCCCTGAAATCATAAAAGCTTAGAGCTGGAAGGGACTTTAAAACACAAAATACTATAACAGAACAAAAACATGAGATCTGGAAGGACTTTTAGAGCTCATTTGGTAGAGCACTCTCCTCTGAAGGATGAATGACTTAAAGCCTAGATAGGTGATGTGACTTGCCCTCATACAGCTAGCCAGTGGCAGATCTTGGATTAGAACTCACATCCTCTGACTTCTCATTCAATGCTCTTTTTAAAAAATTATTTTACAAACACAGAGATGGATACTTCTGAAATGTAATTGGAATTTACCTATTCAGAAATCTCTTTTCAACTCAAGGAAATTGAGCTGTTATAGCTAAAAGTCTCAAGTGTCGGTCTCCTCATCTATCAAATGGTATTCTCATCATCAGAAAGTTGGCCACCAGTTGGTGATTTTGGGAGGAGAGGGGTAGAAATCACGGAAACTCATTAAATCGTTTACTGAGACATGGAGGGTCTGTGAAATGCACCAATTAAAGGAATATCCACACTGAAGAAATCATAGGTATTTTGGAGTATTTAAAATATTGAGATGAAGATAATTACTAAATGTTCCCAAACTTGGTGTTCATCTCCAGCCTCTGTGACTTTACTGAGGCTACTTTCCATCCTTAGAATGTTTTCCCTCCTCATCTCTTCCTCTTAGACATCTTATTTTTCTTCAAAGTTCAGTTTTTCTATGGTGCTAACTCCTTTATGAAGCTTTTTCTAATCTCCACAATAGTTAGTATTTGCCCCTTCCACAGGGGGAATTTTTTTTGTATTTCCTTGCCTTAACAGAGGTTGACTGTGGCCATCAGCACATGTAACACATTTCATGAGTGGGGATGGTGGGGAAGTAGACACAGAGAACTTAATTTTTATGGACAAACATTTATGAAACACGGTCACAAAGAACATTATTTTTATTCATTCAACAAGCTAAAGAAGTGAAAACATAACCAAAAAATTCCCTAAATTAACAACTAGATTTTAAAAACGAGACTCCAAATATCAAAATAATTTTGAGATATTAATGTGTGCCTGTACATATGCCTGTCAGTGAATAAATGAATGAGTGAACAAATATTTATTAAGGGTTTATTATGTTCTAGGCTCTGTTATAACTGCTGGGAATGTAATTTTTTAAAAAGAAGATAATCTCCTCTCAAGAGGCTTATATTCTATTATAGGAAGGCAAGCCATAGAAAGGAGTGATGGCCAGGGAAAGGTATTTTGGCCCAGGAAATTTGAGATGGTGAGTAGAGTCATCATGGTAATTAATAGTTTGACTGATCTTATAACTGGAGGTAGAAAAGGGTGCAGATGAAGATAGGGAAGGTTAAGGGCTTGAAACTTGGTGTGAAGATATCTAGAAAGTAGCCTGGTGGGTCTGGTCAGGGCTCATTATAGTGAACTCACCCATTAGAAGCCTAGAGTCCCAGGGCAAGAGATAGGGAGCCTTGTAAGATGGGCAGGCTGGGGAGCTAAAGAATGGAATGGAACCGGGAGTGACATGGTTTAGGGCAAATAAAACTGTCAGGAAAATCTGTCAGAAACATCAGGGCGTGGTGTAGGGGAGCAAACAGACTGGCTCCAAAAAGCCACAAATGTTATTATTAACTCAGTAGAATGGAAGGTCCTAGGGGGTGGGGCAGAGCCTACTATCTCCCCTCCCCACCTCATATCTTTCAAGCATGATTCTTTGCATATAGTAGGTACTTAATAAATGTTTATTTAGTTGAATTGAAATATCACTCATCTTGTCTATATCATATCATAGGGTTATCTGCAAGCCCCTCACTAAGGGTAATGCTGAATTTAAATATGGTTATAATTCCTCCTCCTCCTCCTCTTACTAATTTAATAAGTTCTACCTCTTATGAGGGATCTTTTCACAGGAGGCATCCCAGAGGGCTAATTTATAAAACTTATGCATAGGAAATAATTAATATTTGCTAAATATTTAAAATGTTTAAGAAATTTACAAATAAAACTTAATGGTCTCTTATTTTATAAATATAGAGGTGAGAAGAGGCAAGAAGTCAATAAGCATTTATTAAGTGTCTACTATGTTCCAGGTATTGTGCTTAGGATAAGAAATTTAATGAGGATAGAACTTTTAAATTTTTTTTCAGGCCAGCAGGAATTTTGCTGGGTTTAGAGACATTACAGAAAGACAGTCACAGGTATCCCCAAGTCATCCACACCAAAATTCAGAATGGGGAAGGTTAGGGAGAATGGAAAAGGAGGAGGGAATGGTTTGAATACACTTCCTTGATCATATTATCTTTTGCTTTTATTTCTTGTAAATACAGTAACAGCATTCCCTCTAGGTTCCAATTGCAATATCTGACAGATTCTGGAGGGTTACTTGGTGGGGTTGGATGTCCATGCTTCAGTGAATTTGTACCTGTGGATTGAAGGACCAGCAACATTTGGGAGCTGCCTGGTACAAGATGATCACTGGTACTTCCAATCCAAGGCCATCTGCAGTACAGATGGGAGCCATATGCTTTAGCTGGGAAAGAACTTCATGAGTGACAAAATATGCTACACTGGCATGCCATGCTCTGGCAAGGAGATGGTCAGAGTTGAGGTGGTTTTAAATACTGATGTGGTTTGGCATTTCTTCTTAGCCTCAGGAGATTAGCTGAGAATTAGAGAGAGTATACAAATGCAGCCACTGGCAGTCAAGATCTTCCACAATCTGGTCTTTCAGTCTTATCTCCAATTACTTCCCTTCGTGAATTATATTTTCTGGCCAAACTGGATCACTGGCCATCTCTGAACATGTACCATGCTTTGCTACCTCCACTTACACCAGATATTTTTATGAGGATACCATCCCTTCCTAACTTCCTCTCTCTTTTTTAAAATCCCACCTAGCCTTTAACTATTATTTGCATGAAGTTTTCCCTAATATACCCAGCTAGAAGTGATTTCTCCCTTCTCTGAATGTATGTTGCATTCCATAATTCAGAAATAAGTAGCATTTATATAGTATTTTAAAATTTGCAAAACACTTTATATATATATATGTGTGTGTGTGTATGTGTGTGTGTAGATACATCTCTCTCTCTCTCTCTCTCTCTCTCTCTCTCTCTCTCTCTCTCTCTCTCTCTCTCCTTTATTCCTCTTGTGCAATAGAAAGTGAGGCTAATAAAAGGTAAATTAAAGGTTGAAGTAAGATTTGAACTCAGGTCTTCCAGATTCTAAGTTTGTCACTCTATCCTCTGATGTTTGAGGGAAGTTGATCCTCTTCCCCTCCTGGGTTGCCAACCTGTTTCATCAACATTCTTCACATGCTGGCCATAAAAGAGAGTGGGTGGAGCCCAGGTAGGTCTTTTGGAAGGGACTATTGGCTGGAGCAGACAGGTGGGAGAGAGGGGGGGGAGATGCCTATAGGATGTGTTACGTGTGGTCAGAACTTAGAGTAAGAAAAAGACTTTAAATCTATGCTTATCTACCTTTTCTATCGTAAGCGATTATTAATAAACTTTATGAAAAATAAAACCTGGTAGATATATTAATTTTAAATATAACACTATGCATCTAGCTGTCCAAAACAGAAGTATACCCAAGATATACTGACACTGGTAACAAGAGCAACATCTCACATTTGTAGGGAACTTTCAAATTTATAAAGCATTTCCCTCATAATAATCCCATGAGGGAGAGTAAAAAAGCAGGGATTGTTATTTCCATTATCAGAGCAGAAGCTGAGGCTTGCAGATATGAGTTCAACTAAACATGGAAAATGGGGATACAAAGACAAAAATGAAATAGTCCCTGCCTTCCTGAAGCTTAAAGATAAACTTTTTAAAAAATCATTTGAGGAGAGGAAGAACACCAAACAAATGAGGAAGTTAGCATAGATTTCGTGGAGGAATATTTCAGTCCTAAGCAAATGCCTAGTGGTGTGGGAGAATATGAAATTCAGTGAATGAAAATTGGAATGTTGGATTGGAAGGTAAATGAATGTCAGATAATGAATAATGTGAAATAAATCTGGAAAGGGAGATGTAGGGCCCTAGTCATAGAGCTAGTAAGTATCTTAGATCTTCTGACTTCAAGATCACCATTATTTCCACCATTTCTTATGATTTTATTTCCTATTCCTGTACCCAAACCTTATCTTCCCTGTGAGACTGTAAACTACTTGAAAGCAGGCACCATATTTTAGTTATTTAGGCATCTCCTTAAGTGTTTTGGGCATAGGAAATAATTAATATTTGCTAAATATTTAAATGTTTAAGAAATGAGAGATAGTGTGGTATCATGGAAAGGACGTTGGATTTGGATCAGGAGGCTGTACATAAGAATCTTAGCTTTGCTACTAATTAGCTCTGTGATTTTAGTCTGTTTCAACATTTGTCAGATGAGAAGTAGATGATCTCTAAGACCTTTTCCAGTTCTAAATTATCATCATCATCATCATCATCATCATCATCATCATCATCATCATCCTTCCCCTTCTCCACCTCAACCTTGGACTGGTTATGATAAGCAAGCTTTCTCCTAATCTTGTTGGAAACCACAGCATTCTGTCCTCATTTATAAACCACATCCGTTTTGCATATCCTGCCTTCTTCCAGCTTTCCTTTATGTGTTGTCCTCCCACCATTAGAATGCCAGTTCTTTGAGTGGAGGGACTACTTTGTCTGTTTGCATTTGTATCCCTAGAACTTAGCTCTGGCACATGGTTATGTGCTAAATAAGTATTTAATATCTCTTCATTTTCTCCCTTCTCCCTTCCCCTTCCCTCCCCTCCCTTTTCTTCCCTGCCCATTCCCTTTTCCTCTCCTCTCCTCTCTTCTCCATCCTATCTATGTATCTTATGTGTCTATGTATCTATTTCCTATGTTTTCCTAAAAGTTTCCATCAGAAAAACTATGCATAGTTAAAAAGAGCCCAGGGAGAAGGTAAAAAAGAGAGACAGGAAGGACTCAGATTTCATTTGTAATTTTTCAAAAGGGTATTCTGAGCTACAGTGAGAAAATAGATTAAAAAATACAAAAACTTCCTTGACAGCTTCCTTTTATTGCAAAGGAGAAAGTATTTAAAGACTACAATCAGACAAGAACAGCTTTTTTTATATCTTGGGGTAATTAATGTCTGTCAGTGGGAAAGAATTATTGAAGGCTATATATAGGATTTCAATTTAAACTTCTTAGATTCTCTTGAATTAAAAGCTTTTAAAAAATTTGGCAGGTATACAGGGGGTTGGAGTACTGCATGGATGGATTCTGCTGGTGAGAAAGAACTTTAGAGCATTGCGGTGCTTCTGAAGAGGTAATTCACAAGTCAGGGAATTTAGGGCTAAACTGTATCATAGTTCCTTCAAAAATACACATTGTATAAGAATGGAAATAGTGTATGAAAAAGCATTTCTTAGAGTATTAGATTTTAATGATCAGAAGAAATGACCCATATGAATCTTTCCTTTTCTAATTTTTAGCAAGTCAGGGACCAGAAAAGCACCCCACTAAAGTCTGGTAACCGATATGCAGACTCTCAGTTTGCATTTAGATGGATTTTAAATTGACCAACATATAAGACCATAGGATGTTAGAGTTGGAGGGCACTTTGGCATATGGGAAATTAGGATATAAAGTGAAAGGTATCAGGATGTAATGGGAAGAGTACTTGACTAGGATCCAGGGGACTAATTTGAGCTTCTCTGCCACTTCCTAGTTATGTGACTGAGAAAATTATCTCAATTCTCTAAGTGTCCATTTCCTACCCAGTAAAATGTCACCTGTAAAATACTACATACATACCTGTAAAAACTATTCATGGGTGCAGAGCGAGAGGAGCAGAACCAGGAGAACATTGTACACAGAGACTAATACACTGTGGTATAATGGAACGTAATGGACTTCCCCATTAATGGTGGTGTAATGTCCCTGAACAATCTGCAGGGATCTCGGAGAAAAACACTATCCATAAGCAGAGGCTAAACTGTGGGAGTGGAAACACCGAGGAAAAGCAACTGCCTGAATACAGTGGTTGAGGGGACATGACAGAGGAGAGACTCTAAATGAACACTCTAATGCAAATACTATCAACAAAGCAATGGGTTCAAATCAAGAAAACATGTAATGCCCAGTGGATTTACGCGTTGGCTATGGGGGGTGAGGGGGAGAAAAAGAAAATGATCTATGTCTTTAATGAATAATGCTTGGAAATGATCAAATAAAATATAATTAAAAAAAAGAATATAAATTCCTTGATGGCAAAGACAAAAAAATAGGAAATAATATGAATAGGAAAATCCAAAAAAAAAAAAAAACTATTCAGGGGGCTTCTGTGAGTATAGGGAGACAAAGGTTGGTCAGAATACAATGTAGAAGTCAAGGGTTTTATGATATGTATTATAAAGACAGAGCCGACCCTGGGAACAAAATCAGCTTTAAGAGTTTCAGGCTCCCCAATGGTCTTTTATTTGTTTGTATCTTTTATTGGGCCCCTAGGTGACAGAGTATATGGAGTGCTAGGCCTGGAGTCAGGAATACCTGACCTCGAATCTAGTCTCAGACACTTAGTAGCTGTATGACCCTAGGCAAGTCACTTAACCCAGTTTGCCTCAGTTTTCACATTTGTAAAATGAGCTGGAGAAGGAAAGAGTAAACCACTCCAGTATTTTTGCCAAGAAAACCTCAAATGGGATCATGAAGAGTTGGACATGACTGAACAACACATCTTTTATTAGTGTCCAAGGGTGTCTACATTTAGGAATATAGAAAGAGATAGAAGAGATCTTTGGAATCATATAGGCTACATTATTTTACAGATTTTTAAACCAATGGATATCAAAAGGAAGTAATTTGTCCAAAGATACATATGTACAAGAGCATCTGGTTTGGAAAAGGACTATGGATAAACCAGTATATGGACTGGGGTTGTAGACATGGCCAGACATGGCAAAAGTAGAAACTAGACTGGAAAAACAATCAAGAAACACAATTATAGCCTATAGTTAATCTTTAACATCCAATGGATCAAATATTGTGGGAGAGAGTTGAAAAAAACCCAACAGAAAATACAATCCCTGAATTCAAGAGATCTGTTGATTCTGAACCCCAACCTCCCACTTTCTCATGCCCAACTTTCCCCTCTTCCTACCTGGTAGGAGCCATTTAGGAATCCCTTTCACAGGGTGCAGACTATATATTGAAGGAATAGGGTGGTGGTGGTGATGGTGTGATTTTGTGTTGAAGGAAAAAGAAAATGGGAAGGAGAAGTAATGTATGTGTATAATGAAAAGGAGCACAAATATGAGGAGAGAGTGTGTATTTCTATGCAACTGAAAGGGAATAGCATAGGGAGATTACATGTGTTAAATGCGAAAGAGAAGGAGGAAGGTCAGTGAGGAAACTGTGTGTGTGGATGGGGGGAGGTATAAGAGAGAACGGCATATATGCAGCAAATAGGCAATTTATATTTGTAGTAGATAGTTCTATGTATTTGTAAGTAAGAGAGATTTGTGATTGATGGGTGTGTGTGTGTGTGTGTGTGTGTGTGTGTGTGTGTGTAAGAAAGAATTCTGAATAAGCAGCAGATAGGCACATGTGAATGTATAAGAGATACCTACATAGTAGTCTGGTGTAAGAGAGATGTTTATACCAGAGATAGGCATGTGCACATACTAGCAGCGTAGATTTATAGCTAGAAGGGACCTGAGAGCAACTTGATTCCAGCTCCCCATTTTGCAGATGAGAAAACTGGTTCAAGGATAAGTGAAATGACTGCTTGGGGTCAAGCAACCAGTACATGTCTCAGGTAGAATTTGAACATGGTTCTTCCTGCCTTCAAGTTGAATGACAGCAAAATAGGCGTGTATAAGTGAGAGATATGTATGTAGTAAACAGGCGAGTATTTGTGTGTGAGAGAATCTATGAGAAAGAGACACATATGAGTCAGCTGTGTGTGAGAGAAATATGTGCAGGTGCACAGGCAGGTATGCGTGTGTGTGAGAGATGCACATAGTAGGCAGGTATATGTTCATGTTATTGAGAGATATGTAGGTGACAACAATAGGCGTGTGTGAGACAGACAGTGACAGAGACAGAGAGATGGAGAGACAGAGAAGAGAGATAAAGACAAAGAGAGAGACAGAAAGAGAGAGAGAGACAGAAAGAGAGAGAGAGAGAGATGAGAGATGAGAGATGAGAGATGAGAGGAGACAGATGTAGGGAGAGGGAGAGAGAGAAAGAGAGATGGGGAGCAGAGAAGGGGGAAGGAGGAGAGGGAAAGATAAAAATGAGAAGAAAGGAGTGCTACAGATGTGAAAAGAAGGGAGGGAGAGAGTAAAAGGAGGGAGAGAGAGAGAAGAGAAATTCATATTTTGCAGATAGGTATTCACAATATATGCAAGAGAGGGGGTGAAGAGTTTGTATATGTGTAGAGATTTATGAGCAGTAGACAGAAACACACGTGTGTGTAAGAAGAAACACATATACTGCAGAAAAACTAATGTTGGAGATTGTGTGTGTGTATGCGTTCGTACGTCCATGCCAATGCTGTGGGGATGGGGGTGGGGTTCAGCAGCACATACATGCTTCAGTCACACAAGGCACTTAATTAGGGATAGCTCCCAAGCCCTTTGTTCCTCTCAGCTTAGACCCCCTAGCCTGGAAGGGGCCTGGTGGTCTGCTCAGTTTTCCCCTGAATCCTGTCATCTGGGGAGTCTTCTTAAAGGGGCAGCTTTACTTTTTTCCCACCGTGTTTATAACATTCACTAAAACGTTTCATTTTCTTTCTTGCAGTTGATACTTGCATCTCCAAAATGTTGATAGGTCCCATTTCACTTTTGCTTCCTGACTCCGCATCTCTCATTCTCTGCTCTGGGGAGCCCCTGGTGATCTTTATGTTCCCCAAGAAGGCAAAGAAACACATAGAAATGTCCACTGACTGCAGCTGATTCTGCTTATCAGAGACAACACCACCAAACAAGTTTATTTACTATTGGCCATCCCTGGCAGAAATCAAATATCCTTTGCTATTTGCTGCTTCCAAACAGGATTTTAAAACATTTTTCAGCCTTTCAGCAAATGGAGCCAGCTGAAACCTTCCCTTGCAGAGCTACCCCTCCTCCATCTTGGCAGAAGCAGCCTGCTAGAATGACAATTGATGGTGGGAGGCAGTCTGCGGTATATGATTGCATGTAAGAAATTGTCAACTCTACAGCTTCCTTACAGTGAATCTTATTTACTTCCCGAAGAAGTATTATACTCAATCAGACAGAGCAAATCTCTTTGCCTGGCTTGTATGCATGACTTGCAGCTCGGAGGAGCTGTAATTCTAGCCCTCTGCTGTGTTTTCCCGGATGACACTAAACTGTTAATGTACAAGTTTGCTTTGATGAGAAATTACCCTTTGCCCTTGGAAAGGCTATATATTGTTCAATATATAAATGGGCCATTGATACTGAAGACAGAAAAGGGTCTTTAAAGACACTACATTAACTCATTCTCATGGTCCCACAGTTCCATTTAATTCCCAACCTTCCTTCTACAAAAATGCCATCTCCTCTTTGGGGCTTTCCCTGATTTCCCCAGAAAAAACCACCTTTTCCTTTTCTGAACTCCTTTTCTAAATTTGTTCATTGTCTCTTCTAATTGCACAAAGAACATTGGACTTGGAGCTAAGAAGCATGATTTAGCCTGGTTCTGCCATCTACCACCTGTATGACCTCACAGAAGTCACTTCTCCCCCCCCAGCCTCAGTTTCTATATATGTAAAATGAAGAGGGTTACGTACCTAAACCCTTCTTGTTCCAAAGGTCTAGGCTTTTCAATGTTGTCTGTAATAAGGTACTGTGACTGCATGATGTGCCCTAGGAATTTACAAACTCTTTTTGGAACCAAAGGACTCAAAGACTCCAGATGAGATAGGATGAGAGATCTGTGACATCTCATTCTGCTGGCACTGATCCCGTTTAGTTGCATTGATTAGAAATGTCAGTTGTGATCTCCTGGACCAAAGACTAGTTGTCAGAAAAGGGGAAGGATTGAAATATGACCCCAGTGGGAACTGTCCAGCCTGCAGAGCTGTTGTGATGGAGCACAGTGTTCATGCTATGTCCCTCCTTCCTCCCCAGCTGAATGCTTGAACTTGGAGAAAAAATGCCTCAGAAAAGACATCAGAGGTATGAAATGGGATGGCCCCAAAGTAATTCTGTCATTTGCAGAATCATGCAGGTCAAATGACTCTAATGAACTAAGAGACAGAATGATATATAATCAGTAATCCTGGAATCCTCTATTAGCATGTCTGGCTACCATTGTCTAGCATGGAGGTTAAGAGCCATACTGTGTATGTGTGTGGTGGTGGTGATGGGGAGGGGGGTTACAGGTAGGTTGCACAGTGGCTAGAGCCCCAGGGAGGACCTGGGTTCAAATGTGGCTTCAGATATTTCCCAAGTGTGTGATGACCCTGGGCAAGTCACTTAATCCCAATGACCTTGAAGCTGAGAGCTAGTATCCATTCTAAGATAGAGGGTAAGGGTTTAAAATAAAAGACAGAGAGACAGGAATAACTAGAATTTACAAGGTTAGATGATAAGTGCTTGAGTGATATCCAAGTGCTAAGAGAAGTCTGAGGGAGTAGATCATTATCAAGTGGGATGGGGAGGGGGATAACAAGGGAAAGTTTCATGAGGAAACAGAGCTTTAAAAGAGGATGAGAAATTTAGGAGGCAAAGGGGGTGGGGAGGAAGAATAGTCCAATGAGTGAAGGCTAAAAGCAAGAAAGCACAAATCTCTGATTTGTTCAGAGCAGAGGCTCTGTGGGAAGTAGTCTGAGATAAGGCATCAGGGACCCACTGACATGCTTAATGTTCTCAAACTCACAGTCCAGGCACTGGGTCCATTGGTATGCCTTACCCTCAGTGTTATCTTTTCCCATACAGACACTGATGGGGCCTCAAGATGGTGCTGTTCAGATATCTCCCATCTGCCAGGGCTGTAAGCCTTGGCCTGGAATTGCTCTGCCGGTATCCAGTTGTATTTCTTCTTGCCAGCTGTATGCCTACTTCTGTGTATTTCTTTAATTCAATCTTCTCTAAGATCACTAAATTGAGGTTTTGACTCTTTCAGGGACCTGCACTTAAAGATACCGACAAACTACCAAGTTTCCAAACCTGAAAAATGTTCTCTAATTGCTTGGGAATCAAAACAAAGATAATCTCTGAAATAAATACTCGGGCTCACAGGTGCTCAGCTTCCAAATGGCTCTAACAGTCCCTCCCAAGCCCTCCCTCTCTCGTAGCTTGTATGCCACTCTCTTTCTTTGAATACTCTTTTCTCTTTCATTGGTGAAGAAGCCAAGGCCCAGAAAAGCTAAATGCTTTGGCCGAGGTCACACACACAGTGAATTTTTGGTAAAATAGACCCGACTTAGGGGCTTTAGCTCTTTATATTATTCTATTCTATCTATTTTTAGAAGAAAGGTACATCTAGCTATTCATCACATGTAAGAGTTTCAACCTGATTCTCAAAGGCAGACCCTTAATCTGGATACCTCCTGAGCCACTGCCCCAGCTTCACCTTATGCTTGCTACTCCCCCACCCCCTCACTTAGACAAGGTCTGCCCTAAATTTCACGCATATTCATACTTGGTAGTGTTCTCTCTGAGATCTCTAGGTTTTCCTTTACTTCAAATTCTCAGAATATACTTCAGATTCAAAGTCCCCAAAGATTTCCCCCTTCCATACGAAGCCTTTTTTGATCACTATATCTCTTGTCACCTGAACTGACAATTTATGGAATTATAAAATGGGGGCAGGCATGCCCAGTTCTTTGGGCACCCACTAGGAAATACCACAGTGACAGTGGAAAAGACAGCAGGTGTAAGGGCCAAAGCAGAGAAAATTCAGAGACAAGAAGAGGAAGGGGGACAGAGGTAGATGATATGGGATCAGGATGGTGAAAGAAGATAGGAAGTGTGAGGGAAAGGATGAGGAGGAGGAAAGACAGAAAGTATCACTCACATAACCACGGATTAGAGCTGGGAGCACTAAGTAGCATGGACCCTATAGAGAGGGAAAAGTGCTTGGGGGAAGGGATTTGAGGTCTCATCTTTACAGATTTTTTTCGAGGGTGGAGAACAGACTCTTATCTGTGCCATCTTGGGGCTAGTTCATTAACTTATCCAGATCATCTCAAAGTTGGTAGAAAAGCTTTGAAGCTAACATACCCATGTCATCTAAAAGCTATCAGCAGCATTTGGTATTCTACTGGTCTTCTGGAACCTGTCTGAGATCTACTGATTACAGGAACAAAAGGCCATTACAGCAAAACCTAGATGGCTTCCACTGATTCAGCACATTTTACCAGGATGTGATTTTTGGTTGATATATAATATAATTTGTAAATTATTCTTTGGTCTTTGAGATGGTTTGTATATGACTTCTAGGTTCCTCTTTACAACCTTATTTCCTGCCACTGCTACTTTATGCTGGCTATTTATACACTTACTACACTGCCTAGAAGGTGGTCAGGGGATCCAGAATGAGATATGAGCCTAAAACCTCTGTCATCCTTGGCTCCTCCCTCAAATCTACCCCATAGAGCCAGTCGTTTGCCAGGGATCATCATTTGTACTGTCACAGATTCTCTGGTATATGTCTCCTTCTCTCTAGTCATTTAATCACTACCTCACTTGGGGGCTCATCATCTCTTATTTGGGCTACTGCAATAATCTTCTATTTGTTCTTGCTTTATCTCTCTCTCCCTCCCTCTCTGTCTCCTCCCTCTATCCCTTCCTCCCTTCTTCCCTCTCCCTCTCCCTCTCCCTTTTTCTCTCTCTCCCTCTCCCTCTCCCTTCCCCCCCCTCTCTCCCTCTCCCCTCCCCCTTCATGGACTCCACTCAGCTGACAAAGTGTTTTTCCTTAACTCTAAATCAGTCATTGTTTCCCCTGTCTCCCCACTCAATAAGCCCCCGTTGTTGTTCAGTCATTTCTGTAATGTCTGATACTTTGTAACCCCATTTGGGGTTTTATTGATAGAGATACTGGAGTGGTTTGCCATTTACTTATCCAGCTCATTTTACAGATGAAGAAACTGAGGCAAACAGGGTTAAGTGACTTTTTCAGTGTCACCCAGTTCATAAGTATCTGAGACTGTCCTAGCTGTCCAATAAACTCCAATGGACCAAAGCTAAAGTCCTCTGTCTGGAATTTAAAGCTATTCATAATCTGTTTCTTCATATATTTCCAGGCTTCTCACACTTTACCCTTCTCCATGTATGCTACATTCCAGCTATGCTGGCCCACCTGGTGGTCTTGCACATGGAATGCCATCTCATCTCCTCTCTCCTTACCTTTGTACTAACTCCCTTGCCTGGAATACACTTCTTCCTCTCCTCTGCCTCTTAATTACCCTAACTTCTTTCAAGACCTAGCTCAGGGGCCAGCTGGGTAGCTCAGTGGATTGAGAGCCAGGCCTAGAGACGGGAGGTCCTGGGTTCAAATTTGGCCTCAGACACTTCCCAGCTGTGTGACCCTGGGCAAGTCACTTAACCCCCATTGCCTAGCCTTTACAGCTCTTCTGCTTTAGAACCAATACATAGTAGTGATACTAAGGCAGAAGGTAAGGGTTAAAAAAAAAAAAGATAGCTCAAATTCCATCTTCTCTGTAGGAAGCATTTCATAGCTCCCCTTATGCTATTTCCTTCTCCTCTGAGATTATCTTTTTCATACTTTGTATATACCTAGATACTGTATTCCCAATAGATAGTGAGCTCCTTGAAGGCAGGGCTTGTTTTTTTCTTTCGTTTTAGCCCCAACATAGGGCCAGGTACATGGTAAGCATCTAATATATGTTTTTGGACTGGCAAACTGATCTCCCACATTGTTTTGAATTCTCTGAACATTTCAGTTTATTGACTGTACTTATCATCCACACATATTCCTTTGGCATTCACTCAAATTTGCATAGTTCTTAACAGTATCATATACAATTTAGCCTTTTGATTCATCAGTTTAAAGACTATAAGAGCTGGTACTGACCATAGACTATAAAATGCCAGTCAGAAGGGATCTTAGAGACTCAAGTACCTTCTCATCCTACAGATGATGAAAGTAAGGCTTTTGGACATTGGTGATCTCCAAGGTAACACAGCTAGTCAATGACAGAGCTGAAACTTGGTCCAAGATTCCCTGGTTTTCAGTCCAATTATCTTTCCAATCTCTCATCTCCTTCCCTCAGGGAGCCTACATTCTACCAATATTAAAATATTCAGTGATGAGGTCAATAACACTCAGCTCCTCCACAGATGTTGGAGATATAAAAGATTTAGTGAAGAGCAGGGTGCAATAGGGAAAAACTCTGGACTTTGACAGGAGGTTGTGTTCAATCTGTTACCAACTTGCTGTGTGATCCTGAGGAAAGTAGGTCACTTTCCTTCCTCATCTGAAAAGGGGGTGGATTAGCCTCAAAGGCAGATAATCTTAACCCAGGGTTCATGAACTCTTGAACTATAGCGATAATAAAGGTGGCTTCCTTTGTAATCCTGTTGATTTTATTTTATACATTTAAAACATTATTCTTGAAAGAAGGGGTCCATAGATTTCACCAGACTGATAAATGTATCTCTGACCCATGGTCAAGAATGGGTTCTCTCAGATCCCTTCCAAACCTGACTGTATATGTTTCCAGCTTTAGCATAAATTTTTCCAAAGTTCCTTCCGGCTCTGACAGTCTGTGTTTTGTTTCAGCTCTGACATTCTGTGTTCTAAGGTCCCTCCATGCTCTGACATTCTGGGTTCTAAAGCCCCCTTCCATCTCTGACATTCTGTATTAGAAGGTTCCTCCCAGCTCTGATATTCTGTGTTCAAAGATTCCTTCTAGTTCTCACATTAGAGGATTCTATGAATTCAGTGCCTAGCTACACTGTTGATCTCATACATAATTATTTTTCTTGGGGATTACACATTCTTGAATAAAAATGAAATAAGACTTTCAGAATAACAGATGAAATACTTTTTGACCTAATATTAATACACCACAGTGAAGGCAAGGAAATGAATCAGTAAGATTAAAAAGGCAGGGAGTGCAGAATCTAACCCATCAGCTCACAGCACAGTAGTGAGGGAGGGTTGTTGGTTTTGTCTTTTCCTCATATATTTATTTGCTCTGACATTAGTGCATTAAGCTGGTGCATATGTAATTTCACATAAAAGCTAAGACTGGTGTAATATTCATCTGCTTGTCTATATGCTAGTAATCAAATCTCTTCTAATTAATATTCGAAATGCCACATTACCCCAAAGCAATGCCCACTGCAAGACAAAGGCACTCCCTTTGCTTGTGTGGACAGACATTGTGAGTGGGTGGGTGGCATAGATTGCTGGAGATAGCTAGTAGGGAAGAGACCACAAACCTAATGGGACAGTTAAATCCTGGGGGTCTCCCATGGAATGAGAGTAAGGCTACAGCAGCAAATTACTAGAATCAGTCCCCAGGGCAATTCCTCCCTGAATTCTCCCAGGTTCTCGGGGGAAGCTAAATAGACCTGGAGGGCCTAGAGAGGAGTCAATGACCATTAAGGGAAACTGAAGACCCCAGCCAAGGAAAAGGATGCAGCTGATGACATGGTTGACTTTGTAGCACTGAATGTGACAGTGAATATGGGGTTCTTGAGGGCACAGACTCTCTTTGCCTAGCACAGTGCTAGACCCATAGTCATCATTAACATCAAAAAGAAAAAGCACAGAGGCAAAATATAAATAAGGCATTGATAGAGGGCAGGGGGAGGGAACCAGAAGAGTCTCTTATAGAAGAGTGGATTTAAGCTGGGTTTTGAAGGAAATCTGGGAATTTAGGAAATAAAAGTGAAGAGAAAGAGAACGTTGCAGGATGGGGCATAACCTAGAGAAGGCATGGAGTCAGTAGGCCAAATGTCTTATATAAGGAATACCAGATAAGCTAGTATCACTGGATCATAAAATAGGGGGGAAAGAGTAAAGTATAAGAAGACAAGGGAGACGGGAAGGGGACAGAGTATCAAGGTCTTTAAAGCTAACTAAAGGGTTTTTTTTTAATTTTATTTAATTGATTAATTTAGAATATTTTTCCAGGATTACAAAAATCATGTTCTTTTCCTCCCCTCCCATAGCCGACTCACAATTCCACTTAAACAGAGGATTTTAATTGGAGGTAATAAGGAGCCACTAGAGTTTATTGAGTAGGTGGGAGATATGGCCTTCACTTTAAGAAGATCAACTTGGCAGCTGAGTGGAAGATAGACTGGTATGGTTCAATCAACCCTTCCAAAAGCATTTATTAAATACTTACTATATTTTTTCGATAGGCACTATGCCAAGTTCTAGGGGCACAAAGAAAGCCCCCCCCAATTTCCTGTCCACATAGAGCTCATAGTCTAGTGGGGAAGATAACATGCACCTAAACATGTACAAACAAGATATATACAGGACAAATTAGGAATATCCTTAGCTGGAAGGCATTAAGATTAAAGAGAACTGGGAAATGTTTCTTACAAATGAGAGGATTTCAACAAACAGTTAAAGGAAGTCAGGAAATTCAGGAAGTCAAGGTGATGAGGGAGTGTCTTGCTCAAGGAAAGCCAGTGTCACTGGATTGCTGAGTATTGTATGTGTATTGGAAGAGGGAAAAAGTAAGGTATAATAAGACTGGGAAGGCAGAAAGTGACCAGATTTTAAAAGACTTTAAAAGCCAAATATACTTGGTCCTGGAAGTAAGAGGGTAGTATTGGAATTTGTTGACTGAGTTCAGATTTATCCTTAAGAAGATTAAACCAGTAGATGAGTGGAGAATGGATTTTAGTAGAGCGAGAGACTTGTGGCAGGGACATCAGCCAGCAGGCTATCATGACAGTCTAGGCATGAGATGATGATGATCAGCATTAGAAGAGAGAAGGGGACATATGCAAGAGATGCTTTGACAAGAGATGATGAGACTTGGCAACAAATTGGATGGTGGAATGAATGAGAGTGAGGAGTTCGGGATAACATCTAGATTGTGAACTGGGAGAGTGGTGGTGGTGCTAGTAACAGGAAAGGTAGGAAGAGGGGAAGGTTTGGGGCAAAGGTAATGAGTTCTGATCTAAGCATGTAGAATTCAAGATGTTTATGGTACATCCAGTGCCTTAAGATGGGGATTACACATTCTTGAATAAAAATGAAATAAGACTTTCAGAATAACAGATGAAATACTTTTTGACCTAATATTAATACACCACAGTGAAGACAAGGAAATGAATCAGTAAGACTAAAAGGGCAGGGAGTTCAGGAACCTTAGCCCATCAGTGAGGGAGAGTTGTTTTTGTTGCCAGAAGGCAGCTGGTGATGTGAGATTGGAGAGGAGTTAAGGTTGGAAAAATAGGTCTGGAAATCATCTGCATCCATGTATGCATGCATGAATGATTCAATGAAGCATTTATTAAGGATCTACAATATACAAAGGACTGTGGTGAATGTTGGGGATGCAAATAGAAAAGGCAGACAGCCTTGCTTTTAAGGAATTCATAATCAAATGGGAAAGACAATATAGATGAAAGTTTTAGCTGCAAGTCAGATGGAAAAGTCCTATGATCTTAGGAAATAATGCAAAGCAGATGTTAATGCCTATCCTTTAATGTCATTTCCATTGATGAAATCCTAATGGGGGGCAGCTAGGTAGCACAGTAGATTGAGCACCAGGCCTAGAGATGGGAAGTCCTGGGTTCAAATCTAACCTCAGATACTTTCCAATTGTATATTACCCTGGGCAATCATTTAACTCCTATTTGCCAGTGCTTACCACTCTTCTGCCTTGGATCCAAAACTGAATATTGATTCTAAATCAGATGATAAGGGTTAAAAAATCAACACAGTCTCTGATGTCAAATCATTTGACAGTGTCATGGGCTTTGGTAGTAGCAGCTCTCTTTTCTGGGTCTATAAAAGTTACGGTTGTAGCATCTGCAGGAGCAGTTGCATAGGTAAATCTCTGTAGGGATTGTTTCCCATAATGTTGGTGGCAGGCACTGGGTTGAAAGTATTGATACTCAAAAAGCTCTTCAGTTTCCAATCTTGATTATGACTCTGTCAGGGTCTGATAGTGGTCCAGATGTTGGTGGTGGCTTGAAGCTGCCTCTCCTTCTGGGTACTTTGCAGCTTCAGCCAGGCTGATTTGCCTGCCCTATGAATGGCAGTTGCTTGGTGGCTGGCAAAGATGGCTGCTCTCTCCCCAGAGGCTGCCTATGAGGACCAGCCTGGAGAGAGCACCAGTGATCTGAGGATGCTGTAATTCCCATGGCTTTTGTATTGGTCTGCTGGTCCAAGGCAGTTGGCCAGCCATTGCTTCTGGTAGTGATGAAGAAGACAGGCCCTTTCTCTGCAATGATTCTCCCTTCAATGTCACTGACAGCAAGTCTGGTGGCTTGGGGACACTACTATTCCCAAGACTCTTGGGTTTAGGACTGTGGGCTGCCTCCATCAGTGTCTGAGGGGAGATGGTGGTGGCATATACAAGGCATGTCCTGCCTCTAACCTCTTCTCATGGGACTTTGCTGATTCTGCTATCTTCAGCTATCACAAAGAGGTCATTGAATCTGTGGGAGCTGGTGAGATGATAGAGTGAGGCAGTAAAGAGAGTAAAGAGAAGAAAGCTTTGGGGGACTCCCAGTGAAATATGGATGAAGTTTGAGCAAAGAAGATTGAATGGTCAGATAGGTAGGAGGAGAACCAGGAGAGAGCAATGTGATGAGAGAGAATTCAGGAGGAGGAGGTCTGACAGAGTCCAAGGTTGCCAAGAAATCAAAAAGGAAGAAGATTAAGGATTAAATATGGTAATTAGGAGATCACTGATAACTTTGGAGAGAGAACTTTAAATTGAATTATGAAGCAGGAACCCAGATTACAAGTGATGGTTATATATAAGGCCTGAAGAAGACTCAAAAGGCTCAAAAGAGTGGCTATGGAGAAGGAAAAAGTGAATAGCTTAAATAAATACTTACTGATTTTTTAAAACCCTTACCTTCCATCTTAGAATCAACATCGTGTATTGGTTTTAAGGCAGAAGAGTGGTAAGGGCTAGGCAATGGGGGTTAAGTGACTTGCCCAAGCTCACATAGCTAGGAAGTGTCTGAGGCCAGATTTGAAGCTAGGACCTCCCAATTCTAGGCTTGCCCCTCACTGGGTACCACTGAGGTACCCAGCTGCCCCCTAAATGCTTATTGATTGACTGGCCTTGGAGTAAAATGAAGTAAGGAGGCCTGAGTTCAGAGGTATGCCAATGTCTAAATTTTCAGTGTGAGCAACTTTGGAAATAAACAAATTTCCAATGCCAAAATCCTGATTAAAAAAAACAGGCCAGATTTGAAGGTGCCTTCCTGACTCTAGACCTTGTACTCTATCCACTGCATCATCAACCTGCCCTATCACTATCTAGCTATGTGACCTTTGGCAAGTCACTTTACCCTGTTTGCCTCAGTTTCATCATCTGTAAAATGAGCTGGAGAAAAGAAATGACAAACCACTCTAGTATCTTTGCCAGGAAAACCTTAAATGTGGTCACAAAGAGTCAGACATGACTGAAAACAACCAAACAACAAGTGAAGAAAGTGAGAATATTTAATGCAGATTAAATTTAAATGTACATGATGATCAATTTTTTCCCCTAGAGAGATGTTTGTTAAACCTTACCAGAATACATATCCCAGCCTGGATTTGAATCTTGGCTCTGATATTTAATAGACGTTAAATAGATTAACTTCTATGAACCTTAGTTTTCTCAACAAATAAAATGGAGATAGTAAAACTTGTATTATCAAAGGAGTGTTCTGAAAAAAAGGCGTATGTAAATTGAGTTGTTATTAGGTGGGGAACCAATTCCAAAGTTTCTAAATTCTGATGTTGCCTAAATACTTAATATGATTGATTGAACAATCACTTATGGTGACAATCTTCTCTTAAAAGTGACTTTTTGTGAAGCTTTAGACTTGTGTACACTGACGGGTCCCAGACTTTCAGCTTTTCCTAGAGCTGTTGCTAAGCCAGCTTTAGGATCCCTCAGGGTTAAGGATTCTCTCATGTAGGGTCAAAAACAAATCAGCTTTTCAAGGATTTTCAGGTAGAGGAAGTTTGCCTGGATAATATATTGTATTAACTTCTGCAGAGTTAATTCCAAAGGGCAAAGTATGGCCTTATCTTCTCTTTAAAGGCAGTCAGAAAGATCCTTTTCTGGTGAGTGGAACAGAGCCAGGAAAACTCTTTAAATCCATTTGGAGATCCCAATGTAGAATTTATGGTACAAATTTCAAACTACAACATCTAGAGTTGTTCATTTGGAAGCTCTACATTTTAGGAAGGAAACTGACAATCAAGAGCTGGTCCAGAGACCCTAACTTATATATAGGAAACTCATTTGAAGGAACCAAGTCTATCAGCTTGGAGAAGAAGCAGATGATCATTATTTCCCAACATCTGAAGGCTTTTTATATAGAAAAGGGGAGTAGAATTGTTTCTGCTGATCTCTAGAGAGTAGAACTGCAAGCAATAGAGAGGCAAGATGTTTAAGTGTAGCCATGTATTTGGGGGAGATTATTTGCATAATATGAAAAGATTCTGTTGGGTTACTGAAGTAAATAAAAGAATAAGATTCTTACCCTCTTTCTTAGTGTTCTCCATTACCTGAATGTGAGCATCATTGTTTTTTGTTTTTTGTTTTTAGTCACTTCCCTTATCCTCCCACCAGGTATGCCTTTCTCTCTAGTCATTGCCCTTCACTCCAACCCACTAAAGGAGTTCTCCTTGAACAGGTAGCAGAGAACACAGAGGAAGGCCATGAGACCTCTTGTAGAGATTTGCCAAATCTCCTACCAGCCAGAAGTCACAAGCTCCTTTTATCCAGGAGAAAATCAGGCTTATGCTTTTACTTGCTTTGGGAATTTATGAAAGACAGGACAGCTGTCTACCTCTATGCCCATTCTAGTCTCTCTTCAGCTTGAGTATAGGAATTCAGTAAAATTACTTTTCACTTTGTTACAGAACCCCAACCAGGAATAATAGAGCCCATTTTCTTTGTCTCTTCTCTCTGTCTGTGTCTCAGTCTCTGCCTTTCTCAATCACATCCTCTCTTGTTTACATCCCATTTCCATGAATAAAACACATACAAATCAGAAACTAGTGTTTATTTCTTTTTATTTTCTTTTGTATTTCAAATGAAATGCAACAAATAAAACTTGAAAAAAAAAAGATAAGTTTTGGACTTGGCATAAGCTCTTCCAAGGGAGGATTTGGGCACCCACCATCATCATCCACTCTCAGTTTTCCCAAAGAGAAAATTCATCAATGACTAACCCACCCAGGCATGCCTCTCACCTCAATCTCAGACTATCCTCTTGGCTCTATAAAATAGAGGCTGCAGTCAAAGTAGCCAGGCAGAGGCTGCCCAAACCCAGGTCAGGCTGTCTGCCTCTGTCCCCATTTCAGTCTCTTTCCAGTTTGTGTGCAATGTAGCCCAGGTCAGTCCACTTACCTTTCTGTATGGCTTTTCCAAATCAAGAAAAAACATAGCAGTCTCTTTAAGGCATATTCTTTTTTTAGTTAGCAGATCAAAACAAACTGAAGATTTCCATCCTACCCAGCAGGTTTCATCTCAGTTGTTTTAAATCCTTTGGTAGGAGGATTACTGCATTCTTCCCCAGAGTCAGGAATTTTGTAGTCCCTTGGAAAATCATTACTTGCCATCTGCAATCAACCATCAAAATGACATAAACTTAACATAATGAAGATAAAGAACCAAAAGTCTCAAGTACCTTTTATAGAAGACATTCATCTGCAATGGATACAATAGACATCATTTGGAACAAAACAATCACTTGTGAGGGTGCTTCAACGACTAAATCTCTAAATTATATGTAGGACAAACTCATACAACACGTTACAGCAACACACCATGTATATCTTTAGGAAATAATTGAATATATATAACCACAAAGAAAAGTAAGGCAATGATGACATTAATAGGTCTAAAAAGTAACAAAATATGCAGAGACAATAGGGCGAATACAAATAGACAAAGGACAAAACTGCTCCTTGCCCATTTTCATGCTTATTTTAATTTCTCTCCAACTTCAGCCCCCCATATCATGGCCATCCCTGCATCCCATGCATATGTTGTCTCTAATAAGAACTATCTTCCAGGGGAAGGGAGCATAGTCTTTCTTTAGTAAGTGCATCACAAACAAACTGAAAATTTCTGCCTTATGCAGCAGGTTTCATCCCAACTGCAAAATAAAATGGAGTGAGTATAACATAAGGAAAAATGATATAAAAACTCAAATGGTTCAAAGGTTGAATGAGTGGCCTCAGGAAGCAATGAACTCCTTCTGTTTAATAGAGATTCTCGAGAAGAGGCTGGACGGTCACTTATCAGAGACATTGTCCCTACAGATGAAGTCCTTTCCAACTGTGAGGTTCTGTGATTTTAGAAAAAATATTACCCTTTTCTAAGGTATTCCTCCAAAAGAGATTATTTTCCTTTATTTTTGATGTCATTCAGTTGTTTCAATTGTGTCTGACTCTTTGTAATCCCATTTGAGGGCTTCTTGGTAAAGATATTGGCCTGGTTTGCCATTTCCTTCTCCAGATCATTTTAATGATGAGAAAACTGAGGCAAACAGGGTTAAGGGACTTACCCACAGCTAGTAAGCACCAGAGGTCAAATTTGAACTCAGAAAGGTGAGTCTTCCTGACTCCAGGCCTAGTCCTCTATTTACTGTGCCATCTAGCTACCTTTCTTTTGTTTAGTTCTTTGTTTTACAGTTTGAAGCTGTGTCCCATTGATGCAAATACCTTGGATTGGGATTTTTTTGTTAGGTGCTTCAAAATACCAGAATCAGAGACTTGCTTCCCAAGAAAGGCATTATTGCTCAATGTGGAGATGATTAAAGAAGACAATAGCATTTATTCATGCTACTCTGGGATCAAATAAGTATGGTGCTAAGACAAATTTGCATTTCATAATTGAATTACAGATTAACAGTAACAACAACAAAATCCTTAATCCACACCCTTTTTTATGTTGCAGGATTTTGAGGGAAGAAGGACATTGAGAAATAACATGGCCTAGAAATGACTGGCTGGCTGCCTGGCTTCAGCACAAATTTCCATCAGATCTTGAAATCGCCATGAGGTAGACAGCAGAATGGATTTCCCGGGCCTCACTCCCAGCCTAGACCTGGCTCACATTGTCTTTTCCAGACCTCTTTCTCCCAGGTAGGAGCTGTGAGGAACCAGAGAAATAGGAGGAGGGTCTCCCTTTTAGAGGGTCTCACACCCTAGCTGGGAAGACAAGAAAGTGTAGACACTCAGGCATGAAACAATTAGGGAAGAAGACAGCGTATATAATAAACTGCTAAACTGTGCCTTACAGACTAAAATTAGAGAATCAGAGTGCATAATAAGGTACTAATTGCATAGTTCAGACAACAAGCATGAGGATATCCTTGGCATTCCAGTCAGGAAAGGCCATTTGCCAATTCTGAGGAAAAATGTTCATTAGCAGGATAAAATGACCCTAGTTTCCCCTTCAAATATTTCACCTAGACCTCCACAGAACTCCAGTTGAAGGTCAGTCACATAACTCCATGAATCCACAGAAGTATGAGTTAACATTGAGTGATTAATTTAGAGTGAAAAAAGTTCTGGGGGCAGAGTCAAGATGGTAGTGTAGAGGCAGCAAATATTCAGACCTCTGAAAACCCTTCCTTACCAATTACAAACTAAATGCTCCTAGGGGACTGAAAATCAAACCTAACAGCAAGACAGAGCAAAGTAATCCTCCTGCTGGCCTCAACTTAAAAGGTATGCTCCCAAAAAGCTGGAATTCAAGAACACTCGGATTTAAGGGGAAGGAAGAAGAAAGGTCCTGGGACCCCTCTCCCACTTAGAGAGCTAAGCCTCCAGTGGCAGCTGGAACCTCTGGGTGGGAAAAGGCACTGGTCTGCAGGAAGTACTTTGTGGGCAAAGCTGTGCCAGGCTCAGAGTGTCCAACATATTCAGGGGGAAGCAGCTAGAGAAGAAATGCAGAGCAGGCAGCAGTAGCAGCAGTGGAGACACTCCATATTGCTCCTCCCATCCAGAGGTTTTGGCCTCAGGGTACATCCAGCAACCCAGCTGGACTTAATCCCATAAAAGCTTTCAGAAGGGAAGGGAAGCTCAAGCTCCAACAACCCTCCCCCACAGACTGCACTGAGAGATTTACTGATGAAGCTCCAAGGATGAAGGTGGAAAGAAAAGACCAGAACCACAAAAAAGTGAGAGGAGCAAGAGTACAGGCAATTTCAGGGAGTAAAGAAGGGGTAAATATGAGCAAACAGCAGAAAAAGAAAAAAGAAATTACAATCGACAGCTTCTATACAGGCAATGAACAAAGAGCAAATCAGAACAGAGAAGGGTGAAAGAACAAGCAAAAAAAAAAGAAACCTCAGCGAATTGGATACAGATTCTGGAAGAACTCAAAATACAATTCAAAACACAATTAAGAGAGGCTAAAGACAATTGGGAAAATAACTTAAAAACTAAGATAAGTCATCTGGAAACAGAGGCACTTGAGCTAAAACAAGGAAATAGTGTCTTGAAAGCCAAAATCAACCAGCTTGAAAATGAGGCAAAGAAGATGAAAGATGAGGCAAAGGAGATGAAATATGAAGCAAAGGAGATGAGAGATGAGGCAAAGAAGATGAAAGATGAGGCAAAGGAGATGAAAGATGAGGCAAAGAAAATGAAAGATGAGGCAAAGAAGATGAAAGATGACCTCCAAAGAAAATCAGACCAGAATGAGAAGAATGACCAAAAAGTCAGGGATGAAATCCAGTCTTTAAGAACCAGAATACAACAAATAGAAACAAGCGACTTCACAAGGCAGCAGGACACTATAAAACAAAACCAAAAGAATTAAAAAATTGAGGAAAATATGAATCACCTCATTAAAAAAAAACATAGGATTTAGAAAATCATTCCAGAAGAGACAAATTAAGAATCATTGGTCTACCAGAAGATCATGACAAAAGGAAAAGTCTAGACAACATACTACAGGAAATAATCCAAGAAAACTGCTGATATTCTAGAACAAGAGGGAAAAGTGGAGATTGAAAAAATCCACAGATCACCTCTTGTACTTAATCTCCAACTGACAATACCTAGGAATGTTATAGACAAATTCAAGAACTATCATACCAAGGAAAAAATATTACAAGCTGCTAAGAAGAAGTCTTTCAGATACCATGGAACCACAGTGAGGATAACACAGGATTTAGCTGCATCTACACTGAAGGACCAAAAGGCATGGAATATGATATTCTGGAAAGCAAGGGAACTAGGTCTATAACCAAGAATCAACTACCCAGCAGAATTGGCTATATTCTTAAAGGGGAAAGTATGATCATTCAACAAAATAGAAGAATTCCAAGCATTTGTAAAGAAAAGTCCAGACCTGAACAAAAAATCTGATGTCCAAGCACAGAACTCAAGAGAATCATCAAAAGGTAATTAAAAAAGAGGGGGAAAAGAAAAACCAAACCAAACCAAACCAAACCTTTTTTTAAGAGACCCAATAAGTTAAAATGAGATATATCCCTATAAGAAAAGAGGTCATTGGTAACTCTTAAAAATTATTATTATCACCTGGGAAGATAGAAGAATTACACTTAGAGGGAACAGTGACAAACTGTATAGGATGAAATGCCAAGACATAAATATGTATATAGATATATGTATGCATAAATACATATACATTTATATATGCATATGTTTGTATATATATATATATATACATATATATACAACTAAAACTAAAAAAAGAGGTTAATACTAAAAGAAACAAAAAGGGGTAAATTTATAGGTCACAAAGAAGTTCATGGCAGGAGGGGGAGGAGAACATCAATACACTGGAAGGGTAAAGAGGTTGGAGATAGGAAATACTCAACGCCTACATGCATTGAAATTGACTCAAAGAGGGAAGAACAATCCAATCCATTGGGGCAGAGAATTGATTTGTACCCTATAGAGAAATAGAAGGATAACAAATGGACTGGTGGGGAGGGAAGCAATACAAGGGAGGGAGAGGGTGGGGGGTAGTTTAAAAAGACTGTAAAAAATAAGGGGGGAATAAGAAGGGAGGGGGGTAGAAAGGGAAGTAAAATAAGGGTGGGAATTAGGGGGACTGATTAAAAACAACACATTGGTGTAGAAGGAAATAGTGAAAGGAGAAAAGGCAGGACTAGGAGTAGAAATAAAAATGCTGGGAAATACACAGCTGGTAATCATGACTCTGAATGTGAATGGAATGAACTCACCCATAAAATGGAAGCAAGTAGCAGAGTGGATTTGAATCCACAACCCAACATATATTGTCTATAAGAAACACACATGAGGAAGGTAGACACCCATAGGGTAAAAGCAAGAGGATGGCACCAAATCCATTGGGCATCAACTGATGCCAAAAGTGCACAAATAATAAATGTGAACTTCTCAGAAGAAAAAAAGGCAGGAGTCACAATCATGACATCTGACAAAATCAAAGTAAAAATAGATCTAGTTAAAAGAGATAGGGAAGGTAATTACATCCTGATAAAAGGAAGTATAGACAATGAGGAAATATCAGTACTCAACATGTATACACCAAATGGCATAGCATCCAAATTTCTAAAGGAGAAACTAGTGAAGCTCAAGGATGAAATAGAAAGACTACACTAGTGGGAGACCTGAACCTTCCTCTATCAAAACTAGATAAATCAAACCAAAAAATAAATAAGAAAGCAGTAAGAGAAGTGAATGAAATCTTAGAAAAATTAGAGTTAGTAGATATGTGGAGAAAAATAAATATGGACATAAAGGTATACACCTTCTTTTCAGCAGCACATGATACATTTACAAAGATTGACTATGTACTAGGGCATAAAAACATTGCAAACAAGTGCAAAAGTGCACAAATAATAAATGTGAACTTCTCAGATCACAATGCAATGAAAATAATAATTAGTAAGGGTGCATGGAGAGGCAAATCAAAATTAATTGGAAACTAAATAATATGATTCTCCAAAATCAGTTAGTTAAAGAACAAATCATAGAAACAATCGCTTCATTGAAGAAACTGACAATGATGAGACAGCCTTTCAAAATCTATGGGATGCAATCAAAGCAGTACTCAGGGGGGAATTCATATCCTTGAGTTCATATATTAACAAATTAGAGAGGGCAGAGGTCAATGAATTTGGAATGCAAATTAAAAAAAAACTAGAAAGTGAACAAATTAAAAATCCTCAGATGAAGACTAAATTAGAGATCCCAAAACTCAAAGGAGAATTTAATAAAATTGAAAGTCTAAGAAGCATTGATTTAATAAATAAGATTAGAGACTGGTACTTTGAAAAAACAAATAAAATAGACAAATACAAAAAAATACAAAAAAGTAATGGTCAATCTAATTAAAAAAAGGAAAGAAGGAAACCAAATTGATAGTATCATAGATGAAAAGGGAGACCTCACCTCTAATGAAGAGGAAATTAAGGCAATCATTAAAAATTATTATGCCCATATTCACGACTTCTGGTTAAGATGGCGGCTTAGAGAAAGCTAAAGTTCAGATCTCCGGAAAACCCTTCCCGACCGATCTCAAACTATAAGTTCCTAAGGCGCCGAAATTCAAAATGATCAACAGCACAGACCCTGGGAACCCTCCTCCTGGACCTGGACCTGGATCAAAAGGTACGGCTCCCCTTAAAAGCCAGAACCCGAGATCACTCGGACCTCAGGGGTAGGAGTGCAGAGTCCAAGGCTCCGGGAAGCCGCAGCCCGGCCTGGCTCAGAGAGCAGGGTCCTCGGAACAACAACCCTCAGGGCCTTCTACCCGAGTCCCGGTGAAAGTTACTGCCTGGGGCTTCCGCTGCAGAGAGCTGGTCAAAACAACAGCAACCCTCAGGGCGGGCAAGACAGCCTCACGGGCTGGATCCTGCTATCCAAGTCTCAGTGAAAGTCCCTGCCCTCGGAGCTTGGGTTAGCTGCAGCCCATCCCCCCGCAGGCCGAGGAAACAGCCTCACGGCCAGCGATTCTGAAGGCAACTTCCGGAAAGCAACGTGGTCCGACCCTTCCATTCCAGTTCCAGTGAGGCATATTCTAACCCAGGGAAAGCTCATAGAACCATCTGCCCAGGACTAAAGCCTCTGAACACCAGACAGAGACAAGAAAAGCTAATCCTCCACATTCAGAGATGGCAAACTCCACAGAATCACAGAAGCCCCAAAATACCAAGAAAAATAAGAAGAAAGGGGCGACTTTGGACACATTCTATGGAGCCAAAATACAAAATACAGAGCAGATAGAAGAAGATATACAAGAAAATTCTCCAAAATCTTCCAAAGGAAATAGAAACTCTCCACAAACCCATGAAGGATTTGAATCAGAAATGACCAAAAAGATGGAAGCCTTCTGGGAGGAAAAGTTGGAAATAATGCAAAAGAAATTCACGCATCTACAAAACCGGTATGATGAAACTGAAAAGGAAAACCAGGCTTTAAAGGCCAGAATCAGGCAGCTGGAAGACAAGGATCATGTAAAAGAGCAAGAATTAATAAAGCAAAGCCAAAATACCAAGAAATTAGAAGAGAACATAAAATATCTCACCGACAAGGTGATAGATCTGGAAAATAGAGGGAGAAGGGATAATTTAAGAATAATTGGACTCCCAGAAAAGCCAGAAATAAACACCAAACTGGACATGGTGATACAAGATATAATCAAAGAAAATTGCCCAGAGATTCTAGAACAAGGGGGCAATACAGCCACTGACAGAGCTCACAGAACACCTTCTACACTAAACCCCCAAAAGACAACTCCCAGGAATGTAATTGCCAAATTCCAAAGCTATCAAACAAAAGAAAAAATCCTACAGGAAGCCAGAAAAAGACAATTTAGATATAAAGGAATGCCAATCAGGGTCACACAAGACCTTGCAAGTTCTACTCTGAATGATCTTAAGGCATGGAACATGATCTTCAGAAAGGCAAGAGAGCTGGGTCTCCAACCAAGAATCAGCTACCCAGCAAAACTGACTATATACTTCCAAGGGAAAGTATGGGCATTCAACAAAATAGAAGACTTCCAACTTTTTGCAAAGAAAAGACCAGAGCTCTGTGGAAAGTTTGATACCGAAAATCAAAGAGCAAGGAATACCTGAAAAGGTAAATATTAAGGAAAGGGGAAAAATGTTATCTTCTTTTACTCAAACTCTCTTCTATAAGGACTACATTTATATCAACCTATGTATACTAATATGTGGGGAAAATGTAATGTATAAATAGGGGGTAAAGAAAGACCAAATAGAATAATGGTTCTCACACAAAGATTCACAGGGGAAGGGGAGGGGAAGAAAACTCCTATAAGAAGGAGAGGAAGAGAGGGGGGGGGGTTACTTAAACCTCAATCTCAGGGAAATCAACTCTGAGAGGGAAAAACATCCAGATCCATTGAGATCTTGAATTCTATCTTACCCAACAAGGGTAAGGAGAAGGGAAAACCAAGGGGGGGAGGGGGAGAGGGAGAACAAAAAGGGAGGGAAAGAGAGGGGGGAGGGGGAGGGAACAAAAAGGGAGGGACTAAAAAGGAAAACATCAAGGGAGGGGACAAGGGGGACTGTTTCAAAGTAAATCACTGGACTAAAAGGTAGAGCCGAAGAAGAAAAGGTTAGAATTAGGGAAGGCAATCAAAATGCCAGGGAGTCCACAAATGACAATCATAACTTTGAACGTGAATGGGATGAACTCACCCATAAAACGTAGACGAATAGCAGAATGGATTAGAATCCAAAACCCTACCATATGTTGTCTTCAAGAAACACACATGAGGTGGGGCGACACCCACAAGGTCAGAATTAAAGGATGGAGTAAGACCTTCTGGGCCTCAACTGATAGAAAGAAGGCAGGAGTGGTAATCATGATATCTGATAAAGCCAATGCAAAAATAGACCTGATCAAAAGGGATAGGGAAGGTAATTATATTTTGTTAAAAGGGAATCTAGACAATGAGGAAATATCATTAATCAATATGTATGCACCAAATAATATAGCACCCAAATTTCTAATGGAGAAACTAGGAGAATTGAAGGAAGAAATAGACAATAAAACCATACTAGTGGGAGACTTAAACCAACCATTATCAAATTTAGATAAATCAAATAAAAAAATAAATAAGAAAGAGGTAAAAGAAGTGAATGAAATCTTAGAAAAATTAGAATTAATAGACATATGGAGAAAAATAAATAGGGATAAAAAGGAATACACCTTCTTCTCAGCACCACATGGCACATTCACAAAAATTGACCATACATTAGGTCACAGAAACATAGCACACAAATGCAGAAAAGCAGAAATAATGAATGCAGCCTTCTCAGATCACAAGGCAATAAAAATAATGATTAGTAATGGTACATGGAAAACCAAATCTAAAACCAATTGGAAATTAAACAATATGATACTCCAAAACCATTTAGTTAAAGAAGAAATCATAGAAACAATTAATAATTTCATCGAGGAAAATGACAATGGCGAAACATCCTTTCAAACCTTTTGGGATGCAGCCAAAGCGGTAATCAGAGGTAAATTCATATCCCTGAATGCTTATATTAACAAACAAGGGAGAGCAGAGATCAATCAATTGGAAATGCAAATGAAAAAACTGGAAAGCGATCAAATTAAAACCCCCCAGCAGAAAACCAAATTAGAAATCCTAAAAATTAAGGGAGAAATTAATAAAATCGAAAGTGATAGAACTATTCATTTAATAAATGAGACAAGAAGCTGGTACTTTGAAAAAACAAACAAAATAGACAAGGTACTGGTCAATCTAATTAAAAAAAGGAAGGAAGAAAAGCAAATTCACAGCATTAAAGATGAAAAGGGGGACAGCACCTCCGATGAAGAGGAAATTAAGGCAATCATTAGAAATTACTTTGCCCAATTATATGGCAATAAATACACCAATTTAGGAGAAATGGATGAATATATACAAAAATACAAACTGCCTAGACTAACAGAAGAGGAAATAGAATTCCTAAATAATCCCATATCAGAAATTGAAATCCAACAAGCCATCAAAGAACTTCCTAAGAAAAAATCCCCAGGGCCTGATGGATTCACCTGTGAATTCTATCAAACATTCAGAGAACAGTTAATCCCAATACTATACAAACTATTTGACATAATAAGCAAAGAGGGAGTTCTACCAAACTCCTTTTACGACACAAACATGGTACTGATTCCAAAACCAGGCAGGTCAAAAACAGAGAAAGAAAACTATAGGCCAATCTCCCTAATGAATATAGATGCAAAAATCTTAAATAGGATACTAGCAAAAAGACTCCAGCAAGTGAACTGAAGGATCATTCACCATGATCAAGTAGGATTCATACCAGGGATGCAGGGCTGGTTCAACATTAGGAAAACCATCCACATAATTGACCACATCAACAAGCAAACTAGCAAGAACCACATGATTATTTCAATAGATGCAGAAAAAGCCTTTGATAAAATACAACACCCATTCCTATTAAAAACACTAGAAAGCATAGGAATAGAAGGGTCATTCCTAAAAATAATAAACAGTATATATCTAAAACCAACAGCTAATATCATCTGCAATGGGGATAAACTAGATGCATTCCCAATAAGATCAGGAGTGAAACAAGGATGCCCATTATCACCTCTACTATTTGACATTGTACTAGAAACACTAGCAGTAGCAATTAGAGAAGATAAAGGAATTGAAGGCATCAAAATAGGCAAGGAGGAGACCAAGTTATCACTCTTTGCGGATGACATGATGGTCTACTTAAAGAATCCTAGAGATTCAACCAAAAAGCTAATTGAAATAATCAACAACTTTAGCAAAGTTGCAGGATACAAAATAAACCCACATAAATCATCAGCTTTTCTATATATCTCCAACACAGCTCAGCAGCAAGAACTAGAAAGAGAAATCCCATTCAAAATCACCTTAGACAAAATAAAATACCTAGGAACCTACCTCCCAAGACAAACACAGGAACTATATGAACACAACTACAAAACACTCGCCACACAACTAAAACTAGACTTGAACAAATGGAAAAACATTAACTGCTCATGGATAGGACGAGCCAATATAATAAAAATGACCATCCTACCCAAACTTATTTATCTATTTAGTGCCATACCCATTGAACTACCAAAATACTTCTTCACTGATTTAGAAAAAACCATAACAAAGTTCATTTGGAAGAACAAAAGATCAAGGATATCCAGGGAAATAATGAAAAAAAACATATATGATGGGGGCCTTGCAGTCCCTGACCTAAAACTATATTACAAAGCAGCAGTCATCAAAACAATTTGGTACTGGCTAAGAAACAGAAAGGAAGATCAGTTGAATAGACTGGGGGAAAGCGACCTCAGCAAGACAGTATACGATAAACCCAAAGATCCCAGCTTTTGGGACAAAAATCCACTATTCGATAAAAACTGCTGGGAAAATTGGAAGACAGTGTGGGAGAGACTAGGAATAGATCAACACCTCACACCCTACACCAAGATAAATTCAAAATGGGTGAGTGACTTAAACATAAAGAAGGAAACCATAAGTAAATTGGGTAAACACAGAATAGTATACATGTCAGACCTTTGGGAGGGGAAAGGCTTTAAAACCAAGCAAGATATAGAAAGAATCACAAAATGTAAAATAAATAATTTTGACTACATCAAACTAAAAAGCTTTTGTACAAACAAAACCAATATAACTAAAATCAGAAGGGAAACAACAAATTGGGAAAAAATCTTCATAGAAACCTCTGACAAAGGTTTAATTACTCATATTTATAATGAGCTAAATCAATTGTACAAAAAAATCAAGCCATTCTCCAATTGATAAATGGGCAAGGGAAATGGATAGGCAGTTCTCAGATAAAGAAATCAAAACTATTAACAAGCACATGAAGAAGTGTTCTACATCTCTTATAATCAGAGAGATGCAAATCAAAACAACTCTGAGGTATCACCTCACACCTAGCAGATTGGCTAACATAACAGCAAAGGAAAGTAATGAATGCTGGAGGGGATGTGGCAAAATAGGGACATTAATTCATTGCTGGTGGAGCTGTGAACTGATCCAACCATTCTGGAGGGCAATTTGGAACTATGCCCAAAGGGCGACAAAAGAATATCTACCCTTTGACCCAGCCATAGCACTGCTGGGTCTGTACCCCAAAGAGATAATGGACACAAAGATTTGTACAAAAATATTCATAGCTGCACTCTTTGTGGTGGCCCAAAACTGGAAAACGAGGGGATGCCCATCAATTGGGGAATGGCTGAACAAACTGTGGTATATGTTGGTGATGGAATACTATTGTGCTAAAAGGAATAATAAAGTGGAGAAGTTCCATGGAGACTGGAACAACCTCCAGGAAGTGATGCAGAGCGAGAGGAGCAGAACCAGGAGAACATTGTACACAGAGACTAATACACTGTGGTATAATCGAACGTAATGGACTTCTCCATTAGTGGCGGTGTAATGTCCCTGAACTACTTGCAGGGATCCAGGAAAAAAAAACACCATTCATAAGCAAAGGATAAACTATGGGAGTGGAAACACCGAGAAAAAGCAACTGCCTGAATACAGAGGTTGAGGGGACATGACAGAGGATAGACTCTAAATGAACACTCTAATGCAAATACTATCAACAAAGCAATGGGTTCAAATCAAGAAAACATCTAATGCCCAGTGGACTTATGGGTCGGCTATGGGGGGTGGGGGGGGAGGAAAAGAAAATGATCTATGTCTTTAACGAATAATGCTTGGAAATGATCAAATAAAATATATTTAAAAAAAATTATTATGCCCAATTAAATGGCAATAAATATGGCAATCTAGGTGATATGGATGAATATTTAGAAAAATATACATTGCCTAGACTAACAGAGGAAGAAATAGATTACCTAAACAACCCCATATCAGAAAAAGAAATTGAACAAGCCATAAAAAACTCTGTAAGAAAAAATACCCAGGTCCAGTTGGATTCACAAATGCATTCTATTAAACATTCAAAGAACAACTAATCCCAATATTATACAAACTATTTGACAGACTAAGCAAAGAAAGAGTTCTACCAAATTCTTTTTATGACACAAATATGATACTGATTCCAATGCCATGCAGGTCAAAAACAAAGAAAGCAAACTAGAGACCAATCTCCTTAATGAATATAGATGCAAAATTCTTAAATAGTATATTAGCAAAAAGATTCCAGCAAATGATCATGAGCATTATTCACTATGACCAGGTAGGTTTCATACCAGGAATGCAAGGATGGTTCAATATTATGAAAACCATCCACATAATTGACCATATCAAAAAGCAAACGAACAAAAATCACATGATTATCTCAATAGATACAGAAAAAGCCTTTGACAAAACACAACACCCATTCCTATTGAAAACACCAGAAATTATAGGAATAGAAGGGCCTTTCCTAAAAATAATAAACAGGATATATCTAAAACCATCATCAAACATCATCTGCAATGGGAATAAACTAGAAGTCTTCCCAATAAGATCAGGAATAAAGCAAGGATGCCCATTATCACCTCTATTATTTAACATTGTACTACAAACACTAGCTGTATCAATTAGTGAAGAAAAAAGAAATTGAAGGTATTAAAATAGGCAATGAGGAGACCAAGCTATCACTCTTTGCAGATATGATGACCTACTTTAAAAAACCCAGAGAATCAACCAAAAAGTTAGTCAAAATAATCAACAACTTTAGCAGTTGCAGGATACAAAATAAACCCACATAAGTCATCATTATTTCTATATATTTCCAACACAATTCAGCAGCAAGAATTAGAAAGAGAAATTCCATTTAAAATTACTCTAGACAATATAAAATACTTGGGAATCTATCTGCCAAGGCAAACACAGGAACTATATGAACACAACGACAAAATACGCTGCACACAATTAAAACTAGATATAAACAATAGGAAAAACATTGATTGCTCATGGGTAGGACGAGCTAACATAATAAAAATGACCATCCTACCCAAAGTTATATATCTATTTAGTGCCATACCCATTGTACAACCTAAAAACTTTTTTACTGAATTAGAAAAAAATATAACAAAGTTCATTTGGAAGAACAAAAGATCAAGGATATCCAGGGAAATCATGAAAAAAAATGTAAAGGAAGGAAGTCTTGCAGTCCCAGATCTCAAACTATACTATAAAGCAGTGGTCATCAAAACAATTTGGTACTGGCTAAGAGACAGAAAGGAGGATCAGTGGAACAGACTTGGGGTAAGTGACCTCAGCAAGACAGTCTATGATAAGCCCAAAGATCCCAGCTTTTGGACCCAAATCCACTATTTGATAAAAACTTCTGGGAAAATTGGAAGAAGTATGCGAGAGATTGGGTTTGGATCAACATCTCACATCCTATACCAAGATAAACTCAGAATGGGTGAATGACTTGAATATTAAGAAGGAAACTCTAAGTAAATTAGGTGAACACAGAATAGTATACATGTCCGATCTTTGGGAAAGGAAAGACTTTAAAACCAAGCAAGAGCTAGGAAAAATCACAAAATGTAAAATCAATAATTTTGATTACATTAAATTAAAAAGTTTTTGTACAAACAAAACCAATGCAACCAAAATTTGAAGGGAAGCAACAAATTGGGAAACGATCTTCATAACAAAAACCTCTGACAAACGTTTAATTGCTCAGATTTATAAAGAGCTAAACCAATTGTACAAAAAATCAAGCCATTTTCCAATTGATAAATGGGCAAGGGACATGAATAGACAATTTTCAGTTAAAGAAATCAAAACTCAATCTGCAGGGATCTAAAAAATACTATCCACAAGCAGAGGATAAACTGTGGGAGTAAAAACACCAATGAAAAGCAACTGCTTGACTATAGGGGTTGAGGGGACATGACTGAGGAGAGACTCTAAATGAACACTCTAATGCAAATACCAACAACAGGGAAATGGGTTCGAGTCAAGAACACATGTGATAACCAGTGGAATCGCGTTGGTTATGGGAGAGGGAAAGGTGGTGGGAGGGGGGTGGGGAGGAAAAGAAAATGATCTTTGTTTCCAGTGAATAATGTTTGGAAATGACCAAATAAAATAATGTTTAAAATTAAAAAAAAGAAATCAAAACTATTAATAAGCATATGAAAAAGTGTTCTAAATCTCTTATAATCAGAGAGATGAAAATCAAAACAACTCTGAGGTATCACCTCACACCTAGCAGATTGGCTAACATGGCAGCAAAGGAAAGTAATGAATGCTGGAGGGGATGTGGCAAAGTAGGGACATTAATTCATTGCTGGTGGAGTTGTGAATTGATCCAACCTTTCTGGAGGGCAATTTGGAAGTATGCCCAAAGGTCTCTAAAAGACTGTCTGCCCTTTGACCCAGCCATAGCACTGCTGGGTTTGTACCCCAAAGAGATAATAAGGAAAAAGACTTGTACAAGAATATTCATAGCTGCACTCTTTGTGGTGGCAAAAAATTAGAAAATGAGGGGATGCCCTCCAATTGGGGAATGGCTGAACAAATTGTTGTATATGTTGGTGATGGAATACTATTGTGCTAAAGGGAATAATAAACTGGAGAAATTCCATGTGAACTGGCATGACCTCCAGGAATTGATGCAGAGTAAAAGGAGCAGAACCAGGAGAATATTATACACAGAGACTGATACACTGTGTACAATCGAATGTAATGGGCTTCTCTAATAGCAGCAATGCAATGATCCAGAATAATTTGGAGGGATTTGTGAGAAAGAATGCTATCTACAGTCAGAGGGGAAACTGTGGGAATAGAAACACAGAAAAAGAAAAAAAAACAACTGCTTGATTACATGGGTTGATGAGTATATGATTGGGGAGGTAGACTCTAAATGATCACCCGAGTGCAAACATCAACAGCATGGAAATAGGTTTTGATCAAGGACACATGGAATACCCAATGAAATTGCATGTCAGCTGTGGGAAGGATGAGGGGAGGGGAGGGAAGGAAATAACATGATTCTTATAACCAAGGAATAATGTTCTAAATTGACTAAATTAATTCAAAAGAAAAAAAATGTTCTGGACCAAGAAGTTCTGAGACTTGGGCTCTATCTTGGCTTTGCTACTAATTCACTGTATGACTTTTGTGAAGTCTTTCCCTGGTCTAGGTTTTCCAAACTCCAAAAGAAATGGATTGGATTAGATGATTCTTTCTGGTAGCTAGGTGGCACAGAAGATAAAGTACAAAGCCCATAATCAGGAAGACTCATCTTTGTGACTTCACCTCTGGACTCAGCTGCTAGCTGTGTGACCCTGGACAAGTCACTTAATTCTGTTTGCCTCAGTTTCTTCAAATGTAAAATAAGCTGGAGAAGGAAATGGCATACCACTTCAGGCTCTTTCTCAAAAAAATCTCAGATGCAGTCACAAGAAGTCACACATAACATGTCTGAAAAAAAATGAACAGCAGCATGATTCTTTCTAGCTCTAGAATTCTATGTTCTAAAAATCCCTCCCCAGCTCTGAAGTCACAGTATTATATTTTATTTTGTCCAATTCCCCTGCCTCCAAGAAGGGCACTCTGAAAGATTCTCAGTTAGCTAGCTGCCTTGTTTGTTGTATAGCTTCTCAAGAAAGCAAAGCACAACCTGTCCCACCTCCTTCACACCTTGGTTAACTAGTCTATAAATAACATAAGGGCAGGGAGAATGCTCCATATAAACTCTGTATCTAGTGCCTGGAACAAGGCTGTGCAAATGGTAGGCATTTAATAATTGTTAATTGGGCCAATGACTCTTTGATTATTCAACATATAATGCCACTTTGTCAGGGAATTTATTTTTTAAGGCTTAATTTTTGTTTCTTAGTATATTTTGTTTTTACATCACCTTCATTTCCTAATACATTCTCCCTCCTTCACTAAAAAAGCCATCCTTATAACAAAGAATAAAAAAAAATAGAAAGAAAAAAAGCGTTTTCCTAATCTGCTTTTTTCTCCTAAAAAGAAATGTGATATAATGGATAGAATATTGGACTTTGGATCAAGAAGTTGATGTGTAGTCATTTCCATGGGACCAGGCCCTTTTGGAGTTTTCTTGGCAGAAATACTGAAGTAGTTTGCCATTGCTTTCACCAGCTCATTTTACAGATGAAGAAATAGAGGCAAACAGGGGTAAGACACTTGCCCAGTGTCAAACAGCTAGTTAAGTATCTGAGGTGGGATTTGAACTCAGGAAGATGACTCTTTTTGACTCTAGACCTAGAACTCTATCTGCTATACCACCTCACTGTGCTGTGATCAAGAAGACCTGAGTTCAAATATTCAGACACATACTATCTGTGTGACCCTGTGCAAGTCATTTAGCCTATATGTACCATAGTTTCCTAGATGTCCTCTAAGGTTCCTTCCAGCACTGAATCTATGATCCAGTGATCAGTCAAGCCTGGCAGTATAAGCAGTATTTCCCACTCATTGTTTCCCACATTTGTAAGGGAGTTCTTATATATATGTGTGTGTGTGTGTGTGTGTGTCTAACCTCTTCTTTGGTATTCCGCATCTACCACCCATCCAATCATTCTTACGGTCTGGTCCACTTCCTCTTGTTTTGTTTTCAGGAGACAAGAACAGGGGAATTTCAGAGAACCTTAGCTCACCCTGAGAACTGTTGCCCCATAGGTAGGGACTGCAGCTTGCCCTGATTAAGTGATGCAGCTCCCCTGCCCCTTCTCTTGGCTGCCTCAGGAAAGCCTCCTTGCTGTTCTGAGGTGCTGGGAAGAAAATGGCGCTGCGGTTGGTTTCCCGCTAAGGAGGTGCTTGCTACTAATTCTTGAGGGTTACACGACTCCAGAATTGGGGGATGGGGTGGGAATGGTGGTAGTGTGAGAGGAGAAAACCCCGGACTTTGCCCTTGTTGAATTCAACAAGATCTCTGTCTGCTGCCCGCAATATCCATTGCTCAAAATGATAAATGTCCCTTTCCGCCTTGTTGCTTTTGCAGTTCAGCACGAAAGCCAAAGACACATGTAAAAGCCCTTTAAGGATCCTAATTTACATGACAAGTACACAGATTACAAACTATCGTATTTCACTTGATTTTACAGCCAGCCCGGCAATTGGAGAACTGTCCCTCTTCAGACCTTCCGGTTATTAATCTAGAAGCCCAACGAGGAAGTCTGATTGTCTCTGCTCTCTCAGCTGACATGCCCGTAGCCAGCACCGACGGGCATCGTATCCAGCTTTTTTTCATCTTCTCTCTAAGAGGTTCAATACTTTAACAAATCCATGACCCGTATTAACTAAAGGCAGTTTCTAAGAGGCACGCTCTATTATCAATAATGCTGTCATCTGTAATTAATTTCGGAGGGTGTGAATTATGGACTGCGGTACTCTGCTCTTTCTCTCTTTGATTGGAGCTGCCGTCAGAATTATTGTCATTCTGGTTCAATGCCTCTTTTTGCATGTTTGGAGTTTGGAGGGAATTGGAGAATTTCTAGGTATCCTGTGAAAAGGAAGAAGAATCCTTCTAAAGAGAAGCCAAGACCGGGCTGACACAGGAAATAGTTTCACTTGACAGGGGCCCTGGACTCTAAAATCCTAACAAGGGTGTGATCCCACTGGGTTCCTACAACACTAGATTGGATATCAACAGAGACTTGGGTTCTAATTCTGTCTCTGACATTTAATGGCTATGTGACTTTGCAAGAGATACACTATCTTTAAGTATGTTTCCTGATCTGCAAAATGCTGATAAAATATCTGAGAGGATAAAATGACTTAATATATGTAAAAATGTGTGACCTTAAGAGAGTGTTATATAAATGACATTTATTATTTTAGTAATAATAGTAATAATAATGATAGCAATAATAATTTCCCTGTAGGTGATTCATACTTCTTAAAATTCACCTCTTCCAACAAGCCTGCCCTGATCAATTCCACCTAATGAATAACTCCTTTATTCAATATTTTTGCCTTCTGTTTGTAGTATATCTAGAGTCATTGTATCACAGCAAAGTTAGACCCAGCATATCAGTATTTTAGATTTAGGAAGGGTCTTCATGATGATCTAGTTGGATCCATTTTATATATGAGAAATCCTGAGTTCTAGAAGTGACTAGTCCAAGATTATATAGTTTAAACTTTTATGACTGTTTAATACTTCCTCTTTTGAAGACCTTTCAGTATACTTTCATTTGGTCCTCACCTAATCCTCTAAGAAAAGGGATTATATTCCCAGTTTTCTATGTAATGAAATTGGGGCCCAGAGGAAGAGAGTAACTTGCCTGATATCACATAGCCTGTAGTTTGGCAGAACTGTGTCTCCTAGTGACTCCCAGTCCTTCATTTTTTCCCATTACACCACAGTGCCTTCCATCATCAGATTTATAGAAGCATTGTTGTTGATGAGCCCTTTCAGTCCTGACTGACTTTTTGTGATCCCACTTAGAGTTTTCTTGGAAGATACTAGAGTGGTTTTGTCATTTTCTTTTCCAATTTATTTTACATATGAGGAAACTGAGGCAAAGAGGGTGAAAGGACTTAGGATCACACCACTAGTATTTAAAGTCATATCTGAACTCAGGAGATAAGTCCTCCTGACTGCAGGCCCTCTATATCCACTTAACCATCTATCTGCTTTACTGAAGCATTATGTAGGTAAAAAATACCAGGGTTTCAAATCTGGCATTGCCATTTCCTAACTGTGAAAACTTGGTTGCCTCCATTTCTTTCTTTGAGCCTCAGCTTTCTTAACTGGAAGAAGATAAAGTTAGACTAAATAATCTTTCAGATTTCTTCTAGCTCTAATTTATTACTCCATTATTTATAATGAAATTGATTAGAAATAGTGGTAATGTAATCTTCTACCCAAAGTAGCATAAAATGCCCAGAAAGTGATTTGTTTACTAAAACTGGAACACTGTTCTTCCTTTCCCAGACCAGAGATTAGGAACTAGATGCTCTTTTTATTTCCTTAAGAGAAATCTATGTTCTTCTATTTGTTTTTATTCTGTGTTAGTCATTAATTAAAAATTGCTTCCAAGAAACATACGATTAGATTTAATGGCCACAATATTGTTTTTTGATGTTTTCTATCTTCTGCAGGATGTCAAAGCTGAAATGAAACACTGACTCAATACCCAAATGTCAGAACTGGCTGAGAGAGAAAAACATTTTCTATATGAAACTGTAAATGCCAACACTTCAAAAGATCTGTGATTCCCCTTGTGTGGGGGCTCCTGCCACCAATCCACTTAATCTTTTAGCTGATAAATTGCTGTGGTCAAAAAAAAATAATCACTTTGTGGCCAACTTTCTAATGATGAGCACCTCCAGAATGAGCAAGACCGAGCCTTGGAAGACAGGCATATATCACTGGACTAGTTTTCCAGCTTGACAATATTCTTCAGAGTTTTCACTTTTCTGGCCTGGTCTTTGAGCTATGAAGAGGCATTGGAGGAAGACTTCGAAGGAGGATAAAAGAACACATAAGTTACCTAAATCTGAAGAAATGCTAAAAGTTTCCTGGGGAAAGATCATGTATATTATTACCTTCAGAGGTAGAGTTATTTCATTTAATTTTTTAAAATTTAAAACCCTTAAAGTCAATACTGTGTATTGGTTCCAAGGAGAGCAATAAGAGCTAGGTAATGGAGGTTAAATTACTTGCCCAGGGTGACACAGCTAGGAAGTATCTAAGGCCAGATTTGAACTCAGGACCTCCCATCTCTAGGCCTGGTTCTCAATCTACTGAGCTGCTGAGCTGTCCTATCCCCCAGAGATGGAGCTCTATACCATATTTCCTATAAATCTTGATTTGGATACTTGCCATACTTTGGGATTATCAACCAACCAACCATTCAACATTAAGTAATTGCTTATGCTATGAGGTGTGGAAAATGTTAATGGTGTGGTCTTGACTTCAAGAATATTACATTTGAATTGAGGGAAAAGGCTCACATAGGTCAAATCAAGGACAAAATTAAAGAGAATAGAACTAAGTGGCCAGGGTATGTGGTGCCTTAGTAATTCCGTTAACTGTAAAATAAGGATAATAAGAGCACCTACCTTCCAGAGTTATTGGGAAGATCAAATGAGGCATTTGTTAAATGTAGAATAAAGTGTGTGGTGATGTCCGCAAAAGCTGTAGAAACTCTAAGGAGGGAGTACCACGGAACTGAATATCAGCAAAACCTTCAATAAGAAAGAGAGATGAGTTGGATTTTGAATGTCCATTTGAATTTCTCCAATTCTATTTGATTCAATTTAATCTGATATAATTCGACAGCCATTTACTGAGTACCTATCCTGAGCAAGGTATTGTGTTTGGTACTAGGACTGTTCAGGGAGAGCTGACACAAACTATATGCAAGGAGCTTACAATAGAAGGAAGGCAGAGGGAGGACTTATACCAGACAGAGTGGTCTAATGATACAGGATTGGGCTATGGAGGACCTGGGCTCTGCTATTTGCTTCTTATGAGACCTTGGGCAAGTTAAATACAACATGCACAAGCTGGAATTGTAATGCAACTAATAACTCATATAAAAATTGCAACCACTTGGCAATGACTTCATCTGCTTTAGAATGAGAGGCGGTAGAAAGAGCACTGGACTTGAAGTCAGGAGAGACCCTGGTTCAAATCCTGCCTATAACCTGTACTACAGTTTCATCATTTGTGAATGGAGTCGATAATACTGGCAGTATCAATCTTGGAAGATACAGTAGGATTTAGTCAATAAACCTTGGTGTCAGGGTGATTTTGTTCCAAAATTGCGTCTGAGACCTGCCAGCTGTGTGACTATGGATATAAGTATGTAACCTCTCCATTCCCCCAGGCAATTCCCTGGACTGAAAGAGATAATATTTGTAAAAGCATTTAGCATGATGCCTATCACATAACAGGTGCTATATGAAAGCTTATTCCCTTCCTCTTCCTTTGTATCTATAGAAGGAATTTCCATCCAAAGAATTCTACACATTAAAGAAATTATGTGTCTGGGGCAGCCAGGTGACTCAGTGGATAGAGTGTCACATCTGGAGATGGGAGGTCCTAGTTTCAAATTTGACCTTAGACATTTCCTAGTTGTGTGATACTGTTAAATCACTTAACTCCAGTTGCCTAGCCTGTACTACTCTTTTGCCTTTGAACCAATACTTAGTATCTACTCTAAGACAGGTGGTAAGGGTTTAAAAAAAAAAAAAGGAATTATGCATCAAACCAGTGTTCTTTCCATTTTCCCAAGCTGGGAACAGGCTTCTTTCAGATTTGATTTCCAGGGACAACTGAAAGATTGTAAACAGTTGTGTATAATATAAGTTCTAGAAAATAAACTTTTAGATGACACAAGCTTTCTCCGGGGTCACATTAGTGAAGATCTTCGTGTCTACAGGATGAGAACTTAGGGGTAGATTCATTATTGTCCTAAGGGGCAGAATAAAGGACCTATACAAGAGGTATTTATGGAGACTTAAAAATAGCAGTCATCTTCTTTCTAAAATCAGCAAGGAGAAAAAAAATGTGGATGGAGCAATAACAACCCTTTGAAAATGGAATGTAGTAATGAACAGCATGATCATGAAATTCTTAGTACCTCAAGGGAACAGAGGCTAGTAACAAACCAATTGGTGAGGATACCAGAGACCTAAATAAGAAAAGGGTGCCTACAGAGTTATGTTAGTCTTCTCCATATTTGCTAGGAGAGTCATCACTTTCATCTAATATCTCCTTAATTCCAAGTTTGAGCTCCCTCAAATTCCAAATTACCTCAAAGAATTCCAAGGGAATTCTGCATTGGTCAGTTAGGATCTTGACTCAGCTACCCAGCAACTGGTCTAGATGTTTGTGACCAATTGTAATTAGTTTTCTTTTAAAATGAAAGAGTAGTGAATAGGGAACAGATGTTGCCATTACTAGAATTGTGGGTCTGGAAAGAGAAACATCTGGGTTTAAATTTGACCTCAGACATATATTAGCTGTGTTACTGTGGGCAAGTCACTTAACCTCTGTTTGCCTTAGTTTCTTCAATTGTACAATGGAGATAATAAGAGCACCTGCCTTCTAAAGTTGTTGGGAGGATTAAATAAGATATTTCTTAGGTGGTTAGCACATAGTGTGCCAAATAAATGTTTTTCTTCTTTTTTCTTCCTTCTCTTCCTCCCTCCTTCTCTCCATCGTTTCCTTTCCTTTCCTTTCCTTTCCTTTCCTTTCCTTTCCTTTCCTTTCCTTTCCTTTCCTTTCCTTTCCTTTCCTTTCCTTTCCTTTCCTGTCCTTTCCTTTCCTTTCCTTTCCTTTCCTTTCCTGTCCTTTCCTTTCCTTTCCTTTCCTTTCCTTTCCTTTCCTTTCCTTTCCTTTTTCCTTCCTTCCTTCCTCCCTTCCTCCAATGAATGTGAGAAAAAGAGGAATCTGAAAAAGGAGCAGGTGAGTAGGTGATATAGATGAATCAGGAGAACTTGATGTGTCCTCAGTGGAGAGCTCTTCTTATAAATATCTCAAGTACAATGGCTTATTCAAAGTCCCCATGTAACCAAGAGGTAAAATTTGAGCATTTTCTAGATGAATAACATATCAAAATCAAGCCAGTATGTTAAAAAAGATGAGGATGTAGGAGAAAGAAGCCATCTTAAACATGATCTGGTCCAACTCCTGTCTGAAATTCCTAACAAGCACCTTTTAGCTTTTGCTTAGTGCTTTCAGTGATGAGGGACTTGCTTCCTCTTGGAGCAACCCATTCCCTTTTATTGTTGGATCATTTTTAATTTGTGTCTGACTTTTCCTGACCCCATGTGGGGTTTTCTTGGCAAAGGTACTGGAGTGGTCATCCATTTCCTTCTTCAGCTCATTTTACAGATGAGGAAACTGAGGTAAACAGTATTAATTCACTTTCCCAGAGTGTTCCTGACTCCAGATCCAGCACTATACTATCTAGTCATTTCCATTCCATTTTTAGGACTCTCTAATTGTTAGCATCTGTTAAATTTCAGTTGTTCTCTTTTGCCTATAAGATTAAATATAAACTTGTTGGTTTGTCATTTAAAACTTTTTATAACCTAATTTGGTTCTAGCTTTCCAGTCTTCTTACACATTACTCCATTTATACATTTGATGTTATTCTTATTACCAGATGCTTCTCCTATCTCTGATCCTTTGCACTGACTGAATGCTTTCCTTTCTCACCTCTGACTCCTAGAATCTCTAGCTTCCTTCAAGACTTCACTCAAACAGATACAGTGAATGTAATGGACTTCTCTACTAGCAGCAATGCAACGATCTAGGACAATTCTGTGGGACTTATGAGAAAGAATATCTGCATCCAGAGGAGGAGCTGTAGGAGTAGAAACACAGAAGAAAAAGAACTGCTTGATCACATTGGTCAATGGCGGTATGATTGGGGATGTAGACTCTAAGAGATCCCCTTTTTGCAAATATCAATAATATGGAAATAGATCTTGATCAATGACACATGTAAAACCCAGAGGAATTATACATTAGCTACAGGAGCCGGGTGAGAGGAGGGATGGGTAAGAACATGAATCATGTAACCATGGAAAGTTTTCCTTAATTAATCAATAAAATAAAAAAAAAAGACCACTCAAATGCCACCAATGCTGGAGGTCTTTCCATTTTCCCCCTGTTGGTTGTGTCATCCCTTCTAAGGTTACTTTCTTATTGACTCTCTATGAATTGTGTTTGTATGTAGTCATTGGTGAATTCATTCTACAATCTGGGACAAATAATGTTCCTTCAATATGATCAGCAAAAACATGAAATAGCTGAATGCCATAATTTCTAAAGTCTCTTTTAAGCTCTAAAAAAAAATTTTTTTTTTGCTTTCGCTCCCTCCATACTGTCTATTTCTTGGTGCCTCTTTCCTCAATTTGAAATATGGTCACTTAAAAGGAAAAACAATTCTGTCTTAAAATGTTGAAATGTGTTGAGCTGTCTCTCACTAGGCAAGGTTGGTGCAGGGTAAAAGGTCCTTTGAGGAGAGAGGCCTGTTTGGGGGGGGGGGGTCTGAAGGACTCAAAGCTGGATGCCTATTACCAGCTGCTTTAGGGACTTACTGTCAAAGAAGAAGGATGTTTAAAGAATTGAATTCAGACATTAGGGCAGGACCTTTTCCAGGGCATCACAAGAAGAAGGAACCAAAATGGCTAAGAGTAAGACTAATACAATTTCTCACTTGTGGTCCAAGCCAGACAAGAAGCTCCACTTTTTACTGGGAAGGGGAGAGTAGGTGGAGTTGGAGGTAGAAAATCAACATGGAATGTGGGCTGTTAGAGAGAGTGGCCACATTTTTTTCAATCTGATTTGGAGGTTAGCTGTCCACTCTCCATCAGTCCATTCAGGTAGGTTTTATGATGCAAGTGGAATTCCAGAAGCCATCTGAATTATGACTTGAAAGGGATGGAAGGTGGAAAAGGAATTCTGAGTATCAAAGTGATTTAGATAAAGCTCTGTAGTAGGAGTGGGATGCACAGACAGGGAGCCCTTGTTCTACTTGTCACCATCATAATTCAAACATGCAGAAACATAAGCATGGAGGACAGAAATGAAATCACATGAGCATCTATCTGCTATATAATTTATAACTCCATATTCTAATAGAAACACATTATCTGAGATCTTGGAGACCATCGAGGAGCCCAGCCCCTTCATTTTCATTCTTTCATTTGAGCCTCATAATAGCTCACTTTGTTGTTTCCACTTGAACAGTTGACTAACCTGAGACTTAGGTATTTAGTGACTTGCTCAGAGTAAAACAATGAGTCAGTGCCATAACTGGAACTCCACCCTGGGCCTCAGGACTCATACTCTAGTATTATTCTTTGACCTTAGGTAAGTCACCTTCCTACCCTGAAGCCTCAGGGTTTTTTTTTGCCTGTTATAATAATAATAATAATAATAACAATAATTCACTTTTAAATACTAGTGCTTTAAGGTTGATAAAGTGAATGCTTACTTCACAACAAGTCTTTGAAGTAGGTAGTACAGGTCATATTGGTTCCATTATATAAATGTGGGAAGCCAAGATGAAATGACTTGTCTAAGGACATATGTTGTTATTCAGTATTTTTTCAGTCGTGTTCAACTTTTCCTGACCCCATTTGGAATTTTTCTAGCAAAAATATTGGAGTGGTTTTCCATTTTCTTCTCCAGCTCATTTTACAGATGAGGAAGCTGAGGCCAACAGGGTTATATGATTTATCCAGGGTCACTCAACTAGTAAGTGTCTGAGGACATACTTGAACTTAGGTTTTCTTGTTTCTAGGCCTGGCACTCTATCCACTGTGCTTAAGATTCAGATGTAGGCATCACGGATATAGAGGCAGTCTTTTGGGTTTATACCATGGCTCTACACTCTGCCCAAATGAAATATTTGGCTTAGATCTCTCAGGTCCCTTCTAACTAGAAAATTCTGGAGCCTTTAGGTTCATTCTTTCTACTAGACCACATCAGCTTTGAGTCTCAGTTTTGGTCATGGGAACAAGAAGCCACACAGAGAGATTTCCTCTGACCCACTGAAGAGGAATGACTTTTGTTCTACCATCTCAGCTTTGCGAATGTCTTCATTCCTCCTGTGAGTGATGAAGTATAGAAATTCAAGTGGTATCTTCTCTTACAAGTGTAGATGCTGAAATTTTAGTAGGGGCAGTAACTAGAATGCTTGAGTTTGGATGAAGTTGGTGAAATTTACAATTTTTCATTGGAAAACTGGGCAGTTCTATTTTATGCACTTCATTTCCTGCTGCTTTTATGGAAGGGCCTCTGGGCTCTTGAATCTGCACTCTTTAGAGCAGCAGAGACGGTGAAATTGAATTAGTCTGCACATTTGGGCTGCTGATAGGTTTACTTGCAGTCATTTCACTCCCTCATTTTTAATCTCTCCTTCTCATTTTTAAACATCTGGACTCCAAGCATAGGCTTACATATTCCAGTGACATTTTTTCATGCTTCTCTTTCTTCTCCCTCTAGCCCTAAATCTTCTCTACTACTCCCTCAGAAGTTCCCATTTGGCACCTGAAGGTGAAGAGAAATCATGGACCCCTAGGACAAGTGGCTCAAGGAAATCTAGTTCACTCTTTGGTTGACAGAAAAATGAAAGAACAACTCTGTATATGTCTTCCCCAGCTCTAACCCCAACTAAAGAGGTCACATCCCAACCCAGTAACGTAACTGGTTAGCTAATCTTACCAAACAATCCATAATAAGGTACCAATTGATAACAGCTTAATATATCCCCTAATACAGCAACTCACATGTATTTTAACAGAACACTTTAATGCCTTAATCCAGAAAGCTGTCTTCAAATATCTGATGTAACATGGAAGAGTCTTGTTTTATGTCAGTCAACAGGAATTTAATAAAAGTTTACTGTGTGTCAGGCACTATGCCAAGCACTGGGAATACAAAAAACAAACAAAAAGAAAGGCATTTCTTGCCTTCAGGGAACACATATTTTAGTGAGGAAAGATACCACATATAAGAAAACCAAATTATTGGAAGTAGACTGTGGAGAAGAATGAAGGAATGAACATAGGTAGCCATGGCATTACCCTGATAATGGAGGTTCAGGGAAGAACTGTCCAATCAGAGGAGGTAGCCACAAGGCTGAGGTGATCATCCAGGGTGAGAAGGCTATAGGATGGAAAATGAAGGTTCAAAGTGAGAAAGATGCAGAGGAAAGAGTGAACTTCTAGGATGAGAAGACTATTTTGGCATGGTGGAGAAAGGTGTGGCTCCAGAGGGAAGAACCAGGATGACTAGGTAGAAATTCCAGGGAACTAGTGTTTGGCTCAGAGTGAGGAAGATTGTCTTAATAATTAGAGCTATCTACTCTTAGAATGGATCACTTCATTAGGGTAGTGAATTCCCTATAACTAGACATGTTTAAATAGAGGCTGACTAATTTTTAGTTGGAGATGCTTTAAAGGAGATTCCTCCATGAGGTAGAAAATTAGACTAGAGCAAGGGTCAGCAAATTATGGCCTATGGGCCAGATCTGGCCTATTACCTGCTTTTGCATGGTTCACAAGTTAAGAATAGTCTTTACATTTTAAAATACAACTTCATTTAATATATTTAATAAATTGTATTTAATTAAATACATCTTTATTTAAAAATTTTAAAAAATCATGCTTTGCTTGTGGGTCATACAAAAACAGGTAGTGAGCTGGATTTGACCCTTGGACAATAGTTTGATGACCCTTCAATTAGAGGGCTTCTTTTAGCTCTTAATATTCTATGATCATTTAAGTGATAGATGATGGGAATTTCTAGCACTGGAGAATACTTGAACTCATCCAAATAGTTTATTGACACAACTATACTCTATATAGTCAGGAACATCTCTACATTGATTTCACATATTATGTTAGGTATGATGCAGAAATTCTTAAGAGTAGTAAACTTTGGTCACTTGAGACAGTATGGAGTACTGTATAAATGGTTCGAAATTTGTGTGAGGAAAAGAAATTATTGGCATGAATCAAAATATCCTTGAACTATAAGATAATAAAGGCAGATTGAATGTCAGTGTTAAACCGTAGGAAAAATGACTGGGGTTGCATGTGAAAATTAGTAAGAGATCACCCTGAGCCCAAAAAGGCCCCCTCAGTGGCCCTGCCACAAATTCTAAGGTGTGTATCTTATTCTGTGGGTTTTTAATATGCATTTTGTATTTATGTGTGTACAAGATGTCTCTTTCTCTCTAGTGGAATGTTAGTTCCTTGTAGGAAGGCTTTGCTCTGTTTTTGTTGCTATTTTCTTTGATTTCACACATAGTAGGTATATAATATTTGTTGAATTGAAGATGATCAAATTGAATTTGTCAACATTATGATACAATACAATGAGCCCTGGTTCTGGAGTAAGAGGACCTAGGTTCAGCTCTTCCCTTTGGTACTCTCTACCTGTGTGACTGAGCAAGTCTCTTGACCTCCCTGAGTCTCAGTTTACTCATATGTAAAATGAGGGGGTTGAACTAAATGGCCCCTGGAGTCATTTCCAGCTCCAGATCTATGATCCTTGGCCCTATGACCTTATATTACTCCTTTAGCTATCATATGATTTGGGGATATGAATAGTATGTAGGGATCAATGCAAGGCATTAGGAAGAGATACAAAATTTAACTGTTATGTTTCTATTCATTTAATAGGATTCTGTTGTGTAATTGAAAACTACTGACTCAATATGGATAATTTAGGTAAATAAAGTCAAAAAGCCAAATTTCTCCAAGGCAAGGTAGAAAAGTAGATTTAATTGGAAGAGGGCCAAGTCCTCCAATAAAAGTGTTCTCTTGCATGTATTACATTGTTGGACCCTGGTAAGAGACAACACCCAGAAGCCAAGACCTGGTTTATATACCGGGGCACTGAAAAAATGAATATTTTCATACAGGGTTGATGACATATCACAAGACATAACATCATATAGACCTTATTTAGAAACCATTACCCAATTACAAAGCTGATTGGTTAGTTCATTTCAGAAAGCCCATATTAGTCTAAAGGTTAAGTCACAAGGCAATACCCTTACTTAGGCAGATAGCGCTGACCATTACCTCAGGCTCATCTGATCTAGGGGGAAGGATAGCTATTTTCAAACAGGGAAGGGTGCATGATGTTTGCGCCATATTGGGACATGAGATTCAGATGGTCAGCATCTTCTGAAAAAGGGAAATACAAACTTAGGGAAGGGTTAGAAATCCCCTTAGAAGCAGTTTTTATGCTTTAGTTAGAAATTCTTATAAAAATCATGAATTCTACTGATTTTATTAACATTATCGTCGAATTTATATTAATTACTCTAGAATCACAATATTGATTATCACTATCACTAAAATCCTATCAAATATAAGAGGGTAGGGGTCTATTTTCCAGACAACTCTAAGTACTAGGGAAGTTAAATGTCAGAGTGGATAGAACATTGGGCTTAGAATCAGAAAGACTTATCTTCCTGTGTTCAAATCCAGCATTAGATACTTACTAGCCTAGTGATCCTGGGCAAGTCACTTAAGCTCTGTTTGCCTTAGTTCCTCATCTATAAAATGAGGTGGTGGAGGAAATGGCAAACCACTCCAGTGTCTTTGCCAAGAAAACCTGAAATGGGATCATAAAGATACAAATTAGAATGAGATGTATTGTACAAAACTGGAGGTAAGAGAGAACAGAGTGAACAAAAAGCTCCCCAGATAAACAAAAAAAGGAGTCCCAGATAAACATTATCATACCAAGGGTACATAACAGGTGTTTAATAAACCAGAAGTTACTGCAGGCTCAGCAAAGAGTATATGATCAATCAAGGATTTAACTAGTATGTAGGTTTGAAATAACACTTAGAGGGGAAATCTGAGTGGCTCAGTGGTTTGAGAGCCAGGCCTAGAGACAGGACTCCTGTGTTCAAATCTGGCCCCAGACACTTCCTAGCTGTATAACCCTGGGCAAGTCACTTAGCCCCGGTTGCCTAGCCTTTTCCACTCTTCTATCTTAGAGCCAAGGGAAGGTAAGGGTTTAAAAAAATAACACTCAGAAGTTGAGGATGACTCATCAGTTTGAAAGAATGAGGACAAGGATATCTGAATTGGCTATTATCAGAACCTGGGAGGGACCACATAAAATCTGGGAATTATTCATTAGCCCCCAAGCCCTCTTTGGTCATCACCTTTTATCTTGCAAATAAGATGTCTAGTCTCAAGAGATTTAATTCTATTTCTGCTACCACAATTTGTGGGTCTATATATAATGAATTGCCATTAAATAGGCTCTTTTCACAAATTTACACCTTTATTGGCTCCTTCTTAGGGAATCATGGATGTCTTTTTATGTCAGTGAAAGTGATGACAGAGTTTCTCCATGAAGAAACATGACTATTAAAGTGCTAATAAAGGAATCGATCTATGTTTATGGCACATATTTAGAATTAATTCTACTTTTTAAAAGCCAGATATGGCACCTAATAAAAGAAGGTTCATTTGGAAAGTGATATTCCTTGATTTAAAAATTGATAAGTGTCAAGGTAATGGGACTGAAAATAAGCTGACTTATCCTAACTACAAGAAGTTAACACCCCTCCCTGTGGCAGGATCCCCAAAAGCAGGAGGAAGAGGGAATTCCTCATCAATGAAATCTTAAAAAAGCTAAGACAAAATGAACATTATTGCCAATGTTATAGAATCCTAGTTAGAGCTGAAGCTTTAGGGGTCACCTAGTCAGACTCTCTCTCATCTTACAGATAAGGAAATGATGTCTTCATTTATGCATGAATTGGATTTAAGTGAGGCAGAGTTACACTAAGTCATCAGTCTTACTCTCTCTCTTCCAGAGTTATGGAAGTCCAGTGGCAGAACAAAAGTCAGCATGATTGGCAATGGCTCAAGATGCAGTGGGTGACCTTGGTGTCTTCAGTGTCTGACGAAGTGCCAAGCACTCCACAATATCTAAGTATTCCATTGCTGCTTCATCCTCCTTCATGCCTGTTGGAACAAATTGTTCTCCTTTGCCCTTTCAACCAAGGGAAGTCTTCATGTCTTTGGGGGTAGATATCCCCCTAACTTTCCAATGGGTTTGAGGCCTATTGGTTACCCTCAGTCTGGTTTAGCCCATCTGCCAAGATAATTTTACCAGAATGTGGTTGCTGTACATGCTACAGTTTCTTGGAGCCACAGGTGAAAGCTGAGTGGCAGGTGCCTCTAAAAGAGTTCAGTAAGCCCTCCCACTAGAGGTGCTAGTCTTCTCTGCACACCCCATACACTCCCACAGTCTTGCCTAAGGTCACAGAGGGGTTAAGTATCAGAGCTGCTCTTTGAACCCAGACCCTCCAACAGATCCAGTGCTCTTTCTACTGTCCAGCAACTTGTGAGGTCCCTTAGAACTCTGAGATTCTAGGCATCGTTGAGCAAGGGTTTGAGAAGATGGGCCTCTTAAGTGTCATCTCTACTAATGGCCCTAAGATTAATTCTCCCAGTTTTACAACATGAGTCAGGGAAGGCCTGGCTCTTGTTTTGTCATACTCATGAAAAATGAGATTCTTCACTCCGTAGCAGTCTCTTTCTATGGAGACAGAGGAAAACATCTCCTAAAAGCTCTCTCTCCCCAGCTGGGTTGCAACTGAATAGAAAGTGGCAGGCTCCTGTGTTTCTCGCCATGTTTTCACCTTTTAATAGATGGGGCTATTTTTAACCAGCCTGTCAACACCTCTGTAATATTTTATTTTTCACATTGAAATCTGACAGGGAGGCAACATCTGAAGAGACATAAAAGCCTCTTCCCTCCAAAGCAATCTTAGGGGTTAGTGTTTCTGAAGGGAGCCCCTCCAACACTATGCCTTTGATACCAAACTGCTGCATTCCCAAGGAGCCGATTTAAGCGTTATGTCCTGTCATTTTGCCACCTAGGCTGCAAGAATCAGCATTAATATCGCAAAAGGAAGGCTTTGTCATCTTTCATTCGCTGCCGTAACACAAAATTCAGAGGCAAATTTGGGATGGAGTCATTCTCTGGAATCTCCACTTCTGAATGGTTGAAGCCAGGACACAAGTCAGTTAGTCTTCATTGATTCCATAAATATTTATTATGAACCTACTGCGTACAGTAGTTGGCTAGTTGGCACAGTGGATAGAGCTCCAGGCTTGGAGTCAGGAAGACCTGAATGCAAATTTGGCTTCAGATACTTAGTCTTGTGATCCTGAGCAAGTCACTTAATCCTTTTTGCTTCAGTTTCCTCTCTATAAGGTGAACTGAAGAAAGAAATGGCAAACCATTGTAGGATTTTTCCCCTAGTGGGGATATGAAGAGTCAAACATGACAGAAATGACTGAACAACAGCAAGAACAACTGTATACAGGTCCTGGACTAGGCACTCTGAGGGAAAGACAAAGATGAAAAAGACACATCTTTGAAGGAATTGATTCTTGAAAGGGAAATAAGATATGGCATGCATAACTATTTAAAAAATAGAAATCTAAGTGCCAAGGAGAGGTACAACAAAGCAAGAGATCAGAGGTGGAATTTAAGCTAGAAATTGAAGGAGAGGTGGAATAGGTGAATAATGATAATGGCAGTGAGGAGGAGGGGGCAGTGTCCACCTCCACCCATATACAGGACCTTTCTAACTTATTAATAAAAAGAATTAACGAATACTGACTGGACAGGTATTATGCCAGGTACTATGTGTGTTGAGCTAAGGCTATAAATACAATGAATAAAATAGCCTGCAAAGAAGTGGGAAAAGATGACATATATATATATAATATATATATATATATATATATATATATATATATATATATATATATAAGTTTACAGGGGAAACAGCAACTGGCACAAGAAACTTCCATGTCAGGGAATTCTCTTTTTCAACACAGGTTACTGGGGGAACTGGAAAGAGTTCATGTAGAAGGTGGTGTATTAGTATCATCCTGAAGGAAGAGAGGGGTTCTCTGAGACAGAGGTAAAAAGGGAATGCATTCTAAGAATGGAGGGCATTCAGGGTAAATGCATGGAAACTATGGAAACTGGAGATGCAGTGGAGAGAGAGAGACAGAGAGACAGAGAGATGGAGAGAGAGACAGAGACAGAGAGAGACAGAGAGACAGACAGAGAGACAGACAGACAGAGAGAGAGAGAGAGAGAGACAGAGAGAGAGAGAGAGCAGAGTTTGGCTGGAACACAGAATGTGGAAGGGGGAAATAATGTCAAGTGAAGTTAGAAAGAGGGATTAGGGAAAGGTTGAGAAGAGTTTTAAAAGCTAAACAAAGAATGTCATAATTGATCCTAATAGTAATAAGTTACAGGAGTTGTTGAGTGAGTAGAAGTGATTCAGTCAGTCAGATATACATTTAAGAAAAATCACTTTGGCAACAGTCTACTTAGAGGAAGCAGAGAGGTCACTGAGGAGGCTGGTAAAATCATCTAAGTGAGATGTATTGAGGGCCTGAACTAATATGGGAAAGAAGGGACTGAATACAAGAGACGTTGTGAGGAATAGAAATAGCAAATTGTGGCAACTGATTGGCTACGTGAGATGAGGGGAAATCGAGGATAATGCAGAAATAGTAACTTGGGAGAGAGGCAGGATGATGGGGGTAACTTCAACAGACAGTCAAGTTTGGAAGAAGAAAAGGTTTGGTGGTGGTGGGGAGAATATTGAGTTCAGATTTGGATATACTGAGTTTGAGATGTCCCTGAGACATCTTAATTGAAATGTCTATTAGATAATTAGTGATACAGTACTTAAGTGCAGCAGGGAGGCTGAGGAGGGATATATGGATCTAAGAATCATCTACATAGAGTTGATGGGCATATGCAGAGGAGCTTATGAGTCTAGGACAGAACCTTTGATAGCACTCACTGTTAAAAATGTGATATTAATGAGGTAAACGGCAATAGTCATACAGGCAGGAAAAGAGTAAGGATAGAGTAGGTGATAGAGTAGATGATAGATATAAAGAGAGTGAGATGCATAGATACATAGACAAATAGAAATAGAGAGATAGAGATAAATGGGTAGATAGATAAAAGGCCTGACTCACCTCAAAAAGGTTGGAATGAAAAGAGGAAAAAAATAGAGGCAGTGAGTGTAGACAGATGTTTTCAAGTCATTTACCTGGGAAAGGTAGGAGAGTTATAGGCTGATAGCTTGAAGAAAAAGTGGGGTTTAGTGAGGTTTTTTTAAGGGTCTAGGAAGACATTTTAAGCATGTTTAAAAGTAGAAATGAAAGAATTTAATAGATAGAAAGAAGCTGATAGCTTAAGGGAAAGACAAAAATCAAGGAGAGCAAAAACAAAAAGAAAAATATAAACCAATTTTCCTAATGAATATGGGTGCAAAATTTTTAAGTAAAATACTGACTTACAGAAATATATTACAAAGATCATATACTATGACCACAGTATATTTATACCAGAAATGTATGGCTAATTCAATATTAGGAAAACTATAAGCATAATTGACCATACCAATAACATAACCAACAAAAATAATATAATTATATCATTAGATATAGAAAAGGTTTTTTTGAGAAAAAACAATGTCTATTATTTAAAAAAAAGTAGAAAACATTGGAATAAGTGGAACTTTTCTTAAAATGATAAGCAGCATCTATTTAAAACCAAAACCAAGCATTATTTGTAGTGGGGATAAACAAATCTTTCCATTAAGATTAGGGGTGAAGCAAGGATGACCATTGCTATTCAATTTTGTACTAGAAATGCTAGTTATTTTCAGTAAAACATGAAAAACTGAGAGATTAAGCTCAGGCAAAGAAGAAACAAAACTATCACTTTTTGCAGATGACATGATGGCATACTTAAAGAATTCTAGAAAGTCAACTAAAAAAGTAGTTGAAATAATTAACAACTTTAGGAAAGTTGTAGGATATAAAACAAACCCACATGAATCATCAGCATTCCTATATATTACCAACAAAACCCAGAAGGAAGAGATATAAAGAGAAATTCCATTTAAAATAACTGGAGATGGTATAAAATACTTGGGAGTCTTATTTGCAAGGACACTCATAGGAACTATATGAACATAATTATAAAATACCTTTTGCACAAAGTAAGACAGATCTAAACAATTAGAGGAATATTCATTTCTCAGGGGTAGGCCAGACCAATATAATACAAATGATAATATTAGCCATATTAATTTATTTATTCAGTACCATACCAATCAAACTACCAAAGAATTATTTTATAGTGCTAGAAAAAAAAATAATAACTATATTTATCTGGAAGAACAAAAGGTCAAGGATATTAAGGGAATTAGTGAAAAAAATGTAAAGGAAGACAGTCTAGCAGTATCAGATTTAAAACTATATTATAAAACAATAATCATTAAAATGATCTGGTACTGGTTAAGAAAAAGAGTGATGGATCAATGATATAGATTAGGTGTACAATATACAGTACCAAGTGACCATAGTAATCTAATGTTTGATAAACCCCAAAATCTAAGCATTTGATTAAAAAAAAAGTTTGGAACTGAAAAGTAAAGTGGCAGAAACTAGACCAATATCTCACAATGTATACTAAGATTAGCACAAAATGGTTGCATAACTTAAACATAAAGGATGCTATAAACACATTAGGGGAACATAAGAAATTGCCTATCAAATCTATGAATAAGGGAAGAGTTCATGATTAAATAAGAGAGATTCATGAAAGATAAAATGGATAATTTTGATTATATCTAGAGTAAAAGGTTTTGACAGAATATAATACCCATTCCTAATTTTAAAAAAAGTAGAAAGCATAGAAATAAATGGAGCTTTTCTTAAAATGATAAGTAGCATCTATCTAAAACCAAAAGTAAGCATTATTTGTAATGGGGACAAATCAGATTGAAAATAAAAACCAAATTAAAATTTTAAAGACTTTGCATAAACAAAATCAATACAACCAATTAGAAGAAAAGCAGGAAACTGGGGAAAAAATAAATTTCTGTGTTAAAGATCTCATTTCTCAAATATAAAAAGAACTGAACAATATTTATAAAAATAGGAGTCATTCTCCCATTGTTAAATGGTCAAAGAATATGAATAGGCAGTTTTCAGAGAAGAAATCAAAGCTCTCAATCATCATGAGAAAAATGTTCTACATAGCTAATAATTATAAAATTCCAAATTAAAAGAACGACCTCATACCCATAAGATTATTTAAAATGTCAAAAAAGGAAAATGGCAAATGCTGGAGGGGATGTGGAAGAATAGGCCCACTAATAGATTTCTGGTGGAGCTGTAAACCAGGCCAAACATTCTGGAGAACTGATGGTCTCAAAATTCAGATGGAAGCATATTTTTATTTTTTCATTTTCCTTGCTTTTTTGAGAGGGTTATAGATATGTGGATATATGCAGTGTATGTTTTTATATGTATTATGGGTATCATATTTCTTGTCTTTGAAATAGGTGGGGGACAGAACTGGGGGAGGGAATTTTGAAATGAAGATAAAATATTCAATTATTTCTCAAAAAATAGGAGGGTGATCAAGGTTTCAATTTCCTCAGGAGGACTATGAAGAAAGAATGGGGGATGATATCAAGAGGTTTTGAGATGAAGAGAAAGAGAAAAGAAGGAGTTAACTTTGAAGAGCTTCAATTTGCTTAGTAAAGAGGCAAATTCCTTAGCTTGTAGAAGGCTGGGAGGTGCCATGGCCCCAGCCATGGAATGGAAAAGGTCAAGGAAGCTTGAGAACAGAAGATTAGTCAATTAGGGAGGGATAAAAGAATTGCCTTCTTACAATGAGGACCCAGATAAAGTTAGAAAATATGAACTTATAATGAACTGAGTCAGGATAATCCAGAGATTTACTCTAGCTCTAATTTATGTAGTGAGATAGTAGCCCAGAGTACTGAAGAATTAAATGACTTGCATAGTTGGTGCTGGCTGAACGACAATTTAAATCTAGGTCTTCCTAACTCTATATCTAATACTCTGTCCACTACGGCTTATTGCCCCAATAACCACAGATAAGACCTAGATAAGAAGCATGCCATCCCTTTTGGCTTGTTGGATACTAGAGTTGCACCAAAGATGCTTTCAATGACACTTTGGAGGCTGAGCTTACATCTCCAAATTTTTTAATCAATTACACAAAAGCAGCTATTTTGCCCACTTGTTCATTAGTCCATAAACACTGTATAAAATAGAAAGATTAGTAATGGGAGAGTAATTTCTCCCAGAACCACTTTTGATTGAATGCTATTAAAAAGATGATGATATCTCATCAAAAATGAGAAGAATGCGACGATAAAAAGAATTGGCATGAAGTTAACCAACAAATGTTGACAAAGAAGCACTGAACAAATGGCTGAATAAATTCATGGGGAATTTTGATTTGTGTGTTTGTGTGTATAAATGGACAGGTTTATGAGACAATTTAGGCCCAGATCACTGCACCAGAATTCCAGACAAGATATTTATCCTTAAGTAGCATGGGCTTGGTAATCAATGCAGATTATACAAAAAAACAGAAGAAACTGTTATAGTCTGCAAAATATTAGCACCAACAGAATTCCTAGCAAGATATGATATGGGGTTAGAATTATATCTCAAAAATGTACTATTTTTCATGGCCCAAGAGGTGAAAAATCCCCTTTTTACAAGTACAGACTTCAAAATATATTTTAGAACTCAACTAATACTTTATATTTTAGAACTCAACTAATAGGCCCCTGGAATTGTAGTATCATTACAGACAATAATTGTTTCCAAAATCACCCAGAAATGGCAATGCTGTATAAAAACTTACGAACAATATTTATAGTAGATGACACCATTCCAAATATGTATAATCTCAAAACTGCATGAAACAGTTTTCAAACTATAGAGACCTAGCAGAAGTTAAAGTTATGTAGCAACCATATAATTTCTATGTAGCAAATATGTAGCATATATATAATTTCTTTCATGCTGTTCATTACTGGACTTGTAGTGAGAATATTTTTAATAAGCCTTCAAAAGATGAGCTGACATTTTCATATTTTATTCAACTAATAAAGTAGTTATTTTGTGCAATATTCTGGAGAACATTAAATTTAAAAAGAATAATAACAGGAGAGGTTCTGTCCCAGGATCATTTCTATATGATCTTCATCAAGTAAGAAAGGGTGCAGCTAGCACAATGGATAGATCACCAGGCCTGGTCATGAGGACCTGGGTTTAAATCTAGCCTCAGATATGTCCTAGCTATGTGATCCTGGGTAAGTCACTTAACCCCAATTTCTTAAGTGACTTACCCCCAATTTCTCAGTCTTTGCCACATTTCTTAGAATTGTTGCTAGGACAGAATATAAGGATTTTTTTTAAGCAAGATGAAGAGAATGATTTTCTGATGAAGATGATAATTTTTGTAATAACAATAACAATAAAACATTCATTAAGTAGCAACTGATGTCAGACACTTTTGAAGAGACATGTAAAGACTTATTTAAATTGATGCAGAATGAAGTGAGCAGCAGACCAGAATAACAATTTTTACAATTACAATTATAAAAACCAATATTGAAATTATGAAGTAAAATGAGCAGAACCAAAAGAACATTATATACAGCAAAAGAAATATTGTTTGAAGAGTGACTTGTGTGTGTGTGTGTATATATATATATATATATATATATATATATATATATATATATATATATATATATAAGATTGGATTTAGTTATCTCCCAATTGTAACAATGAAGATACTTAGCTCTTTCTTTATTGTGAAGATAAAATTGTAATCTCCTGATTGTAACAATGAAGGTCTTTAGCTCTTCCTTTATAGTGAAGCTAGAATTGTAAACTACAATCTATTTTTAGATTTTTAACTACAAAATGGTGTTAAGTAACTACAAAAGGTGAACTTACCAAAAGAGGTGTTAAGTATTGGAGATAATCTAACCAGAGAAGGTGAGAACTAAAAAGTGGGCAGTCCTGGAGAAAAGTGTCTGCTGTGATTGGTAGATGTGAAAATTTAGGGGAGGTGACACAAGAGAAAAAGATCTTTAAAAAGAGGATGAAAAGGCCATGAGGGAGATTTGGGGATATTTGGGCATTTGGACATTTGGGCACTGACTCAGAGGAGCAACTGAAAGACAGACAACCAGACTTCTTTTTAGACTATCACCGTTGGTGAGTGAATGGCTGACTTAGTGGACCTTGCTTTTCTCTTCCCTTGACTGGGGCTTAGAAATTCTAACTGATATAGTGACACTGCATTTCTGGAGGCATAAAGCCTCCAGGTAAGGTCCATCTTCTTGAGACTCTCTTCCCATGTCTGGGACTGAGATTCTAATTGGTATCAGAAGAAGTCAGAGTTTTCTCTCTCTCTCTCATTCCTTAATATCTTCCTTCTATTGTAAATATTGTAAATAAACTATCATAAATTCCATTTATTTAGTAATTCATTTTGGGATTAGAAATTAAATCCCTGGTGACCACATAATTAAAATTATTATTTAAGTCTAATCACAATTAAAATTAACCATATATATATACACGTGTGTGTGGTTTATATACTATAGTGTAAAAGATTATATCATATAATGTCTATGTCCACATGTCTATGTCTATCCATATTCATCTTTCTCTCATTTTCTATCACCATCTTTATATCTATTACTATACCATTCATAGATATGTGTCTATACATTGACATCTAATATACTGATAATGAAATAATGTGTGTTATTTGATTACAAATATATATTACCAGATAAAACATTCATCCATTCAAATTTAAGAGATAGACAAGTTTAAAAAAGATGTTGCCATACCAATAATCATCATTTCCAAACTACATAGAATAAGAAACTTTCAAAACACAGAGACCTAGTTGAAGAAATCAAATGCTTGAGGTACGTAATCATTCTTGTCATCCTCTGTGCTACTGAATGGGTAAAAACATGTGTAGAGGATGACCTTACACTCACATACATTTATGCAATTACAAATGAAAGCTGTCATTTTATCCATTTGTGCAATAATTCACAGAATCTGAAATATAAAAGAATAATAGCAGTTTGTCATCAATCTTGGGACCATTTCTATTTAAACTACATGAAAGAAGATGTTATAAATATCTGGCATTTTTATTTCATGACAAGGTTTGCAAAACACTATTCATTTGATCAGAAAGCCAGGTAGAGAGAGGGAACAGAATTCTTCTAGGCAGAGGAATCTGAGCAAGTCATGGTGTCTAAGCAAGGCATGTTGTTGCAGGCCTCAGGAACAAAAGAAATTTTGTATAACTAAACTGGCAATTAAAGTGACATCTCCTTGAGGATAGGTACCATCACTTTTGTTCCTTATTTATGTACTATACAGAGCACATGAGAGTGAGGTCTGGGATTGGGATGGGAATTGGATAGGGGATGGGGCTCAGGATCTTCTCTCTGTTATTTGGCCATAGATTGCATCCCTGCTCCTCCCATACTAACTATATACTAACTGTACACATCTTCCCCTCTTCCCAACCCCATACTTAAATCCTGGGTCACCAGTTAATGGCCAAAAGAGGAAGAGCTTAGGAGGGTAATCTGGGCTTTGTGCAGGATGTCCTTACTGCTAGAGACATATCTGAGGACTTATAGGCTCAGTCACTTTCCTATGTAAAGGGCCACATTTTTAGTAATTTCTAATCATTGGAGGAACTCCAGACATCAGGAGCTAGTGTTGGTGACAGGTGGAAAGCATAATTTAGCTTAGACAAGGGGCAGCATGCAAAAGATTCATAATAGGAAAGAAAAGAAAAGAGCCCAGAAAAAATAAAGGAAGACCATTCTTGAAGAACAAAGAAATGGGAAAAGAAAAGAAAAAAATAAGTTCTGAGAAGCATACTTGATGTCCTACATAATTCATGTGTTTCTGCAAATTGTTCTCTTCTCCAAAGTGCACCATGCCCAAAGCTATTTAACCAAAAGACAATGCCAAGCCATGTTGCATCCTCTCCGATGATATGGCTGCAGTAGACAGATATCATTACATATACTTTGTTTTCAGGAAACACAAGCAAAGAGTGTTTTAGTTCCTAAAAAGTTGTTGTTAGTGGTGTTTTCTTCCAAGCCCAACATCTTCAGAAACTCATTTGCAGGCTAGCAATAATTGAACAGGATGCTTATTTTATAAGTTAATCCACAGCAATGGAGAATGTCTAAATCAGAAACATTTTTAAAAGTTTTAGCTATCCTTTTGATTAATTATATCAGTCACTTCCCAATATCCCATCTCCCAATATTTCTCTCTAGATAGCTGCCTTTTTGAAAGAAAAGCAATTTAATAAAATCATCTAGCACAGAGACAACTATGGCTCAGTGGTTAAGAGCACTGGGCTTGGAGTCAGGCAAATCTGAGTTCCAATTTGATCTCAGACACTTCTTGCTTTGTGCTCCTGGGAAGGTCACTTCACCTCTGATGACGTAACAAAAGAATTCAATGGAGAAGTAAATGGTAAATCATTCTAATATTTTTACCCCCAAACCCCATGGATAGCTATGGTCCTTTGGGTCACAAAACATTGGACACAAATGAGTGGCTGAATGACAACAACCAGCACAAGTGACCCTAATATATATATATATATATGAAGTCAAAGACAAAATGTCATACCAATGCAACAAACATATAAACTGTTAGAAATAAAATTTTCTGAAGACCATATCTTAATTTAGAATTACTTATTAAATAATAAAAAGCAGGCAAGAGGACAGCTAGGTGGATAGAGCACCAGGCCTGGAGTCAGGAGGTCCTGATTTCAAATCTGGACTCAGATATTCTCTAGCTGTGTGACCCTGGACAAGTCACTTAAACCCTTGGCCTTAGCCCTTCCTGCTCTTCTGTCTTGGACCAATACTTAGTATTGAGTCTAAGACAGAAGATAAAGGTTTAAAATAAAAAAAAAAAGCAAACCAGAGAAAGAAAAGGCACCAGCCACCTGTGGCGGGCCATTCCCTTCTGAGAGCCTGGATGCACATCTTCTCTCTCTGGATTCCCAGGGGGAAAGTCCCTACTTCCGCCCAGTATTCCAATTTATTCTCTTTTTGATGTCCCTTTCCCAATATGCTCTGAGTGGAGGACCTCCATCTCACTCTGGACCAAAGATGGGCCTTCCCTTTGCCAGGAGTCACAAGGCCTTTAGACTGTCAGCACAGTGAGCATGTCCTCTTTTCTCTGCTACAGGGTCTTAAGAGGCTTGTTTATAAATAAAAAGAGCTTTGTCTTCACTCATATACAGAAAGGGGGTGAGGGAAGAAGCAGATTATAGCTTCAATTTTAAGATTAAACTTTTTTTTCCTTTAGAATTCAAAAGTTGTCTTAGGGTGCCAAAACAGGGATACAAAACAGGATTTAATTTCCCCAATACACATGCATATGGATTTAGAAACACAATTAATAGTGGTATCCTAGGGTCAAAAAAATGAACAGTTAATGACTTTTCTTTTATTATTTTTTTACTTAAAATTTTTTAAAATTAATTAATTTAGATTATTTTCCCATGGTTACATGATTCATGTTCTTTCCCTCCCTCCCCTCACCCCCTCCCGTAGCCAATGAGCAATTCCACTGGGTTTTACATGTGTCATTGATTAAGACCTACTTCCATATTATTGATATTTGCACTAGGGTGATCATTTAGAGTTTACATCCCCAATCATATCCCCATCAACCCATGTGATCAAGCAATTGTTTTTCTTCTGTGTTTCTACTCCCACAGTTCTTTCTCTGGATGTGGATAGCATTTCTTTTATTTTAAATTATTGCCAAAGAGAAGTGTGGGGGAGATCTGGCTCTGGCACCTGTCTCCCAGGATGGTTGTGAGGATAAAATGAGACCATAGTTATAAAGCACTTTCAGATCTAAAAGCTCTCTATAAATATTAGTTGCTTTGACTATAATGATTATTATTGTCTCACTTACATTTCCTAGGCCTCAGTTTCCTAAACTGTAAAATGAGAGGTTTTGACCAGATGGACTCTTAGGTCCATCTAAAGCTATGCTATGACCTTGTGTTGTTCAGAATGGCTGGACCACTTTTCAGCTCCAGCAACAGTCTTCCTATGACTGTTCCCATTTATTTTCTTTAAAGGGGCTGTTAATAGCTCATGTTGTCAGGTTTTATTTCTGTTTAAGTTCTAACAATCAAAATTATGAGATGGGGAGTAGGAGGAGGATTTGGGGCCAGAAAGGGGGCATCTGATGACTCTTAAATGTTGGTAGATTCCAGAGGTATTGTGTCCTTTTAAATATAGTGGATTTTTTATTATATGTAAATTAAATGCATATTTAGAGTGGCTCATTAAAAACCATTCCCAACCTAATGAGCAAAACCCTAAGCTTTGGGCAATATTGTTGAGCCAGAAAAAGAGTTTCTGCTGATGGTCTTGTACATTTTAATCCATCCTGATAAATGGTTCTGAGAAAACATTGCTGACCTTCTGGAGGCAAAACCAGCAATGAGGAGGTAATGATGAATGACTAAGGAAAGGATTGCTTAATTCCTGAACATCACTTGTCATTCTTAGGTCATCAGTTAGCTACTTTGGAGGGGACTGAGGGCTGACAGTGTTATTTCCTTCTTTTGCCTATCATAGAACTAGGTCTGCAAGAAATCTCAGACTACATCCCATCTTATCCTCTTATTTTACAGATGAGGAAACTGTAGATCAGGGTGAATAAGTGACTTGCTCCCCTGCCCCCCACAAGACAACACAAATTATAAGTGTCAAAATCAGGCTTTGAACCCAGGTCTTTTGACTCCACAGGGATTAATTTTTGTCATTGAACCATGTTGTTTTCTTTTAGTCAATCTTTTGCCAAAATTGCTTCTACTTTCAACTGTGTCCCTACTGAGAACTTCAAAGAACTCTTGCTTTGGGAGAAGGCCATATTCATTGGTAGTAGAAGAGTTGAGAATAAAAGAAGACATCAAGGAAGCCATGTTCAGTCATGATCCAAATTGGAATCTAGTCTGAAGACAGTAAGCTCAGTAAGTAGAGTACAGGCATAGGGTATTGTCTCCAATATGGATGAGTTTGTTTGATTCAGCTTCCCAACCCTAGGATGATTATTATAGTTTCCTGACTATTGTCTGACACCCCACAAATTCATGCTTACAAAGTATGTATATCTGTGTGTGTGTGTGTGTGTGTGTGTGTGTGTGTGTGAGAGAGAGAGAGAGAGAGAGAGAGAGAGAGAGAGAGAGAGAGAGAGAGAGAGAGAAGTTGGTTCAGTGCATCCTTTCCCTGAGATATTATCCACAGTCAGCCAAAATTCTTTCTATTATTAGAGTTACATTGCTAAATACTTCTAGCCATCAATTTCCTCTTGAAATGTAATATTTTTGCTCCAAATCTTCTTTATTAAAATCCTCCTCATTACCTCAATACGAAGCAGAGGTGATTTTGATTCCTTAAATCATATGCCAGAGGTACAAAAATTCAGACTGGTCCTACCAAGCTGGCAAGATGAATCTTCAAATACAAACCTGATGACATATAGAATGTTTGGTGTTTGATGCCCAGCCAAGTTAAGTACCATCACAGGACTCAGAGTTGGAAGAGGTCTCTAAGATATTCTTGAATATTCTAGATATTCCAGATAAGGAGACTGAAATTCAGAGCATTTAACTGATTTGCCCAAAGTTTCATTGAAACAAAGTCTAGATTCAAATCCAGATGATTTGACTTTGAAGTCATCACTTTCCACCATATCACATATTATCTGTGGCATGTGTTTGTCTCCTTGTCTCCCCAACTAAAATGGATTCTCCTTGAGAGCAGTATATATCCCTTTGGTTCCTTATTAATGCACAATCTTCCAGACTTGATTGAGTGCTAGAGCTGGCCACAGAACAATGATTGCCTATTAAGCCTCAATCATGGATTCCCTGAGGAGATACTATTGCTGTTTCTAGTAAGAAAGTATACTTTTCTTAGTGGGTGGGCCTATCATAATGAGGGAAGATACAGAACACTTGAACTAAACAACTCTAACTGGGTACTCCAAAATACCAGCGAGTGGGCAGTGCAACCTGGTCCAAAAAGAGGAAAAGATAGGTAAAATAAGACTATATCCAACAGCTGAGATAGTGCCATATCACAAGTTAAAACAAAGACCTAAAATTTTCTATTTTTAACATTTGGAAGTGAATCATTCACTGGTGTAAACAGAGAAAAGGAGAGCCAGAATGGTGTAGTGGAGTCAGGAAGATAGGAAGATCTTATGTTCCCATCCCATATTTGATGCATACTATTTGTGTGACCCTGGGCAAGTCTTTTTAGCCTCTCACTGAACTAGACCACTGGTATCAAATTCAAATAGAAATCAGGGCCTCTAATTAGGATCTGTGCTGGCTACATATTGACTTAAAAAAACTCATATTCATATTACCTATATTTTATTATATTATTATTTTGTTATATTTTACAATTACATAAAAAACCCTTATCTTTTAGTATCAATTTTAAGCAGAGGATCAGCAAGGGGTAGGCAATTAAGGTTGTTACTTGCCCGGGATCATACAGCAAGGAAATATCTGAGACTAAATTTGAACCCAGGATCTCTTATCCCTAGGGCTGGCTCTGTATCCACTGTGCCACCTAGCTGCTCTTCCCAATTCCTTTTTTAAAAACCCTTATATTCTATCTTAGAATCAATACTGTGTTTTGGTAACAAGGCAGAAGAGCGGTAAGGGCTAGGCAATGGAGGTTGTGACTTGCCCAGGGTCATATAGCTAGGAAGTGCTTGAGGCCAAATTTGAACCCAAGACCTCCAATTTCTAGGCTTGACTTTCTATCCATTGAGCCACTTAGCTGCCCCTATTCCAACTGCATTTTAATCTAGTTCTGACTTCACTCCCCAGTTTTGTGCCCATTTCTGACACCTCTGCCTGAGATGTCTAAGACTAAATTGCAGAGGTGCCAACCTGCATCAGTAGAAGGAGTTTGTTCATTTAGAGTTCTATATATCACTGAAATCTTAGATCCAAGCCCTATTCCTAACAGAAAATGAAACAAAATAAAACATCTAAAAGACAATTTCGTAAACCCTCTTTCCTGTTTCTTCATATCTCTTCTGGAGAGTACTCAGGTTCTTGATAGAAGCTCCCATTTAATCAGTCTTTAAGGACCAAGGACAAGCACTGAACACTCACCTAAGGGTTAACTGGAACGTTATGGTTATGATGACATCTGAAAGCATTTTGATCTGTGTTGATAGATGGGAGGGAGGACAGGGTACTCCTACCTGCCCCAAATCATGGATCTTGAAAGGTAACAAAGTCTTGAGCTACTTAGCTAGCCCATATGTTCAAAAGTTGTTCAATGAAGTGAACGCAACAAAAAAGGAGACTTGTCTTCTTCCCAACATTTTTAAAAAGGGAATACAGAATAGAACTTTCATTTCTCTATTCATTGCTTATAAATAAGTAGCCAGGGAGAGCAGAAGACCATCCCATATATTATGCACAAATATTATATTGATATCAGAAACTTTCTTCACTCTTGTCATTTCCTGATGACACTCCTCTTTTTTTCCAGCTGGGTAAGTGATATAGGACTAAAAAATAGGATCTTCCAAACCCTGTGGGGGCTTGTTTAGTCATTTTCAGTCATTTTTGTGACCCCATTTGGGGTTTTCTTGGCAAAGATACTAGAGTGGTTTGCCATTTCCTTCTCCAGCTCATTTTGCAGATGATGATACTCTGAGGTCTACATGGTTAAATAACTTGCTCAGTTACACCCAGCTAGTGAATGCCTGAGGCTGGATTTGAACTCAGAAAGATGAGTCTTCCTGACTCCAGACTTGGCACTCTATCCACTACACCACCTAGCTGTCACAAGGGGGCTGTAGAAGGGGTTGTACTACTTGTTCTTCTAGTACTTCAGTTTTATTGTAAAGATTAAAATAGTTTGCAAACTTGATGTAAATGTGTTTATTCCTAGTCTTTCTTTAGACTCGTATAATTTCTCAGCTATTACTGTTGCTATTATTTTGATGGTTCATGCGATTTCATTGGCAGAGAACTTTTCCATGCATTCTCTTCAATTGAGAGTTGCCTGAGACACGTTAGGTGACTTTTCCTCCATCACTTAGAATTAGTTTGTGTCACTGTCAGGATTTGAACCTAGATCTTTCTGACTCTAAGACCAATCTCTATTGAGTCACATTTCCTCTATTAAACTAATTACTTCTACTAATTTGAGGCAAACCGAATTAAGTGATTTGCCCAGGAAGATGAGTCTTACAGACTCCAGGCTCAGCACTGTATCATTTAGCAGGATCCGGGATGTGCTTAGAACTTGGGCAGACATCAGAGATGCCAAGATTATTTACTGCATCCTGGACCATCGCCACTTGTCCTAACTTTAGCCCTGCCACTGGACTTGGATGATTCTGGAAGAGAGAGTGAGGCTGATGACTTTGTGCAACTCTGCCTCACTTAAATCTAATTCATCCATAAGTCAAGACTGCACCCTGTGAAATGTCATTGGTCCGTTTCGAAAATGAAGGACAAACAACAGCTACTGATTAATATCAATATATTTATTATAATTATTTAGAAACATCAATGATTTTTTAAATCAAATTTCATTAATATAAATGGTAATTCATTAATTAACAATGGATTTCACTCCACTTTTTGCTTAAATCTTTCTTAATTTCAAATTGCCAGGTAATTCATCCCACAGCTAGTTTCAACATAGTAGCAAGAGTTCTGGATTTGGAGTCAGACAGCTTGGGTTTAAATCCCAACTCCACTACGTATTACCTGTATGACCCTGGCCAAATCAGCATAACCTCTTTGGGTTTTAGACTCCTTAACTTAAAAAAGAAAAAATTTCTACTCAGGGATCTCGTCAGAGACTTTGAGATGTAGATTCTTAGTTTTTCCTCCTCTTTCCCACCTCCTCTGAGCTATCAGCACAAAGTTATTTTAAATCACAAGACACTCTTAAAACAAAATCTATGGAATTACAATCACTGTTGTCCCTAATACCCTCACTTTCCACCCATTTTGACAGCAATAAAAGTAACAAGGAAAATTATTTCACCATCTGCTGCAAAATATGTTCTATGTTCCCTAGACCTGCTATTTTCAAAGGTGATTGGTTTACTTTTGAGATGGTTGTTTTTTTTTTATAAATGACAACCAGACAGTTCTCTTTGTATGTAAAGTTAATAACAAAAACCTCATGGTTATAGGGCTATGAAGAGTAGTTCCCCCCAGATCTCCCACTGGTGGGGATGGTATTTCATTGAACTTTCCATGCCTTTTCATGCATTCTTTCTTGCCACCCATAGCTTTAGTAAAAGTATTATTTGTGGTCACAAGAGAAGTGCAATGTAGAAAGGCAAATGGGCTGGCACTCCAGAGACATAGGTTCTATCACTAATTTTCTGCATGACAGGCCATTCTTTTTGGCTTTTAGTTTCCTTATCTATTAAATAAAGGGGTAGGTCATTTGATGCCTAAAACCCATCTGGGCCAGCTAGATGGCACAGTGGTTAAAGTGCTAGGCCTGGAATAAGACTCATCTTTCTGTGTTTAAATCTGGCCCCAGATACTTACTAGCTGTATGACCCTAGGAAAGTCACCTAACCCTGTTTGCTTCAGTTCCTCTTGTTCAAAATAAACTAGAGAACGAATGGCAAACTACTCCAGTATCTTGATCAAGAAAATCCTAAATGGGGTAATGAAGAATCAGACACAACTGAAAATGACTGAACGACAAATCAGCAATGATCTATTTTGCCTAGTCTAGGCTGGATTCCCTTTTAGGAGGCAGAGATGAGGTCCTCTGAATGTGAGGCTTAAACTACTGTCATGGCTTCCTTATCTCCTGAACCATAAAGAGTTCAGCCTAAGGGAAACTGTAGCCAAGGGAAGCAAATGCAGAATTTCCACTGTCATTCTAGCTCAGTATTTCTGCTGTGGTCATTGAAAAGATGGAGTGTAATTCTTTGGGCAGCCTTATTCACAAAGTCAACCACTGTTGGGGCTATCTAATCCAATAGACATTTATTAAACACCTACTATATGCCAGGCACTGGGGGCAATAGCAAGCTCCTAGCTAGAATGCTTTAACTTGAGAAGCTCATAAAATGATTTTGCCTTACCAATTCAATCCACTAGAGACCCCATTTGAGGAACTGTCATTTGTCTTTCTTTAAGTGGCAAAGATAGTGCTTTCTTCACACCTGGTCCTAGGAAGATTATTCCCTCTGAAGAACTGAATTGATGCTTCCTACTGCCCCTGCCTCACCCAAAACCCTCCTCTAACTCCAGTGACCAGGGTGTCAGAAGCAATTAGATCTTGCCCTTTGGGCAGCATCCCACCTGAGCGACAACAGGCTTTAGTTATGCACTCCTAGCCATGCATAGGCCTGGGCAGATCAACCTAGTGACTGTTCTGCCTCGTTTCAGCTCTACAGAACATGATTTCCCTTGGGGTTCCCCCTTCCCTGTCTCCCTTTGTGCACTGTCTCCCCCATTAGAACACGCCCTCTTTGTTTTGCTTGAATTTGGACATTTTTTTAAAAAAAGGTTTTGTTTATCTCTTTCTTTTTCAATTGGGGTGAGGGGACAAGTGAGGTAAGGAAATAAATGCTTATTAATTGAAAGTAAATTTAATTTTAAAAATGCTTGCTCACTGATCATTTCACTTGTGACTCATAAGATTTCCATGTAAACTTCTTCTCCAGTGTTCTATTTTTTTCAGTATGAAAATTCACTCAACCTTTGGCCCTTCTACCAAGAAATTGCTGTATGACTTCAGGCAAATCATTTTACCTCCAGGATATTAGTATTCTCATCTCTAAAATGAAGAGGGTGTATTAAATGATAACAATGGTGCTTTCCAGACATTCTGAGCTCTGCCCAGCTACCCGCCTAGCAATTTTCTTTCATTTTATTGGAAGCATCAAAATGTTGACATCATGTTTTAAGCACTACTACTCTCTGGAATACAAACACAAGAGACAGATCAATGCAATCTTCAACCCAAATCCCAGTTTTGGATGGAAGAGGGCAGGAAGGCCAAAGATCTTCAGTGCCTTACTGGAGGACCAAAGAAAGTTCCAGTCTAAACTTTGGGTTTCTACATTCGGTCCCCTCCACTTTTCTTCTCTGATTGTCCTTCGGTTCCAGGGGCAACTGTGCAGATTCTTCTCAAGTGAACTTGGCAAGATGGATGGGTCCAATTTTGAAAACACAGCAATAATCACAAGGTTGTGACTCCTGAGTGATTTCAGTGGCTGTGCTTTTGGTACCAACTAACTAATTAACATTAAACAAATAGTCTCAGCTGGAACCTAGAGGAATAACAGCAGCTTAGGAATTTGTCTGGGCTCCCCACAACATCCGACTTTGTTTCTCTTCGCAGTTCCATTAACCTTTATGAACGTGACTCCTGTGCCTTCTCTAACAGAAACAGATACCAGAGCGTGTCCAACATTTAAGCTATTCAGGATTGTCTGATTTTTAAATTGGCACCTCGGGGTCTGGAAGTCTGTTTTCTCTAACTAGGCCTTCTTTCTACCTTGTTGGCATCACTCATACGTGCCTTATAAGAACAATAGCAATAATATGTAGGGCCTGTGGATTTCCCAAACGTTTTACACATACCAGTGAGATCCCAGCAAGCCATTATTAGGCAGATATCATGGTGCATGGGACAGAATGCTGTGTTGAAAATCTAAGGAATTAAGTTTGATTCCTGGCTCTGACTCTTTAAATTGAGCTCAATTCAACATTAATTCTGTCAACCCACTATCTTCTCTATCGTCTGACCCCATCTGATAAGAGACAAACTGAGTGAAAGACACTAAAATTGAGGAAGCCGCCAAGGATATTTGAACATATTATTGTCAGTAGAATGTGCATGCATGTGAGAACCCCTCTCTTAAGGAGAGGAGTCTATTAGACATAGAAATTAGCCAGATTCTTTTACTGTGTGAAAGATGAGGGAGAGAAAAAAAAAAGCACAAGATTATTGTTTGAGGGACAGGTGAAACAGCAAATTCTTGGCAGTAGCTGCTTGGAGTGACTTTTGGGGTCTGGAGGAGATAGGTTGATAACAGTTATCTTATCTGGAAATCTCTGGAGTGCTTCCGGATGAGATAATGATCCTCTTATCAGAAAAGGTTCCTCGAATTGTTCCCAGTCCAGGCCCAGTTGGTGCAGTTAGGGGAGGGTTAGGTTGATAGGTTCCAGGTTCTCAAGCTTAGACTGTAGTCACAAAGGATTATTGTTAATATATCAGAAACCCCTGAAAAAATGGAGGCTCAAGCAAATACAACCAATTATTATAGTCAACATTCTTTTCACTTTCTCAAATCAAAATCATGGAATCTCAGAGTTGGAAGAGACTTCGAAGAACTTCTTGTCCCACTGAACAAAAATCCTCTTCATAAAAACAACAAATAGCAATAACAAAAATAATGGCAATTATTCAGCACTTTAAAAGTTTGCAAAGTGCTTTATAAATATATATATATATATATATATATTACTTTATCCTCATAACAACTCTGTGGGGTAGGTGCTGTTATGATCTCCACTTTAGAGATGAGGAAACTGAGGCAGAGAGAAGTTAAAATACTTTCCCAGGGTCACACAGTCAGTAAATATCTGAGACCAAATTTTGTACTTAGATCTTCCTAACTTTGAATCCAGTACTTCATATAATGAACCACCTGGATGCCTCAATAAATAAATTTATATGTATATAAATATATAAAACAATTTGTGCTTGAAGAACTAGAATTAGGGGATACCTACTACATACTGAGGTTGCCCATTCCACTTTTGGACAGTCCTTACTGTTAGGAAGTTTTTCTTTATTTTAACCCTAAATTCGCCTCTGCTATTTCTTTCTTGACAATAGTGTTGCTCTCTGGGGCCAACCAGGAGAGTCTTTTCTACATGACAGTCCTATGTATGCATTGGGAAAAGGAGATCATGTCTGCCCCTACTCCCACCTCCCAGGGTCCTCTTCTAGTTTCTTCAACCAATGCTCATATAGTATGAATTTGTGACTACATTGTTTTGATTCTTCTCTTTTGAATTCTCCCCATCTTATCAATGTGTTTACTAAGATTCTTATCTCCAGACCTGGACATGATACTGCAGGCATGGCATGATGAGAGCAGAATACAGTTCTCTCACATTCCTATTTCTGAACACTATGGCTTTCTCATTATAGCTCAAGATTATATTCGCTTGTTCAGCTTTAAAATACTAAACTGATAATCATCTACTATATGTAAAGTAAGAGGAAAGTCATGGAAAAGTTGACAAAGAATTGGACTTCAAGCAAGGAAGACCTGAGTTCTAGTCTTGCTTTTAACACATTTTTTTCATAATTCAAGAATCTTTTTTAAAATCATTTATGCTGTGAATTCATAGAAGACTGGTCCCAACAGCTCAGGTTCCCTGCCATTGGTTGTAACAAAGTGTGCTTCTTTGGGTGGAGCAGGGCTGACATTTCAGTTGAACCCAGGGGCCTTTTTCTTTAGCTTCCTTTTTTTGATCATTCTGACACACATCTGGCCGTGTGACCCCAGGGAAGTCATTTAACCAGCCTGCTCTCTAAGATTGGAAGGTGATAATCCTCATTGCTACATAGAGGACATTTCCTACCCTGAGATTTCCTTTCATCAGTGAAATTACAGATTCAGTTCTTATTTCTTATTGCAAGGAACTGTGCTAGATACCAGGGATTCAAAAACACAAAAGAAATAATTCTTCTTCCTAAGAAGATTACATCCTATTTTATTTGTAAGTAATATTTTGTTTTCCCCAATTACACGTACACTTTTTAACATCTGCTTTCTAACATTTTGAGATCTAAATTCTCTCTCCAACTTTCTCTTCCCTGACTCATTCAGACAGTAAGCAATTTGATCTAGGTTATACATGTGAAGAAGCATATATTCTACTGAAGGTGGCTACAATATTTACTCAGAGAAATAAATACAAAGTAATTTCAAGAGGGAGTATGAACAAATGGGGAAATAAAGAAAGGCTTTGTGGCAACTCCAAAGAACTCCTGGTATAAAAAATGTTCTCCACCTCCAGATAAAGAATTGATGGACTCAGTGTACAGATTGAAGCATTCTTGTTGCCTTTATTTTTCTTACCTTTTTTATTTGTTTGTTTGTTTTTTGGAACATGGCTAATGTGGAAATATGTTTTTTCATGATTGTATATGTATAATGAGTATAATATTTCTTGCTTTCTCAGTGGAAGAGGGGGCAGAGGAAAGGAGAGAATGTGGGAATGAAAATAAAAATTAAATTTCAATGAATTTAGAAAGAAGGCTGTATATAAAAGGCAATATAAGATCTATACTTTGGAAGGAAAAGTAGGGTTTTTTTTGGGGGGAAGGAAACCAAGGGTTTTATGAAGCAGAGGAAGTGGGTGTGCTGCCAAAATATAGAGAGTTCTTTTGCAATAGCTCAAAGATGGGAAATGCATAAAGGGAACAGCTAAGAGACCAGTCTGACTGAAAGGGAGAATGCACAAAAGAAAGTAATAAGAAATAAGACTTGAAAAGTAGAAAGGAGTTCTATTGTGGAGGGCTTTGAGAGTTATGTATTTAATGTTTGAGGCAATGGCTGGTGGTCTAACATGATCATTTCTGTGTTTTAGATATGACTATTATTTAGAAATGAATACAAATTAGCCATCTGGATGAATGACAGATCAGAGAGGGGAAGAGATAGGAAGTTGGTTGCATTTGTGACACTTGAGCAAGTCACAGCTTCTCTGGACCTCAGTTTCTTTACCTGTAAGATGAGAGAGTTGGACTGGATTTTTCAATGTCTCTTCTGTCTTAAAATCTAGAATCCTATCATTGATGCTGTGATCCCCTCTAATGCTCTTACAGAGATGCTGACCTACTGTGGTTAGTATGGACTTCAATATTTAAAAGATCTGTGATCTCATGGCATTGTCTTGATCCATTCATGACTTCTCATCCTAGACAATTCTCATGAATATTCTACTATAGATGTTCTCCCATAGATGATCAGTTCAGTGATGTTCAAAAAGATGTCCTTTAGGGGCAGTTAGGTGGCTCAGTGGAAAGAGAGATAGGCTTGGACATGAGAAGTCCTGGGTTCAAATGTGACCTCAGAAACTTCCTAACTATGTGATCCTGGGCAAATCATTTTAACTCCCATTGCCTAGACCTTACCCCTCTTCTGCCTTGGGACAGACATTCAGTATTGATTCTAAGACAGAAGCAAGGTTTGTTGTTTTGTTGTTTTAAAGAACTTCCTTTAGGTCTTTTTACATTTTCTGGATACCTGTGCAGTGCTCAAGCTATTGCTTCAGCCATGCATTTGCCACAGATCCAGCCCTCTTCATTTTCCAATAATGTATTTTCTTTTTATTCATTATATTCTCTATGCCTGGAAACATAGTATGGTGGAATGGATGAAATTGGTCTTGGAGTCAGGAAGACCTGGCTCATGTCCTGCCTCTGAAACATACTGGTTATGTGACCCTGAGCAAGCCAGCCATTTACCCTCAAAGGGCCCTAATCAACTCTCTAAGACAGTGGTTCTCAACCTTTCTAATGCCGTGACCCCGCAATACAGTTCCTCATGTTGTGGTGACCCCAAACCAAACAATTATTTTGGTGGCTACTTCAAAACTCTAATTTTGCTAGTTATGATTCGGAATGTAAATACCTGATATGCATTATGTATTCTCATTGCTACAAATTGAGAGGTTGAGAACCGCTGCGCTAAGATAATACTTGACAGAGTAGGTGCCAAGTAGCATTGGCACAAAGGATTTCCTCACCAGAAGTTTCCCTGCACCAATGAAATTGCAGGTTCACTAAAAAACAAAAACAAACAAAACCACAAACCAAAATCAAACCTTTTTCTATGCCAGTTTGTCTATGTAGGTGATCTTTAGAGACATACTGCTGCCTACTTACACCTAGCACTTACCTTCCCATTGACATTTCCATTACAATCACCTGTAATTGACCCATATATATGCTCAGGTGAGTAACAGTGATGACTTTTTCTTCTTTTAAAATATTTATAGGAATGATATACACATGTATCTTAGGAATTAACATGCTCTGAAGTTTTCAGTGGCTCCATATGGCCTCTAAGACAAAATGAAAACTCCTCAATATGGCATTTAAAAACATCCAGAGTCTGGCTCCTACCAGGCATTTTGTATCATCTCCCTTCACTTTATCTCTTCGTAGAACGTCTCCCTGCATGTGACATTCCCTCTCCTCTCTCTGTGTGTTTGCTCAAGCTGTCCTTCATGTTCTTTACTTACTCCCCTCCAATTCTAAAAGCCTTAGCTTTTTTTGAGGTTTAGATTATGCATCAAGCAGTCTATCAATAAACATTTGTCATACATTTATTATGTGTCCGGCACTATTCTAAACACAGGAGAAAGGAAGGCACAAATGAAATCATCCTTGACTTCAGGAAGCTTTCATTCTAATATAGGGAGACATCATGTATCTATAGAATTACTTTTTTTGCTTTTTGTTCAGTCATTTTCAGTCATGTCCACCCGACTTTCTATAACCTTATTTGCAGTTTCGTTTCTTTTCTTTTCTTTTCTTTTCTTTTCTTTTCTTTTCTTTTCTTTTCTTTTCTTTTCTTTTCTTTTCTTTTCTTTTCTTTTCTTTTCTTTTCTCTTCTCTTCTCTTCTTTTCTTTTCCTTTTTTTTCTTTTCTTCCTTTTCTTTTCTTTTTTTAACCTTTACCTTAACCTGGTAATGGCTAGGCAGTGGAGGTTAAGTCACTTGCTAGTGGGTTAATACCCCACAGCTAGGAAGTATCTGAGATCACATTTGAATCTAGGACCTCCCATCTATAGACCTGGTTCTCAATCCATTGAGCCATCTAGCTTCATCCTTTTGGCAAAGATACTAGAACTGTCTATCATTTCTTTCTCTAGCTCATTTTATAGATGAGGAACTGAGGCAAAGAGGATTAAGTGGCTTGCCCTGGGTCACACATCTAGTAAGCATCTGAGTCCAGATTTGAATTCATAAAGGTGAGTGTTCCTGATTCTAAGTTTAGGGCTCTATACATTGTGCCCTCTATCTGCCCTAATTACTTACATAGAATCACAGAACTTATGAGATGACAGGGATGCCAGCAGCTATCTAGTCCAACTCCTCCTATCCTTTGCTTGAAGACTCCCAAGAAGAGAACCCCTGCCATCACTGCAAGCAGTCCATTCTCCAGAATATATACAAAATGAATACACAATAGTTTGGGGAGGGAGTGCACTAGCAACTTAGATGACCAGGGAAGATTTCCTGAAGGAGGTGGTTCTTGAGCCTCTCCTACTCTCATTGGTTGTTGGTACTCTCTACCACCTCAATTACTTTGTATTTACTTATCTTTGTACTTATGGTAGCCACCTAGTAGAAAGTAAGCTTCTTGAAGGCAAGGATTTTCATTTCTGTCTTTGAATTTCCAGTGTCTGTTCAGTGCCTTTAATATATTAGGCATGTAATGAGCTTTTGTTGAATTCAATGAGAATTTGTTGAACCAATGGTATCATTGATGAAACTATGTCAAAGAAGATATCTTTTTAGGAACACAAGTGTCTGAAAGGAACAGTGAATAATGTCCTGTTGTTTGTGAATTGCAAAAAACAATACAACAAACAAAACAAAAAAGCAATGGATTCAGTGGGATAAAATTCAGCCTTAAATCTCTCCTCTTTCCATCACAAAGTCTACAGTGCATATCACACAAGATTCCTTGATAAATGCAAATGATTCTTGATAATGAGAACTCTTTTCCAAGACACTGACTAATAATAAGTGAGGCATGAAACAGGGCATATATTTATGACTTTAATGGAGGATAACCTGTGCAAGATCAAATGAAAGATTTCCTATAGATGTTGTCATTCAGTCATATCCAACTCTTCATGACTAAATGAACCAAAAGTACTGGCCAAGTCTTTTCATACTCCACTATCTCTGGAAATCTGTCCAAGTTCATTTTATTGTTTTTTTTTATGTTAAGCTTATTTTTCCTAATATCTACATAGTAAATTCCATCCAGAAGTGTCCCAGTCCCTCCCTGTATCACAGAAGATACCGTCTGGGGAACCAACATGTACATATAAATTGTCTTTCATATTTTGCCTTTCTGTTTCCTTTCTGGAGGTAACATTCACAGTTTATTCTTTCAGCATTAATTCTCTGGCTGTATATTATGTCCTCCTGGTTCTACTCATTTCACGGTTCATTATCTCATGTAATTCTTTCCAAGTTGTTTTTTTTAATCAGTCTACTCATCACTTTTTTGGTTCAGTAGTAGTCCATCACAATCAATGCTACAAATTGTTTAGCTATTTCCCCAACTGATGGACATCCCCTCAGTTTCCAATTCTTTGCCACCACAAAGATCACTGCTATTAAATATTTTGGAACACATGGATTCTTTTCCTTATTCCCTGATCTCCTTGGGAAACTTAACCAGAAATGGTATTGCTAGGTCTCAGGGTATACACAGTTTTATAATTGTAATTCTAATTGTTCTCCAAGATGATTGGATTAGCTCACAGCTCCACCAACAGTGTATTAATGTCCCCATTTTCTCACAACCCCCCAACATTTGTTATTTTGTTCTTTTGTCACTTTAAATAGTTTGAGGGGCATGAGGTAATATCACAGAGTTATTTTGGTTTGCATTTCTCTAATCAGTAGTGACTTAGAGCACTTTTCATATCTCCATATTTAGCTTTGATTTCTTCATTTGAAAATTGTCTCTTAATATCTTTTGACCATTTATCAATTTGATGATAGCTCTTATTCTCATAGACTTGACATTTTCTATATATTTTAGATATGAAATGTCTATCTGAGAGGCTGTTTATAATTTTTTCTCCAATTTTCTGCTTTCCTTTAAATCTTGACAGCATTTGTTTTACTACAAACTTTTTCAATTTAATATATTTCAAAATTATTCATTTTACATTTCACAATGTTTTCCATCTCTTATTGACTAAAAAATTCCTCTACTCTTCAAAACAAAAAACTTATCTTAGTTAATGATGTAAGATATTGGACTATACCTAATTTCTACAAAGCTAGCTTCCAGTTGTTCCAGCAATTTTTACCAAATAGTTATTTATTATAAAAAAAAGATCTAAGATTTTGTCAAATACAAGATTACTACAATTTTTTACTGCTGTTTGTTGTTTATCTGTTCTGTTCCACTCATCTATGTTTATCATTTCCATGACACTATCTATCTATCTCAACTTTTGCCATCCCCTTCTCCTTTTGCCTTCAATAATTCCCAACATCAGGGTCTTTCCCAATGAGTCCTGTCTTCTCATTATATAAGGAGGTCCTAAAATCCTTCTTTTTGAAATTGAAGGGCAACTAGATAGGATCGTAAATAGAATTCCAGTCCTGGTGATGGGAGGGCATAGCTTCAAATTTGGCTTCAGAAATTTCCTAGCTGAATAACCCTGGGCAAGTTAATTAACCTCAATTGCCTAGCCCCTGCTGCTCTTCTGTCTTAGACTTGATACTAAGATAAAAGGTAAGAGTTTTTTTTAAACCCTTACCTTCTGTCTTAGAATCATTACTGTGTATTGGTTTTAAGGCAGAAGAGTGGTATGGGCTAAGTAATAGGTATTAAGTGATTTGTACAGGGTCCCAAAACTAGGAAGTATCTGAGGTCAGATTTGAACCTAGCACCTCCCTTTTGTAGGCCTGACTCTCATTCCACTGAGCTACCCAGCTGTCCTCTAAGAGTTGTTTTTTTTAAGAGAGAAGAAAGAAAGAAAGAAAGAAAGAAAGAAAGAAAGAAAGAAAGAAAGAAAGAAAGAAAGAAAGAAAGAAAGAAAGAAAGAAAGAAAGAAAGAAAGAAAGAAAGAAAGAAAGAAAGAAAAGAAGAAAATGATATTGTGTTAATTTCATCAAACCATAGGACCACTTCAATAAGATCCATGATTATTCCAAAGAATGGGGCCCAAAAAATCTTTGTAGGAAAAACTAAATGTATGAAAAAATGTATAATGCTCTGGCTGTAACATGCAAGCAGATAACCAATCCACAGAACTAGGTGACATAGTGGATAGAGTAGATAGTGTCTGGACATAGGCAGACATGCTAACTATGTGACCCTGGGGAAGTCATTTAACCTCTTCTTGTCTCAGATTCCTCATCTATAAAACAAGAATAATAACAGTTCCTACTTCATGGGGTTCTCATGAGGATTAAAGGAAATAATAATTATAAAGTGCCTAAGAGCTATATAATTGATAGCAATTATTGAGTTGAATTTATTTGCATTTATTTGCATTCATGTCATAAAAATCACACTTTTTGTGAAGTACCTCTATCTAGAGTCTTCCTTGATTTATGAGGATCATAACTCTTTTATATGTGTCTTAACCCTCAGACCAGCTGTGAAGTGTACCAAAGAAATCTCAGCTTCTCAGGATGCACAGACTTTGACTTCATGACAAGATAGGTTTCTTGTCAGGATGCAATGAGCAGTTCAGGCCCAGAGCAGCGTTCTCAAAAGGTGGTAGGAGATGTCTTGTTTAGTAACTGTAGAAGTTCTAGGTTTTTCCTTTCCTGTTCCTTGGGAACACACTGAGCCCCAACTGCAAGTGGTAATAAATAAAGACTGCTGGCATGATAACATTCCCTTCTCCAGAGTGATATGCCCTTCTCTGGTATTGATGGGGCTGCATATCCCTTAGCAAGCTTAGATGGAAAAGTATTAACAGTGTAAAGTAACTCTCTTTGGGGGCTTTATTGATTTTTATTTCACAGGAGAACCTCTTATAAAGTACCTTAGAGAGAGGCTTAAGACAAGAAGATTTTTTTTCATTTCTTTATTGTCATGCAAAACACACTTCCCTATTGGTCATTGTTGTAAGAGTAAATTCATACACAACCAAAATCCCCAAATAAAACCAAAGATACACTGATATGAAAGATGACTCCAGCAGTTCTTTCTCTGGAGATCAATAGCATTCCCTATCAGAAGTCTTTCAGGATTTTCCCAGATCAGTGTATTACTGAGAGTAGCCATGTTTCCACAGATAATCATTGTCTAATATTGCTGTTACTTTCTACAATGTTCTCTCACTTCTGCTAATTTCACTCTGTATCAGTTCATGTAGGTCTTTTCAGCTTTTTCTGAAATCATCTTGCTTATCATTTCTAATAGCAAAAATAGTATTCCATTACCAACATGTACAATAGTTTGTTCAATCATTCCCCAACTGATGAACATCTCTTCAATGTCCAATTCTCTGCCACTACAAAAAGAGCAGCTATAAATACTTTTGTACAAGTAAGTCATTTCCTCTTTTTTATGATCTTGTTGGGATAAAGACCCAGTAGAGGTACTACTGGAGCAAAGGATATGCATAATTTTATAGCCCATTGGGTATAGTTCCAAATGACCTAGAGGATCTTATTTTGCAGAAGAAGAGATATACACAGACAGAGGAACTCAAGAGTAGTGGTATCTAGCTGTCCCACTGATGGGCTGAGTACAGGAATGCTGTCCCCCATGGTACTTACACAAACAGTTAAATGAATTGTGGTGGCCAACAACAATAACAAAAACAAAACCTTCAAACCTCATCATTTTAGTCAATCTTCTGCTAAGGAGTCTGTCTAAAATTAGATAGTTTTGTCACTGAGGCATAGAGTATTAGAACTGGAAAAAGTCTTAGAGGTCATCATTGTACCAAACTCTCTCACTTTCCTGATGATAATCAACTGCCTTTCATTCATTGTATCTCTTGTCTAAATACTTTACTCAAATAATTCCTTAGTTCTCATTTATACCTTCTTCTCCCCTCTGCTTTATAGAATCTCTGTTGTTGTTCAGTTGTGTCTAACTCTTTATGATCATGTATGTGGTTTTCTTGGCAAAGATAATGGAGTGGTTTGCCATTTTCTTCTCCAGTGGATTAAGGCAAGCAAAGATTAAGTTATTTGCCTGTGGTCACATAGCTACTAAGTGTCTGAGGCTGTAACTCAGATCTTCCTGACTCCAGGCCCAGAACTTTATCCACTGAGCTATCTAGCTATCCCAATAGATTCTCCAGTATATGCCTTAGAAAGTCATGGATTATTGTGAAATGTAAATTCCTAGAAGGAAAAAAATTTCAATTACTTTACACATAGGTAGGTATTTAAGCAGTAAAGGCTTCTCTAAATGATGAGTTAATATAAATCTAAAGCCTAATATGATAAGATATAGAACTAGGAGGGAATTTAGACTTCATCTAGTTCACTCTTTCACTCTTAGAAATGAGAAAACTGAGACACACAGAGTAAATGATCACACTTAATAAATCAAACAACTGGGATTTGAACCTGGTCTCCTGACTCTAAAAGTATCATTTTACTACAACATTTTTCTTAAGAAAGCCATTCAGTAGCATTACTAGGTCTGTATCCTGAAGAGATAATTTAAAAGAGGAAAGGAACTATTTATACAAAAATATTTATTAGTAGCACTTTTTTGTGGTGACAAAGAATTGGAAATCTAGAGGATTACATAAATCATCAATTGGGGAATGACTGAACTAGTTGTGGTGCAAGTTGATGATGGAATACTATTGTGCTATGAGAAATGATAAGCAAGATGATTTCAGAAAAAGCTGGGAAGATCTACATGAACTGATGCAAAGGAAAATAAGCAGAACTGGGAGAACATTGTACACAGGAACAGCAATATTGTACGATGAGTATGTAGGAAAATTTGGCTACTCTCAGCAATGCAATGATCTGGGACAATCCTGAATAACACGATGGGGAGTGCTATCCACCTCTAGAGTCAGAACTTTTGGAGTCCTTTTTCATATCACTGTATTTATGGTTTTATTTTGGGGTTTTGTATGAGTGTGCTCTTATATCAATGACCAATATGGAAGTGTGTTTTACATTACAATAAAGAGAAAAGAAAAAGAAAACCATTCAGGAGCCATACTAGTCTTTAGAATCTAGCCTTAAGATCTAATAGAGACTTTCTTGGAGGCAGATAACAGCAATGACAATAGAAACCACATCAATTAATTATAATTAGGTAGTGATCTAAGGCTTATAAAGCACTTTCCTCATAGCAAACCTCTAAGGAAGCAATGCAAATGTAACTCTAGTCATTTTACAGATGTTGAAATTCAGACTTATAGAGCTTAAATGATCTCAAGTTATATTCAAACTAATTTGATAAATATTTATTAAATGTTTACTGTATGCAAGGCACTGGGGATAGGAAGACAGAACTTAATATTTCCTGCCCTCAAGGAGCTTACATTCCACTGGGAGATATAGTATGTGCACAGATATAAATAAATACAACATAATTTGAAGAGAGGTGACCTATAAAGAGAAGACCATGGAGTGGCAGCTGAGTGAAGCTGAGCTGTAAAGAATACTTAGGGATTAGTTGAGGTAGAGGCAAAAAGGGACATGGGAGATTGCAAAGGAATGGAAATGAGAGGTGGAATTTTGCATATGAAAAGTATTTGGTGAGGCCAATTTGGAATGGAGAATGTAAGAATAAGAATAAGAATAAGACCAAAAAGGTAGACAAGAGCCAGAATGTGGACAACTTTAATCACAGACTGAGAAATTCATATTTCACCCTCCAGATGACAAGGAACCACTGAAAGCTTGTGACTTGAGAGGAAGGAGTGACATTATGAGATATGTGTTTTAGGCATGTCGATTTGATGTCTATATTTAAAAAAAGAGTGAGGTGGGGAGAGATTGGAGGCAGGGGGACCAAATTGGAGGCTATTGCTATAATACAGGTGAAAGGTGATGAGGGAGCCTGAACTGGGGTTCTACAGCAAGAGATTCTGCAGAAGAGATATATGGAATGTGCAATGAGTATGGCCTGAATCAGATGAAGATGTAATGGGGAAATATTTAACAAAATAAAAAAAAATAGATAACATTACATTAAAAAAAAAAAACCCTTACCTTCAATCTCAGAATCGATACTGGATATGGGTTCTAAGGCAGAAGAGTAGTAAGGGCTAGGCAATGGGAGTCAAATGACTTGCCCAAAGTCACACAGTTAGGAAGTATCTGAGGCTATATTTGAACACAGGACTTCCCATCTCTAGGCTTGGCTCTCAATCCATTGAGCCACCTAGCTGCCCACAGCATTAAATTTTAAAACTAAGTCACTATATGGCCTTCAGGGTTTCTTCTGTTCAGTTTAGTGGTCCCATTTCTATTTAAATTTGGTACCCTTACTGTAGAAGAAGATTTGTCAAGACTGAACAACTGATTAAATATGGGGATTGAGGGCAAGGTCAAAGATTATAAATCTGGAAGATTATAAATCTAGAAGTAAGTGGTACCATCAACACAAATACGAAGTTTCAAGGATGGATGTATTTTGAGAGAAATATGAGTTCCATTTGAGACAAGTTGAGTTTAAGATGCTTATGGGATATGCTGGTGGGTATGTTTAGCTGTCAGTTGGTGATGCAGGACTAGGGAACAGGAGTGAGAACAGGGCTGGATATGTAGATTTTGGAACTTTCTTCATGGATAAGATAATTAAAGTCATGGAAGTGGATGAGATCTCCAAGGGAGAGAGTGTATATATAGAGAGAAGAAAAGTGGGACCAAAGCAAACCCAGGACTTAAGATTCTGTCTCTTGAATCAAAATCCAGTGTTCTTTCTGTCATTCTGCATGTGAGTACAACTCTGTAATCTGTATTGGTACAGGAAAATCCAGGCACAATTCCAGCTCCAGTCTGATGTCCTCCTTCTATGGCAATACTTAAGAGTACTGTTCCCCTGATCATTTCTCTTCTTGGAGATAGCCTTAAAAAATCAGGCCAAAAGGCAGTGATCATGTCTACAGGTTCCTGAATTCCAGCCAAACATCAAAACAATTAGCACCAAGTAATCCCAGGAAGACCACCCTCCTGAGCCCTCTCAGCCTGAAGCACAATGCAGAGTGAATAATTGTCAGCAAGAGCCAAGTTGCATCTCATCCCACACCTTCCCTGCGCCATCACCTTGAGCTGACAAAAGCCAGATGGCCAAAACCCTGGGCCCTTCCAAGGACATGGTTACTTCTGTTCAAGGAATAAATATATTATAACTAAGAATACATGTGAACAAGCTTTTCAGTCCCTACACACCTGCCCAAATCTCTCTCTTGGATTACAGTTTTGTCCCTTTCTAACTCCTTGGAAACCAAGAGACTCAAGTGTTGCAGTAAAAGAGGGGGAAGATGAGCAGTGTGGCATTATGGAAAGATTATTGGTTCTTGATTTAGAGACTTGGGTTCTAATTCAGTCTCTGAGGCTTATTACCTGTATGACCTTGAGTAAGTCACCCTGAACTCCCTTGAATTTGGTTTCCTATTTTGTAAAAGAAGAGGGTAAAATCTATCATTTCTTGAACCTCCATAACTTTGTTCATGCCTAAAATATCCCCCACATTTATCTTGACCTCTTGAGTTGCTGTTGTTGTTGTTGTTGTTGTTTAGTCTTTTTCAGTTGTGTCCCACTTTTTATGATGGGGGGTTTCTTGGCAAAGATACTGGAGTGGTTTGTATTTCCTTCTCCAGCTCATTTGCTCATTTTACAAATGAGAAAACTGAGGCAAATAGCGTTTAGTGATTTGCTAGGGTCATGCAGCTAGGAACTTTCTGAGGTTAGATTTGAATTAAGGTTTCCCAAACTCCAGGTCTGACACTCTATCCACTGTGCCACCTAGCTGCCCTTCAGTTTTTACCTTTTATTTAAAGCCCAGTTCAAATTCTACCATATCCTGGATGAATCCAGTTTTCCCAGCGGGGGAGAACCTCCTTCAAATCTTATGTAGGGAACATCTCACCAATGTACCTAGTCATGTAATGTGTATTATAAGATCTCAACTTGGTGTCTTATGCTTCCAACTAGTTCATAAGCTCCATGAGGGCAAACCATCTTGCTGTTCCTCACACATCTCCTCCATTGCCTTTCTACTTGGGGATCTGATGATAAATGCTTAATGAGTAGCTCCCTGAAAGTATGAGATACTTATAGGTTTAATCTGTATTATTAACATTTTCTCCATGACTTTCTTAAGTCTAGACAATCGACAAAATGATCAACCAAGGCCCAATTTGTTATGTTCACCCATTTCCAAAGAATAAACGTTCACACAGAAAACTTAACAAGGAGACAGTGTCAGCTGGCTCTGCCACACTCCTGGCTGTCTTCTATACCTATACCTATACCTCTCTTCTCACTTTCACATTTCAGAATCCCTAGTCCCAAAATTTCCAAGCTTACTTTAGGCGCAATTTCTAGCTTGCTTCTAGCTGCAAGTGCCTCCTTTTGCCCATACCTTCTATTGATTTTGCATATATCTTAGATATATCTATATATTTATCTGTTTCTCCCCTGCAAGAATGTAAGGTCTGGACTTCCGGTCAAGATGGCGGCTTAGAGAAAGCTAAAGTTCAGATCTCCAGAAACCCTTCCCTACTGATCTCAAACTATATGCTCCTAGGGCGCCAAAATTCAAAACGATCAACAGCATAGATCCTGGGAATCCTCCTCCTGGATCTGGACCTGGCCCCCCTCAAAAGCCAGAACCCGAGATCACTTGTACCTAAGGGGTAGGAGCGCAGAGTCCAAGGCTCCTGGAAGCCGCAGCCCCTCCCCCCTCAGAGAGCAGGGTCGTCTGAAACAACAGTAACCCTCAGGGCTGGGAAGATAGCCTCACGGGCCAGATCCTCCTATCCAAGTCTCAGTGAAAGTCACTGCCCTCGGAGCTCCGCGGTCCCTCCCCTCTCAGAGAGCAGGGTCCTCTGAAACAAAAGTAACCCTCAGGGCCGGCAAGACAGCCTCATGGGCCAGATCCTTCTATCCAAGTTTCCGTGAAAGTCACTGCCCTCGGAGCTCCGCGGCCCCTCTCACCCCTCAGAGAGCAGGGTCCTCTGAAACAACAGTAACCCTCAAGGCCAACAAGATAGCCTCATGACCAGCTATTCTGAAGGCAACTTCTGGAAAGCAACCCGACCCAGTCGAGGGGGTACCCAAACAGCAGGGAAACAGAGAGAGCGGGGGTGAGTGTAACCCCCTGGCCGGATCCTTCCATTCCAGTTCCAGTGAAAGTCACTGCCTTAAGGCATACTCAGTTCAACTCAGGGAAAACTCATAGAATGGACAATCTGCCCAGGACTAAAACCTCTGAACACCAGACAGAGATAAGAAAAGCTAATCCTCCACATTCAGAGATGGCAAACTCCACAGAAGCACAGAAGCCCCCAAATCCCAAGAAAAATAAGAAGAAAGGGGCGACTTTGGACACATTCTATGGAGCCAAAATACAAAATACAGAGCAGATAGAAGAAGATATACAAGAAAATGCTCCAAAATCTTCCAAAGGAAATGGAAACTCTCCACAAACCCAGGAAGAATTTGAATCAGAAATGACCAAAAAGATGGAAGCCCTCTGGGAGGAAAAGTGGGAAATAATGCAAAAGAAATTCACGCATCTACAAAACCAGTGTGACCAAACTGAAAAGGAAAACCAGGCTTTAAAGGTCAGAATCAGGCAACTGGAAGACAACGATCATGTAAAAGAGCAAGAATTAATAAAGCAAAGCCACAATACCAAAAAATTAGAAGAGAACATAAAATATCTCACCGACAAGGTGACAGATCTGGAAAATAGAGGGAGAAGAGATAATTTAAGAATAATTGGACTTTCAGAAAAGCCAGAAATAAACTGCAAACTCGACATCGTAATACAAGATATAATCAAAGAAAATTGCCCAGAGATTCTAGAACAAGGGGGTAATACAGCCACTGACAGAGCTCACAGAACACCTTCTACACTAAACCCCCAAAAGAAAACTCCCAGGAATGTAATTGCCAAATTCCAAAGCTCTCAAACAAAAGAAAAAAATCCTACAGGAAGCCAGAAAAAGACAATTTAGATATAAAGGAATGCCAATCAGGGTCACACAGGACCTTGCAAGTTCTACTCTGAATGATCGTAAGGCATGGAACATGATCTTCAGAAAGGCAAGAGAGCTGGGTCTTCAACCAAGAATCAGCTACCCAGCAAAACTGACTATATACTTCCAAGGGAAAGTATGGGCATTCAACAAAATAGAAGATTTCCAACTTTTTGCAAAGAAAAGACCAGAGCTCTGTGGAAAGTTTGATACCAAAAACAAAGAGCAAGGAATACCTGAAAAGGTAAATATTAAGGAAAGGGGAAGGAGAAAAATGTTATCTTCTTCTTTTATTCAAACTCTCTTCTATAAGGACTACATTTATATCAATCTATGTATACTAACATGTGGGGAAGATGTAATGTATAAATAGGGGGTAAAGAAAGACCAAATAGAATAATCTTTCTCACACAAAGATTCACATGGGAAGGGGAGGGGAAGAAAACTCCTATAAGAAGGAGAGGAAGAGAGGGGTTTTTTACTTAAACCTTAATCTCAGGGAAATAAACTCTGAGAGGGAAAAACATCCAGATCCATTGGGATCTTGAATTCTATCTTACCCAACAAGGGTAGGGAGAAGGGAAAACCAAGGAGGGGGAGGGTGAGAGGGAAAACAAAAAGGGAGGGAAAGAGAGGGAGAAGGGGGAAGGAACAAAAAGGGAGGGACTAAAAAGGGAAACATCAAGGGAGGGGACAAGGGGGACTGATTCAAAGTAAATCACTGGACTAAAAGGTAGAGCCGAAGAAGAAAAGGTTAGAATTAGGGAAGGATATCAAAATGCCAGGGAGTCCACAAATGACAATCATAACTTTGAACGTGAATGGGATGAACTCACCCATAAAACGTAGATGAATAGCAGAATGGATTAGAATCCAAAACCCTACCATATGTTGTCTTCAAGAAACACACATGAGGCGGGGCGACACCCACAAGGTCAGAATTAAAGGATGGAGTAAGACCTTCTGGGCCTCAACTGACAGGAAGAAGGCAGGAGTGGTAATCATGATATCTGATAAAGCCAAAGCAAAAATAGACCTGATCAAAAGGGACAGGGAAGGTAATTATATTTTGTTAAAAGGGACTTTAGACAATGAGGAAATATCATTAATCAACATGTATGCACCAAATAATATAGCACCCAAATTTCTAATGGAGAAACTAGGAGAATTGAAGGAAGAAATAGACAGTAAAACCATATTAGTGGGAGACTTAAACCAACCATTATCAAATTTAGATAAATCAAATCAAAAAATAAATAAGAAAGAGGTAAAAGAAGTGAATGAAATCTTAGAAAAATTAGAATTAATAGACATATAGAGAAAAATAAATAGGGATAAAAAGGAATACACCTTCTTCTCAGCACCACATGGCACATTCACAAAAATTGACCATACATTAGGTCACAGAAACATAGCACACAAATGCAAAAAAGCAGAAATAATGAATGCAGCCTTCTCAGATCACAAGGCAATAAAAATAATGATTAGTAATGGTACATGGAAAACCAAATCAAAAACTAATTGGAAATTAAACAATATGATACTCCAAAATCATTTAGTTAGAGAAGAAATCATAGAAACAATTAATAATTTCATCGAGGAAAATGACAATGGAGAGACATCCTTCCAAACCTTTTGGGATGCAGCCAAAGCGGTAATCAGAGGTAAATTCATATCCCTGAATGCTTATATTAACAAACAAGGGAGAGCAGAGATCAATCAATTGGAAATGCAAATGAAAAAACTCAAAAGCGATCAAATTAAAACCCCCAGCAGAAAACCAAACTAGAAATCCTAAAAATTAAGGGAGAAATTAAAAAAATTGGAAGTGATAGAACTATTGATTTAATAAATAAGACAAGAAGCTGGTACTTTGAAAAAACAAACAAAATAGACAAAGTACTGGTCAATCTAATTTAAAAAAGGGAGGAAGAAAAGCAAATTAACAGCATTAAAGATGAAAAGGGGGACAGCACCTCCAATGAAGAGGAAATTAAGGCAATCATTAGAAATTACTTTGCCCAATTATATGGCAATAAATATACCAATTTAGGTGATATGGTTGAATATATACAAAAATACAAATTGCCTAGACTAACAGAAGAGGAAATAGAATTCTTAAATAATCCCATATCAGAAAATGAAATCCAACAAGCCATCAAAGAACTTCCTAAGAAAAAATCCCCAGGGCCTGATGGATTCACCAGTGAATTCTATCAAACATTCAGAGAACAGTTAATCCCAATACTATACAAACTATTTGACATAATAAGCAAAGAGGGAGTTCTACCAAACTCCTTTTATGACACAAACATGGTACTGATTCCAAAACCAGGCAGGTCAAAAACAGAGAAAGAAAACTATAGACCAATCTCCCTAATGAATATAGATGCAAAAATCTTAAATAGGATACTAGCAAAAAGACTCCAGCAAGTGATCAGAAGGATCATCCACCATGATCAAGTAGGATTTATACCAGGGATGCAGGGATGGTTCAATATTAGGAAAACCATCCACATAATTGACCACATCAACAAGCAAACCAACAAGAACCACATGATTATCTCAATAGACGCAGAAAAAGCATTTGATAAAATATAACACCCATTCTATTAAAAACACTAGAAAACATAGGAATAGAAGGGTCATTCCTAAAAATAATAAACAGTATATATCTTAAACCATCAGCTAATATCATCTGCAATGGGGATAAACTAGACGCATTCCCAATAGGATCAGGAGTGAAACAAGGATGCCCATTATCACCTCTACTAGTTGACATTGTACTAGAAACACTAGCAGTAGCAATTAGAGAAGAAAAAGAAATTGAAGGCATCAAAATAGGCAAGGAGGAGACCAAGTTATCACTCTTTGCAGATGACATGATGGTCTACTTAAAGAATCCTAGAGATTCAACCAAAAAGCTAATTGAAATAATCAACAACTTTAGCAAAGTTGCAGGATACAAAATAAACCCACATAAATCATCAGCTTTTCTACATATCTCCAATACAGCTCAGCAGCAAAAACGAGAAAGAGAAATCCCATTCAAAATCACCTTAGACAAAATAAAATACCTAGGAATCTACCTCCCGAGACAAACACAGGAACTATATGAACACAACTACAAAACACTCTCCACACAACTAAAACTAGACTTGAGCAATTGGAAAAACATTAACTGCTCATGGATAGGACGAGCCAATATAATAAAAATGACCATCCTACCTAAACTTATTTATCAATTTAGTGCCATATCCATTGAACTACCAAAATACTTCTTCACTGATTTAGAAAAAACCATAATAAAATTCATTTGGAACAACAAAAGATCAAGGATATCCAGGGAAATAATGAAAAAAACACATATGATGGGGGCCTTGCAATCCCTAACCTTAAACTATATTACAAAGCAGCAGTCATCAAAACAATTTGGTACTGGCTAAGAAACAGAAAGGAAGATCAGTGGAATAGACTGGGGGAAAGCGACCTCAGCAAGACAGTATACGATAAACCCAAAGATCCCAGCTTTTGGGACAAAAATCCACTATTCGATAAAAACTGCTGGGAAAATTGGAAGACAGTGTGGGAGAGACTAGGAATAGATCAACACCTCACACCCTACACCAAGATAAATTCAAAATGGGTGAGTGACTTAAACATCAAGAAGGAAACCATAAGTAAATTGGGTAAACACAGAATAGTATACATGTCAGACCTTTGGGAGGGGAAAGACTTTAAATCCAAGCAAGACATAGAAAGAATCACAAAATGTAAAATATATAACTTTGACTACATCAAATTAAAAAGCTTTTGCACAAACAAAAGCAATGCAACTAAAATCAGAAGGGAAACAACAAGTTGGGAAAAAATCTTTATAGAAACCTCTGACAAAGGTTTAATTACTCAAATTTATAAAGAGCTAAATCAACTGTACAAAAAATCAAGCCATTCTCCAATAGATAAATGGGCAAGGGACATGGATAGGCAGTTCTCAGATAAAGAAATAAAAACTATCAACAAGCACATGAAGAAGTGTTCTAAATCTCTTATAATCAGAGAGATGCAAATAAAAACAACTCTGAGGTATCACCTCACACCTAGCAGATTGGCTAACATAACAGCAAAGGAAAGTAATGAATGCTGGAGGGGATGTGGCAAAGTAGGGACATTAATTCATTGCTGGTGGAGTTGTGAACTGATCCAACCATTCTGGAGGGCAATTTGGAACTATGCCCAAAGGGCAACAAAAGAATATCTACCCTTTGATCCAGCCATAGCACTGCTGGGTCTGTACCCCAAAGAGATAATGGACAAAAAGACTTGTACAAAAATATTCATAGCTGCGCTCTTTGTGGTGGCCAAAAACTGGAAAACGAGGGGATGCCCATCAATTGGGGAATGGCTGAGCAAATTGTGGTATATGTTGGTGATGGAATACTATTGTGCTAAAAGGAATAATAAAGTGGAGGAGTTCCATGGAGACTGGAACAACCTCCAGGAAGTGACGCAGAGCGAGAGGAGCAGAACCAGGAGAACATTGTACACAGAGACTAATACATTGTGGTATAATCGAACGTAATGGACTTCTCCATTCGTGGCAGTGTAATGTCCCTGAACAATTTGCAGGGATCTAGGAGAAAAAAACACCATTCATAAGCAGAAGACAAACTGTGGGAGTAGAAACACCAAGGAAAAGCAACTGCCTGATTACAGCGGTTGAGGGGACATGACAGAGGAGAGACTCTAAATGAATACTCTAATGCAAATATTATCAACATAGCAATGGGTTAAAATCAAGAAAACATGTAATGCCCAGTGGATTTTTGCGTCGACTATGGGGGCTGGGGGAGAGGAAAAGAAAATGATCTATGTCTTTAATGAATAATGCTTGGAAATGATCAAATAAAATATGTAAAAAAAAAGAATGTAAGGTCTGGGAGGGTGAGAACTTTCTTTCTTTTAAAAAAATATTCCCCATACCTAGCATAGTATATAAGGACAGTGAGGTGGTATAGTAGATAGAGTGCCAGGCTTGGAGTCAGGAAGAACTGAGTTCAAATCTGGTCTCTGATACTAGCTATGAGACCTCGGGCAAGTCACTTAACTCTATTGATCTCAGTTTCTTCATCTGTAAAATGGGATGGAGAAGGAAATGGCAAATCACTCCAGGATCTTTGCCAGGAGAACCCCAAATGGAATCACAGAGTAGGAGACAACAACACCACAGCTGAAGCACAGTGCTCAGGACATAGAGAGTACTTAATGAATGCTTACCAATTTGGCAGATAATCTAAATTTAGGATCTCTTTCCAGCACCAAAACAGTTTTTTGCACACAGTAAGAGTTTAATAAGTGTTTGTTATTTGTCTTATTCTACACTAAAGGTGAAGAAAGGGTAGCGGGGAGTGAGGGTAGTGTGGAGAGTTATCCAACTTCCCTTGTTGAAGGGTTAACTTTCTCTTTCTTCTCTCTTGTCTCCTTACCTGACTCATCAGTACAATAAAAGCATTTCATTAATAAAAATGTAAGCATCCTGAGTTCAGCTCCCCTCCCTCTACATGCACAGAAAGAGAAAAATATCAGTGAGGATTGAGAGCAAATGCCATTTAGATGCACTATCATTTGCAGTATAATTATTCAAGCAATTACTCAAGCTACCCTATTAACTCAGTTGTGAGGAGGGGTGGAACCCAAGCTGGACCAGAAAATCCCAGCTCATTCATCAAACAGCCAAAGGGAAGGCAGACATCTCATCTATGCCCGTTGGCAGATTTTAGAGCTGGGCTTCACCTACTTCCAGCCTGGGGAAATAGAGAAAAGTCCAAGCTTGTGACCCTGTTCCCTCTTACTCTTGGAGGGTATATAAAGGCCATCCATTACAGGTTGTTTCTTTAAGACTTTCTGAAAGTCTTCCCCCTTCATCATGGTGAGAAGAATCCTGGACTGGGGACAGGTCTTCAACTCACTCTCAGTGGGACCTCAGGCCATTTGTTTCCCTCCTCCCAGTTTCAGTCTCCCCATCTCTAAAATGAAGGACTATATGCTCGTTAAGAGACCTCTCAGCTCAGACCTTCTACATGTTAAGAGAATTTCTAGCTCTCAACATCTTGTAATTTTCTGACTCAAATCATCCTTCCATTCAACATGTATTTAAGCTCCTCTTCTTTATCTTCCCACAAATCAGGAAAGACACTGAAAGAATGAATGAATGAATGAATGAATGAATGAATAAATGAATGAATGAAAAGCATTAATTAAATGCTTGCTATAGACCAGGCATTGTACTAAGCTCTGGGGACACGGACACAAAAGAAGTTCCTGCCTTTAAGAAGGTTCCATTCTAACATGGGTAGACAACTTATATGGAGAGCAGTGGCCAGGTTATGGTCAGGTCTATGGGGTGGCCATTGGAGCCATAGTTTAGTTGAATAATGTGCCTTTCCAGAATGAATTATTTGTGTTTTCTGAGTAGGAGGTAGAAGCAGAGTTATGGGGTAATGGTAGGAAGGATATGTAGGGTAGGCGGAACAGGAAGAGACCATGCATTCAGATGGCTGGGGTTGGCTAGTAGTAGTGAGCTCTCCAAAATTAGCAGGGCATATGTTAAGAACTAAACTTCCATTGGGAGAGTACAGCAGCTAGAGTGGAAGCTCTCAAGAAAAAAATGAAAATGGGTGGTAGCTGGGTAGCTAAGTGGATTGAAAGCCAGGCTTAGAGATGGGAGATCCTAGGTTCAAATCTGCTCTCAGACACTTCCTAACTGTGTGACCCTGAGAAAGTCACTTAACCCCCATTGCCTAGTCCTTACTACTCTTCTGCCTTAGAACCAATACACAGTAGTGATTCTTAGATGGAAGGTAAGTGTTATTTAAGAAAAAGTGAAAATTAAAGGCCCATAAGATTTCGAATGGAAAGAGAATTTAACATCATCTGATTCAACCTTTAATTTTATAGATGAGAAAAATAGAAACCCAGAAAAGGGAAATGATCTGCCCAAAGTCACATAGGAACAGAACTAGAATTGGGTCCCATACCCATTGAATTTCAGTCTTGGGTTCTTTCTGCTCTTGAAAAATTTATAGTCTAGCTGGGAAACACAAGTTCAATACATTTGGTTATAAATTCTTGTTCACTGTTCTCTATGTAAAGGTGGTGGCAACTGTCCTCATCAATATCAAAGGGATTCAGGGACATCTAAGTTGCTCATGGATAGAAAGCCAGGTCGGTAAATGTGAGGTCTTGGGTTCAAATATAGCCTCACATGTTTTCTAGCTGTGTGATCCTGGACAAATCACTTAACTCTCAATTGCCTAGCTCTTACTATTTTTCTGCCTTGGAATGAATGTTTAGTATTGCTTCTAAGACAGAAGGTAAGATTTTAAAAAAATACCAAAGGGATTCAGAGGAAGGGAAGGATGACTTGGCTGCTACATTTCAACTTTGCTCTGTTTTTCACATGGCATTCCAGGGACAAAAGCTGTTCCAACCTCGATCTTAAAGGGCTCTGGAGAATCTGTCACAGTACATGATTTCTTTGATACTTCTCCAAAGAGAGTAACATAGCCAGAACATTTGTCCCTCAGCTGTTCTGAATGCTGACCAAAGACCACAAGGGCAATGTAGAACCATGGAAAGAACATGAACTAGTATACTTCTAATTCACTGTATGATCTTGGATATGTCACTTTTCCTCTCAGCCTCGACTTCCTCATTTGTAAAATGAATGGATAAGATGATGCATATGGTAGGATGATCCAAGATGTTTTATTCATGTTCTGGTCCCTTTACAATCTCCTCCAAGTTCAAACTTTTGTAGTTGTCATGCCTCAGACACTAACTGTGTAACCTTGGGTGAAATGCTGGATACTCTAAGCCTCAGTTTCCTTATCTACAAATTGGTGATAAGAATATTCACATCATTTGACTCAGCAAATCAATGTGAAGAAAACATTCTGTAAACTATAAAGAGTTCTAGAAATATGAATTGCTATTGTAACTGAAGCTTGATGGCCCCAACCAATCAACAAACATTTATTGAGTGACTTTGTTGTCATTCAGTTGTAACAGTCACGTCTGACTCTTCAATACACCTTTTTGAGTTTTCTTGGCAAAGATAAGAGTGGTTTGCCATTTCCTTCTCCAGCTCATTTTACAGATGAGGAATCTGAGGTAATAAGGTTAAGTGACTTGCCCAGGGTCACATATCTAATAAGGGTCTGAAGCTGGATTTGAACTCAATTCTTCCTGACTCCATGTCTAGTAGTCTATACCACCTAGCGGCTCTGCTTTCTCACTTACAAAATACTAATAATAATTATAGCATCCACCTGGCAAGGCTCTTAGGAGTATATATTTGGGGGGGCGATTGTACCTATGATTTCATTGGTATAGGGAACTTGGTTGAAGAAATTTTCTTTATCAAAGAAGATTGGCATCTCTTGAACAACTTATAGTCTTAGGTGCCAATTCAGGGTGCCATATCTAGTATGACATGACTTGAACTTATGTCTTATCAACTTTGAGACTGGTTCTCTATCCCTGATGCTGTGCAGTCTCTCTGAAGGTAACAAAATAATACCGATGTTCTTAAAGTCTTAGTGCAGCCTTTGGGGACAGCTTATATTTGTGAATTGATTGCAAATCTTTAAACTTTCTATAAATGTCAGTCAGTTTGTTATTTTAGTTCTGATGCTCCACCTTTTATGTTTGTGGGTCTCTTTTAACTCTTACATTTTGATTTTTAAGATCCCCCTTGAAGCTCTAATATTCTATATATTTCTTACTGTTCTTTACACACACCATTCTATATTCTGTCTCCTTTGCACTGGGTGTCCCCCGTGCCTGGAATACACTTTCTTTTCACCTTAATCTGTTAGAATCCCTGGCTTGTTTCAACATTCAGATCAAGGTTTCCATAAAGTCTTTTGTAGTCTTCCCAGCTACTAGTGCCTTCCTCTCCAAATTATCATGTATGTGCCTGCATATCTATCTCTCTACCTATCTATTCATCTGTCTATCTATCTATCTATCTATCTATCTATCTATCTATCTATCTATCATCTATCATCTATCTCTCTATCTATCTATCTATTATCTATCCATCCATCTCTCCATGTATATGTTTATGTCTATATATATTTACCTGCAGAAAGTGAGAGCCCCAATATCCCCTAAATTGAACCCATAGCTCCATAGAAAGCTTTTTTGGCTCTAGGATGTGTTCATAATATTTACGTTACTTTCCATAACATCAAGATTTCCATACTTGAGGGAAAACAAACAAACAACTATCTGATATTTAGGCAGGGCTTATGGATTCTTGATTCCCACCCCAGATATTGCCCCTCATCTTCACAGAGCTACCTGGTATTGCCTGCCATACAGTATGCATTTAATAAATGTGTTTTCATTCATTCATGCATCCATCAATGCATTCATTCTGGTCATTACTAGCATTTAGCCACTAACATTTGCTTGCCAACATTCTCCTATTCCTTTGGGGCTTTAGGGTAGGAGGGCAGGCATAGTGGCCCATATGCTAGATCCCAAATCTATGTCCTTATTCAGGAAGGTTTTCCTCTCCCCTATTTATGCCCCAATGATTGTCATTGGGGCAGATTGTAGCGCAGGTAATATTTTCAGGAAATGAGGAATGAAAGGCCTTTCGATTTGCAAGATTTATGGGCTCTGTCTCTCGGCAGGAACCAACACTCCATCACTTATAGCCAAGGTGCCTCGTCACTACTAGTGCACATATCCCCCTCTCCAGCCCCTGAGTGACCCCTGATATTTAAAACTCTGGCTTCTAGGTAACGATGATAGATTGTTTCAGCCACTTCAGCAGTTCCAGCCACAGCTGCTGACAGAGGAAAGAGGGGAATGGAACCAATTGAAAAACATAGGGCAAAGGCTCCTGCTGTCCCTGCCAGCCCGAGTGGGGTCACATTGGAAGGGAAGAATTTACATTGTTCTTTGGAGTTCAGTTTATTACAATGTTTTATACATTAGTGACACCTTTTTATAACACTAGAGTCAAAGGATGAAGAAATAGCAATATGACAGACTTTCCACATTTTCTCAGAATCATTAATCTATCAATTAATTCAGGTTGGTGATTAGGAGATGAGTGTGTGAAGGCACTGTGCTAGGTGGCCAGGATATAAAGACCAAATTGCAGACGTACCTGCCTTCAAGGAGCTTATATTCTACTGAAAACTACTAACCAGTCTACTAATAAATCTTTATTGAGCACCCAGAAAAGTAAAAGGAGGATGTCCTTTATGTTCATTGCCCTCAATGTGATTAGATCTATATGGGGAAGATAAGATATGAGTAGATGCAATAGTATTTCAGAGGCACATGATTTACTCATAATAATCTGAATCATTTCTATTGAGCTAGCCATGTTTTAATAGGGAGTTTTCAGTACTAAACACTGTCACTGAAGGAGTCAAAACCAAGAGAAGGGATCTTCCAAGAGAGAACCAAGGAAAACGGTCAAGGCTCTAGTTGGCTGTATCTTTCAAAGGCACTCCCATTCATGTTTACCCAGTCAATTGAGACCGACATTTGCTGAATGGTTAGCAGGCCAGAGTCAGTCATAAAATGTCTGTTTACACACCTCTCAAAGTCTCTCTAAGATATTCCCATTGTACGCCATCACAACTCTTCTGGAAATAGGCTGCCCAGCCTCCTCCACATGGGCAGGAGGATCAGAGATGCTTTATTCATGCTCTGGTGCCTTCTTACACTGGCATTCATAATTTCTTATAACCCAATGATATTCCATTATAGTTATATACTCTAACTTGTTTATTTATTCTCCAATTGACTGGCTAGATTGTTAACTCATTAAGGTTTTGCTTTCTTTTTTTTTAACCCTTTGCACTTAGTACAGTTCCTTTCCCACAATACACACGTAATTGGCACTCACATTGTTGCCAGTTCTTAGTTATTAAAAAAAAATTCTGCTCCGAATGTTATGGTATATATGGGATTTCTTTCTGTCCTTGATGTCTATAGGGTATATGCTTAGTAAAGTCACATAAAAAAATTAAATAGTACCAGACACTAGCACAGGCACCAAAGGCCAGCAGACAGAATAGGCCAAGGTATTGGTCAAATGCCTTTATCAACATTTCTCTATCTGATTGGATAGGCAAATTTCCCCCAAGTGGCTCTGACCAGCTGCCAAAAATTTATTTTTACAGGGTTGCTTTCAGTTCTAGGTCAGCGCTTAGGTAGGCCAGACATGACTGACTGTCTCTGGTCTAGCCCATGAGGAGAGAGAGAGACAGTTTTCTGCTCAAAATAGAGAACTTCCTAAAAATTAGACCATCCCAACAATGGAAAGGGCTATCTTGGGAGTTAGTTCATCCTTACTGTCAACACTTAATGGCTCCTTAGGAAATGTGATGGAGCTTCTCATTCAGGTGTTCACTTATAGACTGACCATCTGTCAGGGAGGAATCCAATGCAGATTCTTACATTAGGTGGGGAAGTTGAACTGAATGGCATCTCATGGCAACTCTGCAATTCTATGATTTTGTGATTTCAATTCTATGGACTGAAAATATGGGTTCTAATTCCCCCTCAACACTTGCTTGCTATGTGACTCTGGGTGAGTCATTTAACCTTTGTCTGCCTTAGTTTCCTCACCTAAAAAAAAAAGTGGATATTGATACTCACCTCACAGGAAAATATCTGTAAACTTTAAAGCTATGTAGTGATGATGTTGATGGATTCTGGACTCTTTTTATTCCCACTAGGAATAGATATTTTAAAAAATTTAATGGTTTAGAATTTGGTCCTGACTCCACAGATTTGTATAAACAACCTTCCTGGGCCTGGACCTGACTACTTCATTGCAAGATGAAAAGCTCAGTAATCAACCAGCCAATTCAAACATGAAAAAAAAACTCTTCAATATACCTGATGAAAAGTCATCAGTCTTTCTTGTACAAAAATATTTATAGCTGCACTCTTTGTGGTGGCAAAAAATTGGAAAACGAGGGGATTGATTGGGGAATGGTTGAACAAATTGTGTTATCTGCTGGTGATGGAATACTATTGTGCTCAAAGGAATAATAAAGTGGAGGAATTCCATGGAGACTGGAACAACCTCCAGGAAGTGATGCAGAGTAAGAGGAGCAGAACCAGGAGAACATTATACACAGAGACTGATACACTGTGGTACAATAGAATGTAATGGACTTCTCCATTAGTGGCAATGCAGTGCAGTGATCCAGGACAATTCTGAGGGACTTATGAGAAAGAACATGATCTGCATTCAGAGAAAGAACTGTGGGAGCAGAAATGCAGAAGAAAAACAACTGCTTGATCACATGGGTGGATGGGGATATGATTGGGGATGTAGACTCTAAGAGATTCCCCCTAATGGAAACATCAATAATATGGAAATAGATCTTGATCAATGACATATGAAATACCCAGTAGAATTGTGCATCAGCTATGGGAGTGGGATGGGAGGAGGGGAAAGAAAGAGCATGAATTGTGTAACCATGGGAAAATATTCTAAAGCAATTAAATAAACTTAAAAATAAAAAAGAAAAGTCATCAGTCTTTGTTTGAAGATCTTCTGTGAGGGTAAACCTGCTTCTTCACCAGTCAGCCCATTCTGCTCTAAGCTCGCTCAAACTAGAAGGAATATTTTCTTTACCTCAAAGCTAAATTTTTCTCATTATCTTTTCTATCTAATAGTCTATTCAACTTGGATCTGTTCTCTGGAGCCCAGTGGAACAAGTCTAATGCCCTTTTCAAATAATTGAAGACAAGTACCATGTCCTGCCTCAGTCTGCTCTACCCTAGGTTAAGAATTTCTAACTCCTTCATTTGATCCTTTTATGGCATAAACGTAGGCATTCTTCAATTTAATAATCAAATTCTAAAATGTGACATGGAACTCAACACAACAATCCAGGTCAGATTGAGGAAAATGACAGATATGACAAGATAATTACATAGATATGTATGTATGTATATGTGTGTATATATGCATGTGTATCTATACTTATATTTATATATACATTTGTGTTTTATTTATACATACATACTCATCTATACTTATATTTATACATACATCTGTTTTGTATATAGATGCTTATATATGTGTATAGTACTCAAGTATATTTGTATATGCTTATTTTTGCATATATGAGCAATGTGAATATATGTACATATATAGCTGTGCATATGTGTACATGGATACTTGTACACATGTATACATACCTATGTATATATGTCTCTGTGTGTGCATATATAGAGTTATGTACATATATCTGTCCATACACACCTACATGGGAATCCTAAAAGTCTTAGTGTACTTTTAAGCTTAACACTTAAAAAAAAGACTTTTGGGACAAGATGGTACATTAGAGACAGCAATTCAGTTGAACTCTCCCAACATTCCCCTCCAAACAACTTTATTTATTTAATTAAAAAAAAACTCTTACCTTGTGTCTTAGAATTAATACTGTGTATTTGTTCCAAGGCATAAGAATGGTAAGGGCTAGGCAATGGGGGTTAAGTGACTTGCCCAGAGTCACCCAGCGAGGAAGTGTCTGAGGCCAGATTTGAACCCAAGATCTCCTGTCTCTGGGTCTGGCTCTTGATCCATTGAGCCACCCGGCTACCCTCTCCCAACAACTTTAAAATAACACATCATATCAGACTCTGACATGGTAGAACTAATAAAAGTTCAAGGTGAGACATTTTTTCCAGCCCAAAATAACATAGGAGGTTGGCAGAAGAGGACTGTGACGCCAGGGTGAGGGCCAGTGGGAGTGCATATGGTGATGATACCAGTGGGCAGTCTTGGAAGTGGCATCAGCAGCAGAAGCTTTGGGAGCTCTCAGTTCAGAGATGTTAAAGGGGTCAGACAACTGGTCAAAAATGATTATAGGGACATTTTGCCGGCTCTAGGTATGGGACTAGGTACTGTTTGATAGCTCCATTATCCATATTCCATTCTGGGTCACAATTCCAGGGCACAGAAGAGTGTTTATGGTGAGTTTGAGCAAAAGGGCTCAGGGGTCCTGGCAATAGTTCTAGGGCAAAGAGGAACACTAACACCTGTGGCTATAGGGTAGCAGGGTATGTTGTCACAGTTTAAGGGAAGAGAGGAATGCTAGTACATAGAAGCAAAGGCCCTTCCTGGATAAAGACCAGACTACAGGCCAAGAGAGCAATCTCCCAGGATAACACCTCTTCCAGGATACCACCACCTTGGAAGCACCCAAAACTTGCAGACTCCTAGAACTAGCTCTGAAAGTAGCAATGTGAAAAATACTGAAAGTCTAGACAATGCCTCCCCAGTCCCAGGTGATTAGAGTGCAACATTAATATATAATTCAAATTTAAGAAATAGGCTGGAAAAATGAGCAAACAATCCAAAAAGAAGAGCCAAACTATAAAAATCTATTATGATGGCAGGGAAGATCAAGACACAAATTCATGAGAAAATAATATGAAGACAACTACAAGCAAAACCACAAAGAAAATTGCAAATTGAACACAAACCCAATAAAATTCTTGGAAGAGTTAAAGAAAGAGATAAGAGTAGTAGAGAAAAAACTGGGAAAAGTAATCAGAATAATGTAAAAAATATTTTAACCAAGTTCTAGAACTCCCAGGGAAGAGAAAAGGGAAAGGGATAAGAGGAAAGGAAAAGAAATAATAAAAGGGAGGGAGAATTAAGGGATAAAGTAGTCAGAATCAAAACAGACTTTTCAGGAGGGATAGGGTAAAAAAAGAAAAGAATAAAAATAAAATAGAATAGAGAAAAAGGTATAATTAGTCATCATAATTGTGAATATGAATGGGATAAATCCATCCCATAAAATGGAAGCAGAGAGAAGAATGGATTAAAATACAAAATTTAACATTATTTTATTTATTAGAGAAACATTTGAAACAGAAAGACATATATAGAGAGTAAAAATAAGGGCCTGGAATAGAAGTAACTTTTGAAGTCTGAATAAAGCATACCATTTTTTCACTTTATTTCCTTCATGCCTTTTTTATTTTATGTTTGATAAATGTCCTCTTTCAAGACATGGAGAATATAGACATAGGTAGTGCATGGCAGCACTGGTACAAGCTATATCAGATTATTTATATAGTCCTTGAGAAGTGAGAGAGGAGAGGAGGGAGATAATTTGGATCACAACATATCAGAAAATAATTGTTGAAAATTGTTTCTACATATATTTTTAAAAATAAAAGGAATTCCAAAACTTTAAAAAAAGGTTAGGGGCAGGGCTGGAGCATAATCTATTATGCTTCAGTTGAGATAAAAAAAAGGCAGGAGTAGCAATCATAATATTAGACAAAAGAAAAACAAAAATAGAACCAATTAAAAGAGAGAATCTGGGAAACTACATTCTGCTAAAAAGTACCATGTGCAATGAACCAACATAAAAAAAATTTCTTTACAGCACATATGTCTGAGAAAGGACTAATTTTTCAAATATGTAGAGAAATGAGTCAAATTTAGAAAAATAAGAGCCATTTCCCAATCACTGGATGATCAGGTAGTTTTCAGAGGAAAAAAAAATCAAAACTATCTCTAGTTATAAGATGAAATGCTCTAAATAGCTATTGATTAGATAAATGTAAATTAAAACAATCTGAAGCACCGCATCACACCTATCAAATTGGCTAACATGGTAGCAAAAGAAAATGACAAATGCTGAAGGGGAATGGGAAAACTAGGGATACTAATATGCTGTTGGTGGAGTTGAGAAATGGTCCAATCATTCTAGAGGATAATTTGGACCTATGCTCAAAGGGTTATAAAACTGTACAAATGCCACTACTACATCTTTATCCTAAAGAAACCAAAGAAAAAGGAAAAAGATTAATAGGTACAAACAGGTCCAAAATGTATACTTATATGTACAAACAGATATAAAAAGCAATTCTTTTGTGGTGGCAAAGAATTGGAATTGAGGGGATGTCATCAGTTGGGGAATAACTGAGCAAGTTGTGGTATATGATAGTGATGGAATGCTATTATGTTATGAGAAATGAGAAAGGGGATGGTTTCAGAAAAACCTGGCAAGGTCTGTATAAATTGATGCAGAGTGAAATAAGCAGAACTCTGATCAATACAATAAACAAGACAATTCTGTAGAACTCATGATGAAAAATGCTATCTATTTCTAGAAAAGGGATGGATGAACTCAGTGAAAATTGAAGTATGATTTTTTCACTTTTTATATTTGTCTTGCTTTTTGTGACATGGCTATTATGGAAATGTGGTTTGCATGATTTTATATGTGTAACTGATATCATATTGCTTGCCTTCTTAACAGTGAGGGGAGAGGCTAGAGGGAAGGAGAGCAATGGGAACTTCAAAAAATTTTAAGTGCTAAAAGCAAATAAAAAACAAATTTAAAACAAAAAGACTCTTGGGACACCCTGAACATCTATGTTACTGGCCGGAGTGGCACATATCTGTAATCTCTGTTACTAGGGAGTCTAGGGCCAGTGGCTTGTTTGAGCTTGAAAGTTTGGAGAGGACATGGGGTGTCCTCTCTAAATCTAGTACCTATATAGTTAGCCCCAAGTATCAGGGAGCCAATAGGCTATCCAAGTCAGAAATAGAGCAGGTCAAAGTTTCTATGTTGGTCAATAGTGGGATTGAGTCTACAAGTGGGTTGTACTTCCAACTCCTGAGACCCAAGGAGACCCAGTCTCAAAAAGCAAAAATGTTAAAACTATGTATATGTTGTCTCTCTCTCTCTCTCTCTCTCTCTCTCTCTATATATATATATATATATATATACATATAGATAGATTGCCAGCTCTTTGAGAGCAGGGACTATTTTTGCTTTTTTTATCCCTAGTGCTTAGCACAGTGCCCAGCACATAGTATATGTTTAATAAATGCTTATTGATTGATTGTCTATCATTTGCTTTTTCTTGGATGCTCTGGCCCTCCTAATGTAGTTCAAAATCACACAGCTTTCCTGACTGTTTTATGTAAGAAGTTTGGATTAAATAACTGAAATCTCCTTCATGCTTGACACTCTTTTCTCAGTATGAACTTCCTCTTTAGAGACAAAAAGAAAATAAGAGTTCCTTGTATCCTTAATTTCTACACATCTAGGCTGTTGAAGAATGGAGATAGTTCCACAACTATTTCATTATGGCTGCTTTTAATATTTTAGAGCCAGATCTATTTCCTGCAGTCATTCTCTGACATACTAGCTCCTACTATACTTATCTCTTCACAATTTTATGCCCTAGTTAGCATCCAGAAATCAAGGGAACCCATTCTTTGGGCAAGAGATAAGAACCAGCCCTTGTGTTATTAACAGAACCATTTTATTCAAGGAGAGGAAAACTCACCAAGAACTTTGACTGAGCTAGATGGGGGCAATAAGGTAGGAGGGGGAAATGATGCCCATTAAAACAGAATGAATCTTCTTTGCTGTTTGGAAAACTAGCTCTCATCCAATAGGCTTTGACAGTTCTAATGTTATGAAACTTACTGCAGAGAGACAAGACTTCTCTGCTGCCTCATGTATCCTCTTTCACATACATAGTGAGAACTGAACTAGTGGATAGCAACAGTCAGAAGTCTTAGTTGGGGATTCTTATTTTGGAGCTGGAAAGGACATTAAAACAGGATATAAAAAAACAGAATGTCAGAGAAGGAAGGGACCTTAGATCATGGAATGTCAGACTGGAAGGGACCTTAGGACACGGAATGTCAGAGATGGAAAGTGCCTTAGAACATAGAATGTCAGAGTTGAGAGACACCCAAGAGCATGGAATGTCAGAGATGGAAGGGCTCTTAGAACATGCAATGCCAGCTTAAAGAACATAGAATGTCAGAGATGGAAAAGACCTTAGCAAATAGACTATTAGACTATAGAACATAAAATGTCAGGCCATAGAATATCGACATAGAACTTTAAAAAGAGGGAACCTTGGAACAGAACTTTAGAAATTAAAGGACCTTTAGAATTTAGGCTATTAGATCTAGAAAGAACCTCAGAGATCACCTGAAAAAGTTTCTCATTTTGTGGCGTAGGAAAGTAAGGCTCAGAGAAGTAAAATAAACTGCCTTAGATCAGACAAATAAATAGTAGGAGTGTCTGAACTAGAACCCACATCTCCTAACCCAGCCCAGAACTCCCTATTGAATCCCACATTCACCTTCTCACCTCAATAGAATGACTATTAGCATGAATCACATAATGGCTCAGTATTTTGCCCTACATTGAAGAAAGTGGCTAAACTTTCATCTCCCTTCCCTATTAAATGAGCAAACTTAGCAGACTGAATGCTGTAGCCCCTGTCCCACAGGACTGAGAGCTTGGCGGGGTTTACAAACAGAATTCTTGATTTTTGGACTTGTAGCTAGCGGAAGGGTAAAAAGAAAAGGCATTTCAGAAGGAACCTAATCTGAGAAGGAGATAGCTCCAAGCTCTACTCCCCTCCCCCTACAAACAGCATTTTTAATCGCTTTTACCCTGAAGGACAAACATTATTTGGCAATTTGGATGTCTGACAGCTTGCTAGAGTCTGAAACATTTCTGTAATGTAAAAGGTCTTGGTTTTGTGAGCATTTCACATCTCTGTTTCTGCCAACCAACCTCCAGCTAAGGTTGTGGGAGGCTGCAATCCGGTGAGAGACTTAATCATTCCTCTTCAAGAAGGTACTCTTGCTCAATTGGGACTATTATATCAACAGCCTTCCTTGTCTGCTACTTCCTCCTATCTCACTCTAATCCATCTTCAAACTAATCTTGAGACACCACTTTCATTCTGTTTTTCTGTACTAAAGAACCCATGATGGCTCCCTATTACCACATCATAGTTCAAACTACCTGACTTTATTTGTATGGGTCTATGATTCACTGCTTCAACATTCCTTCGAATCTGATGAAGAGTTTTAGAGTCTGCATGATGTAGGATAAAGACCCTGAATTTGTCAAAGGGCCTGGGTTGGAACTCTGGCTCTTATATATGTGTGATCTTGGTAAGTCATTTACCCAGTAAATAGCAGTTGGGGTTAGATGAGATGATATCTGGGATGCCTTCTAGCCATAAATTCTATCATTTTATGGACTCATTCTATACATCCTACATTGTTACTTAAACATTTTTCAGTTATGTCCAACTCTTCCTGACCCCATTTGGGGTTTTCTTTTTTTATTAATTTATTTAGTCAATTTAGAACATTATTCCTTGGCTACAAGAATCATATTTTTCCCTCCTTCCCCTCCCCCTCCCCTTCCCATACCTGATGTGCAATTCCACTGGGTATTATGTGTGTCCTTGATCAGGACCTATTTTCATGTTGTTGATGTTTGCACTGGGATGTTCATTTAGAGTCTACATCCCCAACCATATCCCCTCGACCCATGTATTTAAGCAGCTATTTTTCTTTGGTGTTTCTATTCCCAGTTTTTCCTCTGAATGTGGATAGTGTTCTTTCTCATAGATCCCTCCAGGTTGTTCAGGATCACTGCATTGTCACTAATGGAGAAGTCACTTGGGGTTTTCTTGACAAAGATATTGTAGTGGCTTGCCATTTCCTCATTTTACATATGAGGAACTGAGGCAAACAGGGTTAAATGACTTGGCCAAGGTTATACATAGTAAGTGTCTGAAGCTGGATTTAAACTCAGGAAGATGAGTTTTCCTGACTCCAGACCCAGTGTGCCAACTAGCTGCCCATATATTATATATATATATATATATATATTTACATATACATATATCTTTCTCTCTCTCCTTTTCCTTCTTTCTCTGTATATATTTTATGTGTGTACATATATATGCACATATCTATGTATATATAAAGATATATTATATATCACTATATAGATCATACATGATCCCACGCATTTGACAATAAACATTTATTATACCTATTATGCCATAGTCATATGACCAAGGCATTGTACTAGATTCTGGGGATACACAATATAAAAAATGGAATACCTCTTCTCTGAAGAAGTATACATTCTACTGGAAATAAATAAGATATAATAATAGCTAGCATTTATTGAATACAAAGTTTGAGGTAGAGAGGTCACTAAAAACTTGGGGAGGAGATTAAGAAAGACTTTGCATAGTAATTAACACCTGAGTTAAGTTTTAAAGAAAGTCAGGGATCATAAGAGGCTTAGATGAGAAAGGAAGTTATTTCAGGTATTGGCAGCCTGTAACAGAGATGGAAGATGGATTGACATGTACAGGAAACAGCAAAAGTGGGCCATTTTGGCTATAATGCAGCCTATGAGATAGGTAGCAATAAGCCATGAACCCACAAAAATAGTCTTGAGCTAGACAATGAAGAGCTTTTAATGTAAAACATAATTGTTTGCAATTGTTCTAGAGATGATAGGGATCCATAGAAGCTTCTTAAACAGGGGTATTTACTGGCCAGATCTGCACTTTAAGAGTATCAATATAGCATGACAGGAAAGGGAAATAATAAGTGTTGGAGGGGTTGTGGCAAAGTTGGGACACTAATGCATTGCTAGTGGAATTGTGAATTGATCCAACCATTCTGGAGGGAAATTTGGAATTATGTCCAAAGGGCTTTAAAAGACTGCCTACTCTTTGATTCAGCCATAGCATTATTGGGTTCATATCCCAGAGATTTAAAAAAACTGGGCAAGGACCTGTTTGCACAAAAATAGTTTTAGCTGCACTCTTTGTGGTAGCAAAAAATTGGAAAATGAAAGGATGTCCCTTGATTGGTGAATGGCAGAACAAATTGTGGTAGATGATGATGATGGAATACTATTGTGCTATAAGGAAGCTTGAATTGATGGATTTCTATAAGAACTGGAAAAACCAACATGAACTGATATTCAGTGAAATAAGCAGAACCAGGAGAACATCATACACAGAGACTATAACTCTGTGAGATGATCAAAGGTAATTGACTTTGCTACTAATAGCAATGCAATGATCCAGGATAATTCTGTGAGACTTATGAGAAAGAACACTACATCTAGAGAATAAATGTGGGAGCAGAATTCCAGAAGGAAACAATGTGATTTATCACTTGTTTATATGGGTATGTGATTTGGGGTTTTGATTTTAAAGGATTGCTCTTTTACAAAAATGAATAATATGGAAATGGGTTCAAGTGAAAATATATATTTATAACCCAGTGGAATTGCTTGTCAAATCTTGGAGGGGGGTGGGAGATGAAGGCAGGGAGAAAACATTAATCATGTAACCATGGAAAAATAAAAAAAAATAAGAGTACCAACATGACAACTTGATGTAGGGCAAATTGGAGAGGGGGAAAGACTCGAGTCAAAGGCCAAATAGGAGCCTATCACAATACTCTAAGCCTGAGATGTTGAGGACCTATGCTATGGTCCTTTATGAGATAGATAAGAGAGATGCTATGGAGATAGAATTTATATAGAGAAATCTAAATAAATATAGAATAGTTATAATATTTAATAATCATTTAATTCCATTCATTTAATAATAACCAACTAATTCAAATAATTATTTATCATATTATATTATAATTAATTTAAATGATTAAATTAATAATTTAAGTAATTTATGTTTATTATAATTCATACATAATAAATTAAATCAATAGTTTAATAACATAAAATTAATATAAAACATAAATAATAACTATATTAAATAAAATGTAATAGACAAATAATAAATATATATGAATGTATATAGCTTGTTCCTGCCTAGTTATTTGCATGTTGTCTCCACCATTAGATTGTAAACTCCTTAAAAACAGAGGTAGTATTTTACCTTTCTTTGTGACTCCAGTACTTAGTATGGTACCTGATATATAGTAGGTGCTTAATAAATATTTATTGACTAACATTTGGCAACTTTTGAGGGTTGAAAAAGAAAGAAAAGAGTTGAGAATGAGTTTCATACCTGGGTGACTGAAAGAAATATGTTCTCGTCAAATAAGGAAAGTTAGGAAGAGTTATAAATTTTGGAGAAAAGATTATGAATTCCATTATGGACTGAATTTGAGATGCCTAGATGATATCTATCTGGAGATGTTTGATGGATTGCCATGATGAAGAACTGGACTAGAGACAAAGTTGGGCTGAATTTAAAAAAACTCTGGAAACAATTGATACAGAGATTGTCATTGACCCTATGAGAGCCGATGACATCCCTGAGAGAAGGAGTAGAATTTGGATTGGGAAAAAAAGAGGGTAAATGACATAACTTTGGAAAAACCTCAGAGTTAAAGGTCAAGACAATGATGATGGCCCAGTAGAGGAGATGATCAAGGATCAATCAGACAGGAAGAAGAACCAGAGGAGAGCAATGTCACAAGATGAGAGTACATTCCTCAGGAAGGAATGTTCAAAGGTGTCAAATACTCAAAGAGGTCAAGAAGGATGAAGTCCAAGAAAAAGGCATTGTTTTTAATGATTAAGAAGTCACTGATAATTTTGGAGAAAGCAGTTTCAGTTGAGTGATGAGACTGGAAGGCAAAATGAAATGGGTTGAGCAGTGAATAAGAAGAGAGGAGGTTGAAACATTGGAGTACAGACAACATTTTCTATGAGATTGGTTTGAAAGGGAGGAAAGATGGAAGATGATAGCTTGAGTTGAGTAGTAGAATCAAGCAAAGGTTCTCCAAGATGGGGATAGCTGGGCATATTTAGAGTCAGAAGGAAAAGAACTAGTGGATAGAAAAGGGAAAGAGAGAATGAATTACTGAAGGAGACAATAACAGATGAGATAGATTTAGGGGTACAGGTAGAAGCTTTGACTGGGAGATGTAGCACCTTTTAAGGAGAGACTAAAGGAAGAGAAAATAAGGCATAATGTGAAGTAGTTTTTAACAGATGCTGTTTCCTAGGACATGGTACTCAAAGAGTGACAACGATTCTAGAAGTTATTCCAGTTGGGCACTTATTCATAGGATCAAAAATTGAGAGCTAAAGGGACTCTATAGACCTAGTTTAACTTCCTTATTTTATAGAACAGGTCATTGAGGCCTAGAGAGGTGAATTTCTAGACCTAAGGTTAAAAAGGTAGCGATTGGCGAAGGCATAATTTGGACCTAGATCCTGTGTGGGATGATGGATTGAGCTTTGGGCCTGGAGTCTGGAAGACCTAAGTTCAAATCCAGCCTCAGGCACTTACTAGTTGTGTGACTCTGGACAAATCACTTAATCCTGTTTGCTTCAGTTTCTTCATTTATAAAATGAGTTGGAAAAGGAAATGGTAAATCATTTCAGTATGTTTGCCAATAAAAATTCAAATGGGGTCCTGAAGAGTTGGACACAACTGAAAAGTCTTAACAACAGCAATAACAAAACCCCCTAATTCCGAATTAAATTTTTTTCCTACTGTACCTCACTGCCTCTTCATTAAGAAGTGAGCACTCAATAAATGTATTAAGTGCCTACTGTTTGTAAGTCTATGTGCAAACTGTTGGGGACAAAAAGATAAAAACCAGGGGCAACTAGGTGGCACAGTGGATACAGTCAAGCCTGGAGTCAGGAGGATCTGGGGTCAAACCTTGACCTTGGACACTTCTTAGCTGTGTGACCCTAGGCAAGTCACTTAATCTTGATTGCCTAGCCCTTGTCCTTGTCCTTCTGTCTTAGAGTTATTACTAAGACAAAAAATAAGGGTTAAAAAAAAGTTAAAAACCAAACAGTCCTTACTCCCCCATATCTACCTAACTCCCAACAAGGGCTGACCCAGTACTTTGAAAAACTGCAAAGTAGACAAGGTATACCTTATATTTCCTTTCTAAAGTTTCTCTCATACCTTTCCCTATAAGAAATGACCCCTGATTGTCTGGTTCCTCCCAGAACCTAGGGGAGGAGACTCAGGTCAACCATATCTTCATTCCTCCCCCTGCTGAATTGCTTACTGAAAGCCTAGGAGACATTTTTGAGACTATGTCTTGAAACTAGGAACCCTCCTTTACCTCCTACCTCCTTTTCATATATTTTATTTCCTCATTAGAATGTAACTTTCTTGGGAGCAGGGACTTTCTCTGCTTGTATCACTTATTATTGCCATTGCTTAGCACAGACTCTCAAGTCCAGTGACAGAATGATAGGGGGAATATTTTTAGGGAAAAGAACTTTCTGGTACCTCTCAAAACTCATTATGCAGTTATCTGTGGGGAAGGCTAGTGCAGTCCTGGGCCTGCTTGAATTTATGAAAAATTACAGATACTATTGGGTACAAAAGCAAATTTGTCAGAAATAGACTTAATTACAACTGGAATAACTTAGATTCAACCTCTCTTAGGATTCCCAGAGTTGGTGATTTTAGAAGAAAAAAAAAGGATCTTAAATCTTCTATTTCCTGATAGATTTTCTATTGCAATTCATAGTCTTCCTTTGAGTATAGAATGTCAAAAAAGGATTGATTGAAATGAAAATGCAATGAAGAATGGCCCCTGATTGAGGAATTCTCTCTACAGAACATTTCAATATCTACAGCAACTGTCTAGAGATACCAGCATCCCTGATCAATTCAAAATTTACAGCCTTCCTACTAAAATTTCTCTTCACAATCTATCATCTACTCAACAGATGGTGTTTCTTCAGGCTACCTTTAATAGCCAAAAAAATTAAATCAGTAAAAAGTGAAAAACTTCTCTGATATTAAAAGTCATTAGTAGCTTCAGGAATCTGGTAAATTTCCATTAACTAAAGAAATTCTTCTATGAAAAAGTTCTGGAAATGAGATTGCTGTATTTAAACTGTAGCTTTTTGACCTTGGACCAGACTTGGATGGCTGGACTTGTAGTCTCACCATCATTTTGCAGAAATTAAGTGACTTTGTAAAGACAGTAAGTAGAATTGAGTCTAGGTTTAAAGAGAGTTGTTACATAGGGGATGCTATGGGTAGAGGTAACATTCCTGGGATGAAAGTTGGTCTTATACTACTCCAATTCTTGTTTTTACTGAATCTTTACTGTATGTCCAGCCACGACCTAAAGACAGAAGAAGATATAAAGCTCAGGATTACAGAACTTAAAAGTTGGAAGGGTCTTCAATTGCCAAATGGTTAGACCATAAATGAAAGGAATCTCCATTAAAACATACATGACAAGTCATCATTTGTCCTCTACTTGGAGTTCTCCATATCACTTCTTCAGGTAGCCTATTTCCTTTTATACAGCTTTAATTGTTAGGAAATTTTTATCTGACTAAATTTTCCTTTTTTCAGTCTCTATAGAATGACTCTAATTAATGTCTCTCCCACATGAAAGTCCTTGCAATACTTGAATCTCCTTTTCTCTAGATTAGACATCTTACTTTCTTCATCTGATCTCCTTCTGCAGTGAATTCAAGACTTTGCACTAACTTGGTTTACCTGCTTTTGATATTCCCAGTAAGATCCTACTTGAACTATGGTGCCCCAAAACTCATCACAATGGTTAGATGAGTCCTGAGAAGGGCAGAATACAGAGGAATCATTACTGCCCTAGACTAGAAAGCTGTGCTTCTCTTAACACAGCCCATGATCACATTACCTTATTTTGGCTATCACACCACATTGCTAACTCATATTGAGCTTACAACCCACTAAAACTTTCAGATCTGTTTCAGAACCATATCTCTCCCATCCTGTGTGTTAAGATTTTTTTTTGGAAACCAAGTGGTACCTTACATTTATCAGTATTGAATTTTATCTTATTAGATTCAGCCTAATTTAGCTCTAGCCTGTCAAGATTCTTTTGGTTCCATATTCTATAATTCACTATGTCAGCTACCCCTCAGCTTTAAGTCATCTGCGAATTTGATGAGCATACAATCTATGCCTTCATCCATGTGATTTCTAAAAATGTTAAACAGCACACGGTTAAGCACAGGTCCTGAGTGTAGTCCACAGTGATACTGAATGATTAGGACAACAGTTTGAGTCCAATCATTGAAATGGATTTGAATTTATCTGACTTTTATTATCCTCTAATTCCCAGCTCTCCATCTTCTCTTAAATGCATATAAAATTTAGATAAACTATAGCCACAGAATGCTTTATCAGTACTGGTTTGGAAATCCTACCCAAAATTCTAGCAATTAAGATTAGGTTGGCAGGACCTGTCCTTGATGAAGCCATGTTGGCTCTTTGTAATCACCACATTCTTTCCTAACTGTTTTCCAACCATCTCTTTAATGATCTGATCCAGAATTCTCTGAGAAATCAAAATCCAGCTCACTGCCCTATAGTTTTCAGACTCTATTTCTTCCCTTGTTTAAAAACAAAGACTTCATTTTCCTTTCTTCAATCTAGTGGTAGCTTTCATGCTTTCTGTGGTCTTTCAGGTATCATCGACACTCAATAATAGCATATAATGTTCTTTTACGAACTCTGTATGTTTGTGTGTGTGTGTGTGAGAGAGAGAGAGAGAGAGAGAGAGAGAGAGAGAGAGAGAGAGAGAGAGAGAGAGAGAGAGAGGGAGGAAGGGGGAGGGAGAGAGGGAGAGGGAGAGGGAGAGAGAAAGAGGGAAAGAGACAGACAGAGACAAGACAGAGACAGAGACAGAGAGATAGAATGAGATCCTCCATTGATGTGATCCCCACTGAGAAAATGACAGACGCTTTAACTTCTTGAAGTATAATCTGTCTTGTCCTTGACAATTTCCCAGTGGCTAATACACAGGCCATTCTGAAAATTAATCAATTGTCTAGGCAAATTTAAACGAGCTTCCTTCTTCTTCCATCTCCTAGTTAAGCCCAGTGGCTGACTCAAAGATGGGAATACTCACATCCATACCTGTACCCAACCCTCCTCCCACACCTCCAAGGAGACAATTAGTCAGTGAAAGGAACATGGTATACCAGGAGCCTGAGACTGAATATAAAGCAAAAGATAAACATCCCAGATGAAGAAAGTGTTTATCTCATCCTTTCAGCAAGGACCATGCACAACCAAAATCACCTTCTAATACCATCAGCACATAGGGCAGACCAGAAACTTTTTCTTTCATTGTCTGGCTGTGCCTCACCTGGGTGTCTGTGGGTATCAGAGAGGAGAGGGTTCTAGGCTCATTGGATAGCCTGAATTCTGGAAAGAAGACTGTGAGTCCAAGAGACATGGACCTCCCACCTGGAGTTCTTCACGACAGCATGAGGCTTTTTATAAGCACCATCTGTGCCTGGAACAAATGCCTGTCCAAATAAAAGGAAAGCTGTTTAAGGTTGTTAAAATGATGAACAGCTCAAGAAGAAGGAAGGAGTGGTGTGTGTGTGTGTATGTGTGTGTGTGTGTGTGTTTGGGAACCCTAATGAACTTTGCCTTCCCTGTTCAGCATAGGTCAGTAGAAAGAAGGTTAAGTTTGGAACTCTGACCTTGTGCAGATCATTTAACTCCACTGGACCTGTTTTCTCATCTGTTAAATAAGGGATTGGACTTAGATGGCCTTTGAGGTTCCTTCTGGCTCCAGAACTATGATCTGATGATTCTACGAATTGTTAGCCTAAGTTAGAAGACTTCTCATATGGGATATCTCTCTCTCTCTTTTTTGAGATATACTTGACATATGTTTGAGATAATTTTTTAAAAATTTCACAGATGCCAGTTGAACTCAGAGTGGTATTTCCTTCCCCCTTACCATAGTGTTTTTGAAATTCTCTGCAATTTCTTAAAACACTAATCTGAAAAATGGATCCTTGGAAAGAAAGTTGACTATTGCTTACTTTTTTCCCACAGGCAATCTTTAAGAATTCAATTATTTTAGTGATCCTTAATTTTGTCAGAGTGGGTATTCATTCTTCCAATGCAGAATGTGACCACCTTGCACCTTAGGTGATTTTTGAAAGTTGCTATAGGCAAAAAAAATTTTTTTTAAATCATTGTATAACCCATCTCTTGATGAGTTTCTATGAACTTAAATGGTATGGTCCTTGGAAAAGGACATCACCTGGGTTGATACTTGAAGGTCTTCCTTAGTTTGGCAAAATCTGCCACCAGTTGTTTTCTACTGATATAACTTCTAGAAAGAGTACAAGCTTACCTTCATGGACTAATGAGGCTTTAGAGAAAGATTTCCACAGAGATAACAAATAATAATAATAATTGTAGCTTAAATGTATATTTCAAGGCTCTTGAGAAGGTGTCATGACTTCTCACTTCTGGGGTTCCAGGACCTTTGACATGCACAAGAGAATGGCTCTAGGGTGGTTAAGTGGCTCAGTGGAGAAAGAGCCAGACCTGGAGTTGGGAGGACCTGGGTTCACTTCCTAATTGTGTGACCCTGGGCAAGTCACTTAATCCAAATTACCTAGCCCTTGCTGCTTTCTGCCTTAGAACTAATACTTAGTATTGATTCTAAGACAGAAAGTAAGGGTTTTAAAGAAACAAACAAACAAGACAATGGTGCTAGAAGAGCTTTGAAGGTGTTGTCATGGATATAGTGTGACTGTCATTATCACCTGAACTAAGTTCACTGGGGACACTGGGCAGATTGTTGTTTTTGTGGCAGCCCAAACATTCCAGGACAAGATAGGCACCACCACCACCTTCATCATTACAGCTGATCTTTATAGAGGGCTTTGAGGTTCCCAAAGTGCTTTGCATGCTATTGTATTTGACCCCCAAAACAATCCTATGAGACAGGTTCAAATAGACTCCCCATTCTATAGAAGAAACTGAGACAGAGACAGACTAAATGTCTTTCTCAAAGTCAAACATCATGGCATACATGGATAGAGAGCTCCATTGGAAGCCAGAAGACGTGAATTCAAGTCCTATCTCTTATATATACAGACTCTTACATATACAAACTGGACAAGTTATTTAGAAGTAGGTGTCAGTATGTGTCCCAAGGAATGTCTCCTCTAAGCCAGGGCACCCACAGCACAGTCCTAAGTCTGTTGTTCTTTCTACTATATTATACCGTCTCTCATACTTGCTGAATATTGGTGCCATTCTTCGGCAATCCGTTCTGTGCAATTTTGTTTGCATGAGGGAGGCAGACATCTTTCTGCAGAGACCAGGTCTTATTTTCACTGCCATCAAAAAAGAAGGCTCTGTCCACTTTCCCAGTCATGTAGGTTCCTCTCTCCTCCCTCACCGCATTACACAGTTTGATGCTCTACCCATTAAAGGGCTAAAGATTAGTCTAGCTCTCCACTTAGCTCTCACTCCCCCAGCTGAGGGAATCAGAAAGATCTTCCCACAAACTTGACCCCTATTTACATCTTTTTTAGCTCCTCTCCATGGAGTCATGTAATCCAGTCCCCAAGTCCCATCTTAGTCCTTACCTATCCCATTCCTTCCATCTTGCTTTGTGTGTTTATTTTAAAATTTAATAAACTGCTACTTCTGCATAAGAATGGATACTCAGTATTGGTTCCAAGGCAGAAGAGTGGTAAAGGCTAGGCTTGGGGTTCAGTGATTTGCCCAGGGTCACCCAGCTAGGACATATCTGAGATCATATTTGCACCCAGGACCTCCCATCTCTAGGCCTAGCTCTCTCTATCCACTGAGCCACCCAGCTGCCCCTTTCCTTATGTGTTTTTGAGCACATAGCTGAAAAGACTAATTACTTTTACTAAGTGGGAAATTAGCCGCCCAGTTACTTCTATTATCAAGCAATTTGTTTTTCTGGAATCTAAAAGGCTCCAGATGATTTTTCTCCCCCACACCAAACAAAACCATTTCTTTCAAACCCACATAAAGCCTCCTTGTTATTCTCCCCACACACAACCCCCACCTGAGCCAGATTCTTTCTGTGGTGTCCAAGGTGACCAGGATGCTAGCTCATCGAGTTCTTTTCTTTCTTCTTTTTTTCTGCCTTCATGTTGAACCAACATCCCTGAGTTTACCAACAGTCCCATTTATGGCTAGAATTATTTGCTAAGCATAAATGCATCATTTCTCCCACTTGCAGCTTAGTGGGGTGTAATGTGCAGAGTTAATATTTTTTAGTACATTATTAGCAAGTTCCTAAACATCGGGGAAAATAAAAATTCTCTAGTTCTTTTCAGGCAGTTTAACTCTCCATTGGATCAAATGTAATATAGGTTTTAGTCCTTGTCCCCGTGTTTTCTTAGAGAACTTTCCCTGAGCTTTAAGAAATCTTGGAGGGTCAGCTGGGTGGTTCAATGGATAGAGAGCCAAGCCTGGAGATGGGAGGTCCTGGGCTCAGATCTAGCCTCAGACACTTCCTGGTTGTGTGATTCTGGGCAAGTCACTTAACCCTCATTGCCTATCCTTACCACTCTTCTGCCTTGGAACCAACATTTAGTATCAATTCTAAAACAGCAGGCAAAGAAAGGTTTCTTAAAAAAATAGAAAAGAAATTTTGTAATTTGGTCAACCTGCTCAATGACATAAATCATTTCATTTCATCCTCATGTGACTTTTGCTTAAGAGGGAAACTGAAGGAAGCTCCATTTAAAATTGCAATTTCACCATCTTAAAAAAATACCACTTTCTCCTACAAATCCATTTCCATGTCCTGACATTACTAAAGCACTTCTCTTAACACCCTCTTTAATATCACTCTGTACTCCCCAATGCCAATTCAGGCATCTCAGCAGGCCAGAGAATGAAAAAATGCCTCCAATTGGTACGCTAGATTAGAATTAGAAGTGACAGTCCCACAAAGCTTTACCTGGCCTTCAGTTTGACTGACAAGCCTACTCTGACTGGTGACTTGCTATTCAGAAGCCCACAGCCGGTCCTATTAGGAAAGGTGACCCTTTACTCATTTCTTTGCTAAGAAGCCCACTGTCTGCTCTAGGAATGGAGGCAGCAGGCTGTAGGAATATAGGACGGGCAGTCAGGAAATCTTAGTATTAGCCTTCGGCACGAACTGTCACTGGTTGTATGACCCTGGACAAGTTTAATGCCATCTCTGAGCCTTAGTTTCCTCATCTGTCAAATGGGATAACCCTGACCACATGGCTGACTTTTAAGGATATAAGATATCCATTTTTTTTTTAAGTAAAGGACAGGAGCAGGTGGCTTAGTGAATAGAGAGCCAGGCCTGGGATGGGAGGTCTTGGGTTCAAATCTGACCCCAGACACTTTCCAGCTGTGTGACCCTGGGCAAGACACTTAACTCTAATTGCTTAGCCCTCACCAGTCTTCTGTTCTGGAACTTATGCTTAGTATCAATTTTAAGAGAGAAAATAAGTGTTTAATAAAAATTAAAGCGTATGACAAAAAAAGATATTAAGGTAGAAGATATAGTGGAAAAACACCAGCTCAGGGTCCAATCCAGACTCTGTTTGGGCTCAGAGCTTATATTCCTTGGTCAGGATAGCACGGATACATTTTTTTTTTCTGTCTCTGTTTTCTCATCTATACAATTTCTCTTGTTCATTCATTTCAGTCATATCTGCCTCCTTGTGACCCCATTTGAGGTTTTCTTGGCAGACATACTGGAGTGGTTTGCTGCTTGCTTCTCCAGGTCATTTTACAGATGAGGAAATTGAGGCAAACAGGTTAAATGACTTTCCCAGGGCCACATCAGCTAGTGTCTGAGACCAGATTTGAAATCAGGTCTCCCTGTCTCCAGACCCGGCACTGTATCCACTCCACCACCTCACTGCCCATCTCTGCAATGCTTGTCCAGCTTGTCACCTAGGTCTGTTTCGAGATATTGTCAAACCATAGTCTACTGGAGTGGAGAGGGGTTTCCGTGATTATCCTTTGCCTTGTAGTTGTTTTGTTTCTGCTTCTATATGTACGGCTTGTGTTTCTGGACAGAACAGAAACTCCTTGTGGACAGGGGCTATTTTATTCTTGTTTTAGTATTGCTAAGACCTGGCACAGGACTTGGCAGATATTAGGTGCCTCAAAAATTTGTCGTTTGAACTCATCCAATTTCTTCATTATATAGAGATGTAAAATGAGACTCAGAGAACTGAATCAACAGATAAAGAATTTCGTACACGAATTTCGCTTATCTTACCCAACTTTCTTTTATGGAAAAACCTTTTGTGGACAGTGGCAGCTTAGTTTTATGGAACCCCAATTTTACCTTTGTCCCCTGGGAACTTGTCTTGAAGAAACCTCCAGACTGACCCTCGTCCCAAACTGAATAAGAAATCATCAAGCATCCAGGGAGCCCCCTAGATGTTCTCAAACCTTATGTGCCCTTTTGGTCTTCTTAGTTTCTCTTATTGTATCTAGGCCTCTCCCAGGTACCCTAGCCTTGGCCTCCAACCTCTTTCTCAAGCCTCCATGTAACCGATCAGTTGTCCTTCATTTTATATATTCCCCAAGATATTGATATAAACCCGAGTTCTTTAGTTAGATGGAAATTTCCATTGGTGGTTTTTCCCAGTGACAGTGTTCCTGGAGTCCCACACTATGTGGCACATCTATGACTCTGCGTGGTGGCCAGAATAACATTGTCTCCCTTGTCATGGTTGAAAATGGGTTCTATTGGGACTGCTTTGGTAGTTTTGTGTTTTTTTTAGGTTGACATCAGTAAAGCACTATGAAAATTCAAAGTGTTATTGTTGTTATTATCATCCTCATCAGTAATGACAAATTTTATTTTCTTAAACTAGAGACTGGTAGGGGAAACACTGGATAGAGTACTAGGTCTGAATGTCAAGAAGACTTGAGTTCAAATCTAACCAACTATGTGATCCTGGGTAAGTCACTGAAGCTCTTTCTGCCTTCTCTTCCTCAACTATAAAGCAGATGTCCTAACACCAACAACCAACTTTGAGTTGTTGTGGGGATCAAATGAGATAATATTTGTACAGCTCTGACCACAGTGCCTGGAATTATAGGTGCTCAATAAATCCTGTTCCCTTTATCTGTGCCACACTCTACTCCGAGGGTCACACAGGAACATGTGTGGTAACAAGAGCTATACATTGTTGTTCAGTTGTTCAGTCATGTCTGATTCTTCATGACCCCATGGGCCATACTATCCATGGAGTTTTCTAAGCCAGGATGCTGCAGGGGTTTGCTATTTCCTTCTCCAGTGGAATAGGGCAAACAGAGATTAAGTGACTTGCCCAGGGTCACACAGCTATTAAGTTTCTGAGACTAGATTTGAAGGAATTCAAGTCTTCCTAATTCCAGGTCCAATACTTATGTCAAGTTAATATTATTATTATATTTGCTATAATAAAATAACATTATATTATTATTAAATGATGCCGAATTAGCACATCAAAGAGGCTTAATTTTGTCATGCTGTATCAATCCCCTTATTACATAGCCTGTCAAGGTAACAAAAACCAAGAACAAAAGTAAAAATAAGTAGAACATAAATGATTCAGAACAACAAGATGGAAAGGAGAAGCGATAGGTATAAAGATGTTACTTATTTGTGTTTTCATAAACATCTAATCTCTTCAGACAACAGATAAAGCTCCTCATTTGTGCCTTGCATTGTTACTGAAAATCACAGATCCAGTAAGAAAAAAAATCTCCTATATCTTCCCCTTCTTTTTTACTTCCTTAGATGTGTTCAGGGCAATGAAAATAGAAATGAACAAGAAAAATTATGCATCCATATTATATCCCTTTTGGAGATGGAGAGGAGATTTCCCTACTTCTGTGGAGGGCATCACCAGTTTCTAGTTAACTTGGTTTGCAACCTTGATGGCTACTTAGTAGCCAAGTCCTACTGATTTTACCTCCACACCTTTTAAATCCATCCCCTTCTCTCCATGAATACCACAACTTTTCCCAGTTGAGGTCCTTATCGCCTCCTACCTAGACAATGACAAGAGCCTCCTAATGGGTCTCACTGCCTCCAGTCTCTTCCTTCTCTAATAGATCATCCCCACAAGAACCAGGTTGACATTCCTAAAGTATAGGTCTGACCATGCCACTCCCTACCTCAGAAAAGTTTGGTGAGTCTCAATTGCTTTTGTTACAAAATATAAATTTTTATATTTATATCTGTAGTCTGGCTTCTCCCAATCTTCCCCAAAATTATAAGTTACTCTACCCCCCCCCCCCCTGCACTCAATATTCCAGCAGACTGGCTTGCACAGTATCCTTTTCAGGGGTTTTAAAAAAAGAACCAGCCTGAACCAGTTCAGGAGAACTGATGAGTAAATTTTTCAGTGTGAGTATTTACACTTTATAAATCAACAAACACTAAAAATCAGAGCTTGATGTATTGTTTTGTTGATTTATAAACTTAAGAAAGTGGTGGGGAAAATGTTAAATAATGCAAAACTTTTGAGTTGTGACTTCATTTTAGTGAGGGAAGAGGAGAGCTGGTGGTTAAATATTTACTACACATTCCTGCCATAACATTATCTTGCCCAACTTCATGCCTTTGAATAGCCTTCCACCTTGCCTAGAATGCTTTCCTTCCTCACTTTGCCTCCTGGGATCCTTAACTCCTTTTAAGGTCCAATTCAAGTACCACATTCTACAAAAAGCATTTCATGACCCCTCCCCCCCATCCCTAGTTATTAGGGGCCACTAAGATTACTCTGAATTTATTTTATATGTATTATATTTATTTACTTGTCTACATGTCATAGATACCCCTTCAGCAGAATGTAAACTCTTTCAGGGCAGGGACTATCATACTTTTATTTTTTTTTCTCTTGAAGACCCAGTAGACACAGTAGGTACACAGCATGGCACAGTATAGGCATCTAAAAGATTCTTGCTAAATTGAATTGATCTGAATTAATCATTACTGTAATTGAAAGTAAAGATTTTTTTGAAGAAAACAAAAAAAAAGGATTAGAGAAGAAATAGCTGGTTAAGAAGATAATGTTTGCATTCAGAGGAAGAATTGTAGGAATAGAAATGCAGAAGAAAAACAACTCCTTGATCACATGGGTTAATGGGGATATGATTGGGGATGTAGACTCTGAATGATTCCCTTCATGCAAATATCAACAACATGGAAATCTTGATCAGTGACACACATAAAACCCAGTGGAATTGTGCATCAGCTATGGGAGGGAGGTGAGGGAAAGAACAAGAATCTTGTAACCATGGAAAAATATTCTAAATTAATCAATTAAATTAAATTTTCCAAAACTAAAAAAAAGATAGTATTTAGCAATATGATTTGGATTTCTGGAAAATAGATTAAGATATAGAAATGATGAGGGCAGTGGGTGGCTCATGGAATCGAGAGCCAGGCCCAAAGATGGAAAATCTTGGGTTCAAAACTGGCCTTAGATACTTCCTGGCTGCGTGATCCTTGGCAAATCATTTAACCCCCATAGCTTAGCCCTTATACTTTTCTGCCTTAGAATAAACACATAGTATTGATTCTTAGATGGAAGGTAAGGGTTAAAAATATAGAAATGATGATGAGCTCTTTGAGGCAGCAGCTATCTTTTGCCTCTTTTGTATCCCCAGGACTTAGCCCATAGAAGGTGGTTAATAAATATTGATCGACTGAATGAATAAATGATAGATTCTTAGCTAGGGATGGACTTCTTATATATACATGTATATCTGTATCTGCATAAGCAAATATATGTGTGTATATTTATGTGTAAATGAGAAGCTGATCCCAAGAGAACTTCTTTAAATGGAAAAGGAAGGAAGAGATGGGAAAAAATGTCCACATATATCTGTTAAGCTAGATAATATTGGATAGCATAATCCTTAGGAAGAATAGCAGTGTAAAGGCCAGCAACAGAACCACCAACATTACCAGCTCCTGGCCAAACTTTACTGATAGTGTTAAGGTCTGGGTTTTCACCCACCACCAAGGAAGTCCAGACAATGTAATCAAGCAAGGAGAAAGCCTTTATTGGGAAAACTGATAGGCGCATCAGTGGGAACCTCTACCATCAGAGTTCCAAGTTGCTTCTGACAGTCTGGGGTTTAAATACTTTTTCATGAATAACCTTTGTTGGAAAGTTGCTTTTTGCACCTGGGGTCTCAGTGCTGTAGTTTATCAGGGACCTTGGACAGGCCCCAGCACAAGCCCCTGTTAGAAAGTTGCTTTTTGCACCTGGGGTCTCGGTGCTGAAGTTTTATCAGGGACCTTGGACGGCCCCAGCACAAACCCGGAGCTTATCTGTCTGTGGGTCCTTGGCATTTTTCCTGGCTGAATTTCTCAGGGCAACTTTCAATTTTGATCTCCCTCATTTCCAACTTCTTTTTCTCTTAGGGGGGCAGAGGGGGTGCCTGGCCACTGAGGCTAGATCTCCCTCAATAGCCACTGTGGAAAGGAAACAAGACTGACAGTTTGTGGGGGAAGGGCCCAACTAGGAGTGGCAATTGGGTCTTGTGACTAGCACTTCCTTCCTGGGGGGGGGGGGGGGCGGGGAACTGGCTTCCGGGTGTTGGAGGAGAGAGGAGTTTGTTCAGCCCAGTCTAGAGTGGCATGCTCTTCTTGGTTCAGCCCAAAGACACAGGCTTCTAAAGGTTAGAATTGTTCTTCTTTGCTTTCTGTGTACTGCTAAGATTCTGAATTAGAACGAGAGTAGACAGGAGTGGGACAAACTCTCCGCCAGCCTCTGGGGCCTGGCCTCAGGTCTGAAGCTGAGAAAAAACTCCAATCCCAACTGAGTTATTAAACTTTGTTATTTGAATTCCCAGTCAGATAAGTGGACTATCATTTCTGGTCATAGAGGGAGCTGAATTTCAGTTTCAGTCATTTAAAGACAAACCGTCCTTATTGGACCTCTGCTGTTTCCTCTCAGCAGGGGGCATCTCCCTCCCTTGCCTCTCCAAGCACTATACCGTCTCTTCCCTCAACTACTCCATACCCCATACAAACCTCCCATTTATCCCCCTGTTTTCCAATCTTTCTATTTCCTTTCCCAATAAAATATTACAGTTTTTAGCAGAGCCAGCTAGGTTTTCCAACCTATTTTTGTCAAGAATTTGACAAAATCAGGCCTGCATACATTTCAAAAGCCTGTGTGACTGTGAAAAGTAACCATTTTGAGAGCAGTGCTGAGTGCAACTAATCTGCCTAGTGATGCCACGCCCAAAAGAAACCACTCCTCCTGAAGGGAGGAGGCCAGACTTAAAAACATTTTTTTCTGTTGCAAAAAGCTTTTCAAGATACAAGATGGCAAAGAAACTATTACTTGCCATGGGTAATCTAGCCTGGATTGCATATTTCTTTTATATATATATTTTTTACTTATTGTTTGTCACGATTCCGGATTATATTTATTTTCTGCTTAGCATCTATGAAAGTTTGCAATGGCTGAATATAAGTATGTATCACTTGATTTCATTCATTCCCACATATGCTGGAGCATTATTCTTTGTAACCAAATTATACTATGCCCTAAAAAAAGGTGTGCATCTAATTTTTGGGAAAAAAGCAAAAGATAATGAAATGGCTGTGACGATTTTAGCCATAAAAGAGGAGATGATGCAACTAAAGGAAATGATGAAGCAACTAAGTGAAGAGATACAATGTGGCAAAGGTATTAACACACAACAAGACATACCTAAAAATAACAATGTAGTTCAGCAAGAAAATACAGATGGGGCTGAAGGGGGAATACCAAAATTGCCATTAAGAGATCAAACAAGCCTACAACCAGATAGTGGCATAATTAATATTAAAACACATAAACCATTTACAACAGCTGACCTTGAAAGTCTGAAAAGACAGATGCCTTCCTGGTTTTCAGAACCAATGAGATGTTTAAAAGAATTTAAAAGAGAAATTAGGCTTTATGACCTAGATTTCCAAGACCCACTGAAATTCTTCTCTCAGAATTATTTTCAAAAAGGGAAAAACAACAATTCCTTGATGAAACTAGAAAAAATCCAAATTTAACATCATGGCCAGAGGAAGGAACAGACTTAAGAGTTATCTAATAATGAAAATCTACGTTACCTAAGGAAGGCCAGAGAAGATCTATTAGAGGCAATGAAAAGTTTTTCAAAAAGACCAGATACTTGGGGAAAATTTGAGAGATTGAGACAGGAGAGTGGGGAACATCCATCAAAGTTCCTCGATAGAGTGATTGAAGTAGCAGAGGATGTGCTTGGATTTGAAAATTTAACTGAACAAAATCTCCAACACATAAGGAGACAATTTGTTAAAGGCAGTAACACACCTATTAGATCATATTTTAAACTCCAGTGCCCAGATTGGGAAACACTAAGTCTGGAAGATTTAAGAAAAACTGCAACTTACATATTTTCAGGTCATAAAATAATGCTAGAGGAAAAGGATGAAATAATAAAAGACCTTAAAGCCAAGCTCAAGGAGGCAAATAGCTCAAGTAAATGTAAAGAAATTGAAGAAATAAAAAATCTAGCCACTCTGCAATCATACAAACCCACAAGAAATTACACACAAAGTAATCAAAGGTGAAATTTACCCAGATGTTTCCTCTGTGGAAAAATGGGTCACATGGTTCAAGACTGTTATTTAAAGGCACAATTATTCCAAGCTAAAAAAAACCAAGGTCTTGGAAAAGCAATGTAAAGTATAGCAGCAATAATACACAAACAAATGCAAAATGTTGTGATTGTAATTGCAAGAAATCATTGCAAGCACCAAATTTAGAAACCATGGAGAGATACATCCAACAAGGAGCGAAGCCACGTTATTCGCAAGTAATCTCAGGTGCTGCCAAACAAAGTCAGTTATGAAGCCAGTTGTATGGGGTAACATCAAAAAGGAAAAATGGGAAAGGAAAAAGGAAAAGGAAGGAGACTGCATGCAGATAGAATGTGGGGTGCCAAAATCACAAAATAAAACTAAAGAACAGATAGAAGAAGAAATCCAATTAGATAATGATGTAACAGAGATTAAAGAGAAAATTTTTGGAACAGTGGAACAATCTACAAAGAAAGAAGAAGGAACAAAAGTGGCAACAGTCTGTAATACACAAACTGTAAATGAATTAATTGAAGCATATGAGCTAACAATAGAAGGGTCCAAAGGGGAAGAAAATGCAATAACAGAAAACATTCAAATTAGCAGACCTCCTGGAGACAATGGCATGGAAAGCAGGGATTATATTACAAAAGAAAATACCAATAACATAATAGAAAAGTCAACTTTAAATCCTTATGCAGAAGAATTCCAACCAATAGTAACTGCACAAGAAAAAACAAACACAAACATTGTCATGCCATCCTTAAGTCTCCATGATAATGCAAATCCCTTGCAAACTGATGATGAATTGCAAAATGAATGTTCAAAGCAACAAGAAAAGTCTGTAGATGAAGAACAAAACTGGGATTTGAACAAAATAGAAATAGAGGCACCTATGGTCCAAGTGTGCCAACAAAATGAGAACACAGAACCAAGGGTTATGATAAAAGTGGGTAATGAGATCTACCCAGCTCTAATTGATACAGGAGCAACTAAATTTGTTTTAAAAACATCTCCCGAAGACAGCCAAATCACAAGTTATGTACAAATAATGGGGGCTACAGGGAAAAAAACAGAGAGTACCAAAACTAAAATCAAAAATGGTAACACTAGGACCCCTAACAACAGAACACACATTCTTGTTAATCCCAGAATGCCCAATCAACCTTCTTGGAAGAGACTTTTTGTGTAAAATTGGAGCAACTATTCAATGTGATAAATCGGGGAAAATCTTTCTACATCTATCCAAAGACTCTTTAAAACATTATCCATTGCTGTTCATGGGGCAAGTGGATGATGAACAAGTTCAGAATGAAGGTACAATATTTGAATTACCAAGTGATATACCCGAAGGACTTTGGGCTACACATTCTTCAGATGCAGGGATTCTAAAGTCAGCAACACCAGTAAAAGTAGAAGTTAAAGAAGGGACACCACCAAGGATACCACAATACAAACTAAGTAAAGAAGCCATCGAAGGAATCAACCCAATTATCAAAATTTTAAACCCAACAATTTCAGAATATAATACACCAATAATACCTATAAAGAAAACAAAACATGACTCTGAAGGAAAAGTTCAGTGGAGTCTGGTCCAAGATTTAAGGGAAGTAAATAACTTTGTGAAAAAGTCCCATGCAGTCATTCCAAGCCCATCTAAAATAATTTCAGAAATCCCAAGTAACTCTAGATAGTATACTGTTGTTGATCTGTGTAGTGCTTATTTTAGCATTCCAATTGCAAAGGAAAGCCAAAAAATCTTTGCTTTCACTTGGAATGGGACTCAGGATTCTGTGATAGCCCAACCACATTTTGCCAAATCTTGCTGCCTGGTGTGGGAGGGGAGAGGAGCTCGTTCAGCCCAGTCTGGAGTGGCATGCTCTTCTTGGTTCAGCCCAAAGACACAGGCTTCTAAAGGTTAGAATTGTTCTTCTTTGCTTTCTGTGTGCTGCTAAGATTCTGAACTAGAACAACAAGAGTAGACGGGAGTGGGACAAACTCTCCGCCAGCCTCTGGGGCCTGGCCTCAGGTCTGAAACTGAGAAAACCTCCAATCCCAACTAGTTATTAAACGTTATATTATTTGAATTCGCAGTCAGATAAGTGGACTATCTTTTCTGGTCATAGAGGGAGCTGAACTTCAGTTTCAGTCATTCAATTCAGAAATTCAATTGTGGATAAAGAATTTAGGAGCAAAACAAATAAGAGGAATATGGTTTTCGCAACTAGACAAGCCCATCCTGCCTAAAAATTTATTTTATCACGTGTGCAATGCAATACATGCACAAGGACACTGTGGAACCCAAGCTGTGATCGATTCAGTAAGACGATTTTGGACTGCACCAGGAATATCCTCATATGCCATAAGAATTTGTCAAAAATGTAAAATTTGTATGCAATTCAATCAGGGAGTTTATAAGACCAAAGGCTCAGGAGGTCTTCCCTTAGAATATACTCCATTTGAATGCATAGAGATAGATTTTATCAATATGCCAAAAGACAAAGGGTTTAAGTATTGCCTTGTCATCATAGACAGACTGACTAGATGGCCAGAAGTTTTTCCTTCCAAAAAGAACAATGCAGCATTTGTGGTCAAAATCCTATTAAAATAAATCATACCTAGATTTGGGATTCCCTCAAAATTGGACTCAGACCGCGGAAGTCACTTTACTCAGTCAATATTAAATGAAATTTATAAAAATCTAGGAATACAAGCAACATACCACACACCATATCATCCCCAAAGTTCAGGGCAAGTGGAAAGATTAAATAAAGACATTAAAACATTGATAGGAAAATTTTGTGCAGAAACACACCAAAAATGGACAAACATTCTGCCATTAGTTCTGTTCCATCTTAGAACACGACCCAGTGGAGATTTGCACATCACTCCATTTGAGATGCTATATGGACACGCAATTTGGCAAGGAAGGACTTGTAAACCAGCTTACATTGCCATGATAGGTGGAGATTGTCAATTAACAAAATATATACAAGCTTTACAGACAAGAATAGCAGAATTGCATGAAATGGGCTTGATACAACAAACAGTACCCCTGGATTACAATTTGCACAACATCAAACCAGGAGACTTAGTATACTTAAAAAATTTCAATAGAAAATTGGCTACAGACATAAAATGGACTGGACCACATGAAGTATTGCTTACTACCCCAACAGCTATAAAAGTTGCAGGGAAAGACTCATGGTTTCACTGTTCCCACGTGAAACCAGAAAAAGTTCAACACCATTGTAACAGACATCAAAGATAATTAGACAACAGATAGTGCTGAGAAATGAAAACAAAAACTGATTAACATAAAAGCACATCATAAAGAAATAATAGTGACACATAATGTTTGAGACAACTTTCCGGCCCAGAGGAAAAGCAACCCAGAGGAAAAGCAACCCAGAGGAAAAGCATCCCAGAGGAAAAGCAACCCAGAGGAAAAGCAACCCAGAGGAAAAGCATCCCAGAGGAAAAGCAACCCAGAGGAAAAGCATCCCAGAGGAAAAGATTTTAAACCAGCCCAGAGGAAAAGCATCAAGAAAAGATGCTAGAAACAAAGAGGAAAAGCTGAAATGGACAGCTAAGACTTTGAACTTTGTAAATTTGTTTATATAAGAAGGAGGAAAGATAAAAAAACGAGACTTATATGTAAGACTGAGTGTGTTGAAATAATAAAACAAAAGTAATTTCACATATTAGGGAAATAGCATGCATCACTACATAACATGGAAGAAAGAAGAGATCCATCAGTCAACATGAGAAGTGGAGATCTGAAGAAACTTGATAAATATTAATTCAACACAACACTATTAGACACAAAACACAAAATCACTGACATATTGAGAGGCCTTGTCTATATAAACAAGTGTCTGGAATTGTATTTATGCAAAATGTAAATATGTATATAGTTAATTCCATAAGTCTTAGGCAATAGAAAGATCAATAGATATTTCTATTTGACATCAGGATGTGGAACAATGTATATTGTTGTATTATATGTAAATGATTTCTGTAAATAATGTAATAGTTTTAGTTAACGTAGAGTAAGTAGTATTTAGCACTAAGATTCAAATTTCTTGTAATAGTTTGTTCAACATTTATTGTACTGAATTTATTGTAAAATCCAAAACTACCCTTGTCCAAATTTTCCTGCTAAGAATTCCTTAGAGTAGATTTAGTAAATTGGTAACTATAATATAAATATGTGACCTTGGGAAGGTCACAACAAAAAAAGGGGAAGATTGTGGAAAGGAAACAAGACTGACAGTTTGTGGGGGAAGGGCCCAACTGGGAGTGGCAATTGGGTCTTGTGACTAGCACTTCCTTCCTGGGGGGGGGGGGGCGGGGAACTGGCTTCCGGGTGTTGGAGGAGAGAGGAGTTTGTTCAGCCCAGTCTAGAGTGGCATGCTCTTCTTGGTTCAGCCCAAAGACACAGGCTTCTAAAGGTTAGAATTGTTCTTCTTTGCTTTCTGTGTACTGCTAAGATTCTGAATTAGAACGAGAGTAGACAGGAGTGGGACAAACTCTCCGCCAGCCTCTGGGGCCTGGCCTCAGGTCTGAAGCTGAGAAAAACCTCCAATCCCAACTGAGTTATTAAACTTTGTTATTTGAATTCACAGTCAGATAAGTGGACTATCATTTCTGGTCATAGAGGGAGCTGAATTTCAGTTTCAGTCATTTAAAGACAAACTTATTGTCTTTATTGGACCTTATTGGTCCAATCCTTATTGGACCAAATCCTTATTGGACCTCTGCTGTTTCCTCTCAGCAGGGGGCATCTCCCTCCCTTGCCTCTCCAAGCACTATACAGTCTCTTCCCTCAACTACTCCATACCCCATACAAACCTCCCATTTATCCCCCTGTTTTCCAATCTTCCTATTTCCTTTCCCAATAAAATATTACACCTTCAAATTCAGATGGAGAGAGCCTGAGGCTCAGGAGATCAAGGTCATGAATTTGAATTCTCAGAAAGGACATGTAGCTCTGTTGGTCCCATGGCTGCACTTCACTTACTCTCCTAAGGGAATGCCCCAGTTTTAGGGGGAGCCATTTGGAAGGGTATGCATTGACCACTTGGTCTAGTTAATCCTCACCACTCTGAACACAGCTCAGAATGCAAGTCGTAGTGACAGTCTTCATAGAGGAACGATGCTGAAGCCACATAAAGAAAAGCCTCCTCTCAACTCTTGCTTATCTAGAAGGATGACCACAAGTCAAGGATTTTATAGTAGTGATTCACACGTAATTGGATGAGATTCCTTTTAATGTCCTTTTCAGTTCTTAGATTCTATGTCCTTTTTTTTTTAAACCCTTATCTTTAGTATCCATTTTAAAAGAGAAGAAAAGCAAGGGCTAGGCAATGAGGTCTAAGTGACTTGTTCAGGGTCACACTGACAGGAAAGGTTTGAGGTCATATTTGAACTCAGGTCCCCCTGATTCCAGATTTGGTGTTCTGTCCACTACCTAGATACCTAGTTGTTCCTAGATATTATGTTCTTAGACACACAAGGAATGCTATGGCTCAAGAAGAGATGTCCAAATGTATCAGCATGAAAACAGTTGTAGCCTGGAAAGCACAAAGTAGAATATGAAGTCCAGAGGCCGGAAGAAGATGGTAAAAGTGGTCAGTTAAGTTTAATTAGAGAAAACCTTCTGGAAAATTGTATTTCTACCTAAGAATGTAGTAACAGTTCAGAGGACAACTGAATGGATTCCGTTTTTCTCTTTGAATTAAAGCATGGCATTGAATATGTGACTTCCAAATCAAAGGCAGCAGAGGGAGCTAGTGCCATGTCCTAGGAAAAAATGGGAACCTGAAAATCAATAAATTTAGCCTCCTCCCTCCTCAGTGGGACAGAGAGTGTTAAGATCATGAAAGGTCACAGTGGCATCTCAAGTCTATCAGTAGGGAAGAAGAGAGAAAAGGTAGTAATTCGATTAAATTAGATAAAGTCTTATTGGTAATTGCATTTCTGCTTGATACTTTCCACAAAGGACTGCTAGTGGAAGCTTCTGTTTTCATTAGGGCTTGGCAAGAATCCACTAATTGCAAATTAAAGGTAGCTAAGCAGTTATATCTCACTGAAAAAGAAGGAAGATTACAATGTAAAATTTCATATAGGCACAGGCGCTCTTAAAGACTGAACACAAACATGTCCACCTTCTTCCTGACCCTCAGTTCACTACAAGATTTAGCCATGAGAGCTACCAACAAGAAAAACAGAGGACTGAAGTTACTGTTTCCAGCAAGTATGGAGAGCAGAGTGAATTTTGCAGTGGCCTAAAGAGAGTGCTTTATTGTGTTCTTCCAGTATATATTTATCTCAGGGCCCTGTCCTGAGTCCAATTCTCTTTTCTTTCTATAATTTCTCTCTCCATCAAATTAACTGCCATATTTCTACAGACAGCTCCCAAATTTACATATCAAGCCCTTTTATCTCATATAATTGTCATATATATATATATATATATATATGTCCTATATTTAAAACATCTATAATTGTCTGCTTAACATCTTCACCCGGAATAGGCAGTCTCACTACTGGGCAACAAAGACATAGGTTCTTCTTGCTTTGATATTTCCTATCTGTGTGACTATAAGTCACTGAAACTCTCAGAGAAACACTCTAAGGCTAGAAATTGCTAGGATCATGACAACTTTCATTGATAAAAGAAATTCCTCATTAGCAGCTCCCTGTGCTGTTTAAATTACAGATTCAGTTTTTTAAAATTTCATTCTAAATCCTCTCCTTTTCCTAACTTCATTTGTTCTGTCAGGGATTATTAAAAGGAAATAAAGGAAAATTACAAGCATACCTACTCTTTAAAAAGGAGAGGAAGAGTAAAGTCTGCTTGGTGGGGGCAAGAAAGAAATGAAAAGGGAATTGCCTCCATGTCTGTCAATTCAGGTACCAGTTTGAGTAACAGGTAAAAACTAAGAACAGTAATAGCAAGCATAAGCAATTTATAGGAGAAAATACCCCAGAAGAGATTTTTCAGGAAAATTTCTGGCCTCAGGTAGATACAGGAATACATAAAAAGATGTGAGAAGATGGACTAGAAATATGAAATGTTGAAGTAAACTCAAACCTATAAGTAACACTTGATAGGATACAACTGGTGATCAGAATATGACTATAGAAGGGTATGCCTTGTTCTAAAGGAATAGAATAACTGCAAGTCATGGTGAGAGAGTTTTTCATAGAAAATATGCTCCTATAAGGAAATCTAGGAATTGGGTTAGGGGAAGGAGAAATACAGTGGTGAATATTTAAGATCAGAAATAAATAATAACAGGAAAGATTAAATAAGAGCAATATTATCATGGGAACACACTACAGACAACCTCATTGGAAGGAAGAAATGGATGATGATTCCAAGAAACATATTTGAAATGTAGAGTGGATGTGAGATATAGGGATGGGGATTTCAATTGCTCAGGCAACTACTGAACTTTCTTTCTGGCAAAAAAAATCTGCTACATTTATTACTTTTTGAAAATGACAATTTAGTTCTTAAAATGGTGAAGGGCAGGGGCAGCTGGGTGGTTCAGTGGATTGAGAGCCAGTCCTAGAGATGGGAGGACCTAGTTCAAATATGGCCTCAGACACTTCCTAGCTGTGTGATCCTGGGCAAGTCACTTAACCCCCATTGCCTAGCCCTTACCACTCTTCTTCCTTAGAATCAATACATACTATTGATTTTAAGACAGAAGGTAAAGGCTAAAAAAATGGTGAAGGAGGTAATAGGAGAAATTATTGTTCTAAACCTGATGCTGAACAAGTTGCTAAAAGTGCTAAAGTAAAAATGTTGGGAATCTTATGGGCAAAGTGATCATGCTATCTCCCAATTTGTGATAAAGACAGTAAATACAACAAGACAGACTTCAATGTATACCCCAAATTTTTGGCGAGTAGATTTCAAAGGATTCAGAAAAGAAGAGATATCTAAGCTGCCGTGACACAAATTCTCAAAGAAAAAATTGATTCAAGAAGGATGGAAAGCTCTCAAAAATGAAATACTGAAGAAAAAACAGAAGTGATTTTGATGGGAAAGAAAAAGGAGAGCTGTCTAAAGAGACCGATGTTTATGTGCAGGGAACTCATCAACCACTTAGATTTTTAAAAGACATGTATAAAAGATGAAAGCAAGTGGAAGTAATATGGGGTGATACAAAAAGTGGCACCATTCTATAAGAATAGTGTCAGCAGCTCTAAAGCTCAGAATGAACTGAAGCTGACCGTGAATTCTAAAGAAAACAAAAGATTTTTACTTATTTTTTTTAAAAAATATGCCAAGAATAGGAAGAAAAGCAAAGAAGGACTAGATAGGACTACCGCTAAGAGTGCATAGGACAATGATAACAGATGACAGAGATAAGGGCAGTAGGCAGAACTGTTCAATGCATCTTTTTTTCTCTGTCAAGTCTGGGAAGAACAGAATAAATAGTGTTGAAACCCAAGATAACCAAGACATTCATTAAAAACAAATAAACAAACAAACAGAAAACACCTAGTTTTCCTTAATGAGTTCAAGTCATCACCAATTATAGCCCAGGATAATGGGGAAAAATGAATAGATTTGATTACTACAGGCTCTAAGTGATCCTTAAAAAAATGGCAGAGAATGGAAGTAGTATTACAGCAATGGAGGAAGGTTAATAGTTCCATTTTCAAAGGAGGGAAGTAGTCTACATGTTTGGGGCTAGAGTATTTCACTTTCCTGGCAACATTCATAACCATAATATGTTACTTTAAAGTCATCGCTGTCCCTTCCATGCCTTATCTCATTTAAAACTCACTACCACACTATGCATTAGGTACTATTGGTGTTATCATTCCAATTTTACAGATGGGGAAATCAAGATTCAGAGAAGTTAAATAACTTGCCCATAGTCACATAGCTAACAAACTTCAGAGGTGTAGCTGAACTCGGGTAGTCCTCATTTCAAGGCCAGTAAGCTATATGTTGTGCCATGCTACCTCTATGAGTGTAGTTTTAAAAGGAAAGGTTTCAGAGGCAGATAGATAGCATAGTGGATAGAGCACCAGGCTTGGAGAGTTCAAATCTAGCCTCAGTTACTTCCTAGCTGGGTGATTCTGGTCAAGACATTAACCCTGATTGCCTAGCCCTTGCCCCTCTTCTGCCTTAGAATTGATACTAAGACAGAAGTTAAGGGGTTTTTCTGAGAAAGAGAGGGGGAAGGCTTAGCATTTAGAAATGGAAATAATCACTGAGTCAGAAGGGTTTTTTAAGAACAGGTCATATCAGACTCATGTCATTTGCTTTTTTGACTATTGATAGATTGAAATAATATAGATGAGAAGGCTTAGGAAAGCAATGGAAACTATGTTCAATTTTTTATTTGAAAAGTTGTGATGGAGAAGAGTGATTAGATTTGTTCTTTTGCAGAATAAGGAAAAATAAGTAGAAAGCAAAGGGAAATATATGTGTGTGTATATATATATATATATATAGTTATTATTGTTATTTTTGTTTTTCTGTCATTTGAGTCATGTTCAACTCTCCATGATCTTATTTGGGATTTTCTTGGCAAAGATACTAAAGTTGTTGGCCATTTCTTTCTCCAGCTCATTTTTTAGAGACACATACACACACGTGTGTGTGTATATACATATGTTTATATATGTACATATATATACATGAATTGGTTGCCTTGGGGGATAGTGGGCTCTCCACTCACTAGGGGTCTTTAAGCTGTTGCTAAATGACCACTTGCAGACTTGAAGGCCTCTGAGATCCCTTCCAATGCTGGGATTCTGTGGCACAGAAATAGCCCCTTCCTCAGCATTAGAAAGCTTGCTTTTACATACCAGCTCTGCCACTTACTAAGGGAAGGACCTTGGACAAGTCACCTCATTTCACAGAGCCTCTATTTCCTTGTAAGTCTGTTGAGAATAGTAATGCTTTCCATGTGGACCTCACAGGTGATATGAGGATTAAATGAACAAAGATGTATAAAATCACTTTGTAAGTGGATAGTACTCTACAGGTGTGAGGGATTATTCTTAGTCCTTGCCCCAAATTGACTAATAATAATAATAAATAATAGCTAATAACATAGAACTTTTAGAGTCTGAAAAGTACTTTATACTATATCTCGTTTTATTCTCAACAACAATGTGAAAGAGGTGCTCAATTTATTTCCTTTTTACAGGTGAGAAAGCTGGAGCTGAAAGAGGTTACGGGTCTTACCCATGGTCTCATAAGTGACAGTAGTAAGTGTCTGAGGTAAGATTTGACTTAGAGCCTTCCTGCCTCCAAGTCCAAGTATTCTAAACAATATCCCTCTCAAGCGTCTTCCTTTATTGTGCCCTGGACATTTGAGACCATCCAAATTAAAGCCAGTTCTGTTTATTTTTTGTTCTTTCTACACCTTGTGCAGTTGTTTAGAATTTCCTTTAACCAATGGCTCTAACTCATGCTAGGTAGAACGTAATTCATGGCATAGGCCAGGCTACAGAGACTACTTGTTTTGCAAATCCAATTAGGCTCCATTGGGGGAAAAAGATGTAACAGTTTGAGCAATTCATCTCACTTTTAGCAAGATAACACACCAGTGATGGTGATATATAAATCTGAACCAAGACAAGACATATGCACCAGCCAGACAAGTCCATTAAGGGAGCCAATCTGAGTCAGTGTCCCCACAGATACTGGGTCTACCATCTTCAACCCATCACTAGGATGAATGATTTCCTTTTTTGACTGAAATTGTGAGATGTATTAGAATGGTTCTTGGTCTCTGGAAACAAGAAGTATTGCTATATATAGTCATATGATTATAGGATATGACATAAAGAATGGAAAGGATCTTAGAGGTCATCTAAAGAATCCAATTTCACATTTTTAAGATGGAGAAACTGAGGCTTGATCACAAAAATAAAAATGCTACCCTTTATAAAAGACCATAGAATCTTTCTAGGAAGAGACTTTAGAAGTCATTGAGGCCAATGCTGAATTTTACAAAATGGCTAAACTGATGCCCAGAAGCGTTGTCACTTGCCCAAAGTCACAAAATTTGTGACAACAACAATACCATTCTATATATAAGACCATAGGATCTAAGTATTGGGAAGGATGTCAGAGGTCATCTAGTCTGTCTTATCTGAAACACAAAAAATCCCCCTGAGATCTCTGTCAAATAGTCAGGTAGCCTTTGCTTGAAGACCTCCACTTCCTGTTTGATTATTTTTCCTTATCTGTAGGTTCTAGTTTTGCCTTCTGGGAAATATTTTTAAAAGTCTGATTTTTCTATATGCTAACTCTTCAAATAGTGGATGACAGCTCATCCCTCATTCAAGTCTACTCTTCTCCATGCTTAAAGATTCCCATTTCTTTCCATCAATCAGCCTTCTATATTTTTAATCTTTTCATCAGAGAAATGATGGTCAGTGAGGCATCTGCTTTTATTATGTATTTGGGGGTGAGGATGAATTTCATGGAGTGATCTGCATTCCTGCCTTAAGTCCAATTGTGTATATTACAAGCAGTAGGGAACCAAAGAACAGGTTAAGATCTATAGATTCATTTTAAATTCTGATCTGGTAGATTTCCATCTGCTACCCAAACTCCAAATACAGAAAGTGGTTCGAGATCCAAAGGTTTCCAGATAAAATAAAAATTCTCCCAGAATGATTTCACCCTCCATTCCTTGGTTCTGCTCAGGGAATTTGCTACCTGAAAATAATGATCCCCATTTTACATATGAGGAAACTGAGGTCAAGAAAAAGGAAAAGCCTTGTCACACAGCAAGCCAGAGGTGAAGTTGGAACTGGAAGTCATATATCTACTTGTTCCACTGTGTTGAACTAACAGAGGCCTAATTGGTTACTTCTATTGAGACCCTTTCTCTTTTAGTCCCTCTCATCTGTCAATCAGCAGTTGATCTAAGGGAGAATGATTGATCCTTGGCAAGAAAGGTGACATAGCTCTAGTTAGCAGGGCAGATTCATTCCCACACAGTGCTCAGTGCTCCATGCACATTGCTGCTCCCTCCGTCTCTGTCCCCAAATAAACCGCCTGCCTTTCTCTTATATGTAGGATATTTGTCTCCCTCAGAGCAGTGCCTGCACGTACAGATCTAGACACACACATCTGTCTCTATCGAAATGTCCAAATCTATCTCCATTGCTATTGAGATCTGTATTTGGCTGCAGCAACATCCCCTCCAGGATGGGAATGCATTAGCAACAATACAGAGAGCTCCTGGTCTCCCAAATCAATCCCCTTCTGGGCTTAATTTAGGGCAGCAACTTGCACATCTATTTGTGTGACTGCTCCCATTTGGTAAATGTAATAGCAAGAGATGGGCAGAAAATCACCACCCAGAACCCCAGATGTTCTTCTGATAAATGGGGGCTTGCAGCAGCTTGGTTTCCCTGAATCTAATCTATGTATCCACATGCAATAATGTAGGGCAGCCTGGAGTACCACAATGCTTGCTGAGGAAATAATGAAGTATATCTTTCTTCCCAAGTGGTAGGAATAGGAAAGAAAGTGGAAAACCATATGGGGTTTCAAGAGGGAAAAGGAACTAGAAAAAGCTATTGACAAAGGAAGACTTGCCAGAATTTATTAGGAAATAGATTTGCATCTCTCATTTCCCTCCATGGTATTGTGAAGGGAAAAAAAAAAAGTCATTCAGAAGCTTGGCAAAAAGTGCCTGGAGATCAGAAATTGAGTAGCCTAAGATTGATGCATATACCCTCAATAAGTCCTGGGGCTATTCAATTCATGCATATTAAAATGTGAAGATAAAGCTCAACTCAAGGCCATCTCATGCAAGTCCCTCATTTTACAGAGGAGGAAGCTAGAAGTCAAAGACATTAAGTGACTTGCCCTAAGGCTTTAAAGGTGGCATATGAACTCAGACTTAAATTCTGATTCTAGAATTAGTGCTCTTTCCACTGAACCAATAATGCTTCCCTATAAATGATTCTCTATACAAATCAAAACAACTGTGAGGTGTTGCCTCATACTCAGAAAACTGGTCAGGATGACAAAAGCTGGGAATATTTAATGTTAGAGAGATTGTGCAAATATGGGCATAATGATAATATAACTCAGATCAAATTGTTTACTCTCTAGAGGGAAGGAGATAATTTGATTCTTATGATTTCAGAAAAGGTTTATTTGAAATTGTTATCAACATGTAATTGGGAGAACAAAATATCTTTGAATAAGTTTATTTAAAGGAAAAAAAAAGAAAGATAGACATACACATACATTGTTGGTAGAGTTGTACATTAGTTCATTCTGGAAAGCATTTTAGAATTATGTCCAGAGGGTAACTAATGTTTGTAACTTTTGAATAAGAAATTCCACTTCTAAACATATTCCTCATGAATGTAAGTGGCCAAAAGAAATGTCCCTATAAACTAAAATAGTTTTAGCAACTCTTCCTTGTAATAGCAAAAAACTGGAAATGCCCATCATTTAGAGCAAAAGAAGATGCATTAAACTACTGTAAGAGAATACTACTGTCCTGAAAAAAAAATATGACTAAGGTGAGTAACGAGAATAATGGAAAGTTTTATTATTGATCCCAAGGAAAGTAGACAAGACCAGGAAAATAATATAAATGACTATAATCGATAAGGCATTCCTCTTCCATTTATATCTTATAGAAGACTTTCTCTTCATTCTCACCCCAAACCACTGGTAAGCATCTGTCTACCTGTTTTATGCCTTATAATGTTAATAATGTTAACTCTTTAATGTAAATATTTTAAGGGTCACTGTCTCCGTGATTGTAGTTGTTAAGGAATCTTAATATAAGCAATAGACTAGAGAATTTGAGTATGTAGTTTTATTTTATTTATTTATTTCCCCTTTTTTTCCTTTATCTTTTTTTTTCAGTTTTTCTTTTAAAAACATTTTCCCATGTTTCCATGATTTATTTTCTTTCTCTCCTGTCTTCCCTCCCCCTTCCTAGAGCAGACAAGCAATTTGTGGTTTTCTTTTAATGAGTCACATGCTGTTCTGTAATCAGCAAACAATAAACCAAGGAGGGTCTTATTTTTTTTACACCTTTCTCTCAGTTTTGTGACTAAAAATGTGGTTTCCCATAGAGGACTATTTTTAAAAGCCTGCCTATTTTTCTTCCTGCTTTTACCAAAATATCTCATCTCCATATAACACATCCTTATAAAGATTTTATGAAGGTAAGAAAGTATATGTATGGGTCAGGAGTTGCTAGAATATTTTATATCCTCTTTTGGAGTATAATACTATATGTGATTTTTAAAATTTTTTTGGTATCTTTACCTCTCTGAGATAATTTCATGAAACACTCTCCAAATGCTGTTAAGACTTGTTTGCCTTGAGCATGAATTTCTTTTTTTTTCCATTGATGGAGAAATCTCTTTGATATTTAACATAAGGCAAGAAGATTAAGCTAATAAGTACACTAACAAGCATCAGTTCTAAAATTATTTTGGACTGGATATTTCTCTTTTATTAGATGTATATTCTCCCTCAATTGAGGCAGATTGCATTCTAACTGCAACCTCTCATTTTCTGTAACCAAGGATCCCTATAACTCTTGTCCATATCTTTCATAACTCCTCAGCTTTCTTCTATATGTCTTGGTAGCCCAGGGATAGCAAAGATACACATAGACTGTTAGTAATTCCTAGGTTTCATTACGTGACAGGTTGGCCTCCATCTCTAATCATACAACTTTGCTAACTGCTTAAACCTACCATCCATTTGTACTTTGACCCTCAGTTTTAATTCAGATCCATGACTTGTAACCATAAAGAACCAGTAGAAGAACACTGATGTTAAATCTCTCTCTGTCTCTATTTCTCTGGGGGGTGGGGGGGGGAGAGAGAGAATTTCAGGGAGAATTTTCAGGTCATTGAAATTCTCACAATAAATGAGAAATTTGACACTGAAATTCTCATTGTAAATTTGAAAGCATTACCAGGTCTCCTAAAGGCAATCCAGTCTGCTCCATTCTTGTTCAACTATAGGCCAAGTTCATTATCAATCTAAGATATATGTATTGATGGATCAGTGCCATAGATTGTCCATCTAACTTCATATTATGATCAGAACAATAGGTATTCTTCATCCACTTGATTTTTCCCATAAGCCAAGTTAGGTCAAATTCTTTTGAACGATAATAGACTTCATATAGAAAACTGCAGTTTTCAGGCTTTATAGACTTTCACGGCTTTAAGGAATCAGTACACCAAGGGGAACATCTAGAGGGCCTCATAAATATTATTTATGCTAAAAATGTTTCAGAAGCCATTCCAGTGAACATTATTAATCATGAATACATTAACAAACATTTATTAAGCACTTATTTAAGCCAGGCACTGTGCTAGGTCTTGGAGGTAAAAAAAAAAATAACCCCTAAAGGAGATGATATTCTAAAGGGTCAAAAACAATGATATTCTCTCTATACATCAACTGCAACCGAGTTCATTTCATCTATTAGATGTAAGCGTAAGAAGCATTATTAATGCCCCAAACTTGTAATTTAATGTATGTATTGAATGCATCCTTTAGTGTGCACTTGGTCTAGTCCAGTTATTCTTCTCAACTTCACATATTTATGTGCCATTTCTACTTCTTCATGTATTACATTAGCATTGTGATGAACAATTATTAGGGTTCAAATATACTGTCTTCTCTGTCACTGATGATGATGTTAAAATATTATAATTGATTGATACATTTGTGCTATTGTCCCTTTTTTTCTTGTTCCTCAGTCAGGTTCATCTATGAATTCTTTTGAGACAGATAATATGGCTTGTCTGTGTTTCTTACCAAGATTTCTATAGATGTGTTTTGGTTTTCACTGTTTTATAATATAAAAACTACTTGTAATCTTCTGCCAGCATTCACTGTAGTGTTTTACAAATTAGTCTGAATTCTAAGTTGGTGTCGCCTTGGCTGCTGTTCCTCTCTACTTGGCAAAGAAATCAAACTTTTGCTGGTTAAGGCAATTTCTTGGTTCCTTTGGTCTCTTAGTTGTGGTGATTGTTTTGCACTGATTAAATCTTACAAGAAATTGTGTTAATCAAGGTTGATATCTTTATCTTTCCCCATTTCCCATTTTCTACCTTCCTGGCTTATTTGAATAGGTCAAATTGGGGCTATTTTGACTGTGAGAAATAATATGATTATTGGTTTAGAGCTAGGAGATATCTTAGAAGCCAACTGCTTCAACCATCTAATTTTACAGATGAGTAAACTGAGGTTCAGAAAAATTAAGTGACTTACTTCAAACCCCACAGGTCATGAATGCCACAGCCAAATTTTAATTCAAGTTTTTTTGGCTCCAAGTTTTTCACCCTTTCCACTGGACCATGCATTTAATGGCTCAGAGACTTCTCTTTGAAGTTTTTCATAAATGCATGAAACTGGGCATCTTTTGAGGCATGTTTTCCAATCTATTTCTCACCATGCTCCTTGTGTCTCTCTTTGCATCAAAGTCATTACAATCAAAGTATGCAAAGACTTGATCTAAAAGGACATTGTCAAGTTCTCCATAGGACTAGCCTTACTTTCCTCATCTGTAAAATGGGAATAATAATAGCACCCACCTTTCAGGGTTGTTGTAGGATTGAAATGAAATACTATTTGTAAAGCACTCTATAAATATTAGCTATTATTAATTTCTCTGCTTCTTCATCTTCTGCAACAGATTTGGTACATCAGCTATGATTATGTTCATGATAATCTTTTTGCTTATTCTCAGCATGAACACTACAAGGTGAGACAGTCTCATGAAATGAGGCTTCTTGTTGCCTTTGGGAATATAATGAAACTAACTCTACCAAATCCTTTATCTTTATCTCCTGAGAGAACTTGTGAAAAATTCTTTGATTAGCTGCAACTTCTTGTCTTTTGGGGTTAGTTTATGTGAGAATATCAGTATTGATGTGGTTTAGCACTTCTAGTTGTAAATCAATTCATTGGCTATTAGACAAAGATCTCACATTTAAAGCATTTATAGTTAAGTTAATATTTTAGGCAGTCTAAAGATTGTGTGATCTTTATTATCCCCTACCTTTCCCCCTCTTCCATCACTCTCTATAGAAAAAGGAGGGAGAATATGGCACTTAGAGCTATTTTACATTTTTATTTGTTTCACAGGTTGTCATAGTCAAAAACTTCTTCACCGAGTGGCTAGCCTACTAGAAACAATCTTCTCCATTCTTAATTATATTGGTCCTTGCACAACAGATTCAATATGTATGTGTGTATGTATATATAGATCAGAACTATTTGAGAATAATAAAAATGGTCTAGCCTTTGAGACCCCAGAGGGCATCTTGTCCCTACAACATGACAATCAGAACATTGTGGAACATTTCATCATTAGGCAGCATCATACAGAAGAAAGAATGCTATTCTGAAACCAGAGGCTATTGTTGCTTAGTTGTTCAGTTGTGTCCGACTCTTTGTGACCCCATGGACTTTAGCATGCCAGGACCTTCTATCTTTCACTATCTCCTGAAGTTTGTCCAAGAGCATGTTCACAGTTACCTCTTCCATACCCTTTTCCTTTTGCCTTCAGTCTGTTCCAACATCAGGGTCTTTTCCAATGAGTGCCACAATCCATGAAGAAAATAAAGTGAAAGATGATATGTCTACAAGGATTTATCAAGTACTTTCTATATACTAGGCACTAGGAATACAAGTACAAAGAATGAAACAATTTCCCCTCTCAAGAAACTTATATTCAAGTGAAGAAAACAAGAAGTAAATTCATAAGTATATAAAAAATAAGTACAAAGTAATCAAACAAATGTAGATTGAGAGGGTAGGCAGGAGCCACTGGGGAATCAGAAATACTTTATATAGAATGTGTATTTGAATTACAACTTGAAGGAAGAGAGATGGAGATGAGAAAAGAGTGTATTCTGGGAAAGAAAAACAAGCATAAAGACACTGAATCAAAAGATGGAATGTTGTAGGTAAGGAAGAGAGAGAAGCTGGTAATGACTGTATCACCAAATATGAGAGGAAGTGGGAGAGCAATATTCAGTAAGATACGAAAGATAGGTTGGGACTAGGTTGTGAAGAACTTGAAAAATTCAGCGACAAAGTCAATGTTTGATTCTAAAGCCAATAGGGAGGCTTTGAAGTTGATTAAGTAGAGAAGTGATTCAGTCAGGACTTTGCTTAAAGAAAATCAGGTTGACAGCAATGTGTAGGATGGCCTGGAGTAGGGAGAGACTTGAGGCAGTGAACTCAATTAGGAGACTGTTGCAATAGTCTAAGTGAGAAGTGACAAGAGTCTGAACTAAGAAGGTAATTGTAGGGGTAAAGAGAAGAAATTGGGACCTCTAGGTAGCTCAGTGGATGGAAAGCCACATCTAGAGATGGGAGGTCTTGGGTTTAAATCTGGCCTCACATACTTCCTAATTAGGAGGAAGGGAGATGGGAGTGAGAGGGAGGGAGTGCTGAAAGAGGCCAGGGCTTTTTCAAACTTGGAAGAATACTCCTAAAAGTGGACCTCATAATTGTTCCCACAATTCCCTGGTTGAGATCAGCAGCAAGAAATCCCTATCCCCAGGTCACAGACCCTACTCAAAACCATCAGCTAAGATCCCAGATATTAAAACCTCCATAGCCTTTGACCTAGGCAGATCCATACACATTAAAATGTATTGGGGATAGCTTGGGAAGGTGGGAAGGAGTTAGAAGGGAAGGCAAGCATAATTTAGATAATATTAAAAAATAAAAAAAAATATGGGCAAATCACTTAACCTCAACTGCCAAATCCTTACCATTCTTCTGCCTTGGAACCAATATGAAGTACTGATTCTAAGACATATGGTAAGTGTTAAAAAAGGAAGAAATTGGATGTGAAGGAAGAAACAGGAAGATTTGGCAACTGGATAGTTATGTGGAGTAAAGGATATTGAGGAGTAGAAGATAATGCTAAGGTTTAAACTTAGGAGACTGGAAGGGTACTGATCTTTTTGACAGAAATTGTGAATTTAGAAGAAAGGAAAGTTTTTTGGGGGGGAAAGATAATGATGTCAGTTTGAGACATGTTGAGTTTGAGATGTCTTAAAGAAAACTGTAGTGCTGGTTACAGAGATACAGAGATGTGGGGCCTCTGTATTGATATGATAACACCTGGGATTAGAAGAAAGAAAGAAGATCAAGGAGTAAGACCTTCTTTCGTCCATAGTTAGGGAGTGTAATATGGATGATGAGCTAGCAGAGGAAATGGAGGAAAAGCCAGACAGGGAAGAAGAGAACGAAGAGAGATCAGGGGAAAGGAAAGAGAAAAGAAAGGAATAAGCATTTATGTAAGAGCCACAATATGCCAGACTCTGTGCTAAGCGCGTTTACCAATATTACCTCATTTGAGAGGAGTATCCTGAAAACCCGGAGAGGAAAGACTATCCAAGAGGAGATGGTGGTAAACAGATGCAGTAGCAACATCAAGAATGGTGAAAATAGAGAAAAGATTATTGGGTATGTTTGAAGGCAGTAGGAAGGAACCAGGAGAACAGAGATTGAATAGCTGAAAGAAAGAGGGAATGTTTGAGGTTACACTCTATAGGTTCAAGTCCTTTAACTTTCCTGGGCTTCAGTTTGTTCATGCATATAATGAGATTGAATCAGATCATCTCTCAGGTCCCTTATAGTTCCATACTGGTGATCATAATCCTTGCAAATGTTTCTATAGTGCTCTGAGGTTTAGAAAGTACTCTCCTTAGGGCAACCCTGTAAAATAGATTGACAGTTCATATGTAATTAAACCTCCTTTATAGATTAGGAACCAAGGCTCAGTCATGGTAAATGATTTGTTTAGGATCACACAGTTATTAAGATCTAAGAGCTAGGATTCAAATCCAGGTCTCTGACTCTAAAACTGGTTCTCTCTCCACTAACTCTTGCTACTTCATTTGTATTTCCATCTTATATTGCCTTGGAAAATCATTTGTATGCATGCCTGTATGTAATATATACATATATGCCAGCAGTTATTATAAATGAAAAACTGGTTTAGCTGAAGTTAAAAAAGAAAAGTCACCTTAATATTAGAACACATCTGATCACTGCGTCATTTGCTATATTTGATGATACTTTACTCGCAGTTGGCCCTAGTGGAGAAAAGGAACATCTGGCAACAGGAATCTTAATGGTTGTAAAGGATGAAGAAGGCAAGCTTTTTTGTCTTCTCAAACCAGGTGGAAGTGGGGTAACTGGAGCTAAACTTTAGGACTGTATAAATTGGGCAGTTACAAGACACAAAGATGTAAAGAAACTGATGAATGAAGTAATTAAGAGTATGAAACCAAAATAAACAGCCAGCACATATTCTTCAAAATGGATTTGTAAAAATTGTATTCATTACAGTGCTCACAAATATAAATAAACAAATATCAACACTAAAAATGTAGACACATATATGAATATATCATATACACACATAATCTATAATACATGTACATATATAAGATACACGTGTATGTGTACATATATTTATGCATTTATGTATGTGTTTATATAAATAATAGCAACTCTCTAAGATCTAGGTTGTAAGGCAGTTACTGATCTTTTGGGGATCCTTTTCCTTATAGCAATCAGATCACAGATTCAGGTTTTCAATGAATAAAAAAAAGCTCAATTGTATTATTACTTAGTTTTCATGTGTTCTGTCTTTTTAACTAGACCCATGATGGCAAGCCTATGACATGTATGTCAGCACTGACACATGTAGTCATTTTTGATGACATGAAGCAGCGAGGCCGCATGTGGGTTCAGTGTGCCTTGGGGCTCAGGAGCCACTCTGGGAGCCCAATACCCTGGCCATGGCCCTGGTCATGCCCGGGCCTCGGGGGAAATGAGGGGAATGGCTGCTCAAAGCTGGGATGGGGGGAGTAGCTGGGGGTAGGGGGGCATGTGCCAGGTGGCTGGGGAGGGGCAGGGCAGGGTGGGGCCAGGCCAGTGGAAGACTGGACTGGGCTCTGGACCACATGCAACAGAGGAGTGCCTGGAACTGATTACCAGACACTTTTAGTACTCTGAAAAATATAGCAATGGCTTTAATTACAATTTTTCCCTCTATACACTTTTGTGAGACTTTATTCTCAGTTTTAAATAATATCAAAGCCAACAAAAGAAACAGATTGACAGATGAAGTTAGTAGTTCTTGCTTGGGCTTGAAGTATACAAAATACCAACCTTCAATTGAAGATTTAACCAATGAAATTCAGCAACAAATAAGTGACTAATAGGTAGGTTAGTTAAAGAATTCCCCCTCTCCTTCACTTATCTTAGTTCACAGCACCCCACATAAATTAAATAATATCAAGACCAACAATAGAAACTGACTGACAGATGAACAAAGAAGTCACTAAGCAGGTTAAGTTAAATAATTAGTTTTTGGTTTATTAAATACAGTTATATATTACAATTATATATTTTTGTTATTTAAAATATAAATTATCGAGGGGGCAGAGTCAAGATGGCGGCTTAGCAAGCAGCAAAAGTTCAGACCTCAAAAAACCCTTCCTTACTGATACAGACTGAATGCTCCTAGGGCACCGAAATCCAAGCTGAACAACAGGACAGAAGCAGGGAACCCTCCTTCTGGACTCAAATCAAAAGGTATGCCCCCCAAAAGCCGGAATCTAAGAATACTCAGGTCTAAGGGGAAGGCAGAGGGAAGGTCCCAGGACCCCTCCCCCACAACCCAGAGCGCTGAGCCCGGGGCAGCAGCGGGAACCTCTGAGTGGGCAAGGTGCTGGTTTGGAGGGTCTACCTTGTGAGCAGCGGGGCGCCGGGCTGGGAGCATCCAGCTTGGACAGCAGGGAGGAAGCCAGGGAGAGACAGGGCCATGGCTAGGTCCCAGCCTCACCTTTGCCTTGGGGCACAACCAGATCAATCCAGTTGAACCTAATTCAATCAGAACTCCTCAGAGTTTAGGAAGGCAGGCAAAGGCACTTGTGGACAGCAGAGAAGCAGCTGGAGAGAACTGGAGAGAGCCTTGGGCGGCCCAGCCTTCCAGGAGTCTTCAGAGCCTCAGAGCTTCATACCACATACAGCCCAACCCACTTGAACTCAATCCAATCAAAAGCCTCCAGAGGACAGGGAAGCTAACATTCCTCCCCTAGAGACTGTACCAAGAGATCTGACAAAGCTCCAAGAGGGGAGACTGACAGCCCCAAAACCAAAACAAAATGAGAGGAGCAAGAGCACAGCCAAATACGGGGAGCAAAGAAGGGGTAAACTCGAGCAAACAACAGAAAAAGAAGAAAGAAATTACAATAGACAGCTTCTGCACAGGTAATGAGCAAAGAGCGAATGAAACAGAGAGGGAGGGATCAGCAAAGGAAAAATCAGAAATCCCAGCGAATTGGATACAGGCTTTAGAAGAACTCAAAATGCAATTCAAAACACAATTAAGAGAGGATGAAGATAATTGGGAAAAGAATTTAAAAACTAAGATAAGTCATCTAGAAACAGAAAATAGTGTCTTGAAAGCCAAAATCAACCAGCTGGAAAATGAGGCAAAGGAGATGAAAGATGAGGCAAAGCAGATGAAAGATGAGGTGAAGAAGATGAAAGATGACCTCCAAAGAAAATCCGACCAAAAGGAAAAGGATGACCAAAAAAATAAGGATGAAATCCAGTCTTTAAGAACCAGAATACAACAATTATAATCAAGCGACCTCACAAGGCAGCAGGACTCTATAAAACAAAACCAAAAGAATGAAAAAATTGAGGAAAATATGAAGCATCTCATTCACAAAACACAGGATTTAGAAAATCGTTCAAGGAGAGACAATTTAAGAATTATTGGCCTATCAGAAGACCATGACAAAAGAAAAAGCCTGGACATTATATTACAGGAAATTATTAAAGAAAACTGCTCCGAAATCCTTGAACAAGAGGGAAAAGTGGAGATTGATAGAATCCACAGATCACCTCTTGTACTTAATCCCCAACTGACAACACCCAGGAATGTTATAGCCAAATTGAAGAACTATCAGACTAAAGAAAAGATATTACAAGCTTCCAAGAAGAAGAAGTCATTCAGTTACCAAGGAATCACAGTGAGGATAACTCAGGATCTGGCTGCATCCACACTGAAAAAAAGAAAGGCATGAAATATGATATTCCGGAAAGCAAGGGAACTAGGTCTACAACCAAGAATCAACTACACAGCAAAACTGACTATATTCTTACAGGGGAAAGTATGGTCATTCAACAAAATAGAAGAATTTCAAGAATTCATAAAGAAAAGACCAGACCTGAACAGAAAATTTGATGTCCAAGCACAGAACTCAAGAGAATCATCAAAAGATAATTAAAAAAGAGGGGGGAAAAGAAAAGCAAAACAAAACAAAACAAAATTTAAGAGACTCAATAAGTTAAAATGATATGTATACCTATAAGAAAAGAGGTCATTGGTAACTCTTAAAAACTGTTGTTATTACCTGGGCAGGAAGAAGAAGTATACTTAGAGGGAACAGTGACAATCTGTATAGAATGAAAGGATAAGACATAAATAGGTATATAGATATATGAATGCAAAAATACATACACATGAGTATGCATATATATACATATATATATATATAACTAGAGCTTAAAATAGGTTAATATTAAAAGAAATGGGAAAAGAAACAAATGGGGGTAAATTTATATGTCATAAAGAAGCTCATGGTGGGAGGGGGGAGAACATCAATACACTGGAAGGGTAAAGAGGTTGAAGACAGGAAATACTCAACTTTTATGTGCTTTGAAATTGACTCAAAGAGGGAAAAACAATCCAATCCATTAAGGGGGCAGAGAATAGATTTGCACCCTATAGGGGAGTAGAAGGGTAACAAACAGTCTGGTGGGGAGAGAAGCAGTACAAGAGAGGGAAGGAAGAGGGGGTTAATTTTAGAAAGACTACAGGGAAAATAAGGGTGGGGGGGAATAAGAAGGGAAGGGGGTAGAAAGGGAAGTACTTGAACATAAAGAAGGAAACTATAATTAAGTTAGGTGAATACAGAATAGTATACATGTCAGACCTTTGGGAAGAGAAAGATTTTAAAACCAAGCAAGACTTAGAAAGATTCACAAAATGTAAAATAAATAATTTTGACTACAACAAATTAAAAAGTTTTTGTACAAACAAAATCAATGTAACTAAAATCAGAAGGGAAGCAACAAATTGCGAAATAATCTTCATAAAAACCTCTGACAAAGGTTTAATTACTCAAATTTACAAAGAGCTAAATCAATTGTACAAAAAATCAAGTCATTCTCCAATTGATAAATGGGCAAGGGACATGAACAGGCAGTTCTCAGCCAAAGAAATCAAAACTATTAATAAGCACATGAAAAAATGTTCTACATCTCTTATAATCAGAGAGATGCAAATCAAAACAACTCTGAGGTATCACCTCACACCTAGCAGATTAGCTAACAAGACAGCTATGGAAAGTAATGAATGCTGGAGGGGATGTGGCAAAGTGGGGACACTAATTCATTGCTGGTGGAGTTGTGAATTGATCCAACCATTCTGGAGGGCAATTTGGAACTATGCCCAAAGGGTGATAAAAGACTGTCTGCCCTTTGATCCAGCTATAGCACTGCTGGGTTTGTACCTCAAAGAGATAATGGGGAAAAAGACTTGTACAAGAATATTCATAGCTGCACTCTTTGTGGTGGCCAAAAATTGTAAAACGAGGGGATGCCCATCAATTGGGGAATGGTTGAACAAATTGTGGTATATGTTGGTGATGGAATACTATTGTGCTCAAAGGAATAATAAAGTGGAAGAATTCCATGGAGACTGGAACAACCTCCAGGAAGTGATGCAGAGCGAAAGGAGCAGAACCAGGAAAACATTGTACACAGAGACTGATACATTGTGGTACAATCGAAGGTAATGGACTTCTCCATTAGTGGCAATGCAATGTCCCTGAACAATCTGTAGGGATCTAAAAAACACTATCCACAAGCAGAGGATAAACTGTGGGAGTAAAAACACCGATGAAAAGCAACTGCTTGACTACAGGGGTGGAGGGGATATGACTAAGGAGAGACTCTAAATGAACACACTAATGCAAATACCAACAACATGGAAATGGAATCAAGAACACATGTGATACCCAGTGGAATCGCGCGTCGGTTATGGGAGAGGTAGTGGGAGGGGGGAGGGAAGAAAAGAAAATGATCTTTGTTTCCAATGAATAATGTTTGGAAATGACCAAATAAAATAATGTTAAAAAATAAAATAAAATATAAGTTATCATGAAGTTCTGTTGTTTTTTTTTTCTCAAAGTGACACACCATCCAAGTTATGCTTGGTTTTTTGGCGAATTTTGACACCAAGCTCAAAAGATTGCCCATCACTGATAGACTATGGGCTGTTTAAGTGCAGTAATATCATCTTAAATATCTTCATATCCCCCATAGTACCTAGCACAAAGCTGGACAGAGTGGTACTTGAAACATATGCTTTTGACGAATCATTACCATTAAAAAAAAAACAAACATTTTGGGGGGCTCAGTTGATAGATAGCCAGACCTGAAAAGGGGAGGTCCTGGGTTCAAATTTGACCTCACACATTTATCACCTGTGTGACCCTGGGCAAGTAATTTAATCCCAGTTGCCTACCTCTTACCACTCTTCTGCCTTAGAACTTAGTATACTTAGTATCGATTCTAAGACAGAAGGTAAAGGTTTTTGTTTTTTTGAAAGAAAGAAATATTTATTATATACTTGCAGTATGCATGTCCCTGCATTAAGCACAGAAAAAAAAATACAAAGATGAATGATAATCTCTGACCTCAAGAGCTCACTGTTTTATGGAGGAGACAGATCATGACCACAAGTAACTCCAATACAAAATGGTAGATGATGAGTATGACAAGGAGAAAAAAGCTTGGTGCTATGGGAATTCTGAGGAATTCTGAGGAAGAATCAAGGGATTCTTTAGAAAAAAAGGCATTTGGAACTGGGTATGGTAGTGCATGGCTGTAGTTATTTCCTGCTGCTAGGAGAGGCTGAGCTGCAATAGGGCAAAAGCCAATTGATGTCAGAACTAAATTTAGTGCCAGTGCTAACCCCTGGGCACGGGGGGCCACCATACTGTCTAAGAAAAGGAGAATCGGACCACATCTGAAATGGAATGGGTCAAAGCTCTGGAACCAATCAGAACTGAGACTGGATCTGCAAGCTGTCATAGTAGAACTTTTAGACTGGAAAAGACAGGGAGACCCAGTCTCTAAAATAAAGAAAAAAATGTTATTTGAGCTAGTCCTTGGTGTCTGAGTTGGGTTTCTTTTTTTCTCTTACATTTTTGTTGTTATCTTTCATCTTTACATCACCTTTATTTTTCATTATATCCTTCTCCCTCCCCAACCCAGAAGGCTGTCCCTTGTGACAAAGAATAAAGCAGAAAATCCAAAAAAGCAATTCAGCAAAACTAATCAACATGTCAGCCAAGTCCAACAATATATGCAAGTGTTCCCCACTAGGTAGGATTTCAACAGGCAAGCCATCCCAGCAGAGGAGATGGGTGGGTAGGAATTTAATTCAATTCAAAAAAAGGAGAATCAATAAATACCTTTGCCTGGCCTGAAGCCAGAGTTAGGCTTTACTCCTCAGCTTTTCCCACACATTCATTAAAGAATCAATAAATGGCCATGCTAGATGTAGCCTGACAATATTTTGTAGCTAACCAAGTCTTGTAAAATCCCACTCCCTCTCCCCACCTCCTTATTCCTTCACAAGGTGACCTGAAGAAACTCTCTAAAAGGTACTTTGAAGAATTTAAAACCACAAACCCTTTTTATTCTTCTCAAGTGAAAGATGCTGCCCATTTTAGAGCTATCACAGGAGTCTCGGATACCTGGAGGGAATCACCCTTGGCACACAGAGGGTATGAGAATGAATATCGATAAGATAGAGGTCTTGCCTTGTCATTCCCCAGCAGAGTCACAACTTGAGGCAGGGTAGTGGTGTCTAGGATTTTTCCCCCATGTGGACCCAATTTAGAGGGCCCTGACACTCCTGTTCTGGGGCTTCCTCTTCCTCTCCACAAAGCTATATTCTAAGTAAGCTCCTACCTGCCTGGCTTCACCATTTGGCATGGCAATACCATTCTGGGATGTCCTTATTTCCTTCCAGTCTCCTACTTCCCCCTCTCCTTCCCTTCTTGCCATGCTTCCAACATTTTTTACTTAGCAATGGTCAGGCCTCTAACAACTTGGAAACCATCTCATGATGTTCCACAGTGCATTTCCTTATCCGGGGAAATCATGCCAACATGCTACTTGTTCCATAGGAAAAAAAAATTCAAAATACAGCTGTTTCCCTGTTCAGAAATCATCAATAGCTCCCTATTGCCTCTGCCAAAAATAAGACCTAAATATCCTCCCATCTACCTTTCCAGATTTATTTCGTATTACTATCCTTTATACATTCTATTCAACTAAACTGGCCTTCTTGCCACTCTGAGCATTCAAATCATGGAGTATCGCCATACCTTTGCACATCCCACACTTGGAATATCCTTCCTTCTCATCTCTGCCTCTTAGTTCTGGCACTACCTCCTATTCAAAACCTTTCCCAACACTCCCATTTTTTAGTGCTCTCTTTTAATTCAAATGTTTTCAAACAATCAATTGATAAACATTTATTAGATGTATTTATAGGCACTGAAAAGGCAGATACAAAGATAAAACAGTCCTGGTCTTCAAGGACCTTTTGTTCTAACAAGGGAGACACCACACATGTACACATGCATGCATTTGCATATATGTATAGCCATACATGTTATATGTGTATTATATAAACACATATATATATATACACAGATCCATGAAAGGCAAATATGGAGGTACGGTAGAACACTAGTATGTGGGGAAATCAGAAAAGGCTTCATGGAAGAAGTATCAGTTGCGCAAAATTTTGAAGAAAACAGATTTTAAGAGATGGAAATGAAATTGGGGGGCGCATTTTAGGCACAAAGGCCATACAACTAGCAGTGCAAAGGGGTAGAGGATAGAGAAGGAATAAAAAGAAGGCCAGTCTGGCTGAATGGTAGAAAGTAAGAAGAGTAATTTTCTCATATTTTGTCTTCTACACAAATGCCCTGTCCTCCCAGAAGAATGTAAACTATGCAAGAACAGGGATTGCTGTTCATTTTTGTCTTTGGACTCTCAGAGCCTAAAACGGGGACTTACACATGATAAGTACTTAGTAAATGTTAGCTAGATTGGAGGAAGATTCTCTTTGAATAGCTTGGGCCAGGTGCAGTAACAGGAGCCGGTCTCTGTTTGCTAGTACAGTAGCCCAAAGACTACAGGCCAAGAAGTAATCAGTGTACAAATTCTTTTGTCTTTTGTTGTTCAGTCATTTTTCAGTTGTGTCCGACTCATGACAACCCCATTTGGGATTTTCTTGGCAAAGATAATGGAGCGGTTTGCCATTTCTTTCTCAGTCTTTTGTTTGACGAGAAGCTAAATTTAGGTTTTCTTTCTCAGATTTCCCCACAGGTTAATTTCACCCATCCATCTATTCAATCCTTCATTCATTAATTTAGTACTCATTCATTCTCTGGGGTGGCTAAGTAGCTCAGTGAATAGAGTACCAGGCATGGAGTCAGGAAGATTCCTTTTCCCAACTTCAAATCCTGCCTCAGATATTTACTAACTGCCTGACCCTGGGCAAGTCACTTAATCCAGCTTGCCTCAGTTTCCTCATCTGTAAAATGAAAATGGCAAACCACTCCAGTATCTCTACCAAGAAACCCCCAAATGGGATCAAGAAGAGTTGCGTATGACTGAAAAATGGGTAAACAACAACATTCTCTGTGCTGTGTGCTCAGTGCAAGAAGAGAAACAGATAAATAAGATTCCTCAAAGAAGCCTAGAGGAAAAAAAAAAACCCTGGAGCCCCAAATATATAAAATACAAATTAGCACCTAATGAGGATATGAAGGGAGAATAAAGTTCTCTGAGATCAGAAGATTTATGACCTGACCTTCTGGAGAGACTGTTCAAGACGGAGCCTCTGTTGTTTTAGCCTCCCCTCCCACACTCCTCCACGTGCCTGAACAAATGATTGAGGGACATATAATCTAGTTAAATAAAAGGGAAGGAAATCATGAGTAAGCTCTTGGGGTCACTTTCCTTTCTCAAGGCCACTAATCCCCATGGAGGAAATTGAAAGTTTAGAGGAGACTCTGAATAGGTAAAGTACTCAATAGGATTACTGTAGGCAGGGAGCAAGAGATTTCCTGCTGAAACCAAATTAATCTGTGCTTAAGGATTAAGTTCAAACTAGACTTGCAGGAGGTTTTGCTAGTCAAGTGTCTGAGAGCACCTGGGCTCCCTGGAGAAAGGAGAGAGCTCAAATAAGTTTCCTTCCTCCTCCCATCCCCAGTTCTCTGAGGTACATGCTCAAATCCCAATTCAACTCGTATTGCTTTTGATCAGGATTTTTTTTCCCCTTAACCAGGTCACTTTGTAGTAGTTAAGGGCAAAAAATGGAGGCTTCTGCAATAAATACAAGACACAATCCAAGATAATGAATAGAAACATTTTTGGGATGTTTACATTTAAATAGGAAAATCTGCAGAGAGAAGCCCTGGGGAGAGGAGCAGAGAACCACAGCCACACTGGGAACCCTCCCACTGAGCACCATGGTCGGAAAACCAGAAACCAAAAGGGAATCGAATGCCTTCCTTCACTTCCTCAGAATTTCTACATAAAAGCAGGGAGACCATGTACCAGAGTAGGAGGAATACTGCCCCTGGAGCCAGAGGCCCTGGGTTCGAAATCTCTAAGTCCTTTAACCTAGCTGTGGGTCTCAGTTTTCTCCTCTTTTAAAATGATGGGGTTTGAACCTTCCGGCTCTAAATCTATAATCCAATGAATAAAATGGTAACTAATGAAGGTCCTTCACACCTTTTAAAGTAAGATTTCATCAATATGGCTCAACTGAGATTATATTCTAATTCCTCATTAATTAGTTACTGTCTTCTGAACATCTTACTATTGTTTGTTATTAGACAATTGAACAGGGTTCAGGTCCTTCAGGTCCACCATTTTTCTCCACGAATTGCTGATAGAATATTTCATTTAGATAATTTAAGGCAGCATGCCTTAGTGGAAAGAAAGAGCTGGTCTTAGAGTCAGGACAACCTGAGTTCAAATCCCATCTCTAACATAACCCTGACTATGTGACCTTGGGCAAATTATTTAACCCATCAGTGTGCTGAGCAACTAAAACTTTAAGTTATAGAGTCTTTGCACATGACAAGGATATAAGGGACAGCTAGTGGGTACAGTGAATAGAGTGCCACTCCTGGAGTCAGAAAGGCCCAAGTTCAAATCTGACCTCCAATATTATTAGCTGTGTGACTGTGGGCAAATCACTTAGCCCTGTTTGCCTCAGCTCCTCATCTATAAAATGAGCTAGAGGAGGAAATGGCAAAGCATTCCAGAATCTCTGCCAAAAAAAAAAAAACCCAAAATGAGGTTATAAAGAATTGGAAATGACTGAAAAAAGACTGAACACCAAGTTACAGAGAAGGCACCAGCCTGCCTTGGCCTCTACCTGTATGTACCCTTACCAGTCCAAACTCCATCGATATTTCTATCTTTCCACCACAGAAGCAGTTGGTCCTCATGTTCCACAGTCCAATCACCTCACCAGTCTATTAAAATACGGATGGCCTCTTTGATATTTTAGGAGTTTCTGCCATCTCATGAATTCCCCACACATAGACTTTCTGCCTTATAAAATTTCCCAGAATGGCCACATTCCTGGCAGAGCTCTGGGCCAGGGTGATGCAAGGCAAAGTCCTGAACTGAACTCAGTTTCTTATTTGTGATTCTCCCTTCCTCTATAGCTGTTTGTACTTGGGAGAGCAGATAAAATCAAAGATAGTGGATCAATCAATGTTTACTCAAGGCTGATGCAGGCTGGCTCCAGACCTCATCTTGGATCCCACTGGGAAGGGTTTGCCTACTCAAAAGGGCCAAGGGACTAAAATTTGCATTTTCTCAGTCACTATTTTTAAGTTCCTCTCTAAATATTGGGAGGGAAGAGAGGGCCAGGAGTGTCTGAAACACTCTCCTACAGCTCTGATTTCCAGGCTGTCTATTGATCTAAATGTGATGTAGCCTTCCTAGCTCACTGTATTTTACAAGGGTTAAAATAATTGGAGGCCCTGTTCCCTGGTAAATAACTAAGGATACACCTCATCTTGCTGGCTTTTTAGAGGTGCCCATGGGAGCAAGGTGGAGACCCCCTTAATGGAGTCTCTTATTTCTCCAGGATTTAAAGATGGACACTGCTGTGAGAGGGGCTGGTCCCTTTATTATCATTTGTATTGGCAAAGTTTATTAGTGTCTTGTGAGTTTCTAATTCATTATCTGAATGATTAATGCTCATTTACCACTGAAGATGGGCAACTAAATTTACCACTGAAGATGCAGTGGATAGAGTGCCACGTCTAGGGTCAAGAAGATGAGTTTTTCTGAGTTCAAATCTGGCTTTCGACATTAACTGTGTAACCCTGAGTAAATTGTTTAATCCCTGTCTGCCTCAGTTTTCTCATCTGTAAAATGAGCGGGATAAAGCAAACCATTTAAGTATCTCTGCCAAGAAAATCCCAAATGGGGTCATGAAGAGTTGGACACGACTAAAAAACTGAGCAGCAACAACAATGTCACTGGAGATAAATTAGTACTTTGTATTTGGGAGATAAAAGGGCACAGATCATAAGGTCACAGACTGAAAACTGGAAGGGATAGCAGAAGCATCCTAGTCTAATCGTCTTTAATTTATAGCTAAGGAAACAGGCCCAGAGAAGCTGAGATTTGGCTAAAGCCCCAGAGGTGTTATGCATCAGAGACAGGGCTTGAGTCCAGGGCCCCTGACTTCTGAGCTGGTGTTCTCTATGCCACCTTTAGACATAGGATCATATGTTCTCAATCTGAAAGGTCTCTCAGAGCCAGAAGAAATCTTAGACATCATCTACTCCGATTCTTTCTTTTTATAGATAGAGAAATTGAGGCTCAGAGAATGACAATGATGTGGCCAAAATCATACAAGGGATCGATCATCAGAGCCCAGGATCAAACTGAAGATTCTAGATTCCCGTTTTCCCTTTCCCAAGGATAAGTCCAGTCTCCTTGGAAGCTCTCCAAGACTATACCTGATTTAAGCCACACAGAATCTGCCTTTCTCAGGCATCAGTGAATTAGATCTTCTTCCTCCCCACCATCCCCATGAGCCAAAATTCAACTCCTTACTCTCAGCATAACCCACCATTTTCTTTTATGTTTCCCAGAGCACCTGGTGGCCAGTTGCTGAGTGATGATAATTAGCATTAAAATTTTCTCAGTTACATTTTCATTCCCCACCCCATCCCTACATACACACCTGGCAAATCTCCAGAAGCTCTGCCTCATCAAATTACCTTCCTGACTGAGGCTGACCATACCACTTGGAAAAACCAGAGGAAAATGATTCACCTGGAAGGTATAACTCTTCCCATGCCAGGCTTGGTATAGTTCTGATGTTTGGTGTATCTTGAGCTACTGTTGTTGTCCTTCACTAATTTCTCAGACATGCCCAATTCTGCATGACCTCACTTGGTGTTTTCTTGGCAGATACTGAAGTAGTTTGCCATTTCCTTCTCCAGTTCGTTTTATAGATGAGGAAACTGAGGCAAATAGGTGACTTGCCAAGGATCACATAGCTAATAAGTGTCTGAAGTCAGATTTGAATTCATGAAGATGAGTCTTCTTGCCTTCAAGCCTGGCACTCTGTCCACTGTGGCACTACTGGCCAAATTTTAGATAAAGCATTGCTGATGGTTGAGATCTGTGTTGGATTTAACACCAATTAATGCTCTTGAATTTTTTTCCCCTCTCTGTTCCTTTCTCCCTCCAACTATCCTGTGTTATTAATTGCAAAAAGCTAATTCATGGCTCCGAAGAACCACACTTTCTCTGTCTTTTTACTAAGGAAAGTCCCAGAGGCAGAGTCAGAGAATACAGAATATATTGACACTCTAGTATCTCCTGGCCAGGTAACATGGCATAGGTGGTTTAGGTATTACATTTGTAATATAGAAATCAAAATTCCTTCTTGGTCTTGCCTGCCTCAAAGGTGCTGATGAGAACAAGTTGAGTTAATGAAGGGGAAAGCATTTTTAAAAGTGACCCATCTTTACTCTTGAAAAACAAAAACGAAAACAGTGCCCATATTTAAATGTAAGGGATTATTATCTTTGATTCCCTTAAGCCTGGGATTTTTTTATATTCAAAGATATTTTACTTTCCCGATTACACATAATAACAATTTTCAACATACAATTTCTGAAATTATAAGGTCCAAATTGTGTCCTTCCCTTCTTTCCCTACCCCCTCTTGGATATGGTAAGCAATTTGATCTGGAAACTATATGTATTATTATGCAAAACATACTTCCATATTGGTCATTATTGTAAGAGAATTATAAAACCAAGCCCCTAAAATAAGAACACAAACAAACTAAAGGGAAAAATCATATACTTTGATCTGCATTACAACTCCAAAAGTTCTTCCTCTGGAAGGAGATAGCATTCTTTATCAGAATTATACTGGATCATTGTATTGCTTAGAATAGCTAAATGTTTCACAGCTGATCAAAGTATAATACTGCTGTTACTGTGTACAATGTTCTCTTGGTTCTGCTTATTTCGCTCTGCATCAGTTCATGTAGATCTTTCTAGCTTTTTATGAAATCAACGTGTTCATCATTTCTTATAGCACAGCACCAACATATACTACAATTTGTTCAGTCATTCCTCAATTGATGGATATCTCCTCAATCTCCAATTCTTTGCTACCACAAAAAGGGCTGCTATAAATTTTTGTACAAGAAGTTTCTTTCCTCTTTTTTATGATCTCTTTGGAATGCAGATCCAGTGGCCTGGGAATAATGTAGGCAGCTAGTGCATAGTGCATAGAGCTTTCAACCTGAAGTCAGGAAGCCCTGATTTTCAATTTGATCTCATACACATTACCTGTGCAAGTTACCCATGTCTTTGTATGTCTTCATCTATAAAATGGGGATAAAAATGGCTTTGTTATAAGGAGTTGTTATAAGTTATATATATATATATATATGTTATATAAGTTATGAGTTGTTATAAGGAAAATTACATATTTGTAAAGCACTTTGCAAACCTTAAATCATTGTATTAATGCTAGTTATTATAATATGACCATATGAGGTCAAAGATAAGACTTTTATTTTTAAACCCTTACCTTACTTCTTAGACTCATTACTTTGCTTTGGTTCTAAGGCAGAAGAGCAGTATGAGCTAGGAAATGGGGGTTAAGTGACTTGCCCAGGGTCACACAGCTAGGAAGTATCTAAGACCAGATTTGAACCTAAGACCTCCCATCTCTTGACCTGGCTCTCAATCTACTGATCTACCTAGCTGACCCCAAAGAGTCAGAAGGGACTTAGAAGTCTAGTCCTCTCCTCCATTTTAAAGATGGGGAAACTGAAGTGCAGAGAAACTATGATAATTACATTTTGTTGTTGTTCAGTTGTTTTTCAGTCTTGTCTGACTCTTTGTGTGGCCCCATTTGGGGTTTTCTTGGCAGAGATATTGGAGTTGTTTGCCATTTCCTTCTCCAGATCATTTTACAGATGAAGAAACAGGTAAACAAGGTGAAATGACTTGCTCAGGATCACACAGCATGTCAGAGATTGGATATGAACTCAGGGCTTCCCAACTCGAGGCTTAGCACTCTATGTTCTATACCAGCTAGCTGCCTGTCTGAAACCAAAGAATCTATCATTTAGATCTCCTATATGTTATTTAGCAAACTTACCCACTGGAGATCACACAGCCAATTCAGTCCATTTAGACTAAGCCTGAACTTTCCATTCATAGTAGAATGTAGGTTTCTTGAAAGCAGCCATTATTCATTTTTTTGCCTTTGTCTTCACAGTGCCAATAATAGTGTCTGACACACAATAGATATTTAATAACTATTCTTTGATTGATTAATTAATGGTCATAGACCTCAGCTGAAAACTCTCTATCAAGGAAATTTTTTTTTGCTCTCTCCTAGCTACCAGTCATGTCCAAAATTGTAGCTAAATGAAAATTCTTGTAGCATAGGAGTGGAGATTTATAGCTGGAAGGGACCTTTGCAGTCATCTAATCCCTTACCCTCCCTGGTTTTTCTGATGAAAAAATGGATGCCCAGAGAGGAGAGGTGACATTTCAGGGCACGTGGGGGCAAATCTGGGATTTGAAACCCAAATCCTCTAGATCTGACTTCTTAACCGATGTCCTCTTTCCTCTTTCTCACTCAGGCTGCCTCCTCTTTTGATTTTATTATTTTTCTTGGTGCTTCTAAGTGAATTTAGAATTCATGAATATATGGGAATCATTAGATTAGAAATAATTTAAATCAAGTGCCATGTGCTCTATGCCAGTCTTCGTTCTTCTCTGATAGGGGATTCATTGCAATGGTCACAGTAACTTGCTTTCATGATTTGTCCTTATAGTATGTCTATGACTACCAATATCATAGCTTTGAATCTCAGGATCAAATTGGGACCCCACTGAGAGTGGAGAAAAGCCGCAGGTAACAGCCTTGTGTCCTTAACAGAGGGGACTTTTAGACCTTTTGTCTACTCCAGGAAGCAGTCACTGGGGTCAAGGAAGAAAGACCCTATTAGAGCCCTAAATTACATTCTGGGATCCAGCTCTGAATTAAATTACAGGGAATAACATCTAGAATATGCTACTCTCAAACATCCCTGATATTTGTAATTCTTGGATAAAATATAATAAAATATTGAAATAGGAATCTTGACTAAGCTTTATTTGCTCCCACCTTTGTTCCTGTAGGTTTTCCTATGAGTACTCGGGAATCGTGAAGAATCCTGTAGAGAGTCCAGGTGGTTGCCAAAGGTTATATTCCTACCCTGCTGTGTCTTTTGCAAAATCAGAAAACTCCTTCTCTATCACTTCTCCTTCTGATTATGGCAGATGCCAGCTCTTTTCAGAGAGTGGCTAAAATGGGGTTTGGGGGATGGGGAAGAGGATGATAATTGGCATTAGGTTAGAAGGAGCCAGGCATGAGATTTAAAGGAAACTGGTGTTAGATAAGTAATCTGAATCATGAAATATCAAAGCTGAAAGGGAACTTAAAGACTGTTGAGTCCAGTACCCTCATTTTATAGTTGGGGAAACTGAGGCCCAGAGGCAATATGGCTTGACTACAGTAAGACAATTGCGACTAGAACCTGTCTCTGGATTCCCAGTCCAAGTCGCTTTCCATTAAACTATGGAATGCTTCCTTTGACAAAGGATTTCTCTTGATTCTTTCTGAGGAGAAACCACTCAGATTCTTTTTTCACTAAAAAATGCACATATCTCTACCCTCAAAAGACCATACCAAGAAAGTGCTGCTCTTGCATTTCCTATTAATGTGCCAACTGGGAAATGAGCCCTTCTTGCTCACCTGCAGCAATCCATTTCTTTTTTACATGCAAGCTGCCCTACAACCAAAGCTGATAATTACCTTCAATGCTTTCTTGACATTACTTAAAGCACATTTCCTGCTACAACCTGTGGCAGAAAACACAGGACTCAGCACTTAGTCTCACCTGGTTTTCCAAGGATTTTGCATCTCTTTTATGTCCTTATGTTCTATTTTCTATTATAGTTATTGAGGAATTCCCTGAACAACTTGATGAGTTTATTGGGTGGTAAGCTTTTGTTTGGAATTTTGATTTTATCTTCCCATGGAGGATATGGACATATTCTTCAACACTTCCTAGGGTAGGTATTTTGCGGATGGGAAATGGATTCTATGATTCTGTGAACTGATTGGCTCAGACTTATGGGATGAGATACCTTTTTATAATGGCCTATTAAAGGAAAATAAAAGACTGCTGGGCTGTTTTTCATTTATTTCATATTATCAATGAGATTCTGAGAGAGAAGCAACATTACTACAGAGAATCTGGGCCCAGAGATGTGGTGGAAGGAATTCACAGTGGCTGCCTGGGGACTAAGGAACCTGGTTGAGGCACACATGCTTTCTACTATTCAAATTAGGAAGAGTGTTCCTAGACTCCAAATTCCTAGCCTCAGCCTTAGAAAGGTAGAATTATCAATTCTTGGCCATCTGGCAACTATGGAGAGAGGAACCAAGTCTTTTTGAGAATTTTCAAGGGTTCTTGAATTCAAGACTCCCAGAGAGAAGAACGGTTATTTTCTTAACAATTTCAGACTTTTTGTAATTTTTTTCAGTCACATGCAATTCTTCATGATCTCATTTGGAGTTTTTGTTGGCAAAGATGCTAGAGTAATACTGGATTCCTTAAGGCCAGTCTCCTAGCCAGCGCAATCTAAGAACCTAGCCTTCTAAATGGAGGAGGATATCCTAAGCATTCATAACCAGCCTCATAGAAAAAAAGGATTGTGAACATGGCCTCAGAAAAATGAAATATGAAAGAGCAAAATATTTGGACTTTTCCCACTATTTTTTCTGTGTGCTATTTGGATGGAGCAGGTCTAATAGCAAGGGGGGAGGGTGCCTCTCTTTTCATTCTTTTCTGAGAAGAACATCTCCCCAGAGTGTTACTATATGGCCCAATGCCTGAATAGATGTTTGGGAGTCCCATCAGAATATTGGCAGTAGGAGTCCAGCCCAAAGGGAATCCATACCCCAGGAGAGTACTATGAACTTTGTGGCATTTAGATCCTGGGTCCAAATGGGCACCAAAAATCAAAAACAGTATTGATGGTATATGAGTTAGTCTTTTTTGTATTTAAAACATTTTTTGCAATGTAATAAAGACTGTCCTCTACTTGATATATGCCTTATTATTTTAAGGATTCATATAAGATCTAGGGACCCTGTTAGCTATTATCAATTGAACACTGCACACAAACTTTATTCTAAGAAATCCCAGAGGGAACACTGAGTTTAGGCAAAACAAACCAAAAAGATATGCTTAGGACAGATACCCTTCCCCTGGTGTTAGTCTATGAGTTAAATAGCAATTTCTTCATGTGTCTCTTAGTTCAATCAAATTTAGAAAGCATTTATTAAGTGCAAGGCACTATCTTAGGTACTGGGGATACAAAGACAAAGATTTAATTTTTTCCATCCTCTTGCAGATTAAAGGCTTCCAGGAGATACAATACACACACAAATAAGTAACTATGAAATGTATCCATAGCAGATGCAAAGTAGTTTCTTGGCTATATTCCTCCTACTAGTATGTAAATTGTTGGAAAACAAGGACCATATCTTATTTATCTGGGTATTTCTAAAGCATTGTATATAGTGCCATGGACACAATCATTTTGACCAATTCTAGTTAAGAAATTCAATTCAACAAATATTCCTATGAAGTTTCATCACATTTTTGGGGAAGATTCTCCCTAGGAGGGTACTGAACTTTAGGGCAAATCACACTAGACATTATCCTGCTGCCCGGCTCCCCTATCCCTTGTCTACAAGTGAAATCTGTATTTAACCAGATTATAATCTCACTGAGGTTAAGGGCTCTTTCTCCCTCCCTCCCTCCTTCCCTCCTTTTCTCCTCCTCCTCCTCCTCCTCCTCCTTCTCCTCCTCCTCCTCCTCCTCCTCCTCCTCCTCCTCCTTCTTCTTCTTCTTCTCTGTCTCTCTCTGTCTCTGTCTCTCTCTGTCTCTGTCTCTCTGACTTTCTGTCTCTCTCTCTGTCTTTCTGTCTCTCTGTTTCTGTCTCTCTCTGTCTCTGTATTTCTCTCCCCCCTTCTCTCAGAACCTAGTACTTATTAGGGAGGAGGGAAATTGCAAGGAAGAGAGCAAAAAAGGATGTGGGCAGTATGAAGAAATTTTTTAAAGGAAATATAGTGACTGAATGGAGGTGACAGATGGTTAAAGTCTGAAAGTGGCAGTGGGGAATGAGAAAAATGCCAGATCTTCCTCCTATCCTTGTGTGTGAGGGAGTGTGAAAGCAGGAGGATGCCTTGAAGAGAGTGCCAACAGGTGTGCTGTCTTCAGGAGAAAGCTTAAGTTTTTTTGAGCATCTAAAGATGGAAGGAATAGGATAGGAAGAGAGCTAAGACCTTAGGACCATAGATTTGGATCTAGGAGGAACTTTAGAAGTAAGTGAATTTAGCAGGGTGAGAAAATTGAAATCTAGAGAAGGGAAAAAATGAATCTAAGATCATATAGATAAGTAAATAGTAAAGTCAGGATTTGAACTCAATTCCTCCAAATCTAAAACAAGAGATCTTTTTACTGCTCCCAAACAGAAGAAAGTTCTTGCAGGGGACCATAGAAAAGGGAGTAGTGGAGGGCTAGGATTGATTTTAATGAGGGGATAAAGGGGGAGAAAAGTCACAAGTGGCCAGCTGCATTCACAAATGATCCCCTTTGCTGAACCCACCTTGATTTTGGGTATCCCTCTTAGTGTGGATCCACAGGCCAAGCAGCTTACTATGTATGTTTAGGGGTGAGGCGATAACTTGCCTACCCTACTGGGAAGGCATACAGGGAGTGAGTGGGATAGCTTCAGGACCTCATGTGGTAGCAGCCTACAGATTGGGAATCCATGAATGGAGTCTCACAACTAGTGCTGAGAGGCAAAACATGCTTTCCCCTAGGCTCTAGGCCTAGAGGAATGAACTGGTTCCCTGGTTAAGGATTCTTGCATTGAGGACACTGAACTGTTTACCTAATATTAGTTGTGGCTCTGATTATTGAATTTCAGAGCTGGAAAAAGTTTCATAGGTGATCTAATACAATATCTTGCACAATTCAGAAATTCTTTGCACAATAGTAGAGACAGGCCATCATTCAGCCTCTTCCAGGACTTCGTAACAATTAATGTCACCCAATAACGGAATGATAGTGAGCCTAGTAGTGACAAGGCAGCTATTTATTTGAATGTCCTTTATATGTAGGGGGCCATTGATTTGGAGCTAGATGGGATCTCAGAGTCTTCTCAAACAACTCCTTTATGTTATAAATGAGAAAACTGAGGGCCTGAGAGGTTAAAGGATCACACAGTTAAATGAGTAGCGGATTCAAACTCAGGTCCACTGAATCCAAATTGCCTTCTTCCATTTCCACATTGAATCTATGCTTGACTGATGGGCACTTGAGACCTAGCGGATCATAAGCATTTGTTGGACACCTCCAAGTATTGTTCTCTACATTGAACAAAACTCTTCCAGCCCTCAGTCCTTGCTAAATTCTCTGGAGTCACATAGTATAATTCTAACCTCTCTTCCTCATGATGGTCCTTCAAATCTTATTGAAAGTAAATGAGAATAACACTCTCCAAGCACGACTGCAATTTTTAATGCCTATGAAAGGTAAAACTTGTTATCCATTTATCTTTGCTGGGACACACCATGGGAATTCTGTAATTAAACTGTGTACCTTAAGTTGCCATAGCACTCTTGTCCATCTTGGGTATCCTCACACATTTGACTCCCCCTAGTTTTTTAACTTTGGCAAAAATTATGATGAATGTAGTCCAAGTGAGCTCAGGTAGCAACTGTGAGGTTTTTTTCAGCTTTCGAATCAGCACATTTCTGTAACAAAATAGAAACCCAGAGAAAGAGGTCCCTGTATTTTTCCTTGTCACTTTTGGACATCAAGCTTGTTGCTATCATCTGAAAACTGTCAGTGTTTGTTTGGTGTAGAACTTAGAATCATAGAATTATAGAATGCCCAAACTAGAAAGTACCTTAGATCACCTAGTTCAAGCATCTTACTTTACAGAGGGGGAAATGGAGGCCTAGATTAAGGGAAAAGGTCATATAGCCAGTTTGTGATAGTTAGGAATAGAACATAGGTCTCCTGATTCTCAGTCTTGAATTCTACTAAGAAAGAATGAATGAATGGAGATAGCATTTATAAAATTCCTACTATGAGGGGCAGCTAGGTAGTCCAGTGGATAGAGAGGCAGGCCTAGAGATAGGGAGATTTTGGGTTCAAATCTGCACTCAGACACTTAATACCCGTGTGACTCTGGGTAAGTCATTTAACCCCAATTGCCTAGCCTTTACCATTCTTTTGCCTTTAGAACAGATACTTATAGATTCTAAGACAGAAAGTAAGGGGTTTTTGTTTTTGTTTTTTAATTCTAACTATGTACAAAACCCTCTGCTTTTGAAAAACAAGAACAACAACAAAAACCTTTACCTTCTGTCTTAGAATCAATATTATGTATTGGTTCCAAGGCAGAAGAGTGGTAAGGGCTAGGCAGTGGGGGGTTAAGTAACTTGCCCAGGGTCACACAGCTAGGAAGTGTCTGAGGTCAAATTTGAACCCAGGACCTCCAGGACTGGCTCTCAATCTACTGAGCTACCCAGTTGCCCCCAAAACACTGTGCCTTTAAATATTGAGGCTACAAACAATTCCTACTCTCAAGGATTTCACATTCTAATGGAGGAGACAACACTTAAAAGGTGTTTTCATTTGCAAATGAATGGTAAAACTCCAGGGGCCCTAGGGTGTAGTGGCCAAGCAAACTGTAATACATCTTTAGTATCTTTTCCAATGATAAAACCATTCTCTATTTCTGAGGTTGAACCATTTGGCTGTGCAAAGGATTTTGTTGTTGAGACTATCTTTCCCGAGTCTTCAGGAGCTGTGGATGTTGAGCAGCACCTGTAGAAGCAGCTGGTCATAAGAGCTGCTTCCCTGATGGATGAAGGCTTCCAGAGCTGAGCTGGGCTGGGCTGATGGCAGCAAGGCCAGGGTTCAAAGGAGAGCTACTTTTCCTATGGCATTGATCTTGAAGTCTTGAGCTCTAGTGACTGGGATCTAAAGGGAGGTGGTGATAGAGGTGGGGGCAGTTGTGTGGCTCAGTGGATTGACAGCCAGGCTCAGAGACAGGAGGTCCTGGGTTCGAATGTGACCTCAGTCACTTCCCAGCTGGGTGACCCTGGGCATGTCACTTAACCCCCATTGCCTAGCCCTTACCACTTTTCTGCCTTAGAACCAATATATAGTATTGATACACAGTATTGATTCTAAGGCAGAAGGTAAGGGTGTAAAAAAAAGTGACAGAGGAGGTTTAACCTGCCTGGCTCATGCCCCCTCCTGTCTATCTCTTAGGCTAACTTGCTGCTTCAGTTAGGCTAATCTGCCTAACCCATGGGCAGCAGATGGTAGAAGGGATAGAGGGGATATGGGGATGGTGGGTCCTTTCTCCACTTTGACATGCTGATTGTTACCAACCATGCGGACTGTATGAAGCTCCAAAGAAGCAGTGCAGCAAAAGAACTATTTTAGTCATAAAGGATCTGTGGGTTTGTGGCCTTATAATTTTCCAATTTACCAAGAAAATCTCCAAACAGATCTCCAAAACAATGACTACTTATTAAAGGGACCCGGCCCCCTCCAACAAATAGAATCCCAGCCTTCCTCATCTGAGACCTCCACCTTTTCCAGAGTACAGCTTTATTCACTTTAGTGCCCAGCTCCATCCTTCTATGCCTGGTCAGTCCAAGGCATCAGTGTGTTATTTCACTGGTGGACTCCAAACTCTTGGTACACCCCTTGGTCATGTTGCTACTAAACAATAGGCAACCATCCCATTTACACCTCCTCCTCTTACTGATACTGATATGATTCGGTATTGGGTCAAACCCTTGTCCACACCTGCCTGACATGGGTCATGAGGAGGAATTGATAGAGTACAGAGGGCCCTTTTTAAAAAACTTTTTTAATTTAAAACTTTTTATTTAATTAATTAATTTAGAATATTTTTCCATGGTTACATGATTCATGTTGTTTCCCTCTCCTCCTCCCACCCCCCTCCTGTAGCCAACAGTTCCACTAGGTTTTACATGTGTCATTGATCAAGACCCATTTCCATATTATTGATATTTGCACTGGTGTGATCATTTAGAGTCTACATCCCCAATCATGTCCCCATCGACCCATGTGATCAAACAGTTGTTTTTCTTCTGAGTTTCTGTTCCCACGGTTCTTCCTCTGGATGTGGATAGTGTTCTTTCTCTAAGTCCCTCAGAATTTTCCTAGATCATTGCATTGCTGCTAGTAGAGAAGTCCATTACATTTGATTGTACCACAGTGTATCAGTTTCTGTGTATAATGTTCTCCTGATTTTGCTCCTTTCACTCTGCATCAATTACTGGAGGTCATTCCAGTTCCCATGGAATTCCTCCACTTTATTATTCCTTTGAGCACAATAGTATTCCATCACCAACATATACCACAATTTGTTCGGTCATTCCCCAATCAAAGGGCATTCCCTCATTTTCCAATTTTCTGCCACCACAGAGAGCGCAGCTATGAATATTCTTGTACAAGTCTTTTTCCTTATTATCTCTTTGGGGTACAATTCCAGCAGTGCTATGGCTGGATCAAAGGGCAGACAGTCTTTTATCGCCCTTTGGGCATAGTTCCAAATTGCCTTCCAGAATGGTCAGATCAATTCACAACTCCACCAGCAATGCATTAATGCCCCAATTTTGCCACATCCAGAGGGGCTGCCTTCAAGTTATGCTGACAAGTTAGAGTTTAACATAAAATTTATGAGAGGAAAGATTTTTATTTTTAGAACTTACTTAACAATGACCTATAATTAGTTGCTTCTAATGATTGTTTGTTATTAATAAGTAACCAATCACTATCCTTACAAAATCACACCAATCTAAATAATACTGATTAGAACTAATCATAGGGGTAAAATTATTGATCTAAGATGGGTAAGGGTCTACTAAAATAGGGTAGCGGTCAGATTATTTCTCACAAGTTCTACTAAGACAGCATCTGAGGTCCCCTTCCCCTTCAGCACTTCTTGACTCTGCAGATAAGGGATTCTTTGGGTTAGGATTTTTGCAAAAGTGTTCTTGTAGTCTATATTATTTGGTCTCCACAATAGTTCTGGGAGGCAGGTGCCATGTTTTACGTATTTGGAAACCAAAGCACTGAGTCACATAGCAAGGGGATATTTGAAAAAGGGTTTTGAACCTAGGTACTCCCACTTCCAACTCTTGAGAATGCCAATACTAGAAGGTGACTTGGATCACCTAGTTCAAGCTTCTCATCTTACACAGGAGGAAACTGAGGCCTAGATTAATGGAAATAACTCGCTGAAGGTTGTGTCCCTCAGGGCCACTGTTTTCCAAAGGTCCCTCCTATCAAAAGTTTTAAGGATTGTGGGGAATCTGAGTCCAGATGTCTTCCTCCCACTCCCTCGTGCTCAGACAGTCAGCAGGAAACACCTTGAACTAGGATATATGATTAGCCTTGTGTAGGGTAACTCCACCAAGGAGAAAAAAAATCAATAAAATCAGAGGAGACAGCAGCTGCTTTGGAGCTCAGCAGTATTGAAAACATGCCAAGCAGAGTCTTCTGAAGGAACACACAAGAGGCCTGCTATTGATTTCCGTCCCCTGCAATGTTCCTTGCCACACCTCAATGGAACCCCGAGTCCCAGAGACAATAGGGCCTGACACAATTTTTCCATTCTCCACAACATGTTGGAAGGTGGAGATCTGCCCTCTCTCGGTTCTGCTAACAAGCAGCTCAGGTGCCGCCTGGCCTAGAGGCAGGACTGCCCTCCAGAGACTGAGGTTGCATTGGCCCCTGTATTCATTCCAATGGGAATTCAAGAGCTAGTCCAGCTTTTGAGTCTGAGGGATGAGGAACTGCTATGACTGCTGACACTTTCCTAGTATGATCTGTGCCCTGGCCACTTTCCCTAGCTCTCAGCCCATTCACCTCTGGGATCTGGGAAAGCCAACAGCTCCCTGGAGGGTACCATGTTTCCACCCGTCTGCTTCCACCTGGGCCTCTTTGGGTGGGGTGACTGCCTCACCACTCAGGAGCACATCATCCAGAACCATTCAGGAAAATGAGGGTGATTTCTCACTTTCCCAAACAGTCAGTGCTTCTGACCTTGGTGACAATTTATTAAACCCTTGTGCTACCTCAAATAAATGGAACAGCTGAGTCATTTTGTGCAGAGAAGCCCTGGGGACACAAACCAAAGTGGCCCTTTCCAAACCATGGGGGAGGTTTGCTTTGTCAAAGCCTCAGGAGTGGTGCTCAAAGGACTCCCCTAGGAGAACCTTTGCAAGGATAGAATAAAGCTTGGTCCTCACCTGTTGTCATGGCAATTGGGAACACAGCCTGTTCATACTGCCCTGAGCAGGCAGCAGAAACACATCCTTCTCTTATACTTCTTCAGATTAACTGAAGGGTGCCTCAGATTCCCCAACCCGGAGCATCCCAAGGTGAAAATTTCTAGTTTTTGCCCCACCCCACCCCATTCCTGAAAATGGATTTGATGGGAAAAGGAAATACCATACCTTAAGTTAATCAACATTCATTGCTCACACAAAGATGCAGTGAGCACACACAAAATAAACCCCATTGTCTTCTGATTCCTACTCAGTTTTCTGAGTATCTCTTTTTTTTTTATCTCTCCTTGGGATCTATGATTTCTGAGGCATAAAAGAATTCCTGCTGAACACATGAACCACCAAGGCAGATTGTCAATCATTCTTCAAATGACTCTAAGTTCCAGTTGTCTGGGGGCACTGACATGGAAAATGACTTGCCCAGTGTTGCACTGGCAGCACGTGTCAGTGGAGGAGGTTGGCCCTGGCCTTCATTTTTCTATTTCCTCATTCTCTAACTACCTCATTTTGTGATCCTGACTAAGTCCAGTTATCACTCGGGCTGGAGTTCACTAGCCTATAAAATGTCAGGCTTGGACTAGAGTCACAGAATATTAGAATTAGAAGGGACTTTGGTAATGATTTGGTCCATGATCGTATTATGATATGACATAACATAACATGTAGCATAATGTAATATAATATAATGTAACATAATATAACAATATAATATAACATGTTAACATGATATAACATTATGTTACATTATATTCTGTTATGCTACATTATATGCCATATATTATATTATAGTATATTATATCATATGATATGATGTTATAGAATGTTTTTAAAGTGGGCAAAGTATTTTAATTATAGAATATCACCGGGACCTTTGAAGTTTGGCATTAGTCTCATTCCTATTTTACAGATGAGTAAGTTGAGGCTCAGTACAAAGAACTGAACATCCAAGGATGTAAAGCTATTAAGAAGTGTCCTGAGCAGAATCTGACACTGAGGCTTTCTTGCCTCCAGCCTCAGCTCTTGTAGCCACTATAAACTTACTGCCTCCCTCATCTTACAGATTGCTTCTCCTTGAAGCACTTGACTTTCCCACCTCCTGTCCTTATGGAGTTCTTTCCCCTGCCCACCCCTCAGCCTCCTCATGCCCTATAATAAGTTAATTAGATTCTATTTTCCTGAGCAGTCAAAGTGTGAATCAGCAACTTTCTTACAAGGCCTAAATTTGTCACAAGCCCCCACGTGGCTTTGTGCCTAATCCTGGGGGAAATTAGATTATGGGGTGAGAAAAGGAATCAGAAAAGTGACTTCTACCTGTCCCCATCTTCCTGGAAGGGCCCAAGGAATCCTGGGTCCCTGCCAGGCCCCCTTTTCCCCAGGGCTGAAGGACACAGCTGGTCTGGTATTTATTACTTCACCTTATTTCCCCTCCCTCAGGCATTCCCTAATGCCCCTGGCTGCCGGCTGTTAAAAAAAAAAGCACACTCCCCCCCTTCCCCCCCCCCCCCAGGTCATGGTCTTGTTGTAGATCACCTTGGAGACGAGATTGAAGACCTCTAGGACGTTTGGTCAGGCTTTTTAAGCAGCCAGGTGGTAGGAGGCGCCAAGCAGAAGCTGGCAATTCAGCGTTTCCCTTTCCAAGCACCAGGGTTTCACCATAGATCAATCAAGGCTTATGTTGCTACAACCTGTCATCCCAAAGCCCTGCAAAGCAGGTGAAAGGGATTCTGTGATTAATAGGGAGGGGAGGTGGGGAAGGGGAGAATGGAGAATTTTCCTCAGACAACTAGAGTAAGGCATGCCTCCAAGGCACTCAGATATTGTGGCAAAAGTCTGGATTTAGGGCAAGGGACTGGCTATTTGTCTCAGTTCTCACCATTGCCTTAAATGGTCTCTGGATCACAGATTCTGTAAGTCATCAAGTTCAACTTCCCTCATTTTACAGGGAAAAAAAAGCTTCCAAAGGTGAGGGGACTTGTGTGAGGTTCTGTGGTTAGTAAATGGCAGTCAGGATTTAAACTCAGGGTCTTTGCTGCCAAATTCAATACTTTTCCCAACTGTAATATATTGCCTCCGTAGATAAATGGGCCTGGGCTTAGCCATGGCAGTAAAAGCAAATCCTTCAACGTTTAGCTAAGAAATACCCAGCCAAAGGCTGCACTATTCACAATTAAATAGTGTGTTACATCCATGGGGTGTGCAGCCTGTGAACTACAATTGATCAGTCTGATGACTGAAAGCACCATGATCACTGTGGCAAAGCTGGATGGAGTGAATTAAGAAACATTAGTAGATAGAGTACTGGGCTGAAATTGGGAAGACCTGAGTTCAAATTCAGCTCAGATGATGATTTGCTGTTTGACCCTGAAAAAGTTGCTTAAACTTCAGTTTCCTCATCCGTAAAACCAGCTGGAGAAGGAAATGGCAGACGTTCCAGTTAATCAAAGCCAATGATTCCTTTCTCAGCCCTCCTTCCTTCCCCTACCAGCTTCTTCATCTATAAAATGAGGATGATAATAGCTCTTCAGGCACCCCCTAACAAAGAGGAAGCAAAGGATCTATACTTAACTCAATGCTGCATCCTTGATGAATAGTCTTTCCATGCTGTTAAGAAAATTCTTCTTTGGGTAATAGGGGAAAAGACTTGTTCAAGAATATTCATAGCTGTGCCCTTTGTGGTGGCCAAAAATTGGAAAATGAGGGGATGCCCATCAATTGGGGAATAGCTGAACAAACTGTGGTATCTGTTAATGATGGAATACTATTATGCTAAAAGGAAGAATAAAGTGGAGGAATTCCATGGAGACTGGAACAACCTCCAGGAAGTGATGCAGAGCGAAAGGAGCAGAACCCGGAGAACATTGTACACAGAGACTGATACACTGTGTATCAGTGTATACTGATGTAATGGACTTCTCTACTAGCAGCAATACAATGATTCAGGACAATTCTGAGGGATTTATGAGAAAGAACACCATCCACATCCAGAGAAAGAACTGTGGGAGCAGAAACACAGAAGAAAAACAACTGCCTGATCACAAGGGTCGATGGATATGATTGGGGACGTAGACTAAACGATCACCCAAGTGCAAATATTAATAATGTGGAAATAGGTCTTGATCAATGACACATGTAAATTATTAATGGAATTGCAGTGGAATTGCACATCGGCTACAGGAGAGGGGTGGGGGAGGGGAGGGAAAGAACATGAATCTTGTAACCATAGAAAAATATACTAAATTAATTAATTAAATAAAAATAAATATTAAAAAAGAAAATTCTTCTTTGTTCCATGTTAGACAGTCTAAGAGTATCTCATTTCATTTCGTCTGAAGTCTAAATTATTGGACCAGCCTGATTTGAGCCTTGAAGATAACAAGGAACATGTCTAGGTCTACCTGGATCAACTCAGCTTGCCTGCCAGTTAAGCAACTTGAATACCAAAGCATGCTATTTGAGAGTGATACAAGCATCCCCTTTCCTGAATATTTCCCTCCAGCCAACCTGCCATCAGTAAGCTAGGATCCTCACAAGCCAGCTTCATTTGTACTTCCATGTCTTTTCTCATGCTATTTCCTCTTCTCTTATTAAATTCTACCCAAGGTATTCAAATTTCATCTACTCCAGGAAGCCATCCTTTATTACCCCACCCCTCACTAATCTCCCTGTCCTTGAAACTTCCATAGCCCTTAATGTTGTGCCATTCAAATCAGTACTTAATTTTACCTAGTCATGTATTATTTATCATTCTTTCATATATCTTGCTTCCCTAATTGGATCACAAGCTCCTTAAGGGCAGGGAACATGTTTCATATAGTTGCCCCACAGTGCCCAGGGACATACACTAGGCACTTAATAAATGTTTTCTGATTGATTAGATTAGATCCTACTAGTAACAAGATTCTCCATGGGAGCATTGTCTATAATGCCATTTTAGGGTATCTCAAGGAAGGGAGGGAGGGAGGGAGGAGGAGGAGGAGGAGGAGGAGGAGGAGGAGGAGGAGGAGGAGGAGGAGGAGGAGGAGGAGGAGGAGGAGGAGGAGGAGAAGAAGAAGAAGAAGAAGAAGAAGAAGAAGAAGAAGAAGAAGAAGAAGAAGAAGAAGAAGAAGAAGAAGAAGAAGAAGAAGAAGAAGAAGAAGAAGAAGAAGAAGAAGAAGAAGAAGAAGAAGAAGAAGAAGAAGAAGAAGAAGAAGAAGAAGAAGAAGAAGAAGAAGAAGAAGAAGAAGAAGAAGGGAGGGAGGGAGGAAGGAAGGAAGGAAGGAAGGAAACAAGTATTTATTAAGCACCTACTATGTGCCAGGCACTTGCACTAAGCACTTTACAAATATCTCATTTTATTCTCACAACTCTAGGAGGTAGATACTAATATTATCTCCATTTTGTAGTTGAGGAAACAGAGGCAAACAGAAGTTAAATGACTTGCCCAGGGTCGCATAAAAGCTACACAGGGTCACACAAGTATCTGAGACTAGATTTGAACTCAGGTTTTCGTAACTCCAGGCTCAGTGTCCTTTGTGCTGTGTAAACCAGCTTAGGAAAAAAAAAGTCAAAGATCACCAATGTATAGCTATGAACTTTGTGGTGCTTACTTCATAACAGGTAATATCATAACATATCTTACATATCTTACATCATAACAGGTAATAATTCTGTTTTAAGTTACAGAAATTCACTTGTCCCTTCTAATAGATTTCTTGCCCCTTGAGTCGCTTCCTCCCTCTGATTCAAGAGGATGGAGGGGAGACATTCTATTTAAGAAGGGGGCTCAGGAAGACATTTCATAATCCCCTCCCCATCCAGTTCTAGACTCCTGGGCCAGTTAGCATCCCTCCTCTCTCCACCTCTTCAGTCTCTTCTTATGTTTTATCTTCTCAGATTAGATCAGATTGTAAACTCCTTGAGGCAAGGGACTCTTTTGCCTTTCTTTGCACCCCCAGTGTTAGCACAGGTCCTGTCACAAGCAGGTATTTAAAAAATGTTTATTTTGTTTGTTTTAAAAACCCTAACATTCTGTCTTTGAATTAGTTCGAAGTAAGTGATTAGTTCCAAGTTCCAAGTATTAGTTCCAAGGCAGGAAAGTGGTGAGGGCAAGGCAGTGGGAGTTAAGTGAGTTGTCCAGGGTCACAAAGCTGAGAATTGTCTGATTTGAACCCAGGACTCCCTTTCTCCAAGCCTTGCTCTTTATCCACCAAACTACTAAGTTGCCCCTTAATAAATGTTTATTGACTGACTGGTCAGTAATAGGGTGGAATAATGGCATCACGGTATTTCATAATAATAAATTCAGTGTCTCGATTACAAAGAATATCCTTCTAGGTGATAAGTGCAATAGGGTAATAGTTTAGATGTAGGGATAGTGAATGAAGATTTCAGTGTACCTGAAGAATCACATGTCTTTAATGCCTTTGGAAAAGACAATCTTACAAGGGAGATGTGAGATTCAACAGAGTGGTGAACCATAATATGAAAATAATAGAATTCCAGAATCTGAAACTCTGAGCTGGAAAGGACCTTAGGATGCAGAATATCAGAACTAGAAGAGGCATTAGGACACAGAATGCTTGCGCTAGAGGAAAGTTCAGAATACGGAATGTCTGAACTGGAGGTAACTTAGAATACGGATGATCAGGGCTTCAAAAGGGTCTTACAGACTATTCAGTCCAGTCTCCTGATTGACCATAGACGAGGAAGCTGAGTCAAAGGCAGGCTACACCTAGACCTTGAGGAGTTGTTCATTTTAAAAGCTCTTCAGTGAAATGTCCCAATTCGTTTGCACGTTGATCATGGTTGGACTTCTTTTCATGGTTTTTTAAAAAGTTGATTTCTTTTCTACACTCCCACCCCTCATAGCCAGTGGAGTAAGACAAACCATCTTGGAGCTGAAGTTGAATCAGCAGAAGCTCTCTCATTACTAGCTTGCAAAACATAATTACGGATGTAGAATAAATTACATGTTAACATGGATGATTACTCCCTGTTTCTCCTGCTATCATTAAGCAGCTGAATAATATGGCCAGATGCTCTGAAACAGACTACTGACTTCAGAGCCGACAACACCAAAACCATAATGGCTATACATATTAGACAGTGAAAGAAAAACAGAGGATTAATTTCAGTACTTAATTAGAGTACCTCTAATCTTTCCCCCTCCCAGAGCCTCTCCCCCTTCTCTCCTTAATTTTTCCCACATCTGCTTCCCAGTACATATCTTTCTGGAAGGGGGTGGAAAGGGTGTGATATATGTCTGTATTTATTTCTGAGAGATTCCTTTTTTAGGTCCTTATCTCTGTCGGGTGCCCCTCCCTGCCACATGCTGCGTTTGTTGCTATGGAAGGAAATCATCCACATTCTTGTTCTCCCCTTCTCCCAAGTTAACTCTCATCTCTTTGCCCCAGTTTTACTTTCTTAGCTATTCTATATTTTGATTTCCAGAGAAATAAAAAATGCATGTAGCCTGGATTTTCCACATACCACTTCTTGAGACTTTTGGAACATTCAACATCATCCTTTACAATCCTCTCCTTTTACAAATGGGGAAACTGAGGCATGAAGAAGGAAAGTGACTTGCACAAAAACATATAGCTAGCTAATCAGTGGCAGAACTGAGACTAGAAACCAAGCTTCAGACTCTCATCCCAGAGATCTTTCTACTATATTATATGATCTATCAAGGGCAGAATAAGGTGCTGGCTGAGAATATATCCCCCTGAAGAAATGATTCCTAAAATAGGCATAGGATCCCCAAAGTACAATTATGCAAGTCTTAACAAAGCATTTGGGGGTGATGCTGGCATGGAGGTGATCATCTAGTGTAAAAGACTGTCAGATTCAATCCCTCCTTGATATCTCACTAGATGTGCATCCTTAGGTAAGTCCCTTAACAACTCTGCGTTTTACCTACTTCTTTAAAGGCTTTCTCAGTTCTAGGATCACCCTCCTATAAATGGTCTTTCCTGATTCTCTGAACTGGTCAAACCCACCTTCCCCCTATCCCCAATTCCCGTGTATTTGCTTTATATATTTTTTATATTTACTTTTTGTGTACATGTTGTTTCCCTTGATAGAATGTAAGCTCTCTGAGGTTAGAAACTGTCTGATTTTTGTCTTTACCACAATGAATGGCATTTTTGGGAACTGCTTAATAAATTTTGTCAGCTGATTAATTTTATAGGGGTATGGAGAAATAATACAATGATAACTAATGCTCAAGAAGTAGGAAAAGAGATTGGGGGTGGTAGTTAGGAAGTTCAGACTTGTAAAGGGAAATCTCTCTATGAAAACTTCCTCCCTTGCTAGATATGAGAAACTCATCTATAAATTATAGTTTTATAAGGGTTACCCAGGACATTGAGAGGTTAAATGACTTGCCCATGATTACTCAACTAATGAATGTCAAAGGCAGGGCTTGATCTAGTCACTAAACCACATGATCCCTCAACTTAACAAATATATAGGGCCTCTACTTCATCATAGTATGGATCCTTGGGGTAGGACCTATGAAATATCAATGCTAGCAATATATAGGATTCAATGAGGTACAAATACATATAAAGAGATTTAGAAGCATCAAAGCACTATATAAATACAAGCCATAATAATATGTTTATATGGAAAATTATACATATATTATTACACATAATACATATATAATCATTATTATTAGAGTATGAGAAGATATGAATTCATCATCATTTGCCTAGATGAAGGGAATAAAAACATTGATGACAACATGGGCCCATCAATGAACAGAATAAACTGTAGTTATTAGGTTTAGAATAAAAGAGAAAAAAAAAGTGTGTGACTTTCATCAGCTCCCTCTCCCATCTCCTCTCTTTTCTGTTTCTCTATATGCAAAATCAGGGAGTTTCCCTTGATCAATGTTTTCTGACTTCTGGTTCATGGCCCAGGAGATGCCTAGAGCAAATACTTTTAATTTCACACAATTTCTACTACTTAAAACCCTTCTTAAAGCCTATAAATTCAACCAAATGGATTATTTCTTCTCTATATCCCTGACTATCTTCAGTTTCTCTGTCCACACTCCTTGAAATTTTCAGAGACAGGAATGGCAGTTGGGGAGAGCAAATTGGTCTAAGGTAGAGAATTTAAGAAGTTCATTTTGATAAGTTGTCTGTGTCGGGAGACCTTGGACTAGACAACTTAATATATTCTGCCTCTCTTGTATGTCTCTGTCCCTATCTCTTTGTCTTTCTGTCTCCTCTCTTTCCTTCTCTGTCTCTCTCAATCTGTGATTTATCAGTTCTGGAGGATCTATACCCTCCTCTAATTCAGATAAGCAACTATTATGCAACCTATAGATAAGTCAAGTGACTTGCCCAGGGTCACACAGACAATATGTGCCAGAGGTGGCTCCTAAGCCCAGATTTTCCTGATGCTCTCTGCCCCACTAACTACTACAACTATGCTGGCTCTTTATATGCTTTATATTTGCCAAAGCACAAGATCCCTGTGAGCTCTTCCCTGTTTGTGTCTTTAAGGTGGCCAGGCCTGGAAGCTCAGAAGACAAAGTCAATTCCCAAGTCATGCTAATCTGCAGTATGTGCACTGGGTGGGCTTCTGCCTGAATTTAGAAGGCAATCAATTTATACACAGAAAGTGGAGGACAGTCTCTCCTCTGAAACCTATCCACTTGTCTTTGTAAACGTTAGCCAATTTTGTAATGGCTTTAGTAGCCAGTGTTTTCTATTTGCCATCCATTTTATGACATGTTTAAGAGCGAGAAGGAGCATGCATATTTCTCCCCGTAGGAAATCGACAAGCCAGGCTTCTGCAATCAATAAAAAACATATTTTGCTGACTTTGAAAAAGTAGCCTAGATGTCCTCTTCAGAAGGTGTGTTTTCACTGTGGGGAGTTCAAGGCTGGGTGCTCCAGCAGCCTGAAGAGATTTCCAATCAGTTTGCTGAGGGCTTGAGAAACGATGGCTTGCTGAGCATAAACAGATGGCCTCAAAGATGGGCTTTACTGCCTGGTGCTGGGGAAATGATCAGGAGAAAGCTAAGGTTGTCTGGACCTCAAGGGCAGTATCTGCCCCACTGCTGTCTGTCTATTAGTGAAGTACCTCAGTGAGACAGGTGACACAGACGCAAATATTTAGGTTTACACTTGGAACAAGGTAGAACCAGGGCTGGATGGTATGTGTCAGTTGTGGTGGGACCTGTCCATGTTCTAACACTCGTGAGTTGAATTAATTTGAGCAAGTGACCCTCCCCACCCTTTGAGCCTCAGTTTCCCCCCTGCAAAATAGGTATGATAATACTGCCACTACACAGCTTTTGTTGCAAGAAAAGCATTTGGAAAAATGTACAGTCACAAAGAAGTAGAAATTATCAGCAGCATTATCATTATTATGTATGTCTTTAAACTAGGGAGAACCTACCCTGGGTGAGTGCCTGATCCACATACAAATTTACTCTAGTGCGTGGCTGGCCTTTTTGCTCTCTTTCAAACATATCCTTAGTCTTCTATTGTTTTCGTTCTATTCATACTGTTCTGGAAATCCTTTTTATTGGCCTATACAAATCCTGACCAGCTTTTAATGCTCATTCCAAGTACCACTTCACCTCAATTCAGTTCAATGAAGCAAACCTTCTATACTAGTACTGTATTATATGCAAATGATTGAACTATTGCCTGCTTGTGGTAATACATGTATAATCCAGTGCAATTGGTTGTCAACTCCCTCTGGGAGGGGGGAGGAAAGAAGGGAGGGAGACAACATGAGTCATATAACTTTGGAAAACTTATGTGGTAATTTGTTACTAAAATAAAATAAAGATGAAATATTTTTTAAAAAAGATGGAACTGGACACTGAAGATAGTAAGACAAAAGGAGTCATTTCTTCCCTCAAAGAACTTACATTTTGCTGGATGGATGTCATATGTATATATAAAAAAAGGATAATACAAAGCAAATTGAGGCAGGAGAGAGCATGACACCTTAGGTGGGTACTGTAGGAAAATTCTGAGGAGAAGGAGAAATGAAGAGGGAGTATATTTTAGGCAAGGGCGAAGGAGGTGAGGTTATGTTTTTGCCTATTTTTATTTTTATTTTTTGGTACCCCCAATACTTAGCATGGGGCCTGGCATATAGTAAATGCTTAATTAATGCTTGCTTACTTGACTTATGTAAAAGCACAGAAGCAGAAAAGTGAGCATATTCAATCTATTGCCAAGTCCTGTTGATTCTCCTGGCAGAACAACTCTCTTCTATGCCCTCTTCTCTCCTCCTACTCAGTCACCACCCTGGTGCAGGCACTGCTTATCTGACTCCTCAACCATTACAATAGCTTGCTGGTTGGTTTCCCTCTCTCAGATCTCTCCCAACTTCAATACATATTCTACTGCTATCAAAATGAGCTTCCTAAATTCCAGGAATGACCAGGTTACTACATTATTCAATAGACCCCTGTGGCTTCCTATTACCTCCAGGATCAAAAGAAAAATTCCGTTTGACTTTTAAAGCCCTTCATAACCTGTTTCCTCTTAACCCCACATTCTTTCTCATCTTCTTACATTTTACTCCCTACTCTATGATCTCATCTAAAATTGAAGCATTGGCTTCTTCACTGTTCCTCAGACATGACACTCCATCCCCCAACTTCTTGCATTTTTCACTGGCTGGAACCAAGCCTGAAACCTTCTCCCTTTTTACAGCTTTCTCCTGGTTTCCATGGCTTCCTTCAAATCTCCTTGAGAGCAAGGATTGTTATTTTGCTTGCCCTTTCTTTGCACCCTCAATGCTTAGCACGATGCCTGGCACATATTAGATATTCAATAAATGTTTGCTGAATTGAATGGACCTGGTCCCCGCTTACTGCTCATATTTTCCCCACTGAGATTATCTCCAATTTATTCTATATAATTTATTTATACATAGCCATCTATATGTTGTCTCCCTCATTAGGCTATGAGCTCTGTGAGAGCAGAAACTCTGCATGAGGAACATTCTGGGCTAAGGGCTAGTCAGTACAGAGGCATAAAAGATAGGAAAGGTAGCGTTATGGGTAATAAGCAGAGGAAAGAAAAGTTTGACTGAACAGTAGAGTGCAGAAAGGAGAGCATTCGAGAGGAAAGGAAGGTGATCAACAGAAGGATTTATTGAGTACTTTTTTATGCCAGGCACTATGCAAAGTTGGAGGAATGTAAAGATAGGCAGAAGAAACATGGTTCTAGTCCTCAAATATTGCAGAAATGTTGAGAAGAATTAAGGTTAACAAAAGGACTTTGGGTTTCTTGGAGAGAATAGTTTTAATCAAGCAGTGAAGATATAAAATAGATTGAAAGGAGTTGAAGAATGGGTGATGAGGAATTGGGGGAGGGGGCAGTGGATGTAACTGATTCTAGGAGATTGTGAAAGGGAGAAGAGATTCAGGATAATAACCTAAAGGGATGGTGAGAGTTTTGTCAAGATGGTATGTTCCTAGAAATCAGGAAAAGTGCTAATGGATAGCAAGAGATTGAAGAAAAAAGGGTGAGGAAATGACCAATGGGGCAAACTTCTGGAGAAGACATAAGGGAATGGGATTAAGGGAAGAAGTAAAGGGGTTGGTGTTGCCAAGGAGGAAGGCTGCAATTTCTAGACCATTTCCATGACTTACCACCTGTAACTCAATGCTTCTTTTCCTACCACAACTCAAGCTCCCACCCTGGGACCTGGGACTCTGATTGGTGAGCATTCTCCTTATTTCATCCAATCCCAGGCTCTGCAGATTACTTCCTGGCCATTTCAGTGCTATGTTAATATGCATGCCCTGTCCCCTCTACTCTTTGCCCCCTTTATAATTTTAGCTCTTGAACAGTAATAAATTCTATCATTCCCAGAAAGGAACTGTCTAATAATCTGTCTAATAATAAGCTTTATAACTCCAATGACCATTCCTCTGATTTCCTAGTCTAAAATACTCTTCTCTAGCTACTGCTTTCCTATATGTGTAATCTTCCTCTCTTAGAACAAGGACTATATTGCTTGCTTATATTAGTATTCCCAAGGTTTATATAGTAAATAGAATAGAGCAAGCATTTAAAATATATTTATTTTTCATTTAATCTACCTCCAATATTTACAAGCCATATGATAGTGAGCAAGTAACTTCTAATGGTAGAAGGTTCTAAAAGGGTTAACTTCTCACCCTAACCCTTTCTAAATCTCAGTTTTCTCATCTGTAAAATGAGATTGGACCTCTCTAAGTTCTCTTCCAGTTCTAAATCCTATGACCCTATGATTCCAGGTGAAGATGAGGGGGTTGACTCCTAGATGATGTGAAACTTGGAACTGGGAGGGAGAAAGAGCTCACAGCACATGGTCTCAAGGTATTCAGTGAAGTATGAGGTGATATACTCTGTTGAGAAGATGGAGGGAAAGAAGTGGTATTGGTGGCTTGAGAAGATAAGACTTGGAACAGTGACTAGGGAGAATGTGACAGAGAAAAAATCAGGGAACAGTGAGAGGATTGGTGAGCAGGAGAAAAGGTTCAGTTGGGCCTGCTTAGCATAAATCTATGGTGGGTCCAATCAGCATGTGTGTCTTCCTTCTAAAGCATTTGGCAACAGGAGCAGAGAAGGAAGCTGGTGGCAGTGATAGAGAGATGAGATTTGGAAAGGATAAGTGAGAGGAAGACAAGGAGACAGAAGTCTCCAGGGTACTGGACCATGAAAAGTTGAACTGGCTAACCAGAGTCAAGATTTAAAAGTAGATTGGGGAGGGAGGAGTGAGATCAAAGTCAGGGAAATGGCTTGGGGGAAAGAGAGAGGGGGATAGAGTGACTGGAAGTTTGGGTGATAAAGAATCATGGATTTAGGAAGTGGATTTCTGAGACATGGTAAAAACTGGAAGAACCATGGCCAGTTAGAGGGATTTCAGAGTAGTGAGTTATGGAGATGGAAGTCTTATGGGGGATGAAGAGGTCAACGATATAAGCATCTTTGTATGTGACTGAGATGGAGGGAAGAAACAGAGATCCTAAGAGATGAGGGGGTGGGTAAACTGAGAAACAAAAGCATTTGAGAGGAAAACAATGTTAGTTGAAGTCCCAAGTAAAAGGCACCTCAAATGAAAAGGAAATAAAGCCCTTCCCCATTGTAGTTCTTCTCACTAGCTTATCCATGACCTTCTCAAAAATTGTAGTACCCAGAACTGAAGAGAATACTTCAGATGTGATGTGATCAGAGCAGAGGGACTATTATCTCCTTATTCCTGAAAACTGTCAAATAAAGGGAAATAGGGAAACATTCCAGGCATCGAGAAGGGCAGCCAGTGCAAAAACATGGAGGTAGAAAGTAGAAAGCAGTATATAAGAAAGAGTTTGGCTGAAATGGACAGTGTATGGGGGGGTGGAATTTATAGAGCACTATAATAAATGATAGTTAGAATTTATAAAGTGCTTTAAGCAAAGGATTGGATGATGATGACACATCCTATGTTAAAAGATCATTTTCTCTTTGGCAAGTTTTGAGTCATACCCTGTCCTCCATAACATGTGTGTGTCATGAGACCCCAATACTAGTGGTTGCCAGATTCCACCACAAGAACCTCTAACACCAGCCCCCAATGCTTTTCAGTATTCATTTCATAGATGCATCAAATGTGTAATGCGGAGGTGAGTTAACCATATTCCAACCATAGCATTTTGATGGATACCTAATCAATGCTTCTATAAGAAATGAATGAAAGAAATCTCATATTCTGCAGATGAAAAAATGAAGTCCAGAGATTTGCTCACCATCTCACAAATGAGGGGCAGGCTTTTGACTCTGAATCAAGCTTTCTTTCCTCTGTATATCTGAAGAATGTGCATCGCCAATAGGGGACTATCAATATTATTCTCAAGTTTGAAGAACCCAGGATTTAAGAAGCATAAGGAAGAGCAGCTAGGTGGCTCAGTGGATTGAGAGCCAGGCCTAGAGACAGGAGGTCCTGGGTTCAAATCTAGCCTCAGACACTTCCTGGCTGTGTGACTCTGGATAAGTCACTTAATCCCCATTGCCTAGCCCTTACCACTCTTCTGTCTCAGAGCCAAGACACAGTATTGATTCTAAGATGGTAGGTAAGGGTTTTATTTTTTTTAAGCATACAGAGCAATAGTCTCTTTTCAGTAGTCCAACTCCCTGGAGCTTGGGCTCTGGGCTCTAGCAATCACCATAACTATAGATGTCACCACTAACCTTCACCCAGCAGCTGCATGGCCTCTTGCCCTCTTTGTTAATAATACATTCAGCTCTGAGCCACATTTCAGTTCCTCAGCCTGGACAGATAGTCCCCAAACACGGCCTGTTAATTTAGCCTTATTTAATTTCAGCAGCAAAGAGATGATTTTTACATTGACTCAGGGGGACACTCCATGTATATGGATCGGGAGCAGAGAAATGTGTGGAGATTAAATCCATCAGAAAAAAAGCAGCTTAGCCAAAGAGCAGCAAGGGAGTTAGCGTTGGCAGTAAAAAACATGGAAGTATTGAGGGCAAGCAGAAGCGTTCCTTTGTTTTCAGCCTTGTCCTGATTTGGCATCTTTGCAAATGGCATTTTGACCAAGTCTTGGTTCAACTCATACAAAATCAAAGGGAGATTTTGATTAATTTGGGGGTTATTTCATTAACTTTATAGTCTTCTTCATCATTGTCATCCTTAAATTCAATATTACTGACTAGACTCTATACTTTAAAATAAAAGTATAAAAATATAAGACTATCCCTGTCCTCAAGGGATCAATATAATGACCTATACAGGGAATCAAAATGAATTCTTTCTTTCTTTCTTTCTTTCTTTCTTTCTTTATGTTTAAATTACTGAACTTGAGAATACCCAGGCCTTAACCACCACATAGGAAACACTCTTGTGGTACCAAAACATACATGTATAGCTATGTAAGTATATAAACACAGACTCCATATCTCCTATTTATTTCCTTCTCATCCTCACCTCTTAGCATTCCTACCTTTCTTTTATGATCAATAGGAGACTCCTACAAGAGTTTTCCTGGTCCTCTTGGCAGGTAGTGCCTTCTCCTCCAAGATATATTGTATCTATAGATGTTTTTTACTTTATATATGTTTCATACACATATGTATTTTATGCACATATGATATTATATGTTTACATGTGTTTTAAACATATATAAATATATACACATATGTATTTGATGTACTTGTATATATAGATATATTGTTTTCCTCACTAAGAGGTAAGCACTTTGGGACCACTGTGTCCCCTTATGTAGCCCCTGGTGCCTAGTAGGTTCTTGATAAATAAATACTTGACTGATTCAAACAAATAGGGAAATCTCAGAATTAGAAGCAATCTCAGAGGCCATATAGTTCAATCTCTAATTAATAGGAATGCCTTGAAATCTGGATGTTTTGCCCAGAGCAAGAGGCTAGACCTCTGGGCTGGGTGGCAAGGACTTAGGCTATTGTCTCTTCCTCAACTGATCAATCAGCAAATATTTATTCATGCCCAAATTAGATGCAAGACCCTTTCCTGGGAGTCATAGAAGAAAGAGAAATGAAGAAAATATAATCCCTGCTCTCAGGGAGTTGACATTCTGGTTGAGAAGCCTGAATGTATGCAATTGAAAAGATAGCTAATACAAGGCACTCAACAGGACAAACATTAAGCTGCCTCTTTTTGTGCAAAGAGCTACGTTCAAGGAGCCAAATAAACAATATAGCCAGAACTGCAAGAGTGACAGATAATCACAAACTGTTATCACAATGAGGCAAGGTCTTTGAGTTTGGGAAGGAAGAAAGCAATGGCTGCTGCCCCAGCAATTCTCCACTCGAAGGTTGCCTATTATCAAGATGTAAGAGCCAAGAGCAGAACAGACGTTGGGGCTAGTGTTCCTGAAATGGTATTGTTATTGTAAAATTGAGTATGATGGCAGGAAAGATTGCCAAAGGGCAGAGGAAACTGTCATGGAAGAGTCTAGATACTCTGCTTAGCCGAGGGAACCATCTCGTGTCTGTTTATGTTACATGTATCCCTTAACACAGAACTGAGTAATAGGCTATGCTTTAAGTTACCTAAGTTCTCAGTCACAGCGCCTACCTAAAGGCTAAGCAGGCATAAGGCCAGATAATCTGCAGTGACTGTAGCTTTTAAAATGTGCATTTCTAAAGCCTTTCCTTTCCATCTTAGAATCAATACTGAGTATTGGTTCCAAGGCGGATGAATACTAAGGGCCAGGCAATGGGGGTCAAGTGATTAGCCACTGGGTCACAGAGCTAGGAAGTGTCTGAGGTCAAATTTGAACCCAGGACCTCCCTTCTCCAGATCTGGCTCTCTATTCATTGAGCAACCTAGCAGACCTCTTAGTTGCTGTATCTTTGACAACACTACTAGGTACTGTCTCTTAGACATCAGCAGTTGCAGAGCTCTGTCAATCAAGGGTTTATGGAATGCTATGGGGAGGGGGAGGAAGAAAAAGATTTAAAAATGAATCTCATCCAAATTGTCTGTGATTGGAATTGGAAAGTCTGGGACCTCAGACAAAGTCCTAATGCAGTCCAGAAAAAAGATTTGGGCACCTTGGTTTGTGACCAAAGCACGAGAGCTTCAGACACTTATGCTTCTCTTCCTTCTCTACAGTCTCTTAGTGATTTCACCAGTTTGCATGGTTTCTCTCTCTCTCTCTCTCTCTCTCTCTCTCTCTCTCTCTCTCTCTCTCTCTCTCTCTCTCCTCTCTCTCTCTCTCTCTCTCTCTCTCTCTCCTCTCTCTCTCTCTCTCTCTCTCTCTCTCTCTCTCTCTCTCTCTCTCTCTTCTCTCTCTCTCTCTCTCTCTCTCTCTCTCTCTCTCTCTCTCTCTCTCTCTCTCTCTCTCTCTCTCTGTCTCTTTGTCTCTCTGTCTGTCTTTCTGTCTCTGTCTATCTGTCTGTCTGTCTAGCCAGCTTTTTGGCTATCTTTTTTTTTTTTTTAAGACTGGGTCTCCATATCTCATCTAGGCTGGTGGTGCAGGGACTACTTACAAATCTGATTCCATTTTAATAGGTTTGACTTGTTTTATTTCTGACTTGAACTTATACTCCTCTCCTTTGACAACCCGGTGCCCCCTGCCTTTGGGGGGCACTGATCCTGGTAGCTCAGTAAATCAGTACCATCCATTGTGTGAATATTCTCTTGGCTTAGCCCATTGCAATTTGAAACTTCCTAGCTCAAGAAGTTTGCCAATCTCAGCCTCCCTGGTAGTTGAGGTTAAGAGCATGAATCATTACACCAGTTCAATTACCACCTCTATGCAAAAGACCACTAAATCTCCATATCCTAGCTCATTCTTTCCTGTATTCTAGTCTCACATCACCAGCTCCCTGATGGACATTGCCACCTAGATATTCCATATGAATTTCAGACTCAAAATGTCCAAAACAAAAGTAATAACCTTTCCTCCTAAACTCACCCCTCCTCCTAATGTCTCTTTCTGAAGAGGCTACCTCCATCTTTCAGACACTCAGGTTTATATCCTTGGAGTCATGCTGGATTCTATTTTCACTCACCTTCCAAACACTCACCAAGTTTTGTGAACTCTGCTCCCATAATATCTCCCATGTCCATCCCCTTCTCTCCATCCACATGGCTATCCATCTGTTTGGGCTCTTATTAACTTTACCTGAAATGGAGCGATAGCCTCCTAATTGACCTCCCTGCTTCCAACATCTCTCTTCACCAACTCTCCCTTTACAAAGCTGCAAAACCAAAATTCCCAAGGCATTGGCATGACCATATTGTTCCCTTATTAAGAAGTTTCAATGGCTCCATATTGAAGCTGAGATAAAATACCAACTCTTTTGTTCAGAATTTAAGGTTCTTCGCAATCTGGCTCCAACCCAATTTTCTGGATTGATTTCCCATTACTTCCTACTCACCCAGGCCAAATTGGCTTACTCTGCATCTTGGAAGCCCTAGCTCTCTTCACAGCTTAGCTCAAGGGTCACCTCACACAAGAGGCCTTTCCTGATTCTTCGAGTTGTTAGTGCCTCTCCTCTTCATTCTATTCGATGACTTTGCTTTTCTTGTGAATGTATTTACTCATCTGTGTACATGTAGGTTTTCCCTAGTAGTATATAATCTCCTTAATGGTAGAGTCCATTTTCTCTTTGCATCTGTAATGCCTACCATCGTGCCTGAGATGTCATAGGTACTTTATATATGTTTTTTTGCATTGTATTAAGTTGGGTAGCTCTTGCATGAGTATCCATGGTGGACCCAACAACTTTTTACCCAGGGAAAGATGGCCCTTTGTGGCTTCAGTTCTCTGGGGAGGGAGTGTCCTTCTCTAGATCTCGTTCTGCCTGGTGAAAGAAGGAATTTCAGGGGCACCTCAAAAAAGAACCCACCCACGAAGAGGAGAAGGACTATTTCAGGGCCCTCCAATGAAAGAAGGTAAAGTTACTGTGAGGGAGATAAAGCTTTCATAAATAAAGGAGTTTTTACTGAGGAGTTCTTTTTCTCTGTATGCTCTGCCTAAATATCAGAGGAACTTCAATGGCTCAGGGATTCTAAAGACAGAGCACACACATCTCCAGTCCAAGTGACACCATCATGGATCTAGGTAAAGGGGTAGTATATCTCCCAGATGACCCCAAGCAGCAGGTAGCTGGTAATTGGAACTGCAGACCAAAATCTATCTGTTCCTCTTTATTTCCTTACAAGTGAATACATCCTAAGTACTAGTATTCCAAGTTATAGCTTTAATTCTTCTACATAGAGTGGATCATTCTAAACCTCAACCCAGAAGCCTAGACTTGCCTTGCTTTTATTTATTACCTATAAGCAGAGAAGATCTAAAGATACTCCAGGACTATTAGGAAGACATAGTTTTCCTCGGCTTGCCCTGACTTTGATTTTGATAACACATAGGTTTCATTGGATGTGGAGCTGATGCTGACATTTTGAATTTGTATTTTTAAAACTTCATCCAGAATTCTCCAGCAAATGTATTTTTGGAAACCAGGCTTCCCAGCATAAGCACAGATAGAACCCCTTCTTCAGAGTCAGAACCCTGCAAAAATGATGAGTTCCGTTGCAATTTTAAAATCTCAGCCCAGCTATTGAGATTCACACGCATGGCCTCAAGTTGCTGAGCTGCAATAAAGTTTAATTGAATGCCTCCTTCCAGAGAGGACCTTCCCGAGTTAATGTCAGTTCCTCAGAATGACCCGATGAAGCCGTAGTTTTTCTCTTTTATTACGGCATGCCACAGCCAATTTAGGGGGAAAAGGAGATGGCTCTAAGTGAGGGAAATGGGCTCCCATGCTGATAAGAAAGCCTTTAACGTTTAATTAAAAGAGACAGTGCCCAAGTAAAAAGGTAACTGGTAAATGGTAAATTTCAGAAATTGGCAGAGAGACAGCCCCCTTTTTGCAGTGTCTCTTTTGTCTGGGGGGTAGTCATAAGGTCTACAAACACAGATTTGGTCTGAGAACAAAAGAAAATTGTTTTCGGTCTATCTTGATGCTGAACACTAATGTCCTTGAAGTAAGGGGACCCTAGAGAAAAAGAGATAGAGAAACAAAAGGGAAGGAGGAATAACCTGTGAATTCAATGAACAAAATTGGAGCATTGAGCCACATACAGCTGCAACATCATTCTTATTTTCAAACCGTTAGCAGGAGGAAAGCGATCAATAAGGAAATTGCTATTTCTTTTCACAGCATCAGTGGCTAGCAGCTGTTGCTGTGGGCCTCCCCCTTGAGGCTTGGCACAGGAAGGGAGAGGCCCCAGGAGGGATGAAGCTTTAGGCCTCCCATCTCTTTGAGGGAACCTTTGGAGAAGTCACAGAGATACCTAATAGCAGCATTTTCAGAGAATCCTAAGATTTCCATCTGAAAGAGACCTAGTAGAGAGAACTTGTAATCTAACCCCTTCATTTTAGAGAAAAGACAAATGGAGGTCCAGAGAGGGAGAAGCAATCTGTCTCTTCAATGATAGGGGATAAAATAAGAAACAGAAACTGAGATATGAACCCTTTCTTTCTGAATTCAAATGCAAGTCTTTTCCCACTATACTACATATTAAATTGATCAACTCCATATCTTTGTTGAGAAAGGGTCCCCAAATAAAAGTCAAGAGACCTGGGTTTGGGCCCTAACTGCCAATTCAATTCTGTTTAACGAACATGTATACATGTGTGCTCTGTTCAGAGCCAATGGACAAGATTGATGCCAAGATAATTAAGAAATGGTCCCTACCCTCACAGATTTTACAATCTATTTGCAGTGCCCTCAAACAGGTCATGTCACTTCAATGGGTACCAGTTTCCTCCTTTGTCAAGAGGAGATAATCCCTCTTCTATTTAAAATCATAGTTATTCTGAGGATCAGCTAAAAAAATGAATTTAATTCAACAAACATTTATTAACTGCCTATCAAGTACAACAAAAAATTTTAAATGGTCCCTTCCCCCCAGAGACTTATTTTCTCCTGTGAGATATACCCTCTCTGGCATATCCCATCCCTAATTCAAACTCATAGGTTGATTCCTCTAGGTTATAATTATCTGAGGTCCAAGGTACTCTATGAGTCCATAGTACTAAAACTATAGCTTAAATCTCCATCAGTATGTTTATCTTTAAATATCCAGCCAGCTGACACAATTAGCTCAAAGGAAATGAATTTTCAGAAATGTCATAAATACATAATCCTAGGTATATACTTCCTCAAATAAACAGCATCTATAAGAAAAGTGGGCACACAGGGTATACGAGTAAAAAACACAATTGGTTCTATAGAACACAATTGGTTCTATAGGAAACTACATTTTCCTTTCTTTTTCTTTCTTTCTTGCTTTCTTTCTTTTTCTCTTCTTCCTCCTCCCTCTTTTTTTCTCCTTTCTTCCTTCTTCTTCTTCTTCTTCTTCTTCTTCTTCTTCTTCTTCTTCTTCTTCTTCTTCTTCTTCTTCTTCTTCTTCTTCTTCTTCTTCTTCTTCTTCTTCTTCTTCTTCTTCTTCTTCTTCTTCTTCTTCTTCTTCTTCTTCTTCTTCTTCTTCTTCTTCTTCTTCTTCTTCTTCTTCTTCTTCTTCTTCTTCTTCTTCTTCTTCTTCTTCTTCTTCTTCTTCTTCTTCTTCTTCTTCTTCCCAGTATACTCTCCCACAAATAAACCTAGCATCTACGAGAAGAGTGGGCACACAAATATAGTATACTAGAAGAGAGACTAGTAAAGAACACTACTGGTTCTGTAAGGTCCTGTTTTCTTCTTCTGATGTGCAACTGAGCAACTCTTATCCTGGCTGACTCCAGAGCCAATAAGAATGCTTTTAAAAAGCAACTAGGGCTCTGGCTCATCCTTTAGCCAGCCAGTGGCTACATGTTCTATAAAACCATTTAGGTTTGATAGAGGAATTTGTTCATACTTCTCAAAAGGGCAAAGAAAGGCAAATACTTCTCAGTACTTCCTTTACACTTTTTACAAGACAAATTGAGAAGGGAGTAAGTGCTAACAACTCATAGAACCATGCAGTTTCATGGAGGAGGGTGGCATATAAATTGAGGCTTGAATGCCATTGGGGAGGCTAATAGATCTCTAAAGGCCATGAGGAAGAGCATCTCAAGGATATGGGACAGCCTATGTTAAATCTCAGAGGATAAGGTAGAATGTGGAGCTCAGGAAGAAGCAAATAAGCCAATTTGGCTGGAAAACAAAAGAATATGAAATGGCTCTGGAAAGGCAGATCAAAGCTAAATCATAAAGGGTTTTGAAGATGAGGAATGAATCTTTTATCCAATAAGGGATTGTCCAAAGTTCTTATCTAGGGCTGTGGTGATGAAGGAGAAAATTACACAGTAAGACTTTTAAGAAAGATTATTTTGGCAGCTATGTGAAAGATGGCTTAGAGAAAGAGAAAGAGTAGAAGTGACAGGTCCAGTTGGATGGTTGTTAAAACTGTCCAAAGAGCTGAATTGGGGTAGGAGTGAACATACAAGTGAAGAGAAGAGTAGAGGAAGTGTCAAAAGTATTTGGTTATTGGACATAAAAGGATGAAGGGGACTGAAGCTTCAAGAATGACTCTAGAACACTACAGAGCATAGCCATTAAGAAGACATCAACCTAGAAATCTACACTGGAACAAACAAGTCGATGAAGAATAAATATTGCCTAGCCTGTGACTGGCAGTTGTATTGACAACACATTGAATTAATCCATCACTACATGTATCTTGGACAAGTTTGGCAGACAATGAATTGAATAGGAGGTGAAGACAGTCTGAATTTTTTTGGGGGGTGGTGGTGGAATTTGCGCAGTATTCTCAGTGATCCCAAGCTGTTTCCTGTCACCAGAGCTCATTTCTTTTAATACCAGTGTTCTTTCTGTAGTGTGATTTTGTCAAAAATCATGGAATATCACACTCAGAACAATAAAAGTTTTAGTTGACAAAGGACAATGAAATGCTCTCTGTATAGTGGATATAAGCAAGGTGAAGCAAATTACCAGTGGTGGTGGGTACAGGAAGTGTCATAAAAGACCTTATCAAATATACAAATGACTAGATAAGAAGGTGACCCAGTCACATAACAAGAATGGATGATAATAGATCCAATGGAATCCTGCACCTGTATTAACAAAATTATGAAAGACTTGGAGGAAGGTCTTTAGTACATTGGATGGATTCTGTAGGAAGCGTTTAGGAAAAGATATAAATGGAATGGTAAAGGAGAAGCAATGGATGGGTGGTTGCTTCCTTCATCAGTGGAGGAAATACACCAATGAGATCTCAGAAAGAGTGAAGTATAGAATCATTATTATCATAGTTATCTATAAAATGCAAAAAAAGAACATCATGAAATGAACCTTTTTTTTTCAATTTGAAATTATGCTTTTAAAAAGCAACAAAAATATTTGCCTCTAGGTCAAAGTGACCTAGAGATTCCATTGCTAGGAATATGCTGCAATGAAGTTAAGGCAGAAAGAAAACTACTATACACAGAAAATATTCATTACTATCATTTTTGGAGCACATTAACAAAGGACTAAACTCAAAGAGATGTTCATCAAATGAGAAATTACTAAACAAATTGTGATACTTGAAAGTAATGGAATAGTAGTGAACTGTACGAAATGATAGGGACAGCTAGGTGGCACAATGGATAGAATGCCAGGAGTGGGGCCAGGAAGACTCTAATTCCAGAGGTTTATCCACTATGTCAGTCTGCCTTTTCCTTTACCAAAATGAGGTATGGATTGAAGTTAGGACTGGAAGTCTTAGGTTTGAGGGCTGTTTGTGACCAGAATTAAAATGATCTCCCCTCAGGTTTGGGAGGACCTTGTGGTCAGGACTGGGGGAGGTTTTGGTAAAGCATATCTGTGGTCAGGATTATGGTTATCATTGGAAAGAGTTCTTTGTCAGGACTGGGAACTACTTATCATCAGGATTGGAGGTTCTTGGTGAATTAAATTCAGCAAGCATTTATTAAGTACCTACTATGTGCAAGGTATTTTGGTAGGTGTTGCAAATACAAAGACAAAAAAGAAATAGTTCTTGTCTCTAAGGAAATTCCTGTTTAGTAGGCAAAGGGGATGTGATACCATAAATACATAAAGGATATAAAAGATCTATACAAATTAATCTGGGTTGGGCAGAGAATATTAAGCAAAAGAGTTGTCAAAATAGAAAGGGTATTTGTAGTCTGAGCCAGGGACATTTTTGTTGGAGGTAAGAGCATTAATGGTTGGAACTGGGGAATTTTGATTAGGGTGTGGGTGATTGTGGTCAGAGTTGGCAGTGTTTTGGTGAAGGCTGGATTTTAGCAGGATCAGGATTGCAATGCTCTGGTCAGGATGGTGGGTATTTGTTGTAAGGTCTGAGCAGTCCTGGTCAGTGATGGGGGATTTTTTCCCCACTAGGTTGAAAGGAAGGATCGAGTAGAGAGAAGGAGCTATATACATGATATCTGGAAAGGATCAGGGCAGAGAGGTGGTCCAGTGGATAAGAATGCTGGGTTTGGTATCAGGTAGACCCAAGTTCAAATATGGCCCTAGACACTAGTTGTGAAACCTTAGGCAAATTGTTTTACTCTGTTTGCCTCAGTTTCTTAATCTTTTGTTCTATTCGCTTCAGTTTCTTAATCTGTAAAATGAATTAGAGAAAGAAAGTATCTCTGCCAAGGAAACCCCAAAAGGAGTCATAAAGAGTTGGATGAGACTGAAAGTAACTAGACAACAACAAAATGCTAAGTATTGAATGGGATCAAGTCAATTCCTCTTTTTCCACCTCAGGCTATGGAAGTAATCTTTTTCATCAGATTTGTTTTTCTGTCCTATTACTCTCCAAAGTTTCATAAGACAATATGAGGCCAGGATGTGGTACTATTAAGAGTATGGAGACAGGTGATCTGGGTTTAAATGAGGTAACATTTGTAAAAAGCTTTGCAACCTTTAAAAGAATGTATAAATGCAAGGTATTATTATTATTATTATTATTATTATTAGCTTTAACACATACTAGGTCTGGGCCCTTGGGTAAGTTACTTAACTTCATTAAGGTTCAGTTTCCCCATCTGTAAAATGGGTATAACAATGCCTTCACTACCAACCTTACAGGGTTATCAAGAGAGAAATGCTTTGTAAATCTGGATGTACTAGAGAGATGGGAATTGTTATTCCATACTAAATTATTATTCATTTCCTAATCTACTTGCTGTGCTTGGTGTTCTGATAATGAAAAGGATCTGAGCCACCTGAAAATGAGATACATTTCCCAGCTAACAAGGTATTACTTCAGGCTTAAGCAGTGCCAACTCATCATCTAGAGAAGGTATTCTTATTGTTGGAAAAACAACTCCTGAAATACTATGCTATTGTCCCTGATCTATTTGTTCATTTGGGAAAGAAAAGGCAGATGATAGACTACTCTGCCTACAGAAAGAAATATGAAGAATTTACTTCAATCCAGGGCTCTACAATTCACAGAAAAGGGAAGAGTTGGGTCGCCTTAAATAATACCTTTATCCCTTTGGCCTCATTTGTGAATTGGAAGCAAATGATGTTTAGAGCTATGTCTCAAAAAAAAAAAAAACCAAGTACTGATACCTGGTGAAAATGCGAAGTAAGTAGTAGTAGTAGTAATAATAATAATAATAGCTAGCATTTATTTGGCACTTGAAGGCTTATTTTAGAGGCAGCTAGAAGGCTTGGTGGGTGGAGTTGTTAAGTCTTGGGTTCAGATTTGATCTTAGACCCCTTTCTAGACCCTGAGCACATCACTTAATCTCAACTGCTTAATCGTGACCTTTCATCTGCTTTGGAACTGATGCTATATTGGTTCTAAGACAAAAGGTAAGGGTTTAAAAATATACATTATCTTATTTTCTCCTCACAGATACACTGGAAGGCAGATACTATTATGACCACCCATATTATACAGATGAGGAAACAGGGAGACAGGTTAGTGACTTGGCCAGGGCTACCCAGATATTGTCTAAGGTTGGATTTAAATGCATGCCTCCAGGTCCAGCACTATTCATGGCACAATGAAGTGAGTAGAGAGATACTTTGGCATCAGGAAGAATTGCAATCCAAATCTCACCTCTGACATCTACTGACTCGGTCTCCCTGGGCCAGCATTTAGACTCTCCATGTCCCAAGCAATTCTCTTAAGACTTAAGGTTATAGAACATTTTCTGATTTGCAGGAAAGGGAAGAGTTTTCCTCACTAGCATTCCTTATCCACCAGAGCAAAAACTAAAAGTTTGGCATTAGGAGAAAGCTTTGCTCTTGTTTTGGCTAAATGTAAGAAGATGAGGCACAGAAAGTCACCTAATTAAAAAAAAAGGTTTCATTTTTGTTCTAATTTTCAAAGACTTTGTGAGCAAATCTGTTTTTACCTTATCAGACAATTGATGATTTTACACATTTTGACAGCCTTTCCAGACTAAAGAGTTCTTATTTGCGTTTCTCCTCACATGGAAGCCAGTCAGTCAACAAGCATTTATTATGTGTCGGACACTGTATTAAGCCCCTCTGTCCTTTGATTATCCTTGCATTTGTCTTTCCTCTGGAGCTTCTCCAGTTTCATTGTATCCTGTTGATGGTTGACTATGCCACCTTATATGGTTGCTTTAAATAACTGCCCTGTATTAGCTCCTGCACCCTCTTTACAGGGAGACATTTGCACTGAGATGGTATCCTCAGTAGAGGAAAAACCTGACCAAAATGCAAATGGAGGCTTTCAGTGTGTGTTCTAGACTTCCAACTCTGGCTTTAGACATTCCAGAGGACAACTGAATTTTGATTCTAGGGCAAACTTTTTTTTAAACCCTTATCTTCATCCCAGAATCAATACTGTGTATTGGTTCCAAGGAAGAATAGCAGTAAGGGCTAGGCAATAGGGGTTAAGTGACTTGCCCAGGGTCACACAGCTAGGAAGTGTCTGAGGCCAGATTTAACCCAAGACCTCCCATCTCCAAACCTGGATGTCCCAGGTCCCAACAATTTTTTTTAATCAAGAAAATTGACTAGCAACCTTTCTATCACCTGCCAGTCTATTTGCTATTGAAATCTTAGAGACTTGGAGTAGGCAAATATCTTTATATGATTTCTGTAACCTGCGTGTGTTGATGTGCATGCATGTTCAACATTATAGTGGATTTTCTGCCCCTAGAAAATCCTTATGCTAATATTACAAATCCATACTGGATTCATCAGACCATTACTTAATCTATTCTGTTTCACGGGTATTTCTGTATTGGTTTTGACTGTGTAAAAGGGAAAATTGTCTCGAAATCAGCACATAATTACTCACATACAATTCTGGCCTCCTAATGCCTCCACAGACTGATCTCTATCATGCTGGGCCCCAAATGAGAGGCCTATGAGACATGCCATATGACTTTTTAAAACTCAGAATTTGATTTTAATAACCAGAGTCCACAGCAATTCTCCCCAGCGAAGGCAACTTATGTGCTGCTCTCTCCTTTTGAGATAATTTGTAAACAGAAACGTATGGAAATGTTCATGGAGCACCAAAATTTTAATTGGAGCTTTGGCACACAGTTCAGCAGCATTGTTATGCTCTAATGTGGAGCTTTTCACTAATGAGGCACTAATTAAGGGGTTAGGAGTCTTCTTCCTTTTGCTTCTCCCTCCTTCCCCTTCCCCCCACCTTAATATCATCTGCTTTAGACTCTTCTGAGTTCACTGCTGGAGGCATTAATGTAGGTCAGGCTAGGAACTGCGAGAAAGTGCAAGGCATCTTTGATGCTTTTGTCTAATGAGCTTGGATGGGCATCCATTTTGTGCTACCAAGAAAAACACCAAAGGTGAAAAGCATGAGAGGGAGACGAAAATAAGAACTGGGGAAAGAAGGCTTGGAAAGGAGGCACCAAAACAGAGAATGAGAAACAAATAAAAAGGAAAACCATCTAAACAGGCAGCAAGGCTAAGCAAATGGAGACATGCTCTTGTCAGTTTCACAATTTCCATGGGAAAAGTTTTTTTGAGGGGGCATTTTCTTGTTATTATTTTTTAATTTTAGTCTTCTCAATTAACTCATTGTTATTTTTTTCTACCCTCTCCAAAAGGGTCATTTTCTTTTTTTTTTTAATTGTTAAATCTTTATCTTCTGCCTTAGAAGCAAAACTAAAAGGTTCAGTAACAATAGGTTCCAACAAAGAAGAGTGATAAGGGCTAGCCAATTGGGGCTAAGTGACTTGCCCAGGGTCACATAGCTAGGGAGTGTCTGAGGCCAGATTTGGACCTAGAACCTCCCAACTCCAGGCAAGCTCTCTATCCAGGGAGCTAACTAACTGCCCCCAAGAGTGTCATTTTCACTGGTCTTGTTCAGCAAAAAGTCATGTGTCAATTGTTTAATCAACCCTTCTACTTGAGTGTTGGGGATATAAATAAAAAAAAATGAAACAGTCCTTACTCTCAAGGATGCAAAGTAGTTTTCAGCAATCAGACTAGATGCTTCTTACTGTTCTTCTTTTCCCCTGGCTCTTAGGAAACCACATCTCAGGGACTATCTTCCATAATCATAATTTCTGTTTAGTTCCTATTCTGTCCTTCACGTTTTCCACAGGATGAGCAGCTAATGCCTCCATTCTTCGTAGAAGCTCTCCAACAAGTTCTGGGAGTCTCTGCCATGGAAGCAGATGAGACAATCCATCTGCTTTCAATGTTTCCTGCTCCTGATTGGTTTGGATATTTAGCAGTAGCAACTAATGCTGCCAGAGCTGAGTCCTCAGAACTAATTCTGGTGAAGTAGAATCAACTGGATTTGGCATAGGTCTCTCTAGGTTCTCTGCTCCTTTTCATCCCGAGGACCACCACTTTAGTGTAGGTTCTCGCCACTGCTCACCACTACATGTTGTAACCAGTTTCTCTACCTCCAGTTTATCAATTCTCCCACCCATCTGTTATACCAGTGGTGTCAAATTCAACCATATATAAAGGTCCCTTCAATCTACATATTGCCATGGTCTTAAAATGAAATATTGTCTGTTTTATTTTATTTTTAATTCATTTTGTCAATTTCTTCTCAATTACATTTGTCTGGTTTGGGCCACACCTAGGAGTGTTGTGGGTTTTTATTTTACACAACTGCACAATCCGGTCACTCTCTCAGTCAAAATCCATTACTGATTCCCTATCATTTATGAAATAACATATAAACTCTTGCTACTTAGATTCAAGGCTTTCTACAATTTCATTTCAGTCTAAATCTTCAGTCTTATCTCTCATGTCTCCCCCTTCATGTACTGCCCAGTCCAATCCCCTACTCTTTGTGCTCTTTTTTTTTTGGGGGGGGGGGAGGCTTTCCTTTCTGTCTCCTCGTCTTTGCTCACATTTTCTTCTAGGCCTAAGATGGATTCCCTACCGCCCAACCCCACCTGTTGAATTTCCTTTATTTCTTTATGATCTAGCTCAGCAACTACCTCTTCCATAAAGCCTTCTATGATCTCTTCTTCCCTCTGTAAATGATCTCATCTTCCTCAGTTTTAGTCTGAACATCTTCTTGGCACATACCATATTTTGACTTCTGCCTTACATGTCTCTCTTCATGTCTTTTCTCTCATGTTAGAATATAAGTTCCCTGAGTGTTTTTACCTGAAATACCTAGTACAAGTCTTCAAACATGCTTACTAAATGTTTGTTGGGCTGAATTGGAGTTGTAATTAATTTGTCTTGAAATTCTCTGTAAATGAAAATGACCATACAGTGAACCTAACTACAGAAATTTTTGAAGATGGATTAGACTAGTTGTGTTTGGTTCTGGAGGACAGAACAGGAACTAGTGGAATCAGGTAGTTGTATAAAGCAGAGTGGCTCACAACACTCCCAAGTGTGGCCCAAATCAGATTAAAATGCAGTCGGGAAGTAATTGACAAAATAAATTAAAATAAAATATAGGTAATATTACATTTGAAAACTTTTGCTATAAAGACTGCAAGAGTCCTCCTATATGGTTGTGGTCCTCATTTCTATTTGAGTTTGATACCATTGGTATAAAGGGTGTGTTGGAAGGTCGATTAACTGGAAGCAGGGAAACCAGTCACATCATGTAGTCAAATGGCAAGAACCTAAGCTGAAGTGGTGGTCATGGGAATGAAAAGGAGCAGAGAACTAGGAAGTTATAGTGAAATGCATTTCAACTCAATGTAAGGGAAAACTTCCAAGGGAGGGCTGTCCACAAATGGGACAAGTGAATGAGTTCACCATTAGAATTATGCCAGTGGAAACTGGAGGAGAAGCTCTTATGATGGTATTTGGTTGGTCTACAGGATCTTGGAGGCTCCCTAGTTCTCTGATTGAAGATGAGGAGAGAGAAGTATACATTTCTCAAGCTGACAACATGATCCATTGGAATGGACTTCTCTGGGAATGAAGCATTCAGGTGGCAATGGGCAGTATGGAGCTTTTGCCAAGTCTTCTGATGCTTGTTGCTGCTGAGCCATGCTTTTCTAAATGCCTTACGAGGGGAAGTATACACAAAACCTTCTGGCAGATCAGTGATTATTTTAAAGAGTAAAGGACCATGAGATGCCTTAATAGTTATTAGAGAATCAAAAAAAAAGTCTCTTACAGCTCAGCTTCAGTGAGCCCAGATGTGAGGGGAGAAAAGGGGTAGCGGAACAGTAAGTCAACTGACTTGCAGAGCATCATAGAATCTGAGAATGACACCATCACATCTGTATCCCTACTGTAGTCCACATAATATAGCCATGATGTTTGGCTAGGAACTGGCATGAATGCATCTGGGCTCAATGAAAAACTCTAAATGGTCTTCAAGTGTCCTAGAGACAGGGCAAAGGTTCCCAAAGAGATCTTCCCTCAGTGGCCTGGAAATAATAATAAATGCTTGTTGATAGAATTGAATGGAGGATTAGTCACACTTTTCCCTAAGTGGAGCAGGGAAGAGCAATGATGGTGATGATCAAAGCTCACATTTATATTGCCTCATGGCTAACAAAGCACTTTTCTAACAATAAGTCTGGGGGGTAGTTCAAATACTATCACTCCCATTTTAGAGATGAAGAATTTGAGGCTCATAGAGGGCAAGTAATTTGCTCATAGTAGCATAGCAAGCAAATGACATCAACAAAATTTAAACCTAAGGCTTCTGATTTAAGCTCAGATAATGTTCTGAGTCACTATACTCTCCCCAGAACATAGAGGATAAAAATCCCAGGATTCAATATTGATAGGTAGAGTAATCACTGATAACTAGTCTAGTCTCCTTCATTGGGGCTGGGGTCAGCTCTTCTCAATGCTCCGCATAACCTTTTTGCCAGGAAGACTGTGGCACCCAGTTTCATAAAGGATGGATCACTTTCAAATCCCTCCCCTCAGGAATTACAACAAGGAAAACCAGAACATCTCCTAATATTTTATTGTTTCTTAGGTAACTATGGGTAGTACAAAGCTTTCCTCTTTTAGAAAAAAAAAATGTAACTTCCTTCCCACTGTTGCACTCTTGAAACGTCTTCCTAGGAACTCCAGGTTCCTGAAAACCCCTCTCATCAATGGCTATGTTTTTTAGATACTGTAACAAGGAGAGGATTATTTCTTTTGATTATTATGAACATGAACTCAGTTAATTGTGTATAAGGGTAAACACTGCTTTTTTTTCTTTTTAGAAACAAAACCATCATTTATTAACCCAAAACTACAGCATCGCATTTACAACATTCATTGCATAAACTGAACAGACAAAGTTGCCACCTCTGGTAAGTAACAGACATACATTATACAATATATTTGCTGAATACATAATTTCAAACAATATGGGTACAACAACTGTTCAGAATACATACTCCAACCATTGGGTTTAATAAGTACTAAGACAAAGATCCAGGAGCTACCTTGGGTCTCAGCACAGTTAATCTAAGAGACAAAAACACAGTCGAGAGACAGTAGCTGCAATGGAATGCAAGGAAAACTAACCCATGTTAGTCTCACCAGACACCAAGTTTGGCCCCTGGGGTTCTCTCTCACTTAGACACAAAAATCACATCCATCAAAATTGACCATGATCTAAGAAAAAGTCCATGCAATCCGGACAGAGGGACTGTTCTCCAAAGAGAGTTATCCAACAGTCATTGCCTTCCAACAGTATAAGAGTTGGCTAGAAGGGCACGAGGGAGACGGGGAAACATTTTGACCGCAGTTCCAGCTGCAAATGTGTGGTTTTCTTCTGAAGTCTGTGGCAGGCCCATATTCTAGAAACACAGAGGTAACGTTCACCACTCTAATATCATATAATCCACATTGCTGATGATTCTTTAAAATTATTATTACTTATGTTATAATTATTTTGGCAGTTGTTTGATAGGAGTTTTCTTGTGGGTTAGGACTTTGACCTGAAACTAATGATCTGAGGGCCCTACAACTCATCAGACCGAATGACATGGAAGAGGGTGACATTGTAAAGGGTCTGATGCCCGTTGTTCCAGGCATAAAGGGCCCTGTCTTTTGGGTTGTAATCCAACATGGAAATATGTGAGTATTTGTTCTGGAATGGGATGTCAATATATTCATAGGTTGAGGCATTGGTCTGGTATGCATAGTGGACCTTGGTGCCTCCTGAGTAGCCATTGGTGACATAGAGGGTGCCACAGATAATGAAGGCCTCGCCAGCGCTGCGCTTTGGGTAGCTGGTATTCCATGTCTGGAGGATCTGCAGGGTGTTGGGGTCCAACTTGCTGATCACTATGTTTCCCGCATTCTGGTTGGTGGCATAGACAGCCCATAGTCCATTTTCGTCCACCATGAGATCAATGTCTGAATGTCCTCCCCAGGCATAATGGTACATGTTGTTGTAGCCAGCATAATCCAGGCTTCGGGTCTTGAGGATTAATTCTGTTTTCAGGTCAAACCTGATGATGATGTGACTTTGGAATTTATTGAAATAAATAGACCCATTGTAGACTACCTGCCCTGTCCCTGACCAAGGGTGAGGGAGGCGGTGAGAGGTGAAATTGTCTGTATTCATAAAATCAATCATGGATTTGTACTCTCGGACAAACCGATTGTTGTGATAGCCATCCATGTACCAAACCTGGGTGAATAATAGACACCATTAGCATGACAAGAGACAAAGAGGACACACGAACACAAACACTGAGAATAGATTTACTCCCTAGGCAGGAGCTTGAGAAGTTGATTTAGAAATTAGACAATCAAATATTACCAGGAAATGGAACAGGGAGAGTATAATTGAGACTAAATGACTTGATTGTACTTCCTTCAATCTCATGTCAACTTCTCAGATGAAATAAGAGAGAAAATCTAGAGCCCTCCATGATGTAGCACCCAAATAGCTTTCTGTGTTTATTTCATTTTGTTCCTTTTCACACCTTTTCTTTTCCAGGAAAATTGGTCTGCTACCTGTGCCCTCTCTGTTGAATTCCATCTTTTGTCTCTTTGCCTTATAAAGGTGATACTCCATGTCTGGGATGTCCTCCCTCCTTAGCTCCTCCTCACAGAATCCCTAGTCTCCTTCCAACCACAGTTTCAGGTGCCACCTTTTCCCTAAGGCTTTTCTGGGTCCTCTGAACCCAGTTGTTAGTGTATACTTTTGAAATTACCTTATATAACACTCAGTAAGAACACGATTTCTTTTTCTGTGCATAGGTTTTACCTCCCCTCCACCAACCCCAGTAGAATATCAGCTCCCTCAAGGGCTGGGACTCTTTCATTCTGGCATTCCCAGGGCCTAACACTTTGTCTTGCACATAATGGATAATTGAGTGGAATCAAATCCTCCTAAGTTAACTCCAAATGCACCTTCTGACTTGGAAAAGCTGGGGAGACAAGCATACCTCACTGGACACCAATTAGACTTGAGTACATTTTTCATACAGATAAACCAAGTAATTCACATAGGCAAAGAGTTAAAAAGAAATTCAAAGCAGCTACAAAAAGCAGACTTGTGGAATTTCATATATATATATGTATAACTTTATATGTGTTTATAAAATATATTCATATTCATATATACCACTATTTGGCAATGATCCAACACATTTGGGAGCTGAAACCTAAAACCCATATGACAGCAAAGAGAATTAAAAACCCAGCCCCGGCTCAAGCTAATCACTTCCTGGCAGCAGCACAGTTATGTGGTAACCTGTTATCAATGTCATTGGGAAGGGTAATTCTGCCCTTGTTCCAACCGGGCTTTTTGCGTGGTGTCCTCTGCCTACCGCCAGCCCCATCACAGCGGCCTTTATTAAATTAGACCGTCTGTTGTGTGGAACGTCATTAATTTGGCATTTAGGACTGTATGAATGCAATCATTCATTGTCACACCCAATTCTTGGGAAAGTTCACATCTGTAGAAAACCAAAGCTTCTTCAAAAGCTACCATGCTGATGGGAGTTGACTGGAATGGCAAAATCCCTGCTATCATTCGGGTTGTTGTGGAAGAGAGTTCAGATTATGGCTTTAATGCAAGTTGACTGGGAAAGTGTCTAGACTTTTTACAAAATGCTTAAGTCATTTTCAACCAATATGGGAGCAAATTACAAAGCAATGCAGTTAGGGAGAGAAAAATCTGCCAGGCTAATGGCATTCTGTATGCATCTGTCTGGCAATAAGACAGCTGCTTTATCCATTAGGAGCCATGTTAGCTGCAGGAGAGATTAGGAATGCAGAAGCTTTCAAGTTCAGCATTATATATATATTTTAACTATTAAAAAAAACCCAACCTCAACGACTCATAACCTTGTGCTAAGGACATTCATTCAGGTACTTACAGATAAATGTGCTTACATTTTTTTTTCAATCAACATTTTTCCTGAGTTTGAGTCAAATGCTTTGATCACCATTGCAATCGAGACTACCCATGGCCCCTTTAGCATTTGCAATAATGGGTTATACTCTGAAGATTGTATCAGGCAAATCTGCAAAGTGCAAATTTCATTTTTGTCCTCTGCAACCTTGCAAAATGTGACAAGATGTGAAAACAGCCTAGCTCCAAGCCCTTGCATTCCTCTGCTTATATCACTTCACCCATGCCTATAGACTGAAGTCCCACCCTAGACCCTGTAGCTAATGTATATCTCTTGCTCACTGCTAGATTCCTCTGGCTTCCTGCTAGGTCCCACTTCTGGTATTTGCCCAGATCACCTGCTATGCCCTAATGAATCAGTCTAGTTTCTGAGTTCCATTGGGACCTACTACCCAACAAGCTCTGGTAACAAAGCAAGGAAAATAGAATCCATCAGAACCTCTTCATATTTACTGTATAGAGAAATTTAGTATAGAGTGGGCATTCTTAGATCCCATCCAAAGTGATTTATTATTAAACTATTCCCAAAGCTAGAAGCAGCTAGATGACTCAGTGGATGGAGAGGCAGGCCTAGAGATGGGAGGTCTTGGGCTTCATACTGGCCTTAGATACTTCCCTGCTGTGTGTCCCTGGACAAGTCATTTAACCTCAATTGCCTACCCTTTGCTGTTCTTCTGCCTTGGAACAGATACTTAGTATTAATTCTAAGATAGAAGGTAAGGGATTATTTATAATAAATAAATAAAAACTGAAAAAACAAAATAAAATTTCCCAAATCTGGCTATAAGGCAATCTCATCTATAAAAGTATGCTTATCCTGATCTATCTTCACCCTAGTGCTCCCTCTATATATCCAAATTCTGTTCATTCTCCAAGGCTCGGCTCAAGCTTCCTCCATGAAATCTTTGATTAATCAATCAACGATCATTTATTAAGTATCTACTACATGGCAAGTGCTTTGCTGGCCTTAGGATACAGATATCTAAATGAAAAACACTCTGCCTTCAAGGAGTCTACTTTCTGTTCATCTTTATTGACACATCCTTTCTCTGAGCTCCTGGAGTACTGCACTCTAGAACACAAGCACAGTGGAGCTTATCATTATAGACTTCTTTGTGTTGTTCCTTGTCATTTCATGTTGGGTTCTGCTGGATTCTTTCTGTACCAAACACCAGCCAAACCAGAGAAGTCATTCTAGAAGGAATCTGCCAAAAACGATGGCTGTTCAAATTTTCAGTTTTAAGGTATGCTGGAGTGTTTTTCCCCCATGAAACATTTGTAATCCTGGGGGCAACTAGGTAGTACAGGGGATAGAGTGCCAGGCTGGGAGTCTTTGGTCTCAGATATTTTCTAGCTATGTGACCCTGGGCAAGTAACTTAACCCCACAACTTCCTAGCCCTTTCTGCTCTTCTGCCTTGGACCTGAAGGTTTAAAGTAAGTAAGGGCTTTAAAAAAGTCTACAATCTTACATAGAAACACATTCTACTACTTCTCTCTCTCTCTCTCAGAGACCCCATTCAGGGCTAAGTATATGGCAGATGTTCAATAAAGCAGTCATTTATTGTACTTATTTATTAACCTGTACCTTTTGTTTCAGATTCAGTCTTAAGTATTGGTTCCAAGATAGAAGAGTGGTAAGGCAGTTGGGGCTCACTGACTTGCCCAGGGCCACACAGCTAGGACTAGGTGTGGCTCTTAATCCACTGAACCATCTAGCTGCTCCCACTAATTTATTTTATTTAAATTATTCTTAAGTTGCAGGGAATACTGAAGTACAGGCTCCAAGGCCAAGGTGCTTATAAACTCATTGTGAATTTTCATTTGGACAGCTAGTTGGCACAGAGGATAGAGTACTGGGCGTGAAGTCAGGAAGACTTGAGTTCAAATCCAGCTTCAGACATTTACTGAGCTGTATGACTGGATAAGTCCCTTTGCTTCTTCCTTCCTTAGTTTCCTCAACTATCAAATGAAGTTGATAAAAGCCCCTCCATGGCCAGGTTGTTGAGATAATAAAATGAGATAAAGCTTGCAAAGCACTGAGAAAGTACCTGACACATAGTAGGTATACTTGTTCTTCTTCTCACATGAAAGTAGATCCTTGGAGAGCATCTTATGGTTCAGAATAGAGGGATGCCTGCGGGTTCATGGAATGAGAGCCAGAAGGATCTTTACGAACCCCTCTGTTTTTTATATTTGGAAATTAAAACTCAAAAAAAGGCAAGGGTCTTATCCAACGTCATCCAGTGGGTTAGTGAGAACTCCAGGACTAAAAGCCAAGTTTCAGATCCACAGTATATCTAGGTTGGTGTAAATAGTGTGGTTTTACCATAGCAATGACCAGAGAGGATAAATGCATGAATATAGCTGAGGTGGCACAAGATGTGATTAAAGTAAGAGGCTGGTGCTCTTGAAATTGGCTCAGAGGAATCACAATGAGCCAGAGAATAGTTCAGTTTTACATGTTTCTTAATCACTGCTGGATAATCAAAATTCACTGACTAGTCATACTCCTGGAGCCTCATAACCAAGGATACCAATCACCTCCATAGAGATTTAACTTATTAATCTTTATACCTTCTCGATGAAGTGGAAAGAGATCATTCTTTCCATGGTCAACCTAACTAGGTCAACCTAACTAGAGTCACTCAATTAGCAGCTGAAATGGGACTTGAATCCAGTGGCCTGACATCAGCTCCGGACTCTTTGCTAAACATCCAATTACCATCCAGGAGATATGTGGACAACAGTCAAGAAATGAATACCACTGGCTCAGACTTAGTCCTACAATGATCTAACACATTCCATTAAATTCAAGCCAAGAACAGTAACATCCTCATAGGCTTGAATGACGGAGGGGCTAAATCTAGTCTAGTTAGATCCCTTCAATGAATTGCCCCTCTGCGTCCACTTAGACTCTCACAAAGCACAGAAGGAAACATAAATATTGGGGGGGGCAGTAAACAAGGCATTTTGTTCATGAATATCAAGCATATGGATGGAATATTCATGGCCATATTCATCAGAACACATCTGCACTGAATCTGAGTAAAATGACTCAAACCTCGGATTAGTCATCATTACGCAGAATACTGATGGATTTTGTTTCTTTTTTTAACAACATGCCAGGATTTGGAAAGAAGAGCAGGATTGACCTTCTCTGGTCCAAAAATCCCAAGGAAAGCTATTATCTTTGTGTTAGAGGCCACACAGAGACGCTGGCCCAAATACAGGAACGTGCTAATCCTCACAAAGGCATGCCCATTTAAGTCGAGCAGGACGGCTTCTCCCCAAACTCAGGAGAACCATTAGAGGGCCAAAAAGTGTAGAAACCTTTGAAAGAGGACAATGAGTAGTTTGAATGTCAAGCCGAGTTGCAGTAAATGGAACAAACAAAATAATGAACTTAAGAGCCATTCAGGCTTGGAGAACTTTGCTTGGCTGTTCCAGAAAAGCCTTGAAATCATTTGGATTAGAGGATTGAGGGTGAGGTGATCTGGGATGGAGAAGGATATCCAATATGCTTAGTTTAAATGAGAACTAGTAAATAGCCTCAGTGGTTCAAAATGTCCCTAGATGCTTCTCAGAACCATATGACCACTCCCAGTGAATGGTAGCTAAATGGCACAGTGGATAGAATGCCAGACTTGGAATCAGGAAGACCTGAATTTGAATTCAATCTCAGACACTAATTGTGTGAGTCTGGCTAAGCCCAGTTTCCCTATCTGTGAAGTGGGATAATAATAACATCTGTTTTACAGAGTCCTTGTAAGGATTAAATGAGATCTCACATACAAAGGATTTAAAAAATCTCAAAGTGCTACATAAATGCTAATATGTCTGAAATAATAGATAGAGAGCTGGACCTGGAGTCAGGGAGACCCAAGTTCAAATTGGGTCTCCAATATTAGCTGTGTGACCCTGGAGGAGTCTTTAAACTCTGTCTACCTCAAGATCCTCATATGTAAAATAGAATGACAATAGCATCTACTTCTGATAGTTGCTATGAGGCTAGAATGAGATAATACTTGTAAAGCATTTTGTAAACTTTAGAGTAGAATATAATTCTAGCTCTTATTATTGCTATTATTATTATTTGTCAGACTTTCAAGGAAGGCTATAAGATTGAACAAGAGGGAGGGTCAAGAAGTAGGTAAATCTATGAGAGTGATAGCCTTGCAAAGCATACTTAGGGTTCAGGACAGAGGGATCTCACTGGGTCCATGGAATCTGGACCAGAAAGCACCTTGGTAGTTATAGGTTCCACCATTTTATAATTGTAGAAACCCATGCTCAAAGAGAAGAAATGACTTACCCAAGACCATCCAGTGAAAAAGTGACAGTTTTAGGACAGGTAGTCAGTTCTCTTCCCTCCATAGTAGGTGTTCTTTTCACTATCCCACAGGTGCATTGTGCTAAATCAGGTTTATCCTCAACATCACTGTCACTCTTGTGACATAGCAACAAGCATGATAATCCAGGTTATTTATATGGATAACCAAGAATTTTCAATGGACACTTTTGTCATCATTTCCAGAATGGAAATGGGCAGCCTGGGAGTTGTGGTGCCTAGGTTATTGGTTTCTCCCTATAAGTCTAAGATATTCACTAACCAAATTGCTCAATAGAACTACTTATAGTTTTAGCCCTCCCAGCCAAAATACCAAACCCAAAATAAATACCTTCTCACAAATCCTTTGAGGGCCATAGTAGCAACAGTTCTACTCCCTAACTGCTTTCCCATCTCTGATTTGATACTTCCATAAACATCCACAGAGGATGATACTGTGATCTAGTCTCTAAAGGGGTCTAGTGCAAAAACAACTTGTTTTAATGGCTAAGGAATAAAGGAGCATTTTGAAGCTAAAGAATACTATCCAAACACATTTAATTTTGATTTCATTTAGCCCCATAGCATAATGGCAATCAATTGCTCTCTGATAATATTCACCATCCGTATGGCTTCCTTGACCAAAATATCCCTTCATAGGTATCATTTCCCTAGAACTGTTATTTTTTCCTATTAGAATATAAACTCCCTGAGGCTAAGGATTATCATGCTTTGTACATTTGTATTTCTAATGCTTAGCACAGTACCTGGTGCCTTTCAAGAACTTAATAAATGTATTTAATTTACTCATTCATTCACACCATATTGTTTTCTTTTGATTTGTCAATTTTATTGGGTTAAAAGAGTAAGCCAAAAGAGAAGGAAAGTCATATTCCCACCCTCTCCATTCAAATAAGAATTTCCTTTTTTATTGCATTATTTTGAATGAAGTCTCAATAAAGTCTCCATTAAAATCAAAAGCCATCTTCTCTCCATATAGAAAACTAGTCTTTATATATCTCAGATTATACTAAAGTTCCAAATGACCTGACTCACTAAGAATATTTTTTCTTCTTCTAATTTCCACTATTATCTTCATCTGCTTTTCAGTTAGAAGGGAATATCTTAAAACTAAGGTCAGAATGAAGAGATACAGACATCTGTTGCTGTTTGATTCTGGCACCCCCAGATAAAACTGCATTTGATGAAGTCCACATGAGATGCAGAGAAAGATGCTATTTAAAGGGATTTTGCTAAGTAACTGGTGGAGAGGGTTTGATCTCACTTTTGCTTAAGCTAACTCTTATCATATGTCATCCTCATGGCTCAGTATTTAATATCAAGGAATCTCTCTGTTTGGAAAGCATGTCTTGATAACAGAATCATAGATCTAGAGCTAGAAATAACCTTAAAAAAGGTCATTTGAACCCATTCAACCACTCATTTTGCAAGTAAGGAAATTGAAGCCTGCAGAGTTCAAGTGATTTACCTAAGATCATATAAATCATAAGTGGCAGAGCCGAAATTTTAACCTATCTCTTGAGGTTCCAAGTTCAGTATTTCTTCCATGGCACTCTGAGAGAGACTTCAATTGAATGAAATGAGAGAGAAAGCAAAATTCTCACCATATTCTTGATAGGTTAGTTTGGGAATAGTACTAATAATATCAGATTTCTTATTAAAAGAAGGAAATTAAATTATGGCACAAGAATCACAGAACGAAATTGCAAGAAAATAGAGAAAGATGTGGTTGTTACTATAAAAGTACAGATGATTCAAATAAACCTTGGGAACATTAAAAAAATAATGATAAATTCTGTCCTTTACTGCAAGACGTTATGCCTCTTCTAGTAATCTTACCCCTCTCTTCAAAAATAAATATCCTGGTTTCCACACTTCCTATAGGTTATAAGAGTTCTGTACTCCATAGTATCTAATGGAGGAAAGACTGAAACACATCTACAGGAATCCATGAGTACTCAGGATACTATTAGTAGTGCTAGAAGTACTTTTAGGGTCAAATCAGAAAATGGGGAAAAAAGTCAATCTATGGAAAAGAATTGGGAAATGTGTAGAAATAGCAGGGAGTCAAATTTAATCTCAATGGGGGAAGAATTTCCAAAAAAGTGGAGCTACTGCCCTTCAAAGGAACAGGTTTGCTTTAACCAGGAACCCTCCATTACTGGAAGTATTCAAGAAGAAAAAGAATAAGCACCTATCAAGGAGATTCCCGTGGGTGGGAATCCTAATTCTAAGCTGGGAAGTTGGACTGGATAACCTCTAATGTCCTTTCCCACTATGAGATTCTATGATGTAGTCTCTAAAGGGCTTTAGTGTAAAAACAACTTGTTTTAATGGCTAAGGAATAAAAAGCAGCATTTTGAAGTCCTAGAAGCTAGATGAACTTGAGTTGCTTTTAGGGTTCAAACATTTCTAGTCTCTAGCTTTTACTGCCATAAGGCCAAACAAAAGGTAAGAAATGGACAAGTTTCTCTTGGGGCTAGGCCTTTTTAACCTCTACACGTAAACCATTTTGCTCAACACTCCTCCTCCCCCTAGGACAAAAGCCTTAGTGAATCATTAGCTGGTTCCCACTTAGCTTCCCATCTCTTTTCATCTGTTTGTTTCTGACAATGTCTCAGCAGACTCCTGAAGTTGTGTTCCATTCCATCACACCCGAGAACCTAGATTGATTTTCAGCTAGTTATTGGCCTCCTGTATCTTCATGATGAAAATTGGATGGGGAAGAATGAAAAGATTAAAGCAAAACAGAATGGGAACAAACATGTCTCTCCAGGCAGTAGGTAATTGTTCCGGATCGATAGAGGGGACCTGTTGATTTTGTCAACTGACAAAATATGAGATATCCATGTGATTGCTGGGCAAATCAAGAATAATTGCTCCAAATCCAGTACTATCTTTTATTTAATGAAAAGTAAATCAGTAGGTGTTGTTTAGTTCACTAATACCTTTAGCCAAATATTAATGATCACTTATGGTGTTTAGTTGGTTCCAAGAATTAGATAGGTAGTTGATGCAGTTGCAGGTCTGTAAGGCAGGAAAACTCATCTTTCTGAGTTCAAATCTGGCCTCAGACCCTTACTAGCTATGTAGCATTGGCAAATCACTTCATCCCATTTGCCTCAATTTTCTCGTCTGTAAAAATGGGCTGGGCTGGAGAAAGAAATGGAAAATGGCACTCCAGTGTCTTTGCCAAGAAAACCCTAAATGCGCAGAGTCAGACATGATTAAAATGACTAAACAAAAAGAATTGGATAAAGGCATTCAGCCAACTCTCTCTACTTTTATAGGAGATATTTTAATCCAAGAGCTTCTCTTTGTGAAGGCTATCAAGGCAATGCTTGATGTTCAATATTTCATTCTCAAATGAATCCATCAACTTGACAGTTTTCTTTCGTCTTTATGCTATTGGCTCTAAGTAAAGGTCTGTGACTTTTAGTAACTTCATCATATATGATATCAGGAACTAAGATAATATGACCAATGCTCCAGCACCGTTAAGAATTCAAAAAATATACAAAAAATTTGAAATAGGTTATCAGCCAAAAACCTGAAGCCTATTTTCAATAAAAGCTATGACCAGTCAACCCACACATAATTCCAGACATCAGCTCATCTTTTCTATGGCTAAATTGATTTTCATTTATCAGTGAATAAATCTCCTCACTTGATCATTTTTCATTCCATCTCTGAGGATTTGAGCCCCCAGTAGAGATGCCCATATTCTAGTTATCTGTTCATTCAAACTATTAAACATCATACACCTCCACATGGCTAATAACTTAGACACTGGTTAAGTCTAAAAGCTGTCCAGTGAGAATCATAGATTTAGAGCTAAAAGAAACCTGAGAGATTTAAAATGTTATTTTAAAGATGAAGAAACTGGGGCCTGATGAGATTAAATGACCTCCCCAAGGTCATACTGATAGGAAGTAGCAGAACTGGAATTTGAACTTTAGTCCTCTGACCCCAAATTCATTACTTTTCCCACTATATCATTCAAGAGACCTAGTCTATTAGGAATAACTTACAATAGGAAAATATTTTAGATGAAATGAATTAGAAGAAAAAGGCTACAAAATGAGGAACACAATTTAATCATGGCCACAAAACAATTTTTTTCCTGTAAAGAAAAAATGTCATGGTTTTCCATGAAGGATATACACTCCAGAAAGGCAGGAACTATTTCTTTTTTGCCTCTGTACTCCAGCATCTAGCATAAGCCTGGCATCCAGTAGGAGATCAATTGATTGATCAATTGATTGATTGATTTATCACAGTAGAATATTTTAAAATGTTTAAACTGAATTTTCATGACAGTGTGGTGAGCATTTAAGAATATCACTTATTTGCATAAAAGTGATAGTTACCCTTTTTGTGTACAGTTAATATCACTAAGGCTGTTCTATTTAATGGAAGTTATGAAATCATACTTTCAGGAAACATGTTAGTTATTGCTCCCTCATTCATCCTCCTCCATAAAGGAGAAACTGCCAGAATGTTATCACATCATTCCTTATATCACCAACTTAAATAATGAAAACTATGAATGATAGATTAAAAAAAGCATGAACATATCAAGGGCATGGTAAGATGGGGTGCTAGGATCCATTCATATCTATTAAGAGATCTTTCAGAGAGGGTCTTGTCCACTCAGAAACAACATCATATCTACTTACTTAAGAGTAATGATGTGATTTTGTCCATTTCCTCAAATTTCTTCATGAGCCTCCAAGCAAAAAGATAGGCTAATTAAGGAATTTCACCAGCCTGGTAATTTATTTGTGATCATCAGATTAACCCATAAGACAGAGTGGTTAGAGATAAGATCACATTTCATAACCCCAATAGTTTATGAAACCCACAGAGAGCTGTAGGCATTAAACTTGTTCTCTAAGAAGTTTTTGTTTTAAATGATAATGATTGAGCATGAATTCCAGAGGGCAATAGCAAGCAGACAAATGGCACTTTAAAAGATCGTAAAAGGAGCAACTATAGACAGGTAAAAAGCAGAGGGAGAAATGGCCAAAAGAAAGCCTATATAAAGATGTTAGCAATATTTTTTCCATTGCTATTATGTGGGCTAGTCGGTGAAATATACTATTTGTCATCTACTCTTAGTCAACAACTCTCCATCTCATCAATTCCCAAAGGAGCCCCAAATAAATAAGCAAGGGGCCAGCCAATCAAAACAAACATGGCATTTGTTTCTTCTCCTTTTTCTGAGTCTTTCTCTAGGGGGAAAAGCTATATGGAAAAGAGCAATAGCACTTTCTAAATAAAAAAGGAACATGAGTTTCCATCTAACCATGAGAGGAATAGCAAATGAAAGACAAATGAGATGTCATTAAAACAGAAAAGTCTAATGGATCGTTTCCCCTCTAAAGTTAAAAAGGGAATGAAAAGGTCTTAGCAGGGAGTAGATTTTGACCTAGAATAGAAGTGCCCTAAAGGTAGGCTCACTAAGGTAGAGCCATGCCAGGAGAAGGAAGCTACAGGAAGATAAGTTCAGTCCAGATTGACTTTGTAGAATGTCTTCTTTCATTTGTGGCAGTATCACTGCTTTGCTAGACAGGATGAAGGTTTTTTTTCCCTCTCCAGGAGTCCAAAACTAACTACTGTCTCTGAGGAGTTATTGGAAGCAACCTAAAAGATGTTTTTTAGTCACCTCGTTTTGATCTCAAACAAGTCAATTAAATTTAGAATGTTTAGAATGGACAAGACTCTGAGAGACGGCTTAACTCAATACTCTTCTAATTTGCCATACAACACCCTTCTTATGAATCCCCCATTAACTCTCTAAATTCTCCTATAACCTTTTCACTCCCTCTCCTCATACCCACCATAACAAAACCTCCAAGTTTGGGTAAATTTCTTTCTTTCTAAAAGAGTAACAGTAACATATGTCTGTTTCTTTCACCTTAAAAATGAACATGAGTGTTCTATTCTATCCATAAATCTTAAGCTGGGACAGTTGGATAGAGGGAAAGAAAATGATGAGGGGGAGGACAAGGTGTTTAAAGGGAGCTAAAAATGTCTAGGAAAAAAGGAAGGGCCATATTGATAGTTCGCTTATGGAATCATACCCAGCGAGACAGTTTCCATCTTTACAATTATACTGACATTTTTGTACTAACATGTGGCTCCAGAAGTGCTAAATCTGGTTCTTCTCCCACCTTTAGGCTATACTTAGCTTAAACTTTTACAGTTGGCTACCTTTCCCTTAAAAGTGGCCTGAGATAAGGAAATTACCAATTCTATTAGGTCCCTTGGCCTTAGTTCTCCTTTCTTCGCTAGTAAATTGTTAAAAATATCAGTCCTCTTTAGTTGATTCCTACCCAAGCCATCTTGGCAAATAGCTTTCACTGGCTAACCATTTGAGACTCACACTAGGAGGAAAGACTAAAGCTTCCATTAAAGTGAACCAAACCAACATTTTTGTTAATAATGAATGTGCCCTCCATGACCACACAGGAGTACCCTTTTCAGAGGCCCCATGTAGCTGTTTAATGAATTCTCAGGAAATTGAGTTTACTTTCAAAGTGGACAGAAAACCTAGACTCAAATGCTAGGCATTTGAAGCTGGGGGGAGTTTCATCAGTTTCAAAGATCACAAATTATATAAGGCCATGCCTATAAACCTTAGTCAACTCTGTTTTTCAAAGCTCCAAGATGGGATAATGAAGTGAGGTAGGGAGAGAGAATAAACTTACCCTGTTATCACCTTCTGGTGCAAGTGGGTCTGTCATCCAGGATCCAAACCTTGATCCAGAGGTTTTTATGGTCACTGGGTCACTGATTCCTGTTAATTTGCCACAAGCTGCAAAATAGTATAATGCAGAAGAACAACAAAGTGAAGTAGCTCCTAGGAGCAAATGGCTTCCCTCAGAACCAATTTAAAAATTGGGATGTCCCCATAAAGGTATGCACTATCAAGGGTGAGAGGAGGTAGACAGAATGTTTCTTTTTTTTAGAGGCAAGAGAAGGAAGCTCTGCTTTCATTCCTGGCCATTTGTTTGTCAATGGCTGCTGAACATTTGTTTGAGTCCTTGTTTTTAATGACAACGTCCCTTATCATAGTGGCCCAGAGAAACCACACTCTACCCAAAGCAGAAGTGCTGCATTACCAGCAGAATAGAAAATGAAGCCAGATGCTGTTCTGAGGAGTCAGTTTGTTCAGAAAAGAGGTAGCAGCATATCAAGCTTCTGGAACCCTATTGCATCCATGCCATGTATAGAAGTGAGAGTATTGAGATGCCCATTTCAATGCCATTCAGCCTTTAAACTATAGATAAAGAAGTAAATTTTCCTCACCAAAGAATAATGACTCCCATACACACACATAAGGGATTAACTGTTTGACTAAATTAGGGCATATTACTCTTTAAATAACCTTATTGATTAAAATCACCTAGTGAGAAGAGGCTGTGGACGCATGCACATGTCTTCAGTGCTATTCCTGGCACTGAGTGGGGGTGGGGAGGGGAAAAAAGTACTGTCTGGAACATAAAACTAGAGTCTGGAGACCTGCCCTGTCTATTCCAGGCTGTGCTGTGGGACCTCAGAGTGTTCACTTAAACTCTGCTTTGCCCCACTTAACCTCCAACAGGGAGGGTAAGATAACCTTCCTGGGATCATGAAACCCAACTAGGAATGAAATGGGGGGGAAAGTACCAGTGGTGCCCAAAAGTGTCCATGGAACTATTTACTGGATTCTCATTAAATTAAATTTGCTTTCAAATTAGACACAATAATTAGACTCAAGTGATGAGAATTTGGAACTTGGAAGGGAGAATTTCTTCAGTTTCAAAGACCATAAATTGTACAATATTATACCTACAATCCTTAGCCAGCTCTGCTTTCATAGTCCCAAAATAGGAAAAGGAAGTGAGGTGGAGAAAAAGAATAAACTTACCTTGTCCATGGCACCATGGACAAAGGCAGCTGGGGCTGCCAGCAGAGATTAAAAATCAGCCATTAATTCAATTGCACATTTGTAAAAACTAAGCAATAGTAACAACAATAATAATAACCCCTCTTGATTTATGGAGCCAGAATAGACATTAGAACATAGAATGTTAAAATGTAAAAATGTCAGGATACTGAGTTTAGAACTAGAAAGAGACCACTTAGAGACTCCTTGGTCTGATCCCATAATTTTACAGATAGAGAAATAAAGACTCAGAGGAAGGAAATAATTTTCTGAGATCACACAGCAGATTAGTTGCAAACTAAGGCTAGTAATTAAGATCCTGACCATAGAAATCAAAGCCTCTATGTATTTAAAACTCTGAAGGCTAGAGATTAAACAGCTAGCCAAAGGTCATATAGGTAAATCAAGGACTCTTCTCTTCTCAGTGAATCATACTATGTCATTTAGAGGAAACTGGAAACCATATGAAAAACCAAAAACTTGCTATAGGATTCACTTGGAGGAAACCCATCCTTGTTTTTTTCATTTTGTTTTGTTTTGTTTTTACTCAGGTAGTTTTTCTGTCTTTAGCCTTACATCTAAACCTGAAATACAAATGGTCAAAGTCATCATTGTATCTTTACCAAGAGCTCTCATTAGTGTGTGTTCATAATAGTGTGTAAAGTTCATAGAAGATCAAGGATCTATAGGAGAATTGCAAATTATGCTTCACCTTCCTGCCATTCAGTCTGTAGAATCCCTGTAAGGCCCCTCCCACCTGCCAAGCTCCATCCACTAACAAATGAGAAGGGTGAAAAATTCTCCATTTCTCACATTGCTCAGAACCAGATCTCTGCTATAGTTCCACCCCCATTAGAAAGAGAAGGGAAAGTCTCAGTTAAATAACCTCTTATGAAACCTGGCAAGGGCTTGATAAACTAAAACTGGCTACAACTACTTCTGCATTTCAAGTTACAAAAACAGATTTGCCCAACATAAGGGGCATCTAGAAAGAAGTAAAATCAGAGCACAACCAGAGTCAACTTTTTAACCCAAATGCATATCAAATTATCTTTATTTTTCCAAGTAAGAAAAATATGCCATCTCTCTCTAAGCTATTGTCTCATGGCTACAAAGTCAAGAAATAAATATAATTACCATATAATTTGGTGTAGTAGGAAGAATACTATACTGGCCCCAGAAGACCTGGTTTCAAATGATACTCTCTGGGTGACCTTAGATAAGGTACTCAGTCTCCTTAGACTTGAGCTTGAGCTTCCTCATTTGTAAAATAGCCTCAAACCTCCATCTCTGTCTTTCTATCTCTCTGTCTCTGTCACTGTCTCTCTCACACACACTCACGCACACACACACACTACAACTAATAAGAAATGTTCAGAGGTACACTTCCTAATGCTATGTTGGGAACTGTCCTCAGTACCTGATTTACTGACTGTGTTCAGCAATGTACATATGGTCTATCTATCTATCTATCTATCTATCTATCTATCTATCTATCTATCTATCTATCTATCTATCTATCTTTGTGTGTGTGTATATATATATATATATATACATAGTTCCCCTTCCAGCTTGAAATCCCATGATCTCTGATTCAGTCACATATTTCTCTCCATACCCAATCTTCATTTTGTAAAATAAATATATCCTTTAAAAATTGATCTTCTCCCAAATTACTCCAGTATGATTTTTATCAGCAACAGGAATCACTGCTTAAGGATTGTTAAAATGCTTATGAAAAATCCATTTAACCCAAGTTGGAGGTTCAGTCATTGATCTCTTCAATAGCTCTGGACAAGATGTGAGAGACCCAGCTGAGGAAGGAAATTATGATCTCATTTAGTTCTAAGGCTCATGTCTGTCCATTACAATATCTGACACCAATTTATAATTTTTCCACATTTTCAGTACAAACTATTTGTAAAAGGGGGCAAGTATATGGAGAAAGATGAATAAGGAAAGATTATCTAAATAAAAACAATGATACTTTGAATTGGGGCCATAACTAATAATGGACTAGGAACCTCAGGAAAAGATCTGATTTCAGGATCAACTCAGATTAGTTCTTCTCCAATGAGCCTTTTAGGATGACAGAGCTATACGGGATATTTTAAGAGAGAAGGAGGAGGACAGATATTTTGGAAATCACAGGAGTCAAACACTACATTATGTCTATGTGAGTCATTTCCTCTCATTCCTATTAACCTTGGGAAGATCCCAAGGCCACATGGGCAAGCCAGCATCTGCTGAGTAAAAACAAATAGAAAAAGGGAATTCATGTCAACTGTAAGAATATGGGGACCCAAAATCTTCTTATAAATGGATTTAATTTCACTCACAGAATCAAATGGTATAAACTTTGTCTGAGGAGGGACTAGTCAGGGACTCAGGGACAAGTCAGCATCAACCTAAAAATACTTAAGTTCCTATTTCTCTTTTAAAGAAACTTTCCTTTATTGACTAGATGTATGTTCTCCCTATATGTTGCTCAGAAAATAAATCTAATCATGAACCCCAAAAGGGCTCACTGATTTGATATCCTTAGAAAAATCTACTTCTTTACTACATTCTCACCCTGAGGATAATTCTTTTTCCCATTAAATACAACTGCTTGAACTTCCCACCATCTCAATTTTCTTAATCCCCAGAGTAGAAAGCTGATCAGTGAAAAATCTCTGTTTCTCTGTCTCTGTCTCTGTACTTCTCTTTTTCTCCCTCTAATTTCTGTGTGTTTCTGTCTCTATGCCTCTGCCTCTGCCCCTCTCTCTGTCTCTGTCTGTCTGTCTGTCTGTCTGTCTCTCTCTGTCTCTCTCTGTCTCTGTCTCTGTCTCTGTCTCTCTCTCTCTCTCTCTCTCTCTCTCTCTCACACACACACACACACACACACACACACACACACACCCTCTATAATTAGTGAGAAACATTCAGAGATATGCACCCAAGTACTATTTGAGAAACTGTCCTTGGTGTCTGGTCATTTGACCGCATGCTCAGGAGTCAGGTCACTGCTGTTGTTTCTCTATTCCAACCTTCCCCAAAGTGAAAAGAAAAAAAGTGCAGATTAGTCAAATGACCTCCAGAATAACCATTTTCCTGTCTCCATACCTTTATTCATGCTATTTTGTCTACCTGAAATGCCTTCTTACTTTTCCTTTGTCAGTTGACCCCCTACCTATTCTTTAGGTGCTGCTCAGATAAGACCTCTTAAACAATATCTTGTTGGTCCTTTTAGCCAGATGTCAGCTCTTCTGACTTACAGCATTAGGACTTATGGAAATGATCACATGAGATGTCTGGTTATCACATGCATGTTTTTGGAGTTGTCGTATAACAAAAAATGTTAAGCTCTTTGGGGGCAAGACTATATTTTGCATTTAGCTTCAGATTTTTCTACCTCACCTAGCATAATGAATTGAACATAATAGCTGCTCAATAAATATTTGCTGAGTAATGGAAATCTCTTCCACTATAAAGGAAATGGTATTACAGTTTAAACGAAAGTCACCATATCAGCAACACAGAATTTCAATGTTTTCACAATTCTTTTTCCTCCTCTTATGTTCCAGGTATTATTTCAATGTGTATGTGTACAACTGTGTGTGTATGTGTATAAGTATATGTGTGTAAGCACTAACACCATAGCAATGCATCAGGAGAAAAGAATATGGAAGATGAGACAGAAATAATCTGAGAAAGGGAGAGATAAGACTCTAATCTCAGATATTTTGAAAAGTCCAGTGTCAGCTGAAAGAGTACTTCTAATAATCATTACATTTTATCCTTTGCTACTTCCCTTGCCTACCCAAATCCAAGCCTACTCTAACAGATGAGGAGGAGGCAGCCTAAACCAATAGAAGTGAAGTTAACAACATCCTGGCTGCCAGAGGTTGGGAAATCTTTATAAATGGCCTTACTCAAGCATGAATGGACCTAGATAGAGATAGCCTGAATATATACTGAGTAGAAAAATCCTCAGGGACTTTGAAAAATCCTCCCCTTAAGCACATTGGGCTTTAGATTTTACCTTTTGGGCTTCATAGTTGTCTTCCAAACTCTTATCTCAAATTTTATTTTTCTTGGGAGTGTTCACACAAATTCACAAATAGGTTGATGTAAGATGAGTTTGTCAAAGGCTTTTCTCTCATTCAAGAGAGATTGTGATAGCAGAAAAACATTTGTAAGAGGGGAATGTATGGGAATATAGCTGAAGAAGAAGGTAGACACTAAATAAATGATGAGAAATTCAAGGCAAAATTCTGTACTCCCCAATTTTGCCTGGGGATCATTGTGCTCCATCATCCTTTATATTGAACACTTCTTTGGATCACTTTTATTTTTCCAGGAAACCAATGATTCATGAGTAAATAAAACTAAATCTCACATGTACAGTTTCACCATCCTATCTACACTGTTAGCTCTCAGCATAAGGTTTCCAGTGCTAAGCTGGACTTTAAAAAATTATTTCAATCCAATCTGTTTCAACCAAAGTCTCCTAGAACTATCAGACTTTAAAAAGAAATCCCACAACAGAGAAGCAAAGGCAAACTTGGTGTATTTGGCTCAGAAAATGTTTCTCTTTTGTCTTATGTAGTTCAGACAAAGAGATTTGAGTTATCATTTTTATTTATTTATTTGTTTTATTTTATTTATTTATATATGTTATTGATATTATATATATATAATAAATAATATTATTTATATTATATATTTAAAACTGGAAGAGGCTATGGAGGTATAATTCAATTTCCTTGTTTTAAACAACGGGGAGCTGAAGTCCAGAGATGATGAAGTGAATTGATTAAGGGTCACTTATGTTGTAAATTATAGAGGCAGGATTCAAATCCCAGCCCCAAGACTCAAAATCTAAAACAATACCTAGAATATTTTGTTTTCTCCCACTACACTGAGTGTAGAAGAAAAAGCATCTTCATTCAACTGACTATCACAGAGCATAAGCTGAATTACCATTTGTCAGGAGTTCTATGGGGGAAATTCTTATACTAAGTGAGAAGGTGAGAAGCTAAGCTAGATAAATTTTAAGGCTCCTGTCTTTTCTAAGATTCTAAAATTTTAGAATAAAGTATCAAATATCAAAGATACTATAATTTTACACAATCAATTACTCCAAGAGCTGTTCAAAACAGGGATAATGCAAATCAAGGAGGAACAGAAATACACTGAAATCAGTGTCTTCATATAATCGTCCCTCAAGGAACATTGGGAGCTGATTTTAAAACCACAATCCATGTGCTTTTGAAAAGGAATCCAAAATGGAATAGAATTGTTTAAATACAAAAGGCTAGCAAGATTGAGGTCTAAATCAAGGGGCTAGACACAGAGATCTATCAAAGATATAATTCATTTCCCCAAAGAAGGCCTGATGGTAAATAAATTCAGCCCACCTAAGGCATAGGACTATCTTACTTGACCCCAGGCCTTCAGGAATAATCAGTGACTATCTGGACTTTCCATTCAAGCTTCTGTCCTGTTTAGTTTGAGGGATACAGGCAGATAGGAGGGTTAAAGAGGAGGTTACCATAAATGCATAGATTTAATCATCTTGAAGCTCTCTTCTAGTTCCAAATCTCACAATCCTTGAATGTTCAGGACCTAAGTTGATCATCATAGGATTTAGAGCTGAAGAGACCTTAGAGATGATTTAGTCTAATCCCTTCTTTCATTTTATAGATGAAAAAACTGAGATTCAGAGAGGATGAGTTACTTCCTCAAGTTCTCACAATTAGTAAACAGCAGACTAGAATTCCAACCTATATCTTCTGATTCCAAATCCTGTCCTCTGGCTATAAATAGATGATAACTTCTTACTATACACAACTACTAGTAATAACCATAGCAAAATACGAACAAATGGAAAGTACTACATGGCTTGCTAGGATTCTGATAAAGTCAACTGGAATATTCTATACTTAGGATTCTGAAACCAGACTACATCATGATCTTCTCCTCATCCTTTGTGGATGACCAGTCAGGCCAAAACCAACTGGAATAGAATTCCTCAGAGACTTGTTATTGCTATTGCTATTGAATAGCCCAGATGGAGCTGCAGGATAGATGATCCTTCCCATTTAGTTGGAGGGCAATGCAGTAAATTTAAAAAAGTTCTGGATCTGTAGTCAGAGCACTCCAGCTCTTTGACTTACTGCCTGGGTGACCTGTGATAAGACTTCTCTAGACCTTAGTCAATTAAGATAATATATGTACAATTGGCAAGCCTTAAAATTCTCTGTAAATGTTAGGGAGGAAGTGAAAAATAAAGGAAGTAAGCATTTATTAAGGATCTGTCAAATGCTAGGCGCTATACTAAGTGCTTTACAAACATCTCATTTAATACTAGCACCAACCCTGAGATGTAGTTGCTATTATTATCCTCATTTTACAATTGAAGAAACTGAGGCAGAGAGACTTGCCCAAAGTCACACAATTAGAGTATACAAGTACAGATATTATTACTGATGTAGTGGTTGTTATTTTCTTGTGATGTTATTATGTCATTATGTTGTTGTGAAATGAATATATTAAGCTCAATACTCTTTGAGGTCCTTCCCGGATCTAAACATATGATGAAAATGAAATGTTAAGTCCAACAACCTACTTGCCCAGGTCCAACTCAATACCCAAGGATAAACTAGTTTTCTTTTGTAATTCTCATTCATCTTTCTACTTAGAGACCTAAGAAACTAGTTTCAGATGTCCTCTTCCCCATGGCAGCGAATACTGGAGATATTAAGGCAAAGTACACTTTGCTGCTATTATATGTTATATGGTTTCACCATCTTGAAAGACTGATTAATCAAAAGGCCTATAAGCAGCTTTCAAGTTAGCAAGTATTTTGTCACCAAGAAATCCTCTGAATTTAGACCTGAAATATTTGGTAAAAACATTTGATTGCTGGAATAGAGATCCTCTGCTAATCTTTTTAATGAGACTTGAAATTTAGCAATTCCTGCATTGTGATTTTTTTCCTTCCATACCATATAGGAATCTCCTTTTCACCATTTCAAATGATGCTTAGAGAGCACCCTTGCTTTTGGTTGGCAAAAAAAACCCACTGGCCAATTGATTAAAGACCTGCTGATACATGTGACCTCTCTTTTCAGCTTCTGGGAGTGTACTCTGTCTATGAGGAGATATTGCAGCTAATATGTCAGTCTCAGAGGTATGGAGACCTTGGGACAAGCATATTTTCCCTTTTTGTTCAATATGCTTAAGAAGTTAGAGTAATAATAGGAGAAAGATAAGAAAATGGATTCTTTTCAGAAAAGAAATCCAAGAGATATTAATCTTGACCTCTTGCTTCCAATGCTATTGCAAATGACAGTTTCAAATTTGAGTCTTTGCCTTCAGCTCATTAGATGAAGCCTAAAATCCCTGGATAGAGGGTCATTTTTAAAAATGGAAACAGAAAACAAATTCAGCCAGCTACTATTGATTTTTTCATATATGTGTATATAGCAGGGTCAAGAAGTGTCAGCAATATCGACCTTAAAAGAAGTCCAAGAAAAAAAAGGAATCCAAAAGAGACCTAGTTAAGAATAAGTTGGTTCACTGCAGTGAATCTTTTTCTTGATTGTATTACACCAGGAAAGGGAGTAGTAGTGCTTCTAAACTAAGAAAATCTATGGTCAGACTTCACCTCAGCTAATTCTGGAGGCACTTGAATGAGTCCAGAGTGGTAAAGTGGTGGCAGCAAATAGCTTCACAAATAATCTATTCACTAAGTACAAGCTATAATGCTGGGCCACTTAAAACACTCATTTCTTTTGTCATGTACCCCTGGTGCACTTCACAATAAGAAATCCTAGCCAGAAAGATGTTCCACACTTACTTGCAAAGTTAAAAATGAGTATCCCATATTACTATAAATTGGTATTTTCTTGAAATTCATATTCTGAGTCCAGTGAATCATTAAAATGGGATGTAAAGGGAAGAGAAAGCAAGAGAGGAATTCTCTCAGGCCCAGAGAATGGGTGACCAGTGCCACTGGTCAAATTTCACTTGTCAATGTTATATGACATTGAACCCTGGGATCCTAGCGCTGGGTCTGACTAGCTGTGTGACTTTAAATGAATTATTTCATATCTTTTAGCCTCAGGTTTCCCTTTTTTCAAAGAAAGGTAATAATGCCCACTTGACTTTCTACTAAATACTGTTCTCATCTGAGGATCAAGGGATCATTGTTATATTATCACAAAATATCAGATAAATAAAAACATTTTCTTCCTTCTTCCTTCACTTCAAAGACAAAAATTTTAAGGCTGTATGCCAAATTAGCCATTCATAGGATGTCAGGATTCTATCTTTAGAGCTGGAAGGGGTCTCAAAAATCATTTAGTTCTCACATATTCCATTTTAAAGATGAATAAATTGAGATCCAGAGAAGTCAAGCAACTTGCCCATAGTAGCAGACTTGGGATTTGAAACTAGGCCCTCACCCTCCAAATTTATTGCTCTTTCTACTGTTTCATGTATGTTTCATCAGATTTTCCAGAACAGCATAGGCCACATGTTTGTATTATCTGTACTTTTCAGCACTATTTTAAAATTCATTCTAAGAGATTTCACGGTGGGATTATTAAATGTAGATATTTATGTGTACTGCTATAGCCTGAAGGGTTAAACACCATAGGTTCATCCTCTCTTTTTTCCCCTAAACCAATCCTTTCAGCAGTCCATGGGTAAGCACGTGGGAGTCCCAAGATCTTAAAGCACAAAATATATTCACATGAATGTCTAAAAATAGGTCCCAGCACAGATGGAACAGGCATGCATCATCCTGAGAGGGACATTTTCCCAAGTTGGAAAAGTCCTTACATTTTCACCATCTGCAACTTTTATTCTGCCATTCTCTATTTGTGTTGGTCATTGTGTTTCTAGGGCATTTGAGGGGTTTATGTTCCCCAAATTTGCCTCCTTCACAGCTAAAATGGCAAAAAAGTAGAAAACCACCACTTGTGAAAGAAAAAAACCAAAATCCTTATTTCTCAAAAGCTAAGAAAGAGACAGAAATGTAAGCCTAAAGATGATTTTTATGAGGAGGTTAATAAAGTGGATTCTACAAAGGGACATGAAGTCACAGTAGTAATTTCTTTCTCCAGTGGAAAGCCTGAAGACTATACCCCTGGGTATGACCCAGAATTCCTTATTTCAAATATGACTATAGAATTATAAGAACCATAGGTTGATCTTTGAGGTCATTTTGTTTTACTGATGGGGAAAGCTTAACTCCTTTGTTTTACTGATGGGGAAAAGTATACTGTCCAGAGAATCACTTGTCCAAAAGCAACTCAGTTATTTAATAATAAATTTGGAAATGGAATCCAAGTCTCCTGACTTCTGGGCCAGGACTTTCTTTTTCACTACACTACACAAGACATTTGTTATAGCTCTTTTATAATACCAATGCACTTATTTTTTTCAAAGATAAGATGATCAACATATTATAAAAATTAGAAAAAAGGAAAAACCTGCAGATTTTATAACCTGTTCAGTACCAGTGAACGGAAAATATTGTGGTTTTTCTATCAAAAGTATCTTCTGTCTTTAGCATATGGGCTTTTAAAAATGGATAAATAAAAGGGATATGGAAATAAGTGCCTGCACATGAGACAGTATTTTTTTCATCTCTACTTTCTTCACCATTGAGTTTAAGTGTCCAGAAATATTCCAAAATGAAATGTTTCCTCTGGGTATATTTAGCCACTAAGTGGGGTATTGGAGTAGGAACAGCCTAACTGATTGCATTAAAAGATAAGGAAGCTAATTAAAATCCTAAAGGAAGCTTCATTTTAAAGGGGACCCCTAAAATATAGGGAATAAAAATGAACAAGCAACTTATCATGATGAGTTCATAAGTAGGACATATCTAATATTTACTAAGACTAAGACTTCCCTAAGAAATCTATTGGAATTTTATATGTGCTACTTAAAGGTGATTTCAGCAGTTAACTTGCCAAGATGGTATTAAAGCACTCAACTGGAAAGTCAATAATGCAAGTGGGTGTTCAATCAGAAGAAAGAATGAAATCCAGTCCGCTAATTTTGGGAAGACTTCTTGGAAATAGTGGAAAAAATCTTTTTTTCTTTCATATTTCTGTCATCCTCATCTAAACTTTTTCAGATGGTCCATCTCCTCCTGCAAGAGATGGAAACTTCCTATTTTCCTAAAATAAAATTGAATGTTCCCTGGTATTCTTCATAACCAAATGATGATTCATTCTTTTTGAGAAAGATGACTAAAATTGGTTCTCAAATTGGAAAAACTAGAGTCAGTAAGTGGTATACCTCCCTTCTTTTGTGTTAACATTATACTTTCTAGGCCCATCTCTTTTATACATAGACTGTCAAATAACATGCAGCATTATGCCCTTATTCTTCTTTCTAGAAGGTGTATAACTAACTAGAGACTGCACTAACATCTGTGCACTAGGCTTGCCATAATATTCGGAAACTGAAAGTCAATGAGTGGTTACCATATTTCACTCTCTGGGGAAGATGGCCTTGGGAAGATAATGGTGGTTTGCATGATGGTAAGAACTCCATTGGCTTTGCTAAAGCCAGCAGGGAGCTATCCATTTCAGCACTACCTCTAGCTATGCAATACACTATACATAGGTGAGGGTGAGCCTGTCCCACCGGGGTTCTGAGCCTACCTAATTTTTGCATGCATGCACGGAGCCTTTCTTCAAGATTTGACACTCTGCTCTGAAGTTCATCGTAGTCATAGGCGCCAATCTCCTCTTGCAGCTCGTTAAGCACTGACGTCAGATTCTGGACCTCCTCTTTAAACTGCAATACCAATTTGGCATCGGCTTTGTACTCTTCCAACACTGGTATCAAAGGCCTAAGTTCATCCATTTTCGTTTTTATTGCCTGCAAGGTTAAAATAAGCTTGGTTCAGTGCGATGCGTGCAAAAATTTGTAACACCCTGACTTGTCCTGGCTTCTCCCTATGTGAGTGCAAATGTGAATATTCCCCATTTTATTTTATTTTATTTTCATTTCTGGTCCAAATGATGAATTAGAGAGAACATATTAAAACAGTCTACAGAACACCAACATATTTGGGAAAGGTCTTTATTGTCAGTTTTAAATGCAACATCTTAGGGTTACATGCTTTAGATCACATACACAAAGTTCTTTTTTTTTTCTTTTTCAAAAAAATGCATTGACAAGGGTTCAAACTATTCATGAAATGCATCTACAGTCACATGCAAAAGGAAGAATTCAGTTGGATTCAAGATTCCTTAATGATATGGTGCTAATTATTGAAAATAATAATAAAATGCATGGTGCAAAAAGCTCTCTGGCTCTCTTTCATGGTTACATGGGAGTGAACTGCTTCTTCAGTCACTGCGGCATTGAAAAAACTCTTTTAAGTTAGTCCTGTAAGCAAGAAAATGAAATACTGTTGAGGAGCTAGCCCACTAGCCTGCCTTTCTTACACAGCCATTAATAAACAGATATTCTTATGGTAATAATAGAAGAAACTCACATTTTAAATGCTGGAGTTAGCAGAAGCAACCTGCTGTCACAGTTATTTAGAATGTCCTCACAACATTTAGGCTCATATTTTTAAAAGCTATTTATGCATGCTAAAAAGATAGTGGTAATTATCTGTCTTCCCCAAGACCCACCATCACAATAGCCTTATGGCCCCAAGAGTTTAAAGCAAAAATGATCATGTTCTGAGACAGCAGCTAAGAGGAAGATGTTTTTCTCTGGCCAAATTTGCTATAAATACACATGCATTTAATGAGCCTGATCCTATGCCTAAGAAGAAAGTACTCTTCTCTTTTTGGCAGGTGCATAAACTCTCACTGGTCAATCAGGTCAATAGAGTTCCATCTTGCTTCCAGTCTAAATAAATAACATGCCAGAGACCTCAAAAAAGTTCATTTACCTCCAAAAAGAACCTACTCATTTCTCAGCAGGATCAGGCCCAATATTATTTTATTGGTTACACAGATTTATTCTTTAATTATCTGGTCATTCCATCTATTCAACATGCAGCTTTTTAGAGAGTTATTTCTTGCTTCATGCAGGGGTTGCAGAAAGGAAAAGGAATCCAAGAAATACAGCAACACACAGGGGGGCGGGGAGGGGTGTGTGTGACAGAAACAGATAGAACACACAAGCAATTTTCAATCAAAAATGACCACCAAAAAAAAGCTCTCCCTTTAAATGTGGACTCTTTGATTAAAATTAAGGCACATATATACTTTGCTTAAGGTATATATGATATTTCTCATTTTACATATGCAATATATGTATTTCTCATTTTAAATAATGTTGAAAGCTAAATAGCTCAGAATGATTGGAAAATAATTCCCAATCCAGAGCTATCTGGTGACAAGGTACCACTTACCTATGAAAATAGGAAAGAGCTTTCCCGATTACCCTGTGGAATAATAATTCCTCTCTGCTCTCTGCAAAGCTACAATATACCCTGTCAAGCCTAAATTAGGTCAGGCATTAAAATCTTTGCTACATTATAGTCATCCTGAGTGGAATCATCAATTAAAGTAATCCCTTCAGCTCCCTTCTTTATGAAAGTGAGTCACCTAAAGAGGAGTGATAACTAAAGATCAAGTTTTTACCCTGAGCTATAATACCCCATAAGTAGAACAGTTCAGTTGTGAAAATCTTCCCATTCCAGACTAGATTTGAATCAGGTGGTCATCCAGTGAATATATATCAAGGGCTCCTGGTTAAGGTCACCCATTTTATTGTTTCCCCAAGCTGACCAGGGATGAGAAGGTCAAAATCTGAACCTCTTCTACCTAAACTCTCACATGGCTTGGAAGGCTCTTTTCTGGGTCACTTTCTCATATTCCTTCCTCCCCACAACCATTCTCTCTTTCTAGAGCAAAGAAGGAAAAGCAAGACAGAAAGAACAAGCAGAGCGCTGGGAGAAAGAGTTGGAAACACACACCTTAAACTGCCTAGCCAGATGTTGCTTGTGACTCTCTTCCACTTGCTTGAATTTGGACTCCAACCCTTTCATCTGGTTTTCCATCTTCTCCACATACTGTAAATCTCTCTGGGTTCGCCTGTCCAATACCTCTATTGATTGAGACATGTTTTGCACCTGTCGAAAAGGCAAAAGGTCCAAGAAAAGAGCTGTAATGGTGGCCAGGAAGAATCATTGGCTTTATAACATATGACAATGACCTTTTCCACTCAGTCAACAAACTAAGAGGATGAGCAGTACATGCATTATTTACTAGCTAATCACACACATCTGAAATTGTTATAACCAAGAACTTGGAAAACACCTCAAATTGGTTTTGTAAACATTTTGGTCTGTCATGCTTGGGAAAATAATCCAATGATCAAGAATGCAAATAGACGTAATAGTCAATTGTAAAATAAAAAGGCCTCCATTTCCTCTTTGATTAGTCTGATGCATGCAATAGATTTGTGTTTGCTTATTTATTTATTTGTTTGTTTATTCTGTAGGAAATAATCCAGCTTGGCAAACATAAATATCTTACAAAGATGAATAGTGTTGTGGAATGTATTTTCTCCAGGTACAAATCCTGTTTATCTTTTTAATGTACACTGAGAATTTCACTGCAGACATTGATTGCTTAAGTGCAGGATGAAGAAGCAAGGAAAAAGAGGATGTCTTCACTGTTTACGTATCAGGATTCTTCACCACCACCATCTCCTTTCCCCACCCCCACCCTCACATCCTGCACAGCATCTATCATGGAGCAAAGTATCATAGGCACATGACTACTCCGCAAACATGCACACTTGCAACATAAAGTCAAGAATCTATCACCCAGGCAAATGAGGAATTGCTGCATTATACCTTTATAGGCAGATCCACATCTAGCCTAGCCTCAAGATGGAACTTTAATATTAAACAGGATTCCAGGGAGCTTAAAAGAAAAACAGTTTTCCTGCAGCCACTTGCTAACACATTTATTTTCAGGAAACTGGCACATGTGTGAGATTCTCTTCCAGGCTGTGTGGAGTCAAAATTAAGTCTGGGATTGCTAAAACAGCGGTTGGATCATTCTGCCAGAATCTCATCCAATTACCAAGAAAGATGCCTTCATAATGGCAAACCATTTGCCAAATGCTCTTTTATGATCTGTACTGAGCTTAAAGATGCAACCCCTTCGGAGGCCAAAGTTTTTTCTGCCTTAGGCCTCTTGCCCATGGCCAGTGACAGTGCTTATAGTTTCTTTCCCTCCATCTTCTCTTCTTTGCCTCAGTGCATGAAAAACAATCAAGCTCTTGGCTCAAGGAAAACAAGCAAATATTTCCAGGTCAATGGCAAATGCATGGCCTTTTCTGGACAAGAGAATCTGTTTTGCATACTTGACTTTTTTAGCCAAATTCTGTTCACATTACTTTGGAATGATGGTGATGAGGACTTCTTTCTACCTTTTCTCCATGACTATTTTTCCCGAAGCAGACATATTTTTGTTTTGTTGACCAGCAAGTTCTATGCCCCCCTTTTAACTCAGCTATTTTAGAATTATAAATGATCTCAGCATCTTCACTGAGAAAAATTATCCTAAAGGTAATATGGTATAGTAGAGAAAGCTTAGAGTCAGAAGTTCTTACACTTTCATTGACTGCTTGTTAGTAAGAGACATACTCTCTGAACTTCACTAAGTTTATCTGTAAATGATTTTCAAGATTCCCTTCAAGCAAGTTCTAGCATTCTCTTAGGCTGAATAAACCTCTAACACATTCTTCCAGGGCCAATTTGAATGGTATCTTTCTTGTAAGTTTTCCCTCATCTCCTTCAACTAGGAAAGATCATTCCTTCCTCTGAACTCCTATAAAATGTTTTTCTCCTCATATAGCACTCATCTCAGACTACTGCATATCATAATCATTTGTGCCTTCTCTCTATTAAATTAAGTCCCTGGAGGACTGGAATGGGGTCTACCCGAGGGCTTTGCAAAGTGCTTTGCACACAATAGGTGTCCTAGAAATGTTTGCTAGATGGATGAATGGAGCCCTAGAATGAAAGCAAATGACCACCTTGGGGGGAGGATTCAGAGCTTTCCCTCATCCTCGAGAAAATAAATAAAAATCATGAATCAAAACAAAATTCGCCCATTGGATAATAGAACCCTGGTCTCAGGGATACACGTAAGATGGTTAAAAGCCTGGATCAGGAGTGGACTGGCTGCTGGCAAAGCTGAATGGTAAATCATAAGTGCAAACCTGCTTCATCATTTAAGATTTCTGTCAGGAGACTACAAAGGAGAAATGAGGTTTTACTCTTGCTAGAAAAGAGGTTCTTTGTCTCTTAAAAATGTCAGTAGCTCACTTGCATTAAGGCAGAATAATTATTTCACTGAACTTCTTTCTGTCTTCCAAAACCTTGAGATTTTTCGTTTTTGTCCATTGAAAGCATATTCCTAAGCATATATGTGGAGGATCTATGTCTCATCAGCATGAGAAATTCCCAGTGTGTGTCAGCTCTCCACACATATAAAAAGCAACTGATCTGTGACTTAGAAGATGGCTCCTAGGGAGTTCTCTAAGGCACCTAGGGGCTAAGTGACATGCCGCTTGGTTACATATCCAGTATCAGAGATGGGATTTGATCCCATCCCTCAGTCCAGTGCATGATACTGACTCTTAAATGATAATGGCATATAATTATACCCTAGAAACTTTACTTTGGAACTCCTACCACACTGGTTGTCCGTACCTCTCAGACTAAACATAGTGTGGTGACTGCTGGATTTGGCAGGCATGAAGATCTGAGTTCAAACACTGCCTAGGACACTGACTATTATGGCCCGGGTAAGCCACTTCAACTCAGTCAGTCTTAATTTCTTCCTCTTTAAAATAGGGAGGATAACTGTACCTACTTTAGAGGGTACTGAGACAGAACAAAGGTGATATTATATATAATATCACATCCTTTTAAGCCCTATACAAATGCCAGTTGTCATCTTCATGACTAAATCCAACTAGACTGAAGGCAGGGACAAAAGAATAGTATTCTATGTTGGTATCTTCCACCTCAGTGAGCGCTGTGCCAGTTGCTCAGTAGAGGATTCACAAATGTGTAACAACTAGGCTACTGTACCCTTCTAAAAGCTTACAGCAATCCCTCCTGTTTATATAATGCTTTAACATTTCCAAAGCATTTTCATCTTCCACTGTCTCATCTGATCCTCACAATGACCCAGAAAGCTGGGCAAGGTAATCATCATTGTTTCTGTTTTACTGCTGGGAAAACAGAAGCTCAGAGAGTTAAAGGACTTACCTCTCATTAATAGCAGTGCCAGGCTGAAAACCCAAGGCCTCCTGACTGGTCCAGGACATTTGCCCCTATACCATTTTATCTCTCTATCTTGGTAATATATGATAAGTTAGGTGAATGATATATATCATTCAGAGGTCAGATAGACCTTTTCATTGAGACTGCTTCTCCCCCCCCCCCCCCCACCTATGTGTTCTTTATCAAATTTAGCATGCATTCCTCTTGCTAGTTGAAGGGGAAAGAAGATGAGTCATGGAGGTTATCTTGGATTAAATATGAGCTCAGATAATCTGCACTGAGGAAATGGACAGCTGACTACTGGCCTTTAATATTTCCAGAAGTCAAATAAAGACAGGGAGGTCGAGGGGTAGAGGGCTCCCCCCCCCCAACTGCACCAAGCTCAGCTGAGAAAGAATATCCATCTGTTCCCTCTGTCCATCTGTAGTCTTCTCTATAGAAAGAGAAGAAAATGTAAACATGGGTAAAATTCCAGGAGGTAAGAAAGGGGCCCAAGAAAGCACTTTTACTCCTTTCTGCCAGCTGCAAGTCCCCAAGAAAAATTAAAAAATATCCACTCCTTTATAGAAAGGAAAAATTTCAAAGAGAAAAACCCAAAAGAAACAGGTTATGTCCCTTAAAACTGAATAATACACAAGTTACACACCAAAAAATTGAGATTGATTTTCCCTTTCAAAATAACCTTGATGTAAGCTTAGCCAAAAGGGGAAATGGAATACTGAATGGATTGCTAGATTAGGAGTCAGGAAGACCTGCTATTAAACCCCACTTCAGACATTTACCAGCTATATGACTAAAGTTCTCAGTTTTCTCATTTGTAAATAAAAAGGTTGAACTCAATAGCCTCTAACAACTTTTCCAGCTCTAGATCTATGTTTCTATGATCTGGGGAGGCTCAGGAGACAAGAACATTAGGAGTTGCAGGCTTCTGATTGGCCTCATTAAGTCTTAGCCTCTAACATCTCACCATGATTCAAAGATCATTCCCATGCTGCAAGCTGTGGGGAATTAATAGTCTTCAGATGTTTCTAACTATCTTACAGGACAAAAGGACACTGAATTTGGAATCTGATGACCTAAGTTCAAATCCTAGCTTTGCTACTTATTATTTGGGTAACAGTAGATAATCAATCAATAGATTTATTAATTAAGCTCTTACTATGTTTTAAGCACTGAGATAAAAAGAAAAAAGTTTAAAAAATGCCTAGCTTAAAGGAGTTTACATTCTAAAGAAAGAGACAACATTGTACATAAATACATATAACTAGGAGTCTACAATGAGAGAAGAGATATCATTTTGGAAGGGAAGAGACCAACAGCTGGGAGAAGAAAAATAAGGGGTTAAGCAACATGATCTCTAGGGTTCCTTCCAGTTTTAAATTATATGAAATCCTATCCCTCTAGAAACACAGAAAGAGGAAGTTAAGTTCTCCCTCATTACCCATTTCTCTATAGAGTTGAACTCTTTGGGGACGAAACTATCCCATTACCAGCTACTATAGTAATGACATACAGATCTCATTTGCCCTCACAAAAACCCTATGGAATCATCTTATCAAATATCCTTGTACACAATGAAAATGAGCTCCTTGAAATATTGGCAAGAAAGAGATTTGCATTCCTTCTTCTCCTTTTCTTTCCTCACACAACCACCACCTTAACTTAGGCACTTTTCACCTCTTTGTTAGATTATTTCAATAGCCTCTTAATTGGTATTCTTGTCTCATTTTTTTTTCAGATTTCAATCTACCCTCCACACTGCTCTCAAAGTGATTTTCTTTTAGGACAAGTGCGATCCTATCATTTCCCTACTCAAATTTCAGTGACTCCCTATTGTCTCTAAAATAAAATGTGAGATCACAGGTTCTAAGATGGAAGGTAAGGATTTAAAAAAAACAAACTAGTTTGAAGGCACCAGACTAAAGGATAATAGGCAGTAACTTAGACCCAGATGCCTTCTAAGCTACCAGAAAGTCAGAGGAGAATATGATGGATCTGACTAAGATAATACCTTCTTGAATATATTTGCACAAATCAAATAAAAAAGCTTTTGAAAGGTTTGATGTATTCTACAAATAAAGATTAGCTCACTTTTGTGATCCAATTGTCTATTCCCCAAAATACCGCAGTCTAGGAGTTTCTTTTCGCAGATATCACTCTTCCTCATTCTACTCTACAACTATGGTATCTTATGTTTTGACCAGGTCCTCTTAATGGATCGTGCTAGTCTCTGAATGCCAAGCTTTTACTAATGACATTTATGAGTAAGATCTTTGCTAGATAAACATTTGTGTATACATATGCTGATTCCCCTCCCCTCTCCCATAAAATCTCCCAGTAAATTTAAGCTCTTTGAGGCCAGAAATCATTATATTTTTGTCTTTGTAACTCCAGGGTATAGCATAATGCTTTGCTCAGAGGAGGCACTTAATAAAGAATTGTTAGATTGAATTGAATTGGAGTTGTGTCCAATATAGCAGGAAGACTGAAATGCGTTGTCATCCACACTCTCTTAGCATCCCTTGTGGCAAATGATATAGCTATAAGATAACTGGTAGTCAGCATGTAGAATTTGACTTTGCATAAGTCAAAGCTAACTGGTGATCAACCCATGACCTTGGTCTTCTTAACAGCATACTTCTGCTAATCAGAAAGCCAGGTAGATTCTGTTCTCCTTCCCTTAATAGTTGGTGAGTGCCAAGTATCTGAATTATCTCCTTTTCTACATTCCCTAAACCAAAACTCTACCAACTGGCAATTTCACACATCGTACAGTGTTGTCATGTTCAAAACAATGGCTAAAGGTACAGGTATCTCTTCTGAAAAGCTAAAGAAAAATCTCAGATATCTTGGCACTTCAGCAGATAGAGAACCAGGCCTGGAGATGTGAAGTCATGGTTTCAAATCTGACCTCAGAAATTTCCTAGCTATGTGACCCTTGGCAAGTCACTTAACACCAATTACCTAGGTCTTATAGCTTTTTCGGCATTGGAATCAATGTTCAGGATGAATTCCAAGATAGAAGGTAGGGGTTACAAAAAAGAACAAAAGAAAAGAAAAAAGAAAAATTCACTGATAATCAGTGCCATTTTAGTGCAAAGTACATTTTACTTTATTCTAAATTTTAAAAAACTTGTTTATTAAATAAAGTGTAATAATAATTACTAATAACACCTAACATTTATATAGTGCTTTCCATGTGCCAGGCACTGTGCTAAGCACTTTACAATTGTTATCCCATTTTATCCTCACAATAACTCTAGGAGACAGTTGCTATTATCATCCCCATTTTTCAGATGAGGAAACTGAGGCAAATAGAATTGAAGAGACTTGCTCAGGGTAACACAGCTGCTAACTGTCTGAAATTAGAGTTGAACTCAAGTCATCCTGAGTCCAGGCCCAGTACTTTGTCCTCTGTGCCACCAGGTATGACATATTTTTTAACCCAAACAGGCTACTTTCTGACCACTCAGGGGGAAAAAGTTTACTCTGCTCACTTGAGAGGCAGGAAGCTGCAGTAATTAAAAGAATCATAGCTATTAGAGTTAGAAGGGATTTCAGAGACTATTTATTCTTACCTCTCCCCATTTTACAGGTTAGGAAACAAAAGCTCAGAAAAGTAACAAGAGAAACATTAATTGATCTTTTCTTTCTTTTAAAAATTATTATTATTATTATTATTATTATTATTTAAAACCCTTATCTTCTGTCTTGGAATCCATATTAAGAATCTTTTCCAAAGCAGAAGAGAATGGTAAGTGCTAGGCCTGGGTTGTCAAACCTATGGCATGTGTGCCAGAGGGGCCACTCTCCACTGCACCTGAGGACACTTCTTCCATCACCCACCCCTCTGCCTAGCAGCCCAATGGGAGTGATTCCTCCCTCCCCTGTCTGGGGTAAGAGGATGGCTCATATGCAGTATGAGGGTGCAGTTTGGGCACTGTGCTAGGCTAGGTTCTTTTTTATTTTAATCTTTCTATCACTATAGAGTAGCATAGTGTCTTACACATAATAAATGCTTGTTGAATTGTTGAATAGAATGTAATTAGATTCATAGTTCAGTCCTACTGATTCTTATTTGCCAGACTTCATTATTCACCTACTGGGAGGATTTGCCTAAAATGAATGAGTTAGAATCTCTGAAATTTCTTCAGTTTGAAAAATTATGAGTCTATCAAAAAAAAAAGGAAATGAACAGGTAGCAAGGTGGTTCAGTAGACAGAGAGAGTCAGGCCTGGAGATGGGAGAGATTGAGTTCAAATCTAGTTTCAGACACTTTCTGCTATGAGACTGGGCAAATCAGTGAACCCTGATTGCCTAGTCTTTACCTTTCTTTTGCCTTGGAACCGATTCTTAGTATTGAGTCTAAGACAGAAGATAGGGAAGGAAGGAGAGAAGGAAGGAAGGAAGGAAGGAAGGAAGGAAGGAAGGAAGGAAGGAAGGAAGGAAGGAAGGAAGGAAGGAAGGAAGGAAGGAAGGAAGGAAGGAAGGAAGGAAGGAAGGAAGGAAGGAAGGAAGGAAAAAGAAAGTGGAACATCTGTGTTGTAGTGGTATGGGTAATATATTTGATATACATCTCCACTGGGCCTGTTTTACCATAGACAAGTCAGTTAATGACACTGGGCCAGCCTTGAAATGTATTGGCTTATATGGTCTGAATACTTCACTTGTATCTTGACTTCAAACTGAGATGATGAAGAGGAAGTCTTAGCTTAAGCAGGAAGAATATCATCCTGGAAGGTACTATATCAAACATACCAAATATTCTTTTCCTGGGACAATGGGGTGGTGGTAGTGGAGAAATTTAATCTTCCCAAAAGACAAAAGGTTGAAGGTCTTTGAATGGTCACATCAAGATCACTGTGAAAGGCTATAATGCTATTTCTTAGGCTACTGGTGATAGGAGTCCAATTTCAGTTCTTTAGAGTGATATATTAATAACCACAGACTAAGTGATTCCTAAGCCCCAGTTTCACTGGGATGACTTAATACACCGCTTTACCAGAAAGACATAATCAGTGGCAAACATCCAGCCCAGTCCATCACCCAAACGCAGCTTTTCAACAGCAAGGGAAATTATATACTCTGAAGATCCCAATTAGGTTAAATCAGAATGTCAGCACATTCAGAAAAAAAAATAGGATTTCTTCAATGAAATGATTTTCCTGTGTCTATACTTGATCTCACAGTTATGTATTTTAATGAGAATCTTTTGATGTCCTTAGACTGTAGATTATGAAAAACTAATCAAATGGATGTCAGCGTGAAAGAGAAAAAAACAGAAAATTCTGCTTCCCTACCCTGCTGGTCTGGGATTTTTACTTGATCATCTTGATTGTGACTGAACTCAAAGAAAAGGGAACTGGGCTTGATGAAACTGTCCAACTACTATCTCAAGGTTACCCACTTGAAATTGACAAACACAAGTCTCATGAAAACTCATCACATCATATAACATCATGTCATTTGTTCATTCATTCATTCGATCAATCAACAGATAGCTAAGAGAATGAGAATGAGTATAACACGAGGGCTTAGGATCCTGAACTAATCCTTGTCAGATCTCTGCACTACAACACAGATGCACACAACCATGCATTCTCCCCATCCACCCACCCACCCAACCACAGCTTACCTTTTCTAATAGCTGCCTCAGCTGTTTTGTCCTGGCATCACGGGAGCACATAGTCTGCTGGGGAGCCACCACTGTACATATACACCGTCCCTCACTGTCCTGGGCTGAGCTGTACACTTGCCAGCTTTCCTCTGGGTTGGTAGGCAACACCTGGGCACCAGTAAGTCAGGACATGGAGCAGGGGCAGAGAGGAAGAAAGAAAAAGAGACAATCTAAGGCAGCCATCCAATGATTCATGAACTACAAAGGGAATATATTCATTCAATCCAAATGGAAATATAAAGAACCCCCCTTTCCCTACTTCCACCCCAGATTCTATTCCAATAGAATGGAAAGAAACAAAAAGATAAGAATACAAATGTTAAGAATTATACTGGACCTCAGTAAATACAATAAAGACAAATTTCACTTTTTTCAAATGCAAGGTTGGTTGAAAGGTTTTTAGAAAATGTGGAATTTTCTACTTGATCTGTTATGGCAAGAGATTAAGAATAGTGTGTGCATGTGTGTGTGTGTGTGTGTGTGTGTGTGTGTGTGTGTGTTATTTGTGGGGGGAAGGGAGAGAGTCATGGCACAAAGATGGGGAGAAAAGAAAATGTAATGTGTGGTTGACATTCTGTAGGAATAGCAATCAGAAATCAGAACTTGTGTCCCCTTCCCTCATAAAAGCTAGCAGGGGATACCTGGCTATTAGGGACACTGGCTCCATTTCTCCTTGACACTTAAATGGATGGAGTGCAATTGCAGTAATAGCAAAGTACCCAGCATCCCATTAGTTGAGCTGTAATCAATGAGAGCCTTAGTGCTCTTCCAAGGTCCTGAAGCAAGGTAATTACTGCTTTGGAGAAAACACTTAGCATTTGACTCCCCCCCCCCCTTTTCTTTCTGTCTCTTTTCCTCTCCCTTTAACCTGAAAATTGTTTTGTGGGTTTTTAACAAGTTGGACAGAATTTTTCACAGTGCTATCCCAAGCCATGCCACAGTGTCTGCCAGATAGCAAACTGGGAAGCCCACAGGGCTAACGACAGAGGCAATCTTTCAGATTTGGGCAGTTTTTCTGGTGAGGGAAGGGAGACAGGCTCTTTAAGCTAGAATCCCAAACTGTTCTCAGATCATACCTCCTCTGTGCAGCTCTCAGGCCAAGTGATTGATTATAGCTTACCCAGAATTTTACTCTACTATTATGGGGGCATGCATATGGATAGATTTCCACTAGTCTCAGTTCATCTGGGAATTAATTTGTAGTTTTCCACCCTGAAATCTGCACCACCAATGCACGTAGTTGTAGTCATGCTTAACTCAAGCAGCTATAAAAATAAAAATAAAAAAACCCCTAAAGATATAAGGCAGTCCTTAAAGGAAACAATGTGATTCTTATTGAAGCAAATAAGATACTTAAATGTAGCACCTTAGAGAAGGAAACCCTAAGCAATGAAGAAGGGTGCCCTTCAGCTTCTCCTTTGAAGTAAATGGGGGGGGTCGTTTCTTTAAAAAGAAGTGAGGAGAGGGACTACCTCAAGATGTTCTAGAAAAATCTGCCTCTAGTTTTACCTCACCATTATCGTTTTTATTCCTTCCCACAATTGCCCTGAAAGACCTCTAAAGATCCCTTCCAGATCTGACATTTTCTATGTGCATTATTTTACCCTCTGGAAAATAAACCTTCATGTGATGATTTAATATATTCATAAAGTCTTAAGACTGTCAGATGAAGGGGAACTGAGTCTTTCACTTTGGCCACGATTCCTGGGAATTTGAGGGACTGCCCCCCAGAGAGGAACAGCTGCACCCTGCTTTTAATTAAAGAACCAAGGATTTCCATCTTTGCCATCTGCTAGTAGAAGCAGGAGTGGGCCGATGGGGTGTGTATAGTGGGGGCAGAGGTTTATTTTCCTGATTCTCTCCACATCTCCCCAACACCCCATTGCCAGCTCTGTGAAGTCCTTCCATCTCTTCCCCCAGCCCTTCTGCTCCACCCCGCCCCTTAGAAAGACCCCAGGGCCGTCACTTCCCAACTTGTGTAGAATGTGTTGTTATGCAAGAGGAAAAAAAGACCCCCCCCCCCCCAGCTGGGGCTTAGAGGGGAAAGCATCATTTACACTCGAACACAAAGCTGGGGCAAAGAGCAGTGCTGGTCTTCATTCCTAGACTTCTGCTAGCCCCCTCCCCCAGTTACCTGAACCCCGTCCCCTCCCTGGCCCCTGCCCTTATCTTGTCCTTCCAGTCTCGGCGGCCCAGGCCCCGACCTCTATTCAAAGCAAGGCTGCAGTTCGACGCACAAAAATTAATCTATTTTAATGAAAACTCAAAGTCGCTGGGATTTCACGCCGCAACCCCCGCCTCCGCCCCAACTGGGGACCCTAGGCTAAGGCTTTGCAGAGCGAAAAAAGGCGCCAAACCATTATAAGCATCTGAAGCACAGGGGGCAAACAGAAATTAAACAAACGAGTCCCTAGGAAAGTAAAGGAGCAGTGCCTTTCGGAATGTCACCACATCTCCAAAGTGTTTGAATCTCCCCCACCCCGAAAACCTTTCCTCACTATTCCTACGCTTCTACCCAGACCCCATCTATCCTTTGTAATTTCACACCCATCCCACCGCCTAGGGATACAGTCTGGAAGAAGAGGGAGCCCAAGCAACCGTGCCCCCTTACTCTCCTAGTCTGAAGAGGAGGCCCCTGGAGGTTCAGGGACTGGGGGGGGGGGGGCACTTACACCGGTGCTCCTATCCAGCGTCCCCCCACTGGCCGCGGTCAACTTGGTGGTGTTGAGCCCCACCAGCGAGGGCAGTGTTTGAGACATCCAGTTGGTGATCATGGCCATGGTGCTCAGCACAACCCCAATCTTGAGCAGCGGCACCGACATCGCGGCTCTAGTCGCCTCCTCCAACCAGCCTTCATTCTGAAGAAGTGGCTTGGAGCAGCGCGCTGCGCTCCGGCGCTTCCTCTACCTGCCACCGCTCCAGCGACGCCACTCGCCCCTTGGACATCGTGCCCAGCTCAGAGGATGCTCTGCCTTTGCTCTCCGCTCCTGCCCCTCCGGCTCACTCTCCCACCTTCCCTCCCTCTTTTGCTCCCCCCACCCCCCCTTTAGCCAAAAGATTCTCCAGTCAGGCACCGCACCGCGGGACGGAGAGTACTGAAGCGAGGTCTCCCCGCTTTGGCCAGTGTATGGGGGGTGGGCGAAGCGCTCAGCCTGCAGAGACCGACCGAGAAAAGGCAGGGGTGGACTGGGGCCGGTGAGCAGGGAGGGAGGGAGGGAGAAAGACAAGGGAGGGCGGGGTGCGGCTATAAAGCCGGCCACTGGAGCCCTAGCCTGGAGTGAGGATAGGGAAAAGGACTGGGGTTGAAGGGACCAGAGAGGGGAGGGGGTTTGGAGATATTCCTTCCCCCCCTTTTTTTCAAGATCCCGCTTTCAGCCACCCAGACGTCTCCCAGGTGCTGGGAATTGGCATGCCTGAAACTGACTAAGGGGCGGGCTGAATAGGGGAGAAGGGGTGGAGGGAGGATGGAAAGGAAAGAGAGGCGGGGACCTGGGGATTGGTGTAGAAAAACGCAATCTGATGTCAAAATGGGTGGATTTTTCCTCTCCTTTCTCTTGTTGTTGCTCTTTGCTTCCCTCTGGTGGTTGGAACGGAGACCTACAAGTGTCTGTTGCTAAACTGGGTGGAATTAGAAATGAGGTTTATCTGGGCCAGTGTCACTACCCTGGCCTGCTTCAAAAATCTTTCTCTCAGTGTCTCCTCCCTCTTTCCCTTCACATATATTTCCTTCCCCTCGTCTTTCCTCCCTCTCCATTTTCTTTCCTTTCTTTTTTCGCCTGTCTTGGCTCCTTTCCCATCTCCTGTTTCTAGTGTGGGCTGCAGGCTCAGCCACCTCCAGCTGACATCGCCCAATTACCACCTGCTCCGTAAACAAAAGACATCCTACCCTAACAGGTTTCTAGCCCCTCTTTTTCAATAGATAGTTCCCGTCCCCCCCCCCCCCCATTTCTCCCAAGGGAGAAAGGAGCTCAGGATGGGACTAGATCCATTTCTGACTGTTAGAAAGCAAGAGATACATTGAAAGCTGGATCTTTCCAGATATCTTGACTAGGTTTAGCCTGTCCCCTCCACGTGCTGCACAGGGAGGCGTTGTGTGTGGGCAAGGTTGCTGCATCTCTAACCTTAGAAGTTCTTTGTCAGCCAATGCCAAGAAAACTGTTTTGAATCTGTGGCCCATCGTTAAACTCTGCCCTCAACCCTGCAAACCGGATCCAAGAGTTTGGTTTGGATTTGCACCTCCCTCCTTCCCATCCCAGCTCACAAACGCCATGACACAGTCAAACTGAGTCCCAGCTGAATGCAAAAAAGGACTGTGTGTATCTGGTGACCCCATAACATCTGAATTTCAGTTAGGGCTCTGCCATCAACTTTTCCTTTGAATTTAGACTAGTCTCTTGCTCTCTGGGCCTCAGTTTCCACATCTGTGAAATGAGGGGGCTTGAATTGATGGTCTCTAAGGCATTTTCCAACTGTGGTATTCTGGGATTCAGTGCCAACCCTTTCAATTCCTTCCTCTCTGCAGTTTGGCCATTTGTATTGTTGAGAAACCCAAGGTGAGCAAAGGAATATGTGATTCTAAAAGGGAAAGAAACCTGGGAGTCCTAAAGTCCTTATCCATGCCAACAAAACCTTGTTTTGCCTGGTTATGCCTCCTAGTAAGTGCATGGTATTGAGAATATTTTTCATGGAGTCACCTTGTAAGGTATATTGTGTGTGTGTGTGCATATACACATACACACATATATTCCTTTCTCTTGTCCTATAGTCTACAGAGTCTTGAGCTTACCTCATTTGCCTCTGTTTCCACAGAAGCAGCTGTCCTTATGCCTTCAGAAATCCCTGTTAATAACATTTTAAAATTTATGAATGAACCCAAATTTGAGCTGATTTGCTGATCTCCCTAAGGCCTTAGATCAAGGTTTTCCAATCATGTTGCTAGTGAAGATAACCTTGTAACCATCCCTGGTTTATTCTTTCTTTTATATTCAGGTTACCATTAAAATACTCCAAACCTGAGAGATTAAAGATTAATTCTGTGGCTGAACGTAGCTAATGCTCTCTACATATAGAAGTTCTATGGTTGGCTCTGGAGAAATCAATGGACCCGTAGGAACATGTTGTTCCATCTGCTCTTAAGAATTCAAGGCAAAGGAATAATCCTCCTTGGTGTCTCTATTACCCTTTCCAAACTTATGGCCAAATAAGCCTAGTACAATTGGATGACAGAACCCTGACACAAATGGGATTTTAATGAAATTTTTAAAATTACATTGGCACAATTCTCTGCATGTACATGCGGGCAGGGGGCTGGAGACTATCCACTCAGATAAACAAAACTAAGCAATTTCTTGCTTAATTATGAATGTGATTCTGGCAAGCACAGTATGTTCAGGATTGAAAGCAGAATTCCATTTGTTGGGGAATGGTGCCATCTTCCAGTGTAAACTGGCATTACAGCCTATATTGTTTGGTCTCAGTCATAAAAAATCTTGACTGAATTTTAAAGGTAGGTAGCTCAGTGAATCTCACAGACACTCCCTCATCTTCTTTCATTTAAAGAACTCTAACAAAGAAAGCTAGGCCTGGAGAAACACTCTTGACCTGTAGCTTCAAAGATCTGTGGCAACCACTTCGGATCATTTTCAAATCTTCCCCAGCAGAAAATGGGCATCATTACACTCCCTCAATACAGAACAATAATGGCCTTAATCCTTTTGGATCAGTTTGGGTGTTTCCCATCTGACTTGTAGCCAATAAATCAAAACAAACACTGAGTACCTATTTTGGGTACCTGCAAACCTGAGGTCTGAGTATGTAAGAAGTAGATATAGAAACAATATGTTACAGGGCAAGGATGGAATTTATCATAGTAAAATAGGTTTAAAACTGGAAGAGACCTTGGAGATCAGTTAATTCAAGCCTTTCATTTTATAGATGAAGGAACTAAAGTGTAGAGATAATAGATTATTTGCCCAAAGTCACCCAGATTATGATAGGTTTAATCATGAAGATGTGGATTCAAGTGCCACCTTTGACACTGGCTGTGTGAACCAGCATTAAACTACTTAATCCTTTTCTGCTTCTGGCAATACCGTAGGACTTGCCAGTTAAGTCAGAGAGGGGTTATCACCTGTATTAGTGTAATGAATTCCCATAGGAGGAGTCTCTCAGACTGACAAAATCACAGATATTTCATGTATTTTGTTCCAGATTCTATATTAAGCTATGAAGTTTATTGGGAACTCAAAGTGGGAAGAGTTGAATGAGGATGGGAAAAGAATATTCTTTAGCACAAAGATATTAACATTTCCAAATTATTTTCTCTTAATGGGGGAATGGAGAATAAACTTTACAAAATTTTCAGAATATTTGTTTTATTGAATAGGAAAAAAATATAATTCCTCATGCTCCCAGAGATGAGATCCTTTGAGATTTAACTCCCAGATAATCGGGGCTTTTGAAGTTTTTCCCTTTTAAGAAAAACAAAAACAAAAATGTCCTCCTGACTTTGACTTATAAGTTTCTTGATGGCTGAGACTATATCGCTTTTGACTTTGTAATTGTAGTGTCTAGCACTACATTTGGCATATAGTAGGCTCTTAATAAACTTTTGATTGATAGAAGTGTTTGTGATTTTGTCATATAGATCATGTCCCATAAGAATTTAGAATTGCTCCTACAGTCTAGGGGGGTTTACTTAGCTAAGGTTTTCAGTGAAGTTCATACATTTAGAGAAACATTCAACAGCAGTGTTTATCCAGAATAAGAAAGATTCTTCAGACAACTCATTAATGGGATAGAACAACAGCTAACAAGGTGATTGCTAAACTGGCTGTCCTTTTCTTAGAGAGAAAGCTAGATCAAGGTGTATTCCTGAGTTGGTTGAGATCCTCTTTTCATGGAGTTCTGCACTGCTGTTATTTTGACTTAAAAAATAAGCATTGTCTCTCTCACACTCTCTCTGTCTCTGCCTCTGTCTCTCTCTCACCTTTTCCGTCCCTTGGTCTGTCCTCCTTCTTTCTTGTCCTTCCTGTACATACAAGCATATATGCACATACATATATTAAATACATATACACACATGTGAAATTTGGTCTAGGAAATCACAGGTGGCTGATTGTCAAAGGGGGCTGCTATAGAGGGCCTTGGGACATTTGCTTTTAAAGCAAAGCTAGCATGGAGAAGGTTCATTACCTCCAGGCCTAGGCTAATAGTCTCATTATTACAATGAAAAAGAATCAAATAGATAATCATTCATAACACCTCAAGGTAAGACAGACTAATGCCCTCTAATGCAATTAGAAGTGTCAGCAGAGAAGCTAGCAGCAAATTCAATCTGATTTGGAAGGATACAAAGTACCTTTAAAAGCAAATGAGGGCTCTTTGTAAAATGAAGGAAACTGGATTATGGGTTCTGTGGTGTCTACCAATACCCAGCACACCTAAAGAAATTTAAATAGAAACCTAAAGTTCTCCTGCACTCAACAAGGTTTACTTCTCTCTTTACAGATCAAAGACTCCCTCACTCCCACTAAAATACAGTCAAAAAAGTTTTTTATTTAAAAAAGGGGGGCAGCTAGGTGGCTCAGTGGGTTGAGAGTCAAGTCTAGAGATGGGAGGTCCTGGGTTCAAATTTGGCCACAGACACCTCCTAGCTGGGTGACCCTGGGCAAGTCACTTAACCCCAATTGCCTAGCCCTTACGGCTCTTCTGCCTTGGAATCAATACACAGTATTGATTCTAAGATGGAAAGTAAGGGGTTAAAAAACACACACAGAGTCCAGAAAACCAAAGCTATTAGGCAAAATTCAATGGCTGAGATGGTGATGCAGCAAAGCACTGTGGAGTGCTTAGCCGTGTTGGAGCACAAAAGACAACACGGCCATCCAATGCAGCTGAGGAAGTCTCCAGGTGTAACGACTTTTCGTGCCAATGGACCCAGGCTTCCAACACCAAGAGAGTGGGACTGTCTCTGTGCATTGACTTTTCCACTTGAATCTTCATGCACAAGTGTCTTTGTGCACAAAAACGCACAAAGACAATTGTCATCCTCAGTTACCGAGAGACTACTACTATATATATCCCAACAGAACAGGGTGGAGTGAGGAGTCAGGGTCTGGAGAGTGTCAGAAGAAGATAAATGGTGGGGGTGAAGAGGAAAGAGGGAGGCTTTTCCTGGGGATAGATTGATTTCCTTCCTACTTTGCCTAGCATTCACTCTATAGTCCTTTGATTTATTAATAGTTATAAATATTTCCCAAGTAGCTCCAGCACTGCAGACTAGCCAAGGAGTATTGAGAGCTCTCTCTCCTCTGGGGATCTGATTATTTCTCAGCTAATAAAAGGTAATGAGGAGGAGGGGTTGTAACTCAGAATTTAAGCTTTTATGCAATCACAGGTAGGGTAATGCATTGGGAAGAATCCACCAGACTTCTGCCGAATGCCTCTCCCTTTCTAGGCTTTAGTAATCTCATCTTCAAAGGAAGGCAACCCTGTCGAACTCTAAGGACATTCCATGAGATGTATTTATAAGTCATCACAAACCTTTTTGTTTTCTGAGGCTTATTAGTTCTTGAAGAAAAAAATAAACATATTATGACAATAAAGTTGATGAACATGGTATTAACACAAATGAGAGGAAGATTGAAACCTTTCAATCTACCAAGAAGATAGAAGTCAAACCATTGGTACCCCGCCCGAATATCTCCAAAGGGAAACAGGTGGAAGAGGAGATTGTGGCATAATAGAGGATCTACCTTGGAGTTAGGAAAACCTAGGTTTCAAGTCTTGCTTGCCTCTAACACATTCTCACCCTGGGAGGTAAGTCACTTATCCTCTTAGAGAACCAGATAAATCTCAAAAACCTAAAATACTGACCATTTGCACATAGGCATGGGCAGAAATAAGAAACTGAACATATGGACAATAAAACTGCTTTCCACCTAAGAGTACAGAATACACTCAAAATTCTATACAAGAAAAATCAGTTCTCTTTGACGGCTTGCAATCTAAGGACCAATTTTCTAAATCATTTTCCCCTACATTGGTACTAAAGAGTTACCAGAAGAGGCAGCTAAGTGACTCAATGAATAGAGCTAGGCCTGGAGATTGGAGGTGCTGGGTTCAAATTTGGCCTCAGACACTTCCTAGCTATATGACCATGGGCAAGTCGCTTAATTCCACTTGTGGAGATTTTACCACTTTTCTACCTTAGAACAAATATTGATTCCAAGACAGAAGGCAGGGTTTTAAAAACATTGTTACCAGATTCAGTGGTAATAAAAATGATGAAATATCCCATTTTTGTAGAGATTTACAGTTTTCCACAAGCTTTCACACATTCTTTACAACAACTCTATGAGGGAAACAGGTCAATATTCCTCTTATTTTGCAGATGAAGAAACTGAGCCCTACAAGGGAGTCAGTATTCTGATGGGCTCTTTCCATTATGCAACACTGCCTCTCTAGGCGTTTCAATTTTGGATCCCTAATTTGAATATATTCAGAAAGTACACATTAACATGAGTGTTTTTTAAAGTGAAAGGTGACATGATCACTAAGTAATAGAACTGATTGGAAATGCCAGGTTTTCTAATTCCTAGTCTAGATGAAGCATCCCATTGTTGAGTAGCTTTTAATAATTAAAAAGATCTTCTTATGTTAACCTGAAATCTATCTCCTTGTAACTTTTCTTTGCAGCCACAGGGATTAAATCTTCCCCCCTTTCCCCATGACAGACCTTCATATATTTGAATAGAGCAATTATGTTCCATTTCTCCTTTGTGTTTTCTTTTCTAGGCTAAATATCCACGATTCCTTTGATCTATCCTTTGATGACATGATTTTGAATCCTAGTCTTTATCCCAAGTCTCCCACTCTCTGGTCAGGGGCCAATCTGTCAATGCTAAAATGTGACACCAGGAAGAGTAGAGCATAATATTCTACATGGTGTCTGAACAGCACAGAATAAACCAAGGAGACCACTGGACATCACTTGAACACTAATGTTATCTTAAATTGCATTAAGAGGATGATAAGTTTTTGTTTTCTTTTTTTCCTTTTTAAGGAATCATATCAATCATATGCTAATGAGGGAGGAGGGAAAGCAGTGTGGAAAAACACTAGAACTGATGGAAAAGAGTCCAACTAAATTAACAGCAAAGAGGCAATGTGTTTTTTGATTAAATAATTGATTAATTCATACTAAAACCAAAGTACAAACTGTACAATAGTATAAACATACAGTAATACAAAACTACAAGTGTTCCTAAGACCTTTGAGAATCCCTGAGTGAGTACAAAGAGAGCAGCAGTATACACATTAAAAAATGTTTTAAAGATCTTGTGACCTTAAGGTTATAGTAGTTTCTGTTTTTAAAACAAGCTTCCACAGCAGCCTTCTCTCTCCAGGTACTCCGCTGCCTTAAGAACTGTACTCTTCTGCCTTCCTGCCTTGACTCACATGGCTCTCTATCTCTGGAACATTAGTACCAATCACTGTTTCCTATTCACCTGTTGAAATCCTACCCATTTTTTAGAGCAATGGTATCAAATTCAGAAACAGGGATCACTAAATTATACATTAGGATCCCTGTGGGTGGGATATTGGTTTAGAAAAAACCATATATTGACATTATCTATGTCCTATTAAATTTTTTATGAATTTTGTTAAATATTTACCATTTACATTTTAATATGATTCAGGTACCACTCAAGAATTATGGCCCTAATTTAATACCACTACTTTATTTTTCTTAAATCCTTACTTTCTATCTTAGTAACAGTTCTAGACAGAAGAGTAGCAAGGACTAATTAATTGGAGTTAAGTGACTTGCTCAGGGTCACACAGCTAGAAAGTTTCTGAAGTCAAATTTGAACCCAGGTCCTCTCTACTAAGCTGCCCAGCTGCCCCAAAACCTCCACTTTAGAGGTAGGGGTATTTTGAGGTTCAAATGGTATAAAGGGTGTAAAACACTTTGCAAACCTTAAAGCTACTTAAATTCCAGTTGTTATCATTATTGGCCTGTAGTCATCAGACCTCCAATCTGTTGAAGACTTCATTCCCAAAGCTTTCTATTGCCCTCCTGTTGAATTCAAGCCTTGTTTATAGGCAACATAATAATATGCTGACAAATGTTTAATCATTGAGCTCTCCCCTGCAAAATAAATTCATACATATTTTAAATATAATTTGCATTACTAAGTCATTGTTATATTATTACATGTTATATATAATATTAACATGTTATTGTTTAGAAAATAACAAAACTAAAAATAATTTGAAGCAATTGCCCATTTCTGTGGTATAAATGCTCACACTGAAAATTTAATAAATTTTCTGCTCCTCTCAAAGCCTATTTAGATATGGCTCCAACACATCTCTGTTTGGAGACCAATTCAAATGTTACCTCCTCCACAAAGCCTTCTGTGATTTGCCCTGTTCAGGAATCAAGTCGACAAAGACTTACTATGCATGTACTATGGGCAAGGTAGAAGAGATGCAAAACCAAAAAGCAACCCCTTCCATTCATGACCTGCAGGATACTACTGCAGGATACAAAATGGATATAGGTAATATAATACAAGATGATTTCAAGTGGGAGAGAAACTACTAACTGAGCTGGGGTAGGAAAGGCCCCTCAAACCACCTAAAGATTCTAAGAGTTGGAGGTGAATACTTCATATCTCCCCAGTGCACTTACCATCAATTGTTTTTATATTCTACTTATGTTTGTGGGAGTTGGGGTAGTTGGGGAGTTGTTGGGTCCTATTTAAACTTCACTTAGGATGGTGAGAATGTTTTAATAGGCACTTAATCAATATTTCTTGATTGAGTGATAGATGCTTCATCAGGTTATAACTTCATTGTTCTCCTTTCCTCCCAATACTTAGCCAGGTATGACTGTGAATCTTAGACAGTAAAGCCCGGATCCTATATTCCAGGAGGAGCAGGTGCAGTCAAATAATCAGAAGTCAGTTCTAGGAATACTAAATTCTTGGAAACATAATCATTTAACCTAAACCATTTGCCCAGGAGAGTCCTCTGAGTCATGCTAGATTCTCTAAACATTCTGGAATACCACAAAAGCACCAGAATTATTTCCAGGAGAGGTTTCTAGGATTCTGACTTCCTTTCTCCAATTCTCTATCACCCATGAATGCTATAATTTTCCTATTTGTAAAATGAGGGGGTTGGATCAGATGATCTCTAGAGGGGCCTTCCAATCTGACATTCCATGTTCTAAAGTCTCTTCCAATCTGACATTCTAAATTCCAAGATGCCTTCCAACCCTGACAGGCTTTTTAAAAGATCTCCTTTGGCTCTGACATTCTATGTTCTAAAAAACCTTTCTAGCTCTAATATTCTGTGTCCCAAAGGCCCTTCCAGCTCTGAAAATCTATTTTCTAGCCCACAGTCTCTTCCAACAAGAGTCTTCTATGAGCAGCCTCTAAGGAAAGTAGAAAAGCACTATGAACTTAATCCCTTTCCCTGTCACCATGCTTTTAGAACCAATCACACCAAGACAGGTACTTGAAGGATGTTCTCAAAGGCAAAGTTCTCCTTTGAACTTTTAACCAGATAACTCATTTTGCATTGAAACAATGGAGAATCTTCTGTTTTCTCTCATCTCTCCTTAGGACTCTCTAATCTCTCAGCTTGTTTGCTAGTGTTGTACAAAGATCAAAAAGGACACCATGAATTTATAACTCAAACACCGACTTCAACATGTTACAAGTGAATTTTTTGTTAGATAAGCATATTGGCAGAGCCCCATCTCTGAAACATTATTGAAACAATAGGATCCCATTGTCACTAAGAACTCTGCATCATGCTTCTGTAACATGATACTTTCATATGCTCTTAGAACAAGCAAACAATAGAGCCTGTAAGAAATTCTCACCTAGACTAATTGAAGACAACCCCTTGCATTTGAATAGTGCTTTATTATTGGGACAGTATCTATCTATCTATCTATCTATCTATCTATCTATCTATCTATCTATCTATCTATCTATCTATCTACCTGTCTGTCTGTCTGTCTGTCTGTCCATCTGCCTGCCTGTCTGCCTATCTATTACATATATAGGTATATGATTATACTATGTATTCTCATCAAAGCCTCAAAACAAGTGCATACTTCAATGATCATACTTAAATAATTATACTTAAAGCAATTATTGTCCATTTTGCAGATAAGATTCAATTAAGGCTCAGAGGGGATAACTGTCTTGCCTAAAGTCACGAGACTAATATTTTAAAGGAACAGAACTCAGTTGTCCTGAATCCCAGTTCAGTGCTCTTCCTGATACCACAAATGCCTCCTCAAAACTAAATAAATATGTCTTTCATCTAGAAAGCACTAAGGATGGCAATTAGAACAATTCCATTGCCAAATAATTTTCTTTACTGTGGAATCATTATCTTCACTGTTATGTTTTGAATGCTATGCCAAGTGCAGTAAATGAGATCATTGGAATTATGGGTACTTCAGAAAGTTTGCAGGCACAGAGACAAAAGCTCTATTTGATTACAGAAACTATTGCTTCTTACCCTAGGGTCATGGGAAACTGTGCTTTATCTAAAATCCCAGGCTCCCAAGAAGAGGCCAATCAAGTGAAGTGTCTATAGAAAGAATTCAGGGGCATGGAATTTTAGGGTTGAGACAAAGGGATGGACTAAATCTTTAAAGTCTCTCCCAGTTCTCAACTGGTATCATTTTGCCATTTGGGAAACAGAGGACTTGGGGTTACTCTGCTAGTAAATAGTAGAGTGAAGTAAGAAGGTAACTGTCCTCATTCTCCCCTAGTTTTTCTTTCTACCACAATGGACATTTGGGTTGTTATCAAGTTTCAAGGTCAACCACAAGAAAAGGATTTGGGTATTCCACAAGACATCCCAGGGAAAACAGTTCCCAAAGATATTTCCAAAAAGGTCAGATTTATTCAGTGTGTATCAGCTGCCTCATTTTGGCCAGTTTCTAAGTGTACTAAAACTGTTTGCTTCCCTCTTTGCTGTCTCTGACCTCTCCTGCTCATTTCACAGCACTTCAAGCACATGCTGTGTTCCTCAAAGGCAAAATAACAAATGGGAAAAGGAATGTTTTCATTTTCCATCTTCTCTTCCCTCCTTCTAGGTCCCCATTGCCCCCCCCCCAACTACAGTCCAAACCACATTCATGTTGGGGAATAAATTCACCAGTTGTTGTGACCTCATGGTTAGTGGTTTCAAAGTTGTGAACATCATTCAGGACTGAAAATTGGCTTCTCTGACTGTCAAGGCAGCTTACATTTGCCATGGATCTAATTCAGTTTAGCTAGTAATTAGTTTTGTATTACTTTACACGGTAATGTTAATACTGATTACAAGGCCTGATAACTTTAGCAATAAATACAACCCAAGGCAGAAAATTACCTTTCTTTTTATTGGTGAAGGCTGAAGTTAGTGGAATGAGACACAAATTGCTTTATGAGATGAAGCAGCTGCCTCATGCTGCAGATTTACAATTTAATACCCCCACTGTCACTGTAGCTTTGCAGTTAGGGCTATCTCCAGCTGCTTAGTACTGTCCAGCCACAAGTACTTCCTTAAGCCCTTAAAACTAACTGCTTACTTAAGTCCAAAGACACTAAAATGCCTATTAAAGGCTGAACTTAGAAAAGCTTCCCACCTCAACCTGACCTCCCTGTTGTCTGGTACTAAATATTCATTCATATCTCATTCTACCATGAACTTCCTCCTTCAGATGTCATGCTCACAAGGCACCCCACTGAACACAGAAGAATTCCTAGACCGTACTATGCATAGTTCATGGAAAATCCCCCACCTTGGATGATTTGATCCAGTTGAATTCAATTCAACCATATTTCCTGAGCAAACTCTACTGGGCACAAGGAGCCATGTGAGGCCGTTGAAATGTAAAGATAAAAAAATTAAAGGTTTTGTATTCACAGGGAAGTATATATCCATAACAGGGACAGTATGATGGGGGCAAGGGAAAGATCCAAAGTAATTACTCCAGAAAAATTTGAGGAGAGAATACTTTTAAATGGGAGAATCATGGAAGGCTTCATGGAGGAGGTAACCTCTGAACAGAGCCTCAGAGAAAGAGAAGATAGATTCTTAAGGACAAAGATAAAAATAGGGTACATACCAGACCTAGAAAGCTATTGTGTGTGAATGGCCATAAGCATGGTATAGCGTGTTGAATTAGGAAAACAGTGAATTGGTCAGTTAGATTGGAGGGCAAAGAGGATGGCAATTTAGCATAAGGTAATTAATGTAAGAAGAAAGCATATTCTATTCCATTACAATATTTTAGATTTTCTTTGTTTTAGGATCACCTTCATTTCCAAAACTATTCTTCCCTTTTCCCCTTCCCTTTGAGTTATTTTTTTTGTAATAAAAAGTTTTCAAAAGGGCCAAAAAAGCAGTTCAACAAAACTAATCCATCTATCAACCAAGTCTGGCAGTATATGATAGTTCCTTTCCTTTGTTAGGAAGGAAGAGAAATGCACTTTCCTGTCTCTTAATGGGGGATAAGCTTAGTCATCATAATTATACAGCATTTCATTTTTGTTTGCATATTATTGCTTTGTTCAAGAGACTGTTTTATGTGATATGTAAACTGGGAAGGGAAGAAAGATTAACATGGTTCTGTTTTGAGTCCAATAAGAGGCACAACAATATGTGAGGCACTGTTCCTGTTCTCCTGGAGACTGTTGCCTAGTTCTACTTCACAGGGAAAGAGAAAGAGTAATAATAGCTCATGCTTTTATAGCACTCTCCTTAGAATAATTTTGGGAGGTAGGTAGTGTAATTGCTATCCCCATTTTATAGTTGAGAAAACTGAAACTGATAAAGGAAGTGACTTTCTCAGCTTGTAAATCTTGGAGGTGGCTTGACTTTCCTTATCCCGAGTCTACTTTCTTTTTACTGTAATGGGCTATAGGACTGTGAGGGACCTTAAAGATCATCTCCTATGACAGGTGAAAAAAACAAGGTCTAGAGATGGAGGGCAACTTGTCAAGGTTATATAACTAGTGAAAAGCAATGCAGTATTTTAACCCAGTATTTTTAATTCACGGTCAATATTCTTATCACTATATGAATATACAAGATCTTACACATAGTAGGTATTCTGCAATATATAATGACTAATGGATTTGCTCAGAGTAACTTCCATTGTCCAGAAAATAGATAGGTGGTGCAATTATAATAATAAGGCCAATGAGACTGCCTGAATACTGCAAGCAGCATTTATCAACTAAAGACAAAATTAGTATATTAACAAAGGGGTTGTCTTCATATTGGCAAGGCAGCTCCATACTCTAAAGAAGAGAAGACTTGTCCCTAGATGCAGGGGATTCTGAGAGGCATGGGAATAATGGTTACTGCCTTCAATATCTGAAGTACTATTGGGTGGAAAAGAGATTTAAATTGTACTGTTTAGACTCAGGAGACAGAACTAGAAGAAATGAGGAAGCAACTCATGTGGAGAAGAGGCCAGAAGACCCAAGCAACTGCCACCCACAGGCCAGGTAAACCAGCTTGGTTGAAGTAGCAAGGCATCCTGAGGGAAAGACACAAGGCAGAATGTACCAGGTAAGTCAAGAAACCATCACTATCTTGGCTACCATCTCCCCTCAGAGCTTGATGGAAACAGCCTGGAACCCTAAGCCTAAGATCTTTAGGAATAGCAGTGTTTTCAGCCCTATTCCTTTAGCCATCATAGTGGGAAGTAATCCTTGTGGAGATGTAGCCTGGCAATTGGTCCCACAGGTGCCACTTAAGTCCTTGGTTCTGTCAAATGAGTAAACAAGGAGCAGCTAGGTAGCTCCCTGGATAGATCACCTTGAAGTCAGGAGGACTTGCATTCAAATCTAGTTTCAGATATTTCCTAGCTGTGTGATCCTGGGTAAGTCACTTAACCCTGATTGTTCAGGCCTTGCCCTTCTGTCTTAGAACTGTTGCTAAGACAAAAAGCAAGAGTTATAAAAAATAATAGGTCAACATCAAGAACTAATATGCTTTTGTGAGTGGAAATTACATTAATGATGAGGTATTATCATCTGCTTTGCTGCTGTACCTCAAGAATCATGGAACTTTTCCATCTGACTTTCAGCTAAACCCTCCTTCAGTGTTGTCTCCCCCACTAGAATGTGAGCTCCTTAAAAGCAGGCTGTTTTACTTTTCTATTTGCATCCTCAGTGCTTAGCATAGTGCTTCACTTCATTCATTCATTCATTCATTTATTCGAATGGGTAGAAATTGCAGGAAGGCAGATTTTGGTTCAATGTATGAAAAAAGCTTCTTAACAATTCATATTTTAAAATGGAAAAGGCAATCTTGGGGGGGGAGGGGAGTTCTCCATCATTGTAGGTCTTCAATCAGTAGCTGAAGGGTCACTTTAAAGCGATTGTGGAGGTCATTCCTGTTCAGGTACTGATGGGATTAGATGGTCTCTGAGGTACCTTTTGATTTTGGGAGTTTATAATCACCAAATCTCCTACCTTGTTAAAATATTAAATGTGACAGGGGTTATTTGAAAGTTGGCCACTATCTAAGAAGCAATATTATACTTAATCAATGTGAAAACTTTTGGTATAGAAACTCCCTTCACTGATACAGATCAACAACTCTTCTATATCTTATAGTCTTTGGGAGTTGCATAGGAGCATTGAGAAAACAAGTGACCTGCTCAGAACCACATTACAAGTATATATCAGAGGAATGTTTAACAAAAGATTCAATATAGGTCTTCCTGACTGCAAGGCCAGTCTTCTACCCACTAAACAGTGTCAAATTGCATCTCAATTTTAGATCTGCCTTGAAGAGAGAAAGGAAAGAATTAATGAGCACAAGATAACTGAAAACAAAAGAACAAGCCCTCATTCATCAGTAGTGCTTTGTCTTCACTTCCCTAATCCTAGTGTTTTTCCTCTCTTATTGTCTTTGTCCCTCTCTCCCTCCCTTCCTCCCTCCCTCCTTCTCTCCATCTCTTCCTCCTTCCTTCCTCCCTTCATTCTTTCTTTCTTTCCTTCTCTTTTCTTCTCTCTCTCTCTCTCTCTCTCTCTCTCTCTCTCTCTCTCTCCTTTTCTTTTAAATTTGAGACATTGGGAATAAAAAAAGAAAGGAAAACTTCCTCAGGGTTATATTATAAGGTAGATCTTCTAAATAAGCTAAAACCAAGCTCTTTTACAAGTGACAAATTCAGGGGTGACATTCAAGGGTATATTGTCTGTCTGAACCCACCAAGAGGTAGCCAGATTTGGGGCTAGCTTCCTTTGGGGAGTAAGTTTATGAGATAATTAGAGAACTCAGGGTGGAGAGCAAATCGTTCCATCAGTTCTTCTTTCTGAGTTGAGGGGTTAAGGAGATTGTGGGGCAGACAGTTATCATTTTGTAACTAAACTATAAAGACATGAGGACCATATCATTTTAAAATATGTGTAATTGTTAAGAAATTTTTCCTTAAATTCATCCAAAAGTCCTCCCCCTGTAACTTCCACCTGTTTTTTTTTTTTTCTACCCCTTGGGCCAAGCATATTAAGCCTAATACTACTTTCAAACATCACTCCCTAATTCAAATTTTGATTTTCATGGGGTAGGATTTGAGGATCTTATAGACTTTCTTGGCAGAATCTAAAAGAAGAGAGAAAAGTAAGGCAATCATTTATATATAGCAACCCTGTCCTGGATGCCAGACTTGAAATTTTAAGGCAGAGGGAAACAATCCATTCTTTGGATCCGACCACTAGGGAACTGACCATGGTCCTGAACCCAGAAAATTCCTTTTTACCACCAGCTTGCTCCACCATCTTCTAGTTGACAACTTCAAATTTGGATTCCAATACAAATCACTAAGGGGGCAGGGGTAGAGTGGGAAAAAGAAGGGTGAATTTGGTGGCTTCATGGTGTTGGTTAGGTTTAAAATGAACTTGGTGAGAGCTCACAAGAGTGAGAAAGCACATTTGCTATCACAGAGGCACTGTCCTTAATTAAGGTTGAGTCTAAAGTTTCTCCTAGGGAAGAGAACCTTTTTGAAGAGAAGCTATTAAGATGTCCTTGAGGGAAAAGGATGATGATGATAAGAAAGTCATTATGACAGTGGATGGCTCCAAATGAGTTCAGCACATTCTGTCCTGCTAGTTTTCCCTCAACTAGTTCCTCAGGGTAAGTCACAGCCAATCACCACCAAGGAGCAGGACAAACTCAAACTGTATGAGGAGGCAGCACAACTCTGCTCAGTGACTGCAGGGAACCAAAATACTTAATCGAAGCTCATTCTCATTTCCTCCCAGAGCAGTTCTTTTTAAATATGACCCTGCTCATAGCCTGATTGCATGTGTATTAGAGAGATGGAAGGAGGGAAGGAGGAATGAAGGGAGAGAGGGAGAGAGAAAGAGAATGAGAGAGAGAGGGAAGGAGGGAGTGAGAGAGGCACCTAAGGTTTAGAAATAAAACGGACCCCCTTCTGTATGCACTTTTCATACTAAGCCCTTAAAAATACTATCTTGCCTTGGACCCATAACTCATAAATAAAGAGAGCTACTTGGCAGCCCAAGCCATAAAACCATCGACTCCCAGCATGGTACAGGCAGAGGCATTAAAGGACGTTTAAATGTCACCCTAAATCAGCACAACTACAAAAGATTTCTTGGTTGTTTTATTTACACACACGTGCCAGGTGTATATGCACATCGATCACATACACATACACACACATACAAACATTCCTCCCATTGCTATTTCACGAGATATAAAAAGGATAGGTAATGCACACAGTAGATTTACCAGATATATACACATCTAAATATCTCCCAGGTGATTATAATGGTTGGCTTGGAATGAGACACACTGATAATTACTAATATTGCATATATGCTCATCCATACAAAGCCCTGACCATTGTACCAATAACAGACCTCCTCTTCCCTACCCGCAGCCCTTTCTAGTCTTGTGTTTTAATAAGGAGAGACAATTTTCCACAGCCTTTGTCCTCACTGTCATTCATACACTAAAGAGGGGACTGAATCCACAACCAAATGAGGGTGATAGAGGATATGAGTGTGTTGGCAGATGGGGATGGTGGCCTCGGTCTGTGTTTGTGTTGGGGATGAAGGCTAGTTCTCACTGTCTCCGGAAATACCAAGGCTAGGGTTGGTGAAAGCCCTGCCCTCTTCCTCGCTTTGCTTGCCTTATGCCTGCCATGAGAACTTTTAATTGGGGAGGTGGGCGCCTTGAACACCCCCTTCTCGTTCTCCCCCGCGGATAATGGAGAAGGTGGTAAGCCCACCTGGGCAAAGCATCAGCCCTTGGGCTCTTAGTTTTCAAAAGCCTGGGTCCCAGCCCCCGCCTGCTGTTCGCTTCTTGCTCCGGGCTGGCGGAGGAAGCGGTACTCTGGCTGACCTCTAAAGCGGGCTTAGGATCCAGGGAAGGGGGAGGGGACAGGGACGGGGACAGGGGCGCAGGGGATCGGTGTCCAGCAGGCACCTGCTCCCCTACTTTCTCTGGCTTCCCAAGGGGCCGGGCGGCTCTAGCAGGAAAATGGCGTTGGAGAGACCTACTTGAGTGAGTTCAGTGCCCATCAGGATGAGGAAGAAGAGACTCAGAAGCTTGCTTGCCGGTCGCATCTCTCGCTCCCAGCTCCAACCTCCGGGCATGCGGATCCCCCGGTCCTTTGGCGGCTGCGTGAAGTCGCTCTTCTCGGCGTTACTGGCTTTTCTACGATTTTCCCTCTCTTCCTCCCTCGGTCTCTGTACTGTTCCTTTCAGAACCCAAAGAAGGCAGAGCTAGGAATCTGGTTTGCAAAGCCTCCACTTTGCATATTTATTATATCCCCAGTTTCTTCCCTCGCCTGTATCCTGGGCTAGGGCTAGCTGTTTTTTTGTTTGTTTGTTTTGTTTTGTTTTTTTCTTCCCCCTTTTCTCCCCACTCTTTCCCTTTCCTAATGGCTCCCCTGATCGCGAGGCATTTGCGAAGAGGGATGCACTGGAGCACGAAATGATGGGCTCTGTCTGCTATGCCAAAAGTTTGCTTGGAAAAGGGGGGAGGGGGCGGGGTGGCGCAGGGAGGGCACACACAAAGCGCGCGCGCACACGCGCGCGCGCACACACACACCACACACACACATATACACATACACATACACACCCGGGAGGTAGCAGCTGGAAGGGATGGAGGCTGAAACAGGATGTGACATCAGAAAGGCGGGGGAAATTTAACTCAATTCATCCAGGCAGCGGAGCAGGGAAAGTGATAGAAGAGAGAAATCAGCATCATTTTCTTTGCAGTGGGTGGGAGCAGGTATATTGGGAAAGAGATCCAGAAACTCTGAGGGAGAGGAGGAATAAGACTTGGTTGCGCTACAGCTCCAGGCTCCCAGGACCTGAAATCAGGGAAGTCTAGGGGCAAGCCATAGGTTGATGAGTAATGGGAATTTAACGATCTATGGGGTGGGGCTCTGCAAACGATAAGTATCCAAATTTAGGTTTCCCCAAGAGATTTACAGTTGACACTTTTAACGGTGCCTGGTGTATAGTAGATCAAATCACATAGAATGTCAGAACTGCAAGGAGACCTGAGAAACCATCTTGTCCAAACAACTAATTCTAAGGGGATCGAATGAGATCATACATATGAAGCAATTTGTAACTTTAAAGCCATCTAAAGGCTTATCTATTCTTGTAGGTGGAGAATAGGAGACCCATAGAGGAAAGTAACTTGTCCAAGGCCACATAAGAAGTTAGTTAAGGTATTAAGACAAAAACTCAAGTCTCTTGTCCCCCAGTTCAATGAATGATTTATTTTATTTGTATAGCACTTTGAGGTTTGCAAAGCACATTATGTGCATGCAATAGCTAACACTATAGTATAGTACATAGGTGCCAGATGCTTTTTATAAATATCATCTCATTTGATTGTCACAACAATCCTATAAAGTAGGTACCTCTTGGGCAGCTAGGTAGCAAAGTAGAAGACTTACCTTCAGGAGTTCAAATCTACTACAATGGATGATTGATAATGAGGATTGCTTGATAGATGAATGAAGAAATGAATATAGGTTTATGGGAATGGCTCCTAGAATTTGAATTGATGGATTCTATTCCACTCCCATACCAGACTCTAAGCACTTCATTAATAAGCAGTAGGGAAGTAGCTACCATCTTAAGTGCTCAGTAGAAGGAAAGAAAACCCCAACTCCAGGCATGAATTCTTCCAATAAAGTCAACAACTCAGAGGCAGCTTTGGAACCACTGTGTGGCAATTGTTTTCTGAGGAGTATCAACTGATCTTTGAAGATGGTGCACTAGAAACACTGTACATTGGAGGTTTTCTATACCTATAGTATTAGAGCCCAGGGTTACTCAGATATATTTCAGGGAAAATCTATGAGTTTATTTACAATAACCTTGAAATACTAACCCCAAAGGGCCCTTGAGGACTTTAGAAAACCCACCAGATTCCCAACTATTTGGGTTGGAATTCCTTTGCTTGCACCAATATGCAATCTGCAATCTTAAGTGTTCTGAGTCTCTTACCTCCATTTGGTCATCTAGTAGATCGTTATCTTCTATTCATCAGTGTGTTTCTTCTTCATTAGAAATATTACCTTCTTTTTCCTTCCTTTTAAGCACTGCCTCTGTTCCACAGATTGTAGAATACCTTTAAGAACATAGGAGACTGAACAACACCAAAAACAGGGTAGACATACAAAACCTGTCCAGAACTCAATTAATCAAAGACTTGCTGACAACTATTATGTGAAAAACCTTTTTCTATGTACTGTGTGAGAAACAAAGGTGACTATGGCATATTTCTTTTTCTCAAAAGGCTCACAATCTTGGAGTAAAGATAATTAAATTAAAAGAATCCGAATTTCAGAATAGAAAGGAATTTCAAAAGTCACGTAGTCCAGCCTGAAAAAAGAATATAATATTATAAAAAAAAAGTAGCAATTGGGCCTTTGCTGGATCATAAGTGAGATGGAATATGCTGCCTTCAAAGGAAAGGCACTCTTCTTGTCAATAGCTCTAAATTATAAGACGGTTTTGATATAATAAGTCTAGATTTGCCTATCTGCAATTTCTATCCTTTGCTAGAAGATTTGTCATCTGGGCTCAAAATTATTAAAGGAATAAGTAATGAACATTCAGAAAATGAAGTAATGATCCTAGAAAAAATTAATGATCCCAAAGAATCTATATCATTTTGTCAAGAATGGTTCATGAAAACTAAACTTGATTGAACCTGGATTCAATTAAAAATAAGCATATTCCTTTTACTATTTTTTGACCCTACAAATACTTGAAGATAGCAATCATATTTCCCTAGGTCTTTTTTTTTTTACCAGACTTTCAATTAATTTTCATATGAAGTTTGTCAGTGTCATTCCCAAAATGTGGCACCCAGAGCTAAGGACAGTACTAAAGAGAAAACTATAGTTATATTATCACCTCCTTACTTTTGGATTTTACATATCTCTATTCAGTCTAAGATCACATTAGCTTTCTTGCATGTTATCTCCCAAACCTTCATATTTTTTTCAGACAAATTGCTGTCTAGATAGATTTCCTTCATCTTGTATTTCTGAAGCTGATTTTTGAATACTAAAATAAGGTTTTATATATTAAATCTCATTTTGTTCAATTCAAATTGTGCTCTAGTCCTTCAAGATATTTTGAATTTTGACTTTAGTGTTAGTTTGTCTTCCAAGTTTTGTGCCATCTGCAAATTGAATAGACGTGCTATTTGGTGAGCCATCCATTAATAATAAGAAGAAAAAGTTTCATTAACATGAGGTCAAGCATAGATACCAAGGGCAGTCCACTGGATACCTTTTCAATGTTTATATTGAGCCATTCATTAATATAGGACAGCTCTTTGGATCCAATTGTTCAACTAATATGATTCCATCTAATTTTACTGTCACCTAGTCCATAATTATCCAATTTTTCATAAGAAAAGCAAAAAAAAGTTGTTTCAAAAAGTGCTTTGAAATGTACCAAATATTTGATGAAATCTTGGTAAACTATCTATAGCTTTGCCCTTAACTGCAGGTTTAGTAACCCTGTCAAGAAATAAGATTAGTGGGACCCTTATTGATAAAATTATAATGATTCTGAGATCATTATTTAATTTTCTGAATGTTTACTAGATATTTCTTTAACAATATTTTCTAGAATTCTGACAAGAATTTAAGCCAAGTTTGTTGAATGATTCTTTTCAAATTCCATTCTTATTATAGGGCCATAAACTTAGATGCCATGAAGTCCAACTCCCTCATTTTATAAATAAGCAACTGAGGCCCAGGGAATTTAAATTCAAAATTGGTCCTTTTTCCATTGTTCCACTCTATCTGCCCTCCTTATTTGAAGATCAGAAGAATAATGCTAAAAACACAACAACAAAAGATAGAAAGAAGGGAAAGAGGGAGGAAAGAAGGGAAAGAGGGAAGAAGGGAGGGAAAGAAGGAGGAAAGGAATAGAAAATACGGTTCATATGGAAAACTTAACTATTATCAGCAATACAGTGATCTAGGACAATTTCGAAGAAGGACCTATGAAAAAGAATGCTATCTGCCTCCAGAGAGAGAACTGTTGGAGTCAGAATGCATATCAATGCAGACTATTTTTCACTTTAGTTTATTTGGGTTTTTATTTGGGGTTTTAGTTTTATATGAGTATTTTTTTACAACTGTGATCAAGATGGAAATATGCTTTGTATGATAATATGTGTATAACCCAGATCAAATTGCTTTCTATCTCCAGGAAGGGAGAGAGAGGGAAGGGGAGGAGACAACTGGGACCCTAAAACTTCAGAAAAAATATGTGAAAAAATTATTACATGTAATTGGAAAAATAAAATATCCTTAAAAAAAAGAAAAAGAAAATACAGTTAACCCAGACTTGGGATTTGAACTCACTCCTTAAGGGTAGTTCAGTATTCTCTTACTGTCTTTTTACTTATACTGGGCATTAGCTCTCTCTTACTCCTCTTTGTTTAGTCTTTTCCAATCCAGTACTTTCCCCATAAACTCCTTGCTCTTCTGTATCCACTAGCATCATCCTATGCATGGTCGAAAAGCAGTCTTGTATATTATTTGAAGGGTCAGCTAGATTGTGCAGTAGATGGCATATTGGGTCTGGAGTCAGGAATACTCATCTTCCTGAAGTAGAATTTGTCCTCTAACATTTATTAGATGTATGATCCTGGGCAAGTCACTTAATCCTGTTTGCCTCAGTTTCCTCATCTGTCAAATGTGCTGTAGAAGGAAATAGCAAACTACTCCAGTATCTTTGCCAAGAAAACCTCAAAAAAGATCATAAAGAGTTAGATAAAACTAGAAATTACTGAACAACACCTTATTTGTTAATAGCTAAATAGCTAATATTTGTTAATAGCTAAAAAGCTTAAAATCCCTTTCAATTGCCTTGAGTTTTTGTGTCAGCTTCAATTCATTCTGAATTTTTAGCATTCTTGAAGCTACTCTCACTAGACAATGTTATTCACCATTTATTAACTGACCTTTCTTCCATCATCTTTACATGTAATGTTGGTTTAAAAGTTATTTATGTCTCCAAATACTTTGGCAAATCTCTAAATAATTTCCCCCCTTCTTGTTAGAATTGTTTCTCATTGTGTCTTTTCATGAATTTATTTCCCTCAGTTTCTCATCCTTTTGACTGCCCCCCCCCATAGAATTTTGGTCCATGGGATATCTATTTTTTCCACTGAATTTTTAGAAATATTTTCTCCTAAAATATATGTGTGAATGTCAACATCTTCCCAAAATTCTTATTCTTTATAAAAACCTCTAAATGGAATGGTCACTCCTCCCTGAAGTTCCCATCATTTCCATCTAAGTAATAATTCTTTCTTTTTGGTGAAAAATCAAATATGAAGGATAAATCTTCCATTATAGAAATAAGTTACCATTAAGTCAATGAATTATTAGCTGAAGATTTGGCAGATTGAGAGCTCCAGCAGATGTCCTTATCATTGAGATCCCATACCCACAACTACTTTATCATGCTTCTGTGCCAGGATTGTGATCTATTTCTGAACCCTTTGACTATTTCCACTTTTTATCCTGCTGGTCTGGTATATTTTAGTTATAACATCACTTCTGTTTCTCTCTCCATTGATCAACACTCATATGTTTGCTCTGTTACTTCCTCTGTTGGTTCCTATATTTCCTCATGAGTATAATCAATCAATCAGCATTTATTAAGCCCTTACTATTTGTGAGGGACTCATTGATGAGTGATATAAGTGCAAGTTAAATAAACACTGAAAATTGACCCTCAAGGATCTTTTAGTCTACTAAAGGATGAAAAAGATATAAACATGAGCAAATACAGGCTATATGGGAGGCAATATAGCACAGTGGAAAGATCCCTGAACTTCCAGTCATAGGAGTACATTCTTTGGCCCAGCGACATCACTACTAGTCTATATTCCAAAGAGACCAAAGATAGTGGAAAAGCATCCATTTGTACAAAAACATTTATAGCAGCTTTTTTGGTGGCAAAGAACTGGTAACTGAAAAGATGTTCATCAGTTGAAGAATGGCTAAACAAGTTATGGATATGATTATAATGAAATACAATTGTGCCAAAAGAAATTACAAACAAGATGATCATACAAAAACCTGGAAAGATCCATATGAAGTGAAGCAAAATGAAGTGAGTACAATCAGAAGAACATTGTACATAGTAACAGCAATAATGTATGAGTATCAATTGTAAATGACTTAACTACTATCAATAATGCAAAGGATCCAGGACTATCTAGGTGACTCATGATGAAAAAGGCTTTCCTTTGCCATAGAAGAAACTAATGGAGTCTAAATGCAGATCAAAGCATATCATTCTTCACTTTATTTTCTCCATGAATTTTTCTCTAGTGTAAGTGGTATGCATTGTCTTTCAAAACATGATGAACATGAAATTATAGTATTGCATGATAACATGTGTACAACCAATATCAAATAACCTACCATCTTGGGGAGGAGGAAGGAAGGGAGAGAGAGGACATGAATCACAATGTCAAAAATGATTATTAAAAGTGTATCTTCACAGCATAAGAAATATGGAAATAGATATTCATGAAAGTATAGGTATAACATATCAGACTATTCTCTGAATTTTAAAATGTCAAAAACAATTGTCAAAAAGTGTTTCTACATGTAACTTAAATTTTTAAAATTTAAAACTGTATCTACATGTAATTTGGAAAAAAATAAAATATGAAAAAAATATCCAGTAGGCATTTAGGGTCCCTTTTAGCTCTAAATCCATGATCCTTTGATTCTATGATTGAGTTAGAAGGGGTCAATTATTCCTAGCTACACTGAAAATTGATCACAGACTCACAGATCTCTAAAGAGCTAATCTCTGGAGTTGAAATGCTCATATAGTTCGTATAGTCAAGTCCAGGAGCCTGGCTCCTCTGCACCCTCCTCTCCTTCCATCTATCCATTAGCCATGGCATCTAGCAACAGAACTAACTCACTAAGGTTGAATTAAATTGTCCTTTCAAGTTAGTTGAATACTCCAGATGGAGATAGATACAGAAATTCAGATAAACAAAACCAGGAGCAGTTTTAAGGAATGGGTGTTCTGGTTACCAAAAAGAGAAAGAGTTGTAAACTCAAAGATGTCTAACTCCAGCAAGTGAGAGTTGAACTACAAAAAGAAGACAATAATGGGAGCCCAACTGAGCAACTAGTCCAGAAGAGATGCTGTGCCAAGGGGAGAAGGAAAGGATGTTGTAAAGATTCTGATAGGAAAGAAAGACTTTTGAGGAATTGCAATTCTGGAGCTGCAAGCTATCTTGCACAAAATTCCCTATATGTGTGACTTACTCTTTGTATATTTTAACTTTTCTTCTGTGGGTGCTGTGTGTTTGTAATTGAGAATGAGTTTTATGGTGGTGTTTTGTAGGTACTAGTAAATACCTTTGTTACAAGATAATCTTATTTTTGGCTGATTGTTGATTAAACAAATTGCAAAGGCCTCCTAAGCTATAGTTTTAGAAGTACAGGCCAATAGGATCTGAATAGCATCAGGAATCTGAGATAGAAGCCATTCTCTGGAAACAACTCTCAAGTGCCAATGTGACTTGCAGGAACTAGCCCAGAGGAAATAGGACCAGAGAACTAAGGGTGGGAGCAGCTATGTGGCTCAGTGAATTGAGAGCCCTGTGCAGAGATGGGAGTTCCTCAGCTCAAATCTGGCCTCAGATACTTCCTAGCTGTGTGACCCTGGCTGTCACTTACCCCCATTTCCTAGCCCCTACCACTCTTCTACTTTGGAACCAATACACAGTTCTAATCTTAAGACAGGAGGTAAAAGTTTTTTTTAAAAAATGAGAGAAAAATAAAGGTTCCTAGAGGCAAAAGTAAAGGGAGAGAGCATGTTAGGCACGAAGAGTAGCTTTGCTAAGGCATTGTGGTACAAGATGGAATATCCAGCACAGAGAACAAGCCAGTTAAGAACATGGTTAGATGCTTTACATGTGAATCTTGAAACTGCTCAGACTCTACTTCAGAAGATTTGATTAAGCTATTCCCCATTTTCTACAATGTAGGTACTTAGTCAGGAATGTATTGAGAACTTTAAAATTATTCCACCCTGCTCAGACAGTGCCTTAGGGGAAGATAAAGTTGCAAATTCCTGATTGAACAATGAAAGTCCCCAACTCACACTTATAGTGAAGCTAAAACCCTAAGTTTGGTGGTCTATTTTAGATCTAATACAAAAAGATGATAAGTGCCTATAAAGGTTAAATTAATCACTAAAAGGTCAAGCAACTTACAAAGGGCTTAGCAAAGAGATGTGAAATACTCAGAAGATTAATCAGAGAAGGTGATAACAAAAGAAGATGTGAACTAAGAATTGAGAGTCCTGGGGAAAAGCATCTACTGTGATTGGTAGATGTGAAATTTTAGGGGAGGTGACAGAAGAGAAAATTCTCTTTAAAAGGAGGTCAGGAGTTCAGAGCTGTCTCTCTGAACTTAGTTGGAGTTTGGAGTTAGTTTGGAGGAGCTGTGTCTCTGAACTGAGTTCAGGAGTTGAGGATTTCAGTGAAGGACTGGAGTTTTGCTTTAGGACGATCTTGTGGTGAGTGATAAAAGATTGACTAGTCTCTCTTAAGGCTCAGGCCTAGGCTATTTGGCCTAGGCCCTTCCTACTATTCTCTCTCTCTCTCTCTCTCTCTCTCTCTCTCTCTCTCTCTCTCTCTCTCTCTCTCTCTCTCTCTCTCTCTCTCTCTCCTCTCCCTTCCCTTAATTCCTTCATTTGTATTAATTAAAATCTCCATAAAACCCAGCTGACTTGGGTATTTTCATATTGGGGAATTTTCCCATGGCGACCACTTATTTTTTATTTAAATCAAGACACTAAAAATTATCTTTACAGTTTGGCCAAAACCTTTAGTTTTGGCAATTCACAGTCTTGAAACTCACATTTTTCGCGGTTACATACAGTAGGTGGCAATGCTATACACCTACTACCTGGGCCTCTTCCATTCATAGAAAAGAAAATTCTAACCTCTTTTTAATGCTTTGTCATACTCTTTCACCATCCTGTTTCTTTATTAGTAACTCTTTTTATGGCAATAAAAGATAATTTTAAGGTGTCGTATGACCAAATATAAACTGCATGCTATTGTAAAGGGAAAGAGAGAGATCATTGTGGGCCATGGAGCTTGTGGTGTGTGTGTGTGTGTGTGTGTGTGTGTGTGTGTGTGTGTGTGTGTGTGTGTGTATGTGCGCGCGCGCGCGTGTGCGGGAACTCCTGGATTCTTTTAAATTAAGGGGGCAGTTGGGTTGCTCAATGGTTAGAGAGCCAGGTCTAGAAATGGGAGGTCCTGGGTTTAAATCTGGCCTCAGACTTCCTAGCTGTGTGACCCTAGGCAAGTCACTTTACCCCCATTGCCTAACCTTTACCACTCTTTTGCCATAGAACCAATACACAGTATTGATTCTAAGGTGGAAGGTAAGTTTTTCTTTAATTAAGTTAAACAAATTTTTTAAATGTCTACTGATTTTCCCCAAGAAATTCAGAGCTTCATTTGTTAAGAAAAACTCCATGGCAATTCTTTTTTAAAAATTTGGATTTTTAAAAGTGTGAGTTAAATTATTTTTAGGGTAGGCATTATTAGTATGCAGAAGAGCAGATTTTGTGTCCAGGTGGATGGTAATAACAAATGCCTTGTTAGTTTGGTTATAATGAATTCCCTGTAAAGAACAATTCTGTGTAACAAATGCTTTTTCTAGTCTCTGGCCATGCAACAGTAACATATAGGAGAGATACCTTGTAGGTACTTTAAAAAAATTATTATTATTACAAAGAGGGGTAAAGGAGAGATGATCTGACCTTTTTTAAATGATTTAAAATTCATTCCTTTAGGTCACATATTTAAGAAACAACATTTGTTTTTAAAATTTTACTCATATATTTTGTTTTTAGGACACCTTCATTTCCAAATTTATCCCTCTCTTTATTATGTAGAAAGTTATCCCCTAAAACATTTTTTAAAGGCAAGGAAATTCAACAAAACTAATCCTATATATCAACCAAATCTGACCTTATCTATAATGTTCCACACCTTTAGACCCCAGTCAGGCAGCTAGGTGGTCTAGTAAATAGAGCATCATCTCAATATGTCTAGAGTCAGGAAGACTCAAGTTCATAGCTGACCTCAGAAATGTAATAGTTGTATGACACTGGGTAAATCATTTAACCTGCTTCAATTTCTTCAATTATAAAATGAGGATACTAATCCTTAAAGGAATGCTGTAAGGATCAAATGGAAGAATATTTGTAAAGTCCTTAAGACAGTGTCTATATAGTAGGTGCTATAAAAAATGTCTGTTTATTTCCACCTTCTTCAATCTCTGCAAAAATGAGGTGCATTTTTTCTCCTTTTTTCTTTCAGGAATTTTATTATTATAATTCTATATTGCTCAGTTTATTTTTTCCATTGTTTCTATTAAGAAAAAGCAATATCCCCCCAGGACCGTCTGAATCACAATTACCAGAATTATGTCAGGTATGAAAGAATCTTTTAGAACCAAAGCAAAACAAAGCCTCATAGTTCTTTATTCTGCTATTTTTATGTTGCTGTAATTTTCAAAAAAGTGGATTCTACTTCCTATAGGTCAATAAGTGTGGTGTTGATATCTACCAAAATTTCAGACTCAGTCATTGTTTTTGAGCACTTAAAAGAGAGATTAGAAATGCTAGGAGACAGATTAAATGCTTTTAAGTCTTGATATAGATTAATCTTTTTTCATATGCTTACTATACAGCCAAATCAGAGGAATGCTATGTCTTTTTGTTTCTGTCATTACAACATATTTCCTGTATGTCTCCTCTCCAATTATATAGCCACCACTCCAGTGGAAGGCTCTCATCATCCATCCCACATCTGGACTAAATAGTAGACTTCTAGTCACTCTCCCTCTTCCTTCCAATGCAATTCTTTTCCCATTTGGCTGCACAGTGATTTTCCTTATGCATGGGTCTGACCATGTCATATCCTCATACCTCTGCTAAATAACTTCAATGGATACCTATTATCTTCAGGATAAAATATAAAATCTTCTTTTTGGTAGGAGGTTGAACTAGAGATCTTAAAGCAAGAAGGTACATTTGACTTATGATATCAAGGAACCTTGATGAAATAAGACTTATGATTGGAATATGACTGCAAATATTTACTTCATTTAGTAGGAATAGATTAGGAAAAAGGGAAGAGACAATACTGAGAAACCTCAAATATGATGACTTGGATTTATATGAGGAAATTCAGGAACCACAGAGGGGAAGAATGTTACAGAGAATTTGAGTGAAGATTCCTGGACACTTAAGCAGAATTTTTAATGTAATTGGACTCTCCTAAAGACCACCTAGACAGAAAGAGAAAACAGATGAAGTATTTGGGAAATAGATCAGCCTGGCACTGAAGCATCATCGATCTATACTCTATCATACTATACTCTAATATATCTTGTAATGATATAGCAGTGATGGGTGACTTCAATAATTTGAACATTTGCCAGAAACAGGGTCCCTAATAGTCACTTTCACAATAACGTCATTCTTCAAAAAGTAGGAGAAACGTTGGGATGATCAGTTTTTAACCCAATTTCCATCAATAAAGTGGAACTAATTTTTAGGTTGGAAATTATGGAAACTTTGAAAGGGAGAAAGAATTACTCCATCATAGAACTTGTGGCAGAGAAATAAGGGAAAACTAGCTGTAATATAATATTTACCCTAGATTTGGAAAGGCTTTTGAAGGACTTAAAAAAGAAAAGATCATTTAGAATCCCCTGGATTAGAAGTCTACAAGGAAAGTCATGATGGCCAGAAGGGATAGGAAACATTTAATAATGAAATTCTAAAGACCTAAATAAAAAAATTCCAAGTGAAAGAAAAATGAGTTAAGAGGACAATGTAGACTCATGGGGAACAAGTTGATCAACTCAGGTTTTTTAAAAGATCATGTGAAAATGGAAGCAATGGCAAGTAAAGGATATGATTTCTGTGTTCTTTACCAAGAATGACTTTTGGCCTGGAGAGGACAGAACAATATGATTAATAGGGAATATTTAGGGAGCAACTAGCTGTCCTTGGTGAATTTATGCTTATAGGTTTAGATGAACCACATAGATACTGAATGAAGAGATGGATGTGGCTCTTAGTTAGTCAGTGATTGGTGAAGAAAGATCCTGAAAAATAAGAGCAGCCCTATGGGTCTGATTAAGGACAAAGTCTTAAATCTCAAAAAGGGAAAATAATGGAATTCACCTAGTATGGATTGTCTAGTGATTGTGACTTCTAGGTGAAATTCGACATTATAGGAAAAGAATAGAGTAAGGAAATTTAGAAAAGAAAGCAATAATCACAGGGACTATTACATTTTCATCCTTAATATCCTCACTTTCACACCATTACTAGACTAGTAAGAGATAATCCTATAGACACAGTTTATTTAGATTTTGGCAAAGCTTTTGACAAAGTACCTCATGCTATTCTTGTGGACAAAACAGAATAGACAATAATATTATATGGATTCAGAATTGATTGAGTGGCTAGATCCTTAGTAGTCATTAATTAGTAATCAATATTAAATCAATTTGAAAGTCATTAGTATCAAGCAGAACCAGGAGAAGATTGTACACAGTAATAACAATAATGTAGGATGATCAACTGTGAATGACTCAACTATTATCAACAAGATAAGAAACCAAGACAATTCCAAAAGATTCATGACAAAAAAAATTATCCACCACCATAAAAGAAGCAGAGTCCAAACACAAATTGAAACATATCATTCTTTACTTTTTATTCTGCCATGAATTTTTGCCCAGTGTATGCAATATGTGTCTTCTTTCACAACATGATGAACATGGAAATATATATTATATGATGATATATATATAAAACATAGATCATATTACCTGCTTCTATGGGAGGGGGGAGAGAAAGAGAGCATCGATTGTAAAATATCAGAAAATGAATATTAAGAAATTGTGTTCACATGTAATTTGAATAAAAAATAATTATATAGTAGTCATTAGTCTCAGGGATCTATGCTTATCCTTGTGTTGTTTAACATTTATCAGTGATCTACATAAAAGGCTATATTATTAAGTTTGCAAGTGACATAATGCCAGAAAAACACCCCAAAAGATCTCAACAAGAAAAACATTAGGATAAATCTAGTAAAACAAATCCGAAAAGCAACAAATGTTTCATCCAACGGGTTCAAAAAACAATTTCAACAAGTATATCATAGGGGAGGCATGTTCAGACAGATAACTAATTTGTCAGTATATAACAGAGTTTTAGTTTCATATTTAATATGAGTTTAAGTGATTTTATATGAGTAATGAGTTTAATATGAGTATATATGTATATTTTACATATATATTTTTTCTTCTCCATACAATATTGCTCCTGAGAAGATGGAATTACTAGCAATGTGTAAAAGCTGCAAAGATGGGGGTTTAAGTTTGATGTCAAGAAAAACTTCCTAACAATTAGAGCTGTCCAAAAGTAAAATGGGTTGTCTTGGGAGGATCAGGCTCCCTTATTACTGAAGGTCTTCTTTAGAAAAGGGGTCATAGTTAGACGAGACCTTAGAGGCCAATAAGTCCAATTCCCTCATTTTACATATGAAGAAATAAAGGTTCAGAAAGAGTTAAGTTATTTACCCAGTGTCACAAAGATAGTATCTGTCTGAGTCAGAATTTGAACCTTGACTCAAAGTCCAATACCTATCTGTTACAGTAGACATGTTTTGAGTACAGCTCAGGCTTTGTGGACTCTGAAGTAAGATTCTGTAAGAAGTTAGAAATTAAATTGGATTGAAGTTGAATGAACTGGAGGGACATCAGCAGGGGTTCTAGCACTAGTCCTTTATTAGGTAAGTAAGCCAAGATGAGTCTAACAAAGGAAAAAGATATTTCCACTAGACAGAGACAGCTCAAGACAAAAGAATAGAATTGGTAGAGTTTATCTTCAGGCCTGCACCTTCAATTTTCTCTTCCTTCCCACTTCTGCTTTCAGGCTTTTTTCTTCCCAAAGAATGGTGCTCTCCTACTCCCTGATCCTAGTCCATATGTTAATTGCCAGGTGTCTTATTCAAGTTCCAGGTGCTTGTGACTGGATAGGTTTCCAGGTAGGGGCTTGGGGGATTTTTTTAAGAGAGAAGCCTGGAGAACCCAGTGCTTATCTGGAAGGGACAAAGCCTCAAGGGTAGGATTTCAGGCACAAGAGAAGGTATACTGGGGAAATAGTGAGGGGAGATGGCAAAAGCATATTCTATTCAACTCAGTTTAGTTTATTTTAATACTACAAATATTTATTAAGGGCCTCCTTAGCACAGGAGAAAATCCAGACTTCAGATAAGACAGTTACTAACTGCATAACCCTAGGTAAATCACTAATATTGGTTTCCTGGTCTGTAGAATGGGAATAATAGTAGTCCAGAGTTATTGTAATTCCCAGAGTTATTGTACGGTTCGAATGATATAGCATATGCAAAGGGTTTTACAAATCTTAAAGTGCTATAGAAATCTTAGCTGGGGAGGAGGGTGCAGCTAGGTGATTCCGTGGTTGGAGAGCCAGGCCTAGAGACAAGAGGGCTGGGTTCAACTATGACCTTAGATTCTCCCTAGATATAGGCAAGTCACTTAACCCTCACTGCCTAGCCCTTACTGCCCTTCTGCCTTGGAACCAAGACACAGTATTGATTCTAAGATGGAAGGTGAGGGTTTTAAAAAAAAGAAATGCTAGCTAGTATGTGATACAGATAACTAGGTTAGCAAATGGGCCATAAAAACATCAGGCGAAAGCACTTGACTGTGAGGTCTGAGAGGAAAAGATTGCTCCTGACTGAGCAGGTTGGGGGGCGGGGCAGGATTTATTATGCAAGATCTTCCACAGAATAATTGTCACAGGTTCATCCAAGGCTGAAGGTTTTCTCCCTCAGATGCCCTCCTCTCTCCATCAACCTTTGCTTTCCTCGAACTCACTGGGGCTCTGCTTTCAGTTCCCTGCCTCCTTCTCAGACAGACAGACGGGTCAATAGGCTGACCCAATTCAAAAAGGCAGTGCCTCCCCAGGCTGCCCTCAAGGCCATGTCTGAGCACTGCCAGCATTCAGCATCAGCTAACAATTTGATATTAAGAGAGGGAAGGATTGAGTGAGGCAGAGGAAAAAAGGGTCCAGAAGTCCATGAAGTTACCCAATATCAAAGGCTCTTACATTTGTCATCCGATCCAGTTCCTGTCTCAGCAGCAACTGCTTTAGCACATCCTTAATCATTTGAAGTCTAAATTCCTCCTGAAGGAGTGAGAGGGAATTCCCTCGCTACCAAATTTGCCATGAAGGGACCACTTGGACTTACCCAGGATATTAGGGAGGTAGTTTCTTCACTTTAGGAGGAAGGGGAGTGGGAGGTGCTTTAGATCATTCCATTCATTCTCTGTTTCCCCTTGTGTTCCCTCTTTTAAAGTTCTGCTCTGTGTAAAATGAATGACATGAAGCATTTACTTGGAGGCTAGAACATTTAGAACTCATAATCCTTTTTTTGGTGTGATAAAGCTTTATGAATTGAAAAGGGAAAAATTGCATGAGGTATAATTGGCAACCATCTCTCTTTCCAGACATTTGTCATTTTAGGATTGTTGGTCACTCTCATACTAAAGAAAGCCATACTGTGGAGGTTAGACTTGAAGTCAGGAAGACCTAGGTGCAAATCCCACCTGGTAGGTTTGCCAGCTCTGCTACCATGGTCTTAACCTCATTTAACCTTGGTTTCCTAATCAGTAAAATGAAGAGTTTGGCATAGATATTCCCAGAGCTTCTTCTAGCCATTAAATCTACTTTCAGCTCTTCAGAAGAAAAGAGAATGAGAGGTATAATCTCCAATCAAGGTTATGACTTTCTCAAAATACTCAAGGGGTAGGTGATACAAGTTCTTTGAATTCTGTCCAGTCATGTAAAAATAAATAGCATTCTACAGGGCTCAGTAAAATAGAACTGGGAAATCTCCTATTCCAGCTGTAGAGCAGTGACCTCTTTCAGTATGTCTGGAGTTTGCTAAGAAGGGAAGGAGCTAGGACATAACACTTTCTACTTCTGTTTAGAATAGCAAGGCCCAGCCCAGTTACCTCCCTCCCTCCCCCCTTGCTTTCCTAATTACAGTGATTCCAGCAGTGATCACAGGAAAAGAAACCATTTTCTTTCCAAGATACCTTTGAAAACCAACAAATCAATAAATATCATGCTTCTTTAAGAGAAGTCTCCCAACCATAGACAGCTTCTCATTAGAATGTGATACGGCAGTTGCTAAGGCAACAGCACTTACTTTTTTCCTCTGCCCCCCCCCCCTTCTCCATGAATTACCAAGCAAATTGGCACAGCCACTGAAACCAACATGAGTTATCAAGGCGTCTGTTCCTGGAGCCCTCAGGCTGCTAGCATTTATAGACCTTTTCTGGAAGGGAGGGAGGGAGATGGAGAGGCAGAAATGTGGAGAAAGGGAGAAAGACAGACATACAGATAGAAAGAAACAGAGAGACAGAGACAATCAGAGAGATTGTGAGACAGAGAAAGATCCAAACCCCACATAGTATTTCTACTCACATTTGGGGTTTTTCCTACCCTTCTTCCCATATAAAAGCTCTCTGACTATGCAGAATCATAAGATGATAGATTTAAAGCTGGATGGGCCTTAGAATCATCTAGCCTGATTCTCTAATTTTATAGATGGAGAAACTAATATCCATAGAAATTAAATTATTTGCCCTCTGACTCAAGGTCTATCGCTAATTTTATTGTGCCCTACGTCCTCTCAGTTTCAAACTCTCAAACTTTCCTTTCTTTCTTTCTTTCTTTCTTTCTTTCTTTCTTTCTTTCTTTCTTTCTTTCTTTCTTTCTTTCTTTCTTTCTTTCTTTCTTTCTTTCTTTCTTTCTTTCTTTCTTTCCAATGTATATATTGTGTCCTACCATTCTCATATATAAATGTGTTACCATTGGTCTACTGGTGGGCAGCCAGTGTCTCATGTGGCTCTCCAGAGCTTCCTGGGTAAAGCAAGCATGAGCAAGAATGAAATGATAGTATTGTTATTCATCCTTCTTTTCAAAGGTTTGAAGAGGACCGATGACATCATGGGGTGATGTCTTGACTTTCAAATGACTTGGACTTAAGTGAAGATATAGTAGATTTAAATTGAACAAAGTCTTCAGCCTCACTCTCTTCCAGAGTCATCCAAATCCAGTGGTAAGACAAGAGTCAGAACACCTGGCAACAGCCAGGATTCAGTGAATGACCTTGGCATCTTTGATATCTGACCAAGTTCTAGATACTCCACAGTGCCTATTTCAGTCACCTTCATGGCTATTGGAAGACGTTGGTCTCTCCTGCTTAATCTTCACACAGCTGGGATAGACATCCTCTTGAATCTGACAGGTTTGAGCTCTATCAATTAACCTCAACCTGATTTAACCCATCTGCTGAGGTTTTATTGCAATGTGGCCACTGAGCATTCTAGAGCTTCTTGGAGTCACAGGTGAGAGTTAAGTGACAGATTAATGAGCAGCCTTGAAAAGGGCTTGACAAACCTTTATATCAGAGGTACTAGTCCTTCTTGCAACTCCCATAAACCCTACCAAAACATATATGCATGGTCAGGGAATCAAACCCAGGCTTCTTGCATGGGAGGTGAAAATTCTAACATTGAACTAATTCATGTAGGGTTTATTTAGGGTGTGTGTGTGTGTGTGTGTGTGTGTGTGTGTGTGTGTGTGTGTGTGTGTGTGTGTGTGTGTGTGTGTGTGTATGTATTAAGGAAAATAGCAGATTCTATCCAGAGTAATAAGTTAGAATATGTTTTGGGGAGAGTGATTAGTAGGAGAGAATTTGAAACTATGTCTTATGAGGATCAGTTGAAGGACCTAGGAATGATTAGCCTAAAAAAGAGACTTTTAGGGAAAGAAAGGAATGAAATTAGTATTTTAGATCATCAGGTTTTTCAAACCCCCTTTGAAACAAGCTAGTAAAGCAGATGATGATAAAATTAGCTGACATTTATACATTACTTTAAATCTTGCAAGGGGTTATAGAAATACTTTTTTTTCCCCTATAACACCAATGGGTGATACTATGGAGGATAGAGTTGGTACAAGTACTCAATCCTTTCTGCTCCTACTAGACAGGATCAAAGTCAAATTCATCCCAAGCCTTTCCACAACCTCCTCTCAGAGGGGTGGTTTAGAGTGTGAGCTTTACTCTGGATATCATCTTCTCTTTCTTACCCTCTTTTTTCTGGAGATTTAATCAATCATCCCCAGTTTACCACAATCAGCTTGATTGTAAACCTAGAGACTATCTAATGCCCCTCAGGCCAGCCAGCAGTGGTCCCTTTCCCTATTTTATAGAATTTATATCAGAAGGAAAGTTATTTGTGTAATCACAATAGCTTAGAGAATAGGGGTAAGGGCTAGGCAATGGGGGTTAAGTGATTTGCCCAGGGTCACATAGCTAGGAAGTGTCTCAGGTCGAACCCAAGACCTCCCATCTCTGGGACTGGCCCTTAATCCACTGAGCCACCCACCTGACCCCTGCAAATCTTTTTTTGAAAAAAACTTCTCTCAATTTTTGAAAAGATGCATACAACTACTAGATTTATCCCAAATCTTCTGCTCCAGGATGACAGAAGGGGCCTGATAGCTCTTTTCCATTCCTCCCTTATCTGCTGCAGTTTAGTCATCAATTTACTTTCTCCATTTGGTTTCTCCTTTTACCTATTGCATCTATGCCACCAATTCTTTCCAGCCTATCTTGTAAAAATTTTGACGAGTCTATGGGATGACATCTCCCCATTGCTGTTCCTCAGCTCTTGATGTCCCTACTCCTTCCTCCCAGTTTGCATCTCATAGACTGAGTGTGTCCCTTTAAGAATTCCTATGACTCAAATCTTTCTTCAGGCTTTAGGATCTCAATAACTCTGAATTACTCTCTTGGAATGCTTATCCCTCTGAACTTAATATCCTTGGATGCCAGTTAGCTTTCAAATCCCTATTACCTCTCATTCCATCCTTACAGACATCCCTATAAGAGAAGAGTATAGATATTATTGTTTCTAATTTATAGATGAAGAATGAAGCTTCAGAAAAGGCAGAGACCTTTCAAGCTAGCACATGTTGGAGATTAGACTCAAGCCTAGGTCTCTCCTATTCTTGAGACCAACACTCTTTTTGTTCAAATATAATCACTGTTTTATAAACAAGGAAATTGAAGCTTAAGATGTTTTCCTAGAACTCTACAGTTAGCAGGTATACAAACCAGATTCAAGCAAAACTCTCTAGACTTCAAGACTAACACTTTTCCCTCATTATGTGAAAGAGGGAAAAAACTTATTTTTATGGCTCCAAAGAGCAAATGAGAACAAATTACAGGGAAATAAACTTTCACTCAGCTTAAAGAAAAACTTTCTAACAATTAGAGATACCTCAAAATGAAACAAGTTTGTCTTACTGTTCCCCATTTAGTAGAGCTCTCCATGTTAATGCTGGATAACCAGGGAATAATCAGAAATTATCAGGAAAATTGGGGATTGATGCTTCTTGTAGAATTTGGACTATATGACTTCTAAGACTCTTCCAACTCTGTATATTATTGTATGAAAAACTCCAATAGTTTAGGAATTTTTAGCACAAGTGCAAATGGCTTGATACTTCAAAAAAAAAATCTGGAGGCATTATTTTATTGGATTGCCAGGCAAAAATGTATATCTCTAACACAAAGAGACTGTTAAATTAAGTAATGACAATAACAATGATGATGATGATGATATACAATGTTGACTATTGGATAGAAAGCAGATATGGGAGTCAGGAAGACTTGAATTCAAGTCATCAATAATCTATACTGGCTGTGTGACCACAGGGAAAGTCCTGTGATGATTAAAAATTCCCAGAGACTGGTTTTCAGGTAAGAAAATTAATTTATTGATTAGATCAGCAATAACCAGTAAACTAATGGATGAATAATCTTTCTCAGTGATCAAAGACCCTGAAAGAATGCCTCAAGGATCCTTAAATACAATTCTGGAAGCTCATTATTCACCCCTCCCCTGGACATCCCAAGCAATCTTTAATTAGTGCATAACCAAGGAGGAGGTGGTTGATCATTCTCTTACTCCCTCCCTGATTTCTTTACTGATGGTGTAAAATTAGCCCAATGATCCCAACAGCTAGAAGTAGGAATCAAGTTCTGCCCAGTTAGTAGTAACTTTTGTTCAACACTTTTCAATGTAGGATTCAAAGACTCTGTCCTAGCACTTGACTTAAACTGAGTTTTATTTATCAGGCAAGATAGAACTCATAATCTCACTTTTCTATCCCTTTATAATGGTAGATCCTCTAGGGTGGGGTATTACTTGAGTAAATTCCTTAGGTCCAAGAAACAAACTGGTGCCTCAATTCAAAACCCATAAATACAAATAATTGAACATATTATTCTCAGTACTTTGAGAAACTTCCTTAGACTATCTAAATTCCAGAGAAAGTGCCACCCTACCTTTATAAAGGGAGCTCCTCAATAGGAGCTTCCTGTGCTGATTAAACAACAGGTCTTATAAAAATAAATGTTATCTCACATTTAAATAGTTCTTTAAGATTTTCTTTCTATCTGTCACTGTCAAGCTTTTCCTCCACTCCCATTTGCTAATACATTCCATTAAACTTGTATTGATTTTGTATATATTTTGTATGCACTTATAGGTAGACAGACTGAATATTCTGTATATATTGACTCCCTCTAAGCATGAAAACTTTTTGAGGGGAGGGATGGTTTCATTTTTGTCTTTGTATTCCCAGTACTCAGCACAGTACCTGGAATATAATGTTGTTTAATAAATGTCTGTTGCTTATTTGATTCATTTCACTGGACCCTCACAACTCTGTGGGGAAAGTAAAGTAAACAAGGAAGATTGTGATATATTTTAGATTTTAAAAATTTCATTCGAAATACCTATTTTTTAAAATTATGTTTATTTTTTTGAACACTAAGAGAATCAAGGGGCTCTAGGTCATGAAATAAGCTTTATTGGGCAAGTTCTTTAACTGAGAAAAAAACAAAGAGGTCAGTAAAATACCTGTCAGCAAGTTAATATTCTTAGTTTGGAGTTGGGGAAGGAAGAAGAGGAAAGAATATTTTTGTACATACACATTTTGCTACCTATTACCTATCCTCTAAAAGACTGACTATAGCTGTGATTGCCTATAAATCTTCCCTAGTTTCTTGAAAAAGTGAAAATATTGCTGATCTCCTCAGGAATGTAATTCATGTTTTTGTGCTTACATATAGAATTATAGAATGTCTAACCTGAAAGGGCTCTGGATGTAATCTAGTCCAACCTCTCAAAGTATGGTTGGGGAAATGCAAGCTCAGATGATAGCAGTGACTTATGTGAGACCACAAATCTGCCACACAGGAAAACGGGCAGGACTATAACACAGATCTCTTTTCTCTTAGTCCAGAACTCCCACTGATTTTGTAAATGGTCCATCAAATTGCACTTCTCCAAATGGAAGAGTAATAAAAAATAATGGTAGCTTCCTATTTTTGTAAACATAGCTCAGTTTATTTTTAATCATTGTTAGCCCTTTTCCATCTGTCTTTTTTTTTTAATTTTTGTTTCACTTGTCATTTATGTGAGGTCAGGAACTGAGGCAGATAGATTGCAATATATTTATTGATGCTTTTGAGAGCCAAATAGGTCAACACCACCAGAAACATTTGAAAAATGACAAAATTCAACTTCCTTCCCTAGAGAGGAATGATATGAAGTACTTAAAGAGTAAAGGAGATTAAGAAGATGAAATAAAAAATCCACAGTCTTGAAAGAAAGGGAAAACAAATCTATTTCTATGGTTTATATCTCCCATGATTGCTATGTCAGCATAAGCCAAGGGAAATAGGAACATTAAAAGAATTACCAAGATGATTCAGGCTCTACACCTCCTAAAGATAAATGCAGCAAAAGGACTTGGTTGTTCTATTAGTAGATAAGTCACTCATTGCTCAGTATATAATTCATTAGCTCTCTATCTCCATTTGGTTTTCCCAAGTCAACACAGAGTCCCAACTGATATTTCAGAAATATGATAAAGAGTTCCTAGAAGGAACTTAGCTGATCCAAGAACTTGGACCTTGTTTGGTGATATATCCAACTGAAAGAGTGACTCAAGAGACATTGTATGACAATTACTGACAATTTCGTGATCACTTCAGATTTCCCATAAACTTGTAGACTGAGTTTCCCTCAAAGTATAAGAAGAGGGAAAAGGGAGGTTGGGACAAGGAAGAAGAGAGAAAGTGACAAGAGCTCATTGGAGAAAGCCAAGGAAAAAAATCTTCATAAAAGTTTAACTTAGTGAGTTGAGAAAGATAATCTCCACTATGGCAACTCAGGGCTCTTTTAAGCATAAAAAAATATATTAAGTCCATTGTTGTTGGAGGCAAATGTAGAATTATTGAAATGTTAGAGCAAAAGGGACCATGGTTCTATTGGGATGGGGTCTTGAGATTCAGAGAGAATAAATTACTTAGAAATTTTTAGTTTTTTAAAGAACTGGAAAAACGAAAAAAAAAATTCTGCCTCTAAATTGTATATTTCTGTCTCTACTACTACTCAGTCTTATATACACTAAAGGTTCAGTAAGTAAATATTGAACAAACATAGCTATTTTTTACTAAAGAAAACAAATTTAATCACCTTCCTCTTTAGCCCATTCAGTAAAGATTTGGTTGGGTCATTGTTTTATTTCTTAAATTGGTAACATATTCACCCTTGAGAACTATGCTGATGAATAAACAGGAGATGATCAAAGTCATTTCCAATCTGTAGTTAGGGTCTAATTGAGGTAGAATAGCAAAAACTTTTCTTTAGCAAGACCAATTCTAGAACATTAAGTTCTTAGTACCATCTGGTGTATACTGATGATACTGTACTAATGTATAGTAAAATTTTTCCAAATTTTCCTTTTTATTATGTATGCATCTTCATATTTAGATGTCTTTCCTATATATAGCAAATTATTAGACTTTGTTTTCTTATCCATTTTGCTTTTCTTTTTCATTTGATTGGTTTGTTTAAGCCATTTACATTTAAGGATAGAATTGCTATGTATTTCGTTTTCCTCCATTTATGCATTTTGTATTGATACCTGCCCCCTTTCTTTAAGAAATCAACTCTTTGTGTGGAGGAGATGAGGATGAAGGCTAGAAAAGAAGGGACATCATTTGGAGAGGATGACTGAAAAGTTAGATTCTAGGCACTCTGTGTTTATTGTGAAAGACAGGGCTACTAGACTACAAATGGCAAACCTTCTCTTCAATCCCATTTGTATATTAATATATTTGCAGATCTCACCCCACTCTTTGCCATTGTTGTTAAGTTATTTTAGTTAACATCCAACTACTTGTGACTCCATTTGGGATTTTCTTGGCAATCATATTGGATTGGTTTGCCATTTCCCTCTCCAGCTCATTTTATAGATGAGAAAACTGAGGCAAGTAGGGTTAATTAACTTGCCTAGGGTCACATAGCTAGTAAGGGTCTATGGTCAGATTAGAACTTATATTTTCTTGTTTCTCACCCCACCTCTCTCCTAGTTCACGATCGACTGATTACTGTGGGCTCACATTCTTGGTGTGAAGTTCTTTAATAATAATGATGATAATAATAATATATTAAGGTACTATTTCTTTTTTATTATTTAAATTACTTTTTATTTTTAAAAAATTTCCCATGGTTACATGATTCATGTTACTCATCCCTTCCCCCTCCCAGAGCTGACAAGTAATTCCACTGGGTTATACATATATATTATCACTTGAACCCATTTCCATACTACTTGTTTGTTTTTTTTAAGCCATCCTTTAAAACCAAAACCCTAAATCACATATCCATGTAAATGAGTGATAAATCACATGTTTTCTTCTGGATTTCTACTCCTACAGTTCTTTCTCTAGATATAGATAGCCATTCTTTTTCATAAGTCCCTCAGAATTGTCCTGGATCATTGAATTGCTTTTAGTAGCAAATGGACTAATATTATGAATGAGGGAAGAAAGAGAATGGGACAGTCCATAAAATCATATCTCCCCCCCCCCCCCTTTCTTTTATTCAAGGAGGATCCATCAGTTTAGAAAAATAATCTGTAAAAGTGTGAGAGGTTAATGGAGAAGTTGACAGATGCTAAAATAAATCCTATGGAAGAGATCAGGGAAAATAGACAAACAATTTCTTTTTAGGAAAGAAAACACAACAATCAGAGTTGACTCAAAGTGGAATGAGTTACTACAGGAGACAGAGAAGTCTTCATCTCTGGAGGTCTTCCAGAAAACCCTGAATGATCATTAGTTGAATATGTTTTAGAGAGGACTTCTGTACAAGTTCAATTCAATTCTATTCAACAAATACTTAAGTGTATATATATATATATAATATATGTGTATGTACAAAGTATTGTGGTAGATGTTGGGAATACAGACAAAAAAAGAAACAAGCAATGCCCTCAGGAAGCTTACATTCTATTGATATAATCCATACACAAATAAATAAATATGAAATAATCAGAAGAGGGAGAAGGTAGTGATGATTATAGGAGAGGGGAACAAGAAAGAATGCTAGCAACAGGCCTACTTGATGTTTCCTGCACAGGGCTCTCCATCTCCTGCGCTGAGGTTGTTGCATAGGCTGTGCCCCATATGTAGATGCTCTCCCTCTTCATTTCTGCCACTCAAAATCTCTAGTCCCTTTAAGGCTAACTTAGGGGTTACTTCTTTTAAGAGACCTTTTCCAATTCTACCAGTTGTTAGGTCTCCTCAAACCATTCTGAACTTATACTGTAATCATTTTGTATATGTTTAAAATTATTTATATTTACTTTGTGTAAATGGTAGTCTCATTCTCCCTTCCACCTCAGTCCAGTAAGCTATTGGAGGTCACAGAATGTTAAATTTTTGTCTTTATTTACTCAGTACCCAGTACAGTACCTGGTGCTGTAGTAGTAGGTACTTCAATTGAACTAATGGTCTCTTTCATCTTTTCTATTCCCAATGTCACCCTATATTACTTCATGCCTGAATGATTGCAGTGTCTTCTGTTTTGCTATTCCCTGGTCATCAATTCAACCTGTATACAATGCCAGGTTTTATTTTTCAAAACACTGTTTTACATGCACAAACCCTCCCATTACCCTGTTTTAAAGTATTCAATAGCTCCCTATATTATCCATAGACTTAGACCTTGAAGCCACCTTGAAAATAATCTATGTCAATCCCTTTATTTGAATTCAACTGATGGTCATATTAGTTTCCCTTATTTGCTTTCCAATTATCATCACCTGGGGGGTAGTGGTAGTTTTGTGGAGACAAAAGGACTGAGAGAAATTCAGAAGATCATCCCTTCACCCTTTCATTGGGAATCTGGTCTCTGTCATCAGAACATTCTGGTCACTCTTCAGGACTAGTGGTCTCCTCACTCTTGGAATACACTCCTCATCAAGAGAACAGATCTGTGAGGAAACCAGTCCATGGGGATACAAGATTCTATGCTCCTTCTTCCTTCCATGGTTCTGTAGTATAAAACTTTCCCTTCAATAAGTGCATAGCAGGGGGGTTGTGGCTCTCATGGTGTAGGTTGTATAAAAAGATGTTTCTAGTTTTTGCTACTTTACCATTGAAACTGAGAATTTCTGGGAGGGTTCTATAGGCAACTGCCATTGACTGCTGCTGCCTCTGGGGTTCATAGTAGTAGCTGTGGCAGGAGAGCTGAGACAGATCCTGAAGCAGAGATAAGACCAACGTGTTTTGGAGGCAAGGATGGAGCAGGATGGTTCTGGAAGCTATAATAAAACCTTAATGGCAAATGAGAATGCCAAAACGCCATTCACACATCTGGCACTCTCCCATCTTTTATCACTTTTACACCATCCCATACCTAAATTCTTTTTCCTTTTAAACCCAATTTTCATAAATTGCAACTGTGAAAAAAGATGAGTGTGAATTGACAATTTCTTTGAAATTTTACTATGTCTACTAGACTAGATGGCCACAGAAAAGTTGAGTATCAACATAAAGCAAGAGTACTTAACCATTTTTTGTGTCCCAGATCCTTTTGATAGTCTAGTAAATCCTGAAGACTGCTCTGAAGAATGTTTATGAATGCATAAAATAAACTGCATAGAATTATAAAAGAAAATAATTTTCTTTTTTCTTATTTTCTTTATTATATATATTTTTTTTCTTATAAAAGAAAATAATTGAATTAAAATGTAATTTTTTTCTATCCAAGTTCATAGATCCCCTAAAATCTATCCACAGATATGGAGGAGGATCTCAAGTTAAGAACACCTGACATAGAGGATTGAAACCAAACTCATAGATTTCACAAAAAAGTGGGGCAGAATGAGTCATTGAGATTTCCATATTCCATAGTTTACAGTGTCCCCTAGGTTCATTCATTTGTCTAAAGAGCTGTCAAACCCTTTGGAAACTGGAAGTTTGGTGGAATTGGCCTATCTATGCATGTGCTTGAACATAATTTTTTGTGGATATCACAAAAGGACCATGAAAGGACCTTTGATTGAGGTGTTTGGTTGGAGTGACACTCCAGTTGGTTGTCAAAATTAAGAAATTCTACTCCTGTGCTGATTAGCAGAAAAAGTACAACCTGTCTACAGATTTATGGGACACAGAACATGAGCCACTTTTACAGCTATTCCAGCACCTATAGTATCACTTAGCAAACCTATTCCATTCTATATATAGCCTATACTTGAATCACATATGAGAAAAAAAATGGAAGCTCAGAGAAGTTAGAAAACTTGCTCAAGGCCACACAAATAATAAGTAGAAGTAGGCTTTAAAAGCAGAACTTCTTATAAACATTATACCTCCCACAACTCTCCTGCGCCAACCTTCTTTGCTCCATTTAAATTGGTCTCCTTATCATGTCTAAATTTTTATTGACTTTACTGCTTTCTCCCTCTGTTCTGAATTCCAGGTGGACTCCCTGCCTATCTGTAAGAAAATTTCCCTCACAGCTAAACGAATGTACTTATTTTGACCAATTCTACAAGAAGTCATCTCTTTTCATAGGTCATGTCTCATATCAGTATGACAGTAAACATTCATATGCTTCTCACTGAAGTTCCTAGGGTTCAAGGGACAAACCTAGACCCTTTTCTTCTGCTAGAATATGGACTAGGGGCATGCTGCTAAACAGCAGTTGGGGCAGATATCTGGAAATTGGCAACTGGATCCCCTGGATCCCTCCAATGGCTTAGAATTAACCTGGTAAATGAAGACATCATCTGAAAAGGCTGATGGTTGAGTGGGTCTCCAAGCACTGCAAATAATATAAATAATCATTCTTGTCCTTTGTCTAACACTGGATCTCCTCTGCACTTATCATAGAACTTGGCACTTAGTAAATCCCAATAAATGTTTATTGAATGACATATTGTTGTACTTTTAAAATATATATAGTGCTATAGACATAAAAGCAAGGAAAGTGCATAGAATATGAAGTAGAGGCATGCTGACAGGACCAGAGGACACACATTTTCTCATTTTCTTTATCTGCATATAAGTAACACTCAGGGTCCCCAGAAAGATATTCTAGGTTCTAAGTACATACAAAGAAATATTGGTTAAAGAGATGCCTCATAAACTGAAAGATAAGGATACTGAAAATACCTAATATGACATTACAGAATTTCACTGGGTAGATGTGAAATATTTACTAATTCATGGTAGGGGACAGGCCAAAACCTATTCAACATTTCTTAGTGAGATGACAATTGGAGAAAACATTTGGAAACTGGTAACTAGGTCCCTCCAAAAAAGCCGAGAAGGCTCAGCATTAACCTTGCAAGTGGAGACATAGAGTAGGATTGGAGACAGGTGAGTGGGTCTCCAGGTGCTGCAAGTAATAAAAATAATAATCCTTGCCTTATGTGTACATCACTGAATCGCCTCCACACTTAGCATAGAACTTGGCCCTTTATAAACCTCAATTGATGTTTATTGAATGATATATTTTTGTACTGTTAACATATTGCAGTGTTCTTTAAACTAGCCTAATTGCCTATATTAAATAAGTATATCAGAATATTTTAAGAAATGAACTTTTAACTAGGAGAAAAGTAAAGGCAGCAACTGATTTCTTTTATTCCATTCAGATCATAGGCATTCTGTTGATGAAGAGCTCTCAAGGTATTCCTATGGGCCCCCACCACTTTCCTCTAATACTTCATTTGGTCAAAGTAGTTTCCATCATGTTTAAAGGAGGGATTCATGAAACACACCAAAAGGGTCTTTTATCTTAAGACAGTGGCTTTGATAAATACTAGTGAATGACAGCCAAGGATGTCTTTCATATGCTATAATGGATAACTGCTTGAAGATGTGCACACCTGCTGGGAGATAGCAAAGGGAGGTTTTACCAACTCTTAATTGAGAACTCACCCTATGACACAGGGAGTCCAGTTTGACTCTAATGTGCAAAGCCATTTTGCTGTCTTGGAGTCAAAGGAACTGACTTATCTACAGGGTGGGACTAGCCTTTTTTGGCAATTCCTGCCATTGGGTTTGAAAGTGCCAGCTTTCATATTTGGTACCCAAGTCAGTCAATACTCAGGGAAAGAGTCCATCTTTCTTGGTGTGAGGTATTTTGAGCTTTTGCCTACGCTATTGCAAAACTGCCCAATAATCTCAAACTACCTTTGTATACTAATGAATGTCAGGAGTCCCTGTGATAGCACAGAAAATGGTCTGGGAGATAGGACACCAAGGTTCTAGTTGAGGCTCTTACTGTCTTCATCATATGACCTCACTGGAATGGAGCCAGCTCAGAGAGTCATTTGTGAAATTTTCAGCATGAGCATTTGCACCTCAGAAACCAGAAAACACTATTAATTGGGGCTTGATTTATTGTTTTGCTCATAACCTAGACTTTAAAAAGTGATCAAGAAAATATGAATAATACAGATTAAACTTAAAAGTGAGTCTTACATTTTCAGTCAGTTGCTAAACATTTCCTAGCACAATCCTGGGCAAGATGTGTTCCCTCTTTGAGCTTTAGTCTTCATTTCTAAACTAAAAAAATAGCAAATCTCTACATTTTAAAAAATTTCCCCCATTCCCACATGTCAAGATCTTAGCCCTAAATACTTTTACATGTGATACTGTCCAGAGGAAAGTTTCTATAGTTTCTTCCTCTGATCCCAGTCTGGCTCCCCACTATATCCTGCTTGACCATTCCTTAACAATCCTTTGGGAAAGAGTAGGGCACACATTCTATCTCTCTTCCCTTTCATGGTGTCTATAAGCTGTCTAGGTAGTCAGCTATATCTGTAATCTCAAAAGGACTAAGCAAATTGGAAATCTTTTTCCAGATATGTGTCTACTGATGGAGTGTTGCCACAGAATGACTTTTCTACATACAGAGTGTTACAACATGATTTTGGAACTGGCAGACACATCCATGACCAAAAAACAAAGTATAACTGATGAATTAAGGTTTAGGCACATATTATTGAAACTTCTAACCCTTCATCTAAACACTCTGCATTTTCAAAGTGATTTCACATCCATTATCTCATTTGATTCTCACAGTACCCTTGTGAGATAGATAGATACTCCAGCTGTTTCCAGATGCCAAACTTATTCTTTTTCCCAGTAGTCTTCCCAGTCTGTGCTCTTTAAATTGGTGCCAATGCCCTAGGTATAGGACATGGGGAACAAAATTGCTGTTCCCTTCTAGTCATTGGTCATACCATGGATAAAGTGTACCATGGGAAAATAAGTTCCTTTTTTATTGGAAATGCCTGCTACAGTAATATAACATAATCAGATCATAGAACGTTGCCCTTTATTATTTTGTCTAACAGTGATTATTTAGTCTAACCCCTTATTTTACAGATAACCAACAGATAATTTGTTCACAATTATACAAGTAGTAAGTTCTAGAATTAAAATGGAAGCCCAAGTTGTCTGACTCCAGATATAGGGATCTTAGCCTATAGCAACACACCAGGAGCATAATTTTTAAAGTTATGTGAGATGTTCAAACCTTTCCAGAAGCACAGAACCAAATGCCTTGTCCTGACTCTGGTTAGGCAGGGAAGGAGGCAGTAGCAAATATTGCCATGATTCATTCATGTGGCACAAGTTTACTAACAAGCAAGCTCAAGGGAAAGGAAAGGACTCTTTTTAATTATCAATGAGAGGAGACAAAATTTTTGTCTAAGAAACCTTACTGCATAGTCTATAGATAAAAATAATTTTCTTGATCAGTATATTAAGAACAGGCTGGAAACAAAGAGTAAAACTGAGAAAGTAATAACTTTAGGGAAGATGATGTTCATGTTTAGGTGGGGTGGGAGAAGCATCAACTATCCAGTTGGACATTGGCAGAAAAGGTGAATTGTGATGGAGCATGGAGGCAAACTGTTTGATGGTGTTTCTATTTGATCAATGGTAATGGGTCTAGATTTAACCTAAGAAGACCAGTTATCCCTCTGGGCCCCTGGCTGAGGTGGAAGTTAGGATTTCTAAATCTCTGTCCCATTTGCCTGACTATGGGACTTGTCTTCAGATGAACTCCCTCCCACAGGATACAGTTACCAGGTCTGGCATCCTTATTCAAGGAAAAGAACTCTCCCCAGGGCCCTGTCATTTTGTGCAATATATTTTGTTTTGTTACAGAGAAAGAGTATTGATTGAACAGCTCAATTCTCTTAGCAGGTGCAGGTCAATCTTTCCAGTTTGCTGCATGGAGTTGAAGTATTCTTTTAGCCAGCTAGTTTTTGCAAAAGGGATGCCTCTGAAATTGGTCTGTGGTACATCAGTAATAGATGAAGTTGTCCTAAATTTGGTTTGTCGATTTTACCCCACCTCCATCCTTACTTTCCCACAAGTAACTTTTTCTTCCAGCAGAATGTCCCCCACCCCTAGAAGAAAGAAAGTTGTTAGTGGAACAAGAGATGCTTTATTGTGTTCTTTATGTCCCCATCACCTTGGACAGCATCTGGCATGTATGATAGGCTGGATGAATGTTTGTTGAATGGAATTGAATGCTGTGCTTCAAATTGTAGAAGGACAACTGGTGGAAACTTTAATTAGTACCCAGCCAAATTCAGGAGTGTGAAGGTGGGGGAGGTGAAAGAAAAACATTCTATACTTAGCCAAGTTTCTACTGGAATTGATTTTTCAGAGCTTAATGGGGAGTGTGTAGCTGTGGAAATGCTGGATCATGTGTTAGGCAGAGAAAATGATGGGCTGTTTGCTCCCTTGAGGTTACTTTATTTTGCCAACTGCTACTGCTATAGCACTTCCTCAGGACAGAATTGCAGCATGAACCCTAATTTCTTTAAAATGTTCCACTTGCCTAATGCCACCCGTGTTGATGCAAACATTATATTTTGTGGGATAAAGTCTCCTTGGCCCTAGTATTTTCTGACACCAAGTATCTTACTGTATCACTTGAATTAGGGTTGTTGTTGGGTTTGTTTGTTTTTTTTCCCACAATCTCTAAACTCTGATTTCCTGGATCCAGTTTTAATTTGTTCTTTCTATTCATCCCAGGCACTCTTGCAATCATCCATTAAGGCTCTAGTCTTCCCAATGATGCTTCAATTATCAACACATTTGATTTGGCATCATGACTCATCCAATCAATGGTGAATGAAGGAGTAGAAAAAGGAAAAATAAAGACATGCATCACATGGGAAAGGAAAAAGGGAAAAAATCAGAGACAATAAAGATTCAGTTTAGAGATTCAATATCTCTAAGAAAATGAAGCTTCCTGATAAGAGACAAGTGATTTACAAATTGCATTGATGAAGATAATAGCTATTCTCTTGTTCCATTTGGAAATAGGTATTCATTGCTTATGTTAAACCAATTTTACTCTGAGGCAAAAGCCTGTCAGTTTTAAATAGAAGTTGTTTGGAGGATTTAAATCTTCCTGGTTTATAGCAACTTTTCACCATCTCGTTTTAGTGTCTCCTATTCCACAAGACAAGGTCTTTGTTCCCAGGTGAGGGACATGTTAAGAAGGGGAAATCATTTATATTTTGTTCAATTAAAAAATGTCACACTGGAGGAGTATGATTCAGGGCCACTGGCTACCCACACTGGGTACTCTGTACATGCTACTGGTAACATTTGTAAAAACATCATTTCTCCCCTATCACTTCCATCTCTGGCCCCAACCCCTCCAGCACCCCCTGCATTCAAACTATTTCTATAGTTGCCAAAATGCCCATCAAAGTAAGACAAACCACAGTCCCATATAAAAATAAAGACTGGGATGGCAGCTAGGTGGGGCAGTGTATGTATAGTCAGCCAAAATTAATCAATAAGCATTTATTAGGCACCTACTATATTCTAGGAACTAAGGAGGCAAAGAACAAAACAAGACAAATTCTTGCTCTCAAGGAGTCAAATTGAGGATATCACATGAAAACAAGTAAGCAGGCTAGATACAGGATAAATTGGAGATAATCAATAGAGGGAAGGTTCTGGAATTAAAGAGGATTAGGAAAGGTTTTTTTTTTTTTGTAGAAGATGGGACTTTTACTCAGATTTGAAAGAAGCCATAGTAGAGAGGAGGAAAGTGATTACAGGCATAGGGAATAGTGTGTGAAATATTTGATTCTGGAGATGGTTAGAGAGTTAGACTTAGAGCCAGAGAAACATGAATTCAAATTCTGCCTCAGATACTCATTAGCTGTGTGACTCTAGGCAAGACACAATCTCTCTCAGACTCAGTTTCTTCAATTGAAAAATGTGAACAATAACAGCACTTACCTTACAGAGTTGTTGTAGGACTAAATGAGATAATATAGGAAAAGTGTTTTGCAAACCTTAAAATGCTGCTAATAATAATAATTAAACAAAATTGTTAGAGATTGTAAAATCCTTAGACTATTGTGGTTATCTTCTCATTACAGATTGAATAAAAAAAAATTAAAACCTTTCTGTCTTAGAATGGATAGAATAGAATAGAACCTATTTGTTCCAAGGCAGAAGAGCAGCAAGGACTAGGCAATTGAGGTTAAGTGACTTGCCTAGGGTCACACAGCTAGGAAGTGTCTGAGGCCATATTTGAACCCAGGACCTCTCATCTCCAGGCCTGGCTCTCAATCTATTGAACCACCTAGTTTCCCCCACACACTGACATTTGACTGGTATAGCTCAAAGCATGCTTGGATTCCATTTGATTCTGACAATTCAATTTATCTCAAATACCCCTTTGGGGTTCTAGGAAATTGCTGTAAATTTTTTATTGCTTTTATAGATGGTTATAGCTGATGAAATTGGATCTTGTTAGAAAACATACTACCAGCTTTTCTACTAGTGACTGTCAAGCAGTCAATCAATTGGCAAGCATTTATTAACTGTCTTCTATTGCTAAGAACAGAAGAGCCTGAGGATACAAACACATGTAAAATAGGCCCTATATATAGGGAACTTACAATACAATGGAGGACAATTTTCAAGTCTTCATGGAATGTAAATATAAGGTAACTTGGAAGAGACTAGTAGCTGGGGTGTAGATGGGAAATAAGGAAAGGCTTCACACAGATAATGATGCTTGAAATGGGTTGTGAAGGGAACCAGAAATTCCAAGATGCAGAGATGGGGACAGAGTACATTCTAGACCCAAACTACAGCTTTTCCAAGGGAAATGAAATAGGAGATGGAGCACTGAAAATGAGGAAGTGCCAGAACTGTATGGTAAGTATAGTAAGGTGGGACTTTTGGGTTCATAGAGGGGTATACTATGTTAAGAATACTGGAAAAATAGGAAGGTCACAAAGACCTTTAAATATAAAACAAGGGAGTTTAGTTGATCCTAAGGGAAATAAGAGGTGATTACAACTAGAATCAAGTGACTTCACAAGGTAGAAGGACACTATAAAACAAAATTTAATAAATAAAAAATTGAGGAAAATATAAAGCATCTCATTCACAAAACAGAAAATTTAGAAAATTGTTACAGGATAGACAATCTAAGAATCATTGGCCTGCCAGAAGACTGTGTCAAAAGGAAAAGCCTGGACATCATACTACAAGAAATAATCCAAGAAAACTGCCCTGATATTCTAGAACAAGTAGAGATTGAAAGAATCCACAGATCACCTCCTGTACTTAATCTCCAACTGACAACACCCAGGAATGTTATAGCCAGATTCAAGAACTATCAGACAAAGGAAAAAAATATTACAAGCTGCTAAGAAGAAGTCATTCAGATACCATGGAACCAAAGTGAAGATAACACAGGATCTGGCTGCATCTACACTGAAGGACCAAAAGGCATGTAATAGGATATTCCAGAAAGCAAGGGAACTAGGTCTACAACCAAGAATCAACGACCCGGCAAAACTGACTATATTCTTAAAGAGGAAAGTATGGTCATTAAACAAAATAGAAGAATTCCAAGCATTTGTAAAGAAAAGACCAGACCTGAACAGGAAATGTGATGTCCAAGCACAGAATTCAAGAGAGTCATCAAAGGGTAATTTAAAAAGAGGGAAAGAGAAAAACAAAACAAAACAGAAAAAAACCCAACTTTTTTATAAGAGACTCAATAAGTTAAAATGATATGTATCCCTATAAGAAAAGAGGTCATTGGTAACTCTTAAAAATTGTTATTACCACCCGGGCAGCTAGAAGAAGTACATTTAGGGGGAACAGTGACAAACTGTATAGGATGAAATGATAAGACATAAATATGTATATAGATATATGTATGCATAAATACATATGTATGTGTGTATTTATATGTATATGTTCATATACATATATATAACTAGAACTAAAAAAAGAGGTTAATACTAAAAGAAATGGGAAAAGAAACTAAAGGGGGTAAATTTATATGTCACAAAGAAGCTCATGGAGGGAGGGGGGAGAACATCAATACACTGGAAAGGTAAAGAGGTTGGAGACAGGAAATACTCAACTTGAAATTGACCCAAAGAGGGCAGAACAATCCAGTCCATTAGGGCAGAGAATTGATTTGCTCCCTATAGGGAAGTAGAAGGATAACAAATGGACTGGTGGAGAGGGAAGCAGTACAAGGGAGCAAGAGGGTGGGGGGTAGTTTAAAAGGACTGTAAAGAAAATAAGAGGGGAATAATAAGGGAGGGGGGTAGAAAGGGAAGTAAAAGGATGGGAATTAGGGGAACTGATTAAAAAACAAAACATTGGTGTGGAAGGAAATAGTAAAAGAAGGAAAGGCAGGACTAAGAGTAGAAATAAAAATTCTGGGAAATACACAGCTGGTAATCATGACTCTGAATGTGAATGGAATGAACTCACCCATAAAATGCAAGCGAATAGCACAGTGGATTAGAATTCAAAACCCTACCTTATGCTGTCTACAAAAAACACACATGAGGAAGTTAGATACGCATAGGGTCAAAGTAAGAGGATGGAGCCATATCTATTGGGAATCAACTGATAAAAAGAAGACAGGAGTCACAATCATGGTATCTGACAAAGCCAAAGTAAAAATAGATGTGATTAAAAGGGATAGGGATAGTAATTACATCCTGATCAAAGGCAGTATAGACAATGAGGAAATATCAGTACTCAGCATGTATGCACCAAATGGCATAGCATCCAAATTTCTAAAGGAGGAACTAGTAGAGCTCAAGGATGAAATAGGTAGAAAAACTATACTAGTGGGAGGCCTGAACCTTCCTCTATCAGAACTAGATAAATCAAACCAAAAAATAAATAAGAAAGAGGTAAGAGAAGTGAATGAAATCTTAGAAAAATTAGAGTTAGTAGATGTATGGAGAAAAATAAATATGGACAAAAAGGAATACACCTTCTTCTCAGCAGCACATGGTACATTAACAAAAATTGACCATGTATTAGGACATAAAAACATTGCAAACAAGTGCAATAAAGCAGAAATAATAAATGCAACCTTCTCAAATCACAATGCAATGAAAATAATAATGAGTAAGGGTACATGCAGAGACAAATAAAAAATTAACCAGAATTTAAACAATATGATTTTCCAACATCGATTAGTTAAAGAACAAATCATAGATGATGAGACATCCTTTCAAACCTAAGGGATGCAGCCAAAGCAGTACTCAGGGGGAAATTTATATCCTTGAATTTGTATATTAACAAACTAGAGAGGACAGAGATTAATGAATTGGGCATGCAAATTAAAAACTAGAAAGTAAACAAATTAAAAATCTTCAGATGAAGACTAAATTAGAGATCCTAAAACTCAAAGGAGAAATTAATAAATTGAAAGTCAAAGAACTATTGATTTAATAAATAAGACCAGAAGCTGGTACTTTGAAAAAAAAAAAACAAATAAAACAGACAAAGTACTGGTCAATCGAATTAAAAAAAAAAGAAAGAAGAAAACCAAATTGACAGTAGCCAAGATGAAAAGGGAGATCTCACCTCTAATGAAGAGGAAATTAAGGCAATCATTAAAAACTATTATGCCGAATTATATGACAACAAATATGGCAATCTAGGTGCTATAGATGAATATATAAAAACATATAAATTGCCTAGACTAACAGAGGAAGAAATAGATTACCTAAAAAGCCCCATATCAGAAAAAGAAATTAAACAAGCCATCAAAGAACTCCCTAAGAAAAATCCCCAGGTCCAGATAGATTAGCAAATGAATTCTATCAGACATTCAAAGAACAACTAATCCCAATATTATACAAACTATTTGACAGAATGAGCAAAGAAGGAGTTCTACCAAATTCCTTTTATGACACAAATATGGTTCTGATTCCAAAGCCAGGCAAGTCAAAAACATAGAAAGAAAACTATAGATTAATCTCCTTAATGAATATAGATGCAAAAATCTTAAATAGGATACTAGCAAAAAGACTCCAGCAAGTCATCATGAGGGTTAATCACTATGACCAGATAGAATTCAGAACCAGGAATGCAAGGATAGTTCAATATTAGAAAAAAATCCACATAATTGACCATATTAACAAGCAAACTGACAAAAATCACATGATTATCTCAATAGATGCAGAAAAAGCCTTTGACAAAATGCAACACCCATTCCTATTGAAAACACCAGAAAGTATAGGAATAGAAGGGCCTTTCCTAAAAGTAATAAACAGTATATATCTAAAGCTATCAATAAACATCATCTACACTGGGAATAAACTAGATGCATTCCAAATAAAATCAGGAATGAAACAAGGATGCCCATTATCACCTCTTAACATTGTACTAGAAACACTAGCTATAGCAATTAGAGAAGAAAAAGAAATTGAAGGTATTAAAATAGACAATGAGGAGATCAAGCTATCACTCTTTGCAGATGATATGATGATCTACTTAGAGAGTCCTAGAGAATCAACCAAAAATTTAGCTGAAAGAATCAACAACTTTAGCAAAGTTGCAGGGTACAAAATAAACCCACATAAGTCATCCATATTTCTATATATCTCCAACACATCTCAGCAGCAGGACTTAGAAAGTGTGACAAGGAGATCACTTTAAAAGACTGATATATATTAATTTAAGGTCGCCAAGGAATTCAGCTATGTAATTCCTAAATGAAAACTCAAGTCAGCCGTCAACCTTTTATAGAGTTTAATTACAGACAGGAGGAAGAAAGGAATTAGAGATAGAGAGAGAGAGGGAGAGAGAAAGGGGAGAGAAGGGAATAGGGCTTAAATACCCCTTCTGTTTAGGCTGGGCCAAAAGGCCCAAGCCCTTAGATAGCTGGGGCAAAGAAAAGAGATCAGTCCCTATTACTCACGTGACCAAAATGGAGAAACAGTCTCAGAGGCCCCCACCTTCAGCTTCCTTCAGAGCAAGCTTCTCAGAGCACCTCTCCAACCACTCAGAGCCAAAACTCTCCAACCACCCCCTCAGTCCTCAGACCCCTCTCTCTTTAAGGAAACCATCCAAGTTTCCTCCCCTCAGTTCTCACATCTACCAATCACTGTCCATCATTTTCCCTGTGCCAATGGTGGCTCTAGCTTAACCCAGGACCACCCAGAGGTCTGGGCTTTGCACATGTCTGTTGGAGGTCATATTCTCAAATAATTAAATTTTGATCTATGCTGCAGCCCTTCCTAAATCCTGTTAGGACTGAGTGGGGTGGAAATTGTATTTTCCAAGACCTGATTCTGTCATTCCAAGTATCTCTATTGTATCAATTCTAAAATCAATCATGACTCAAAGAAATTCCTGTTCTGTGCTTAAGCATAGGTCAAAGCCCTTTCCATTGTTCAGCAAAAGGTTTCTGTCCTAAAGTAATCTTAAGAAGGGAGGAGAAGGAACCTCCCATGCCAATGGGGTTCACATTCCAATACACTATCAGTAAGAAATTTTCCAAGTATGAAATTTCCCAATGGTGAAATTTCCAACATTTATAAATCTAAGAAATTTTAAGGTTTACAAAAGAGAAATTCCATATAAATTCACCCTAGACAAAATAAAATACTTAGGAATCTATCTGCTGAGACAAACACAGGAACTATATGAACAAAACTATAAAATACTCTCCACATAATTAAAACTAGATCTAAACAATTGGAAAAACATTGATTGCTCATGGGTAGGACAAGCTAACATAATAAAAATTACAATCCTACCCAAATTAATTTACCTTTTTAGTGTCATACCCATCAACTACCAAAAAACTTTTTTTACTGAATTAGAAAAACCCATAACAAAGTTCATTTGGAGGAACAAAAGATCAAAGATATCCAGGAAAATCATGAAAAAAAAATGCGAAGGAAGGAGGACTTGCAGTCCCAGATCTCAAACTATACTATAAAGCAGTGGCCATCCAAACAATTTGGTACTAGCTAAGAGACAGAAAGGAGGATCAGTGGAATAGACTTGGGGTAAATGACCTCAGCACGACAGTCTATGATAAGCCCAAAGATCCCAGCTTTTGGGACCAAAACCCACTATTTGATAAAAACTGCTGGGAAAATTGGAAGACAGTATGTGAGAGATTAGGTTTGGATAAACATCTCACATCCTACACCAAGATAAACTCAGAATGGGTGAGTGACCTGAATATAAAGAAGGAAACTATAAGCAAATTAGGTGAATACAGAATAGTATACTTGTCAGATCTTTGGGAAAGGAAAAACTTTAAAACCAAACAAGAGCTAGAAAAAAATCACAAAATGTAAAATAAATAATTTTTATTACATCAAATTAAAAAGTTTTTGTACAAACAAAACTAATGCATCTAAAGTTAGAAGGAAAGCAACAAATTGGAAAACAATCTTCATAACAAAAACCTCTGACAAAGGTCTAATTACCCAAATTCATAAAGAACTAAACCAATTGTACAAAAAATCAAGCCATTCTCCAATTGAAAAATGGGCAAGGGACATGAATAGGCAATTTTCAGTTAAAGAAATAAAAACTATTATAAAACACATGAAAAAGTGTTCTAAATCTCTTTTAATCAGAGAAATGCAAATCAAAACAACTCTGAGGTATCACCTCACACCTAGCAGATGGACTAACATGACAGCAACGGAAAGTAATTAATGTTGGAGGGGATATGGCAAAGTCGGGACATTAATTCATTGCTGGTGGAGTTGTGAATTGATCCAACCATTCTGGAGGGCAATTTGGAACTATGCCCAAAGGGTGCTAAAAGACTGTCTACCCTTTGATTCAGCCATAGCACTGCTGGGTTTGTACCCCCAAAAGATAATAACAAAAAAGATATGTACAAGAATATTCATAGCTGCTCTCTTTGTGGTGGCCAAAAATTGGAAAATGAGGGGATGCCCTCATTTTGGGGCATTCAGAATGGCTGAACAAATTGTGCTGTATGTTGGGGATGGAATACTATTGTGCTCAACGGAATAATAAAGTGGAGGAATTCCATGGGAACTGGAATGACCTTCAGGAATTGATGCAGAGTGAAAGGAGCAGAAACAGGAGAACATTGTACACAGAGACTGATACACTATGGTACAATCGAATGTAATTTACTTCTCCATTAGTGTCAATGCAGTGATCCTGAACGACTGAGAGATTTTTGAGAAAAAACACTATCCACATTCAGAGGAAAAATTGTGGGAGTAAAAACACCGAAGAAAAACAACTGCTGGAATACATGGGTCGAGGGGATATAACTGGGGAGGTAGGCTCTAAATGAACATCCTAATGCAAACACCAATAACATGGAATAGGTTCTGATCAAGGACACAAGTAATACCCAATGAAATTGTGCGTCAGCTGCGTGAAGGGTGGATGGAGGGGAGGGAGGGAAATAATGTGATTATTGTAACTGTCAACATGAAAATATAGATATCCCCAGTTTGCTTAGTTTCCCACTTCAGGTGGGAGACAATCCCATCTGAAGTCAAGTAGCTCTTTTGTCTCCAGAAGCCTTTCCCAGTATACCATACCCTCCTTCCAAGCTTGAGAGACTGATGCACTACCTACTGTGCCAAAGCTGAAGTGGATGCCTATTGTCTGGTGAAGTGGGACCTTCCCTTAGGGGGAAACCTCTCTTGTGACAAGGTCAAAACCTGGGGTTTATACCTTTAAACTAAGTAAACTGGGGATTTCTATATTTCCATGTTGACATAACCAAGGAATAATGTTCTAAATTGACTAAATAAATTAATTTAATTAAAAAGAAAGAAACTAAACAGGGGTAAATGGAATGGAGAATAATACACAGCAATCATAATGATGCACATTTTATTTTTTGCAAATCTCATTAATAAAGGCTTCATATCTCAAACATAGAGAAATGAGTTGCATATATATGATAGGAGTCATTCCCCAATTGATAAATGGTCAAAAAATATGAAAAGGCCGTTTTCAGACAAAGTAATTAAAGTTCTCTTTAGTTATGTCAAAAAATACTCTAAATCACTCTACATTAGAAAAATGCAAATTAAAACAATTCTGAGGTACCATTCCACAATTATCAGATTGACTATTATGACAGAAAAGGAAAATGACAACATTTGGGAGGAATGTGGGAAAATTAAGACCTGAATTGTTAGGGATAAATTTTCCAAGACTGTTGTGGGTAAATTTAGGGTTGTAACTGAATATAAATTTTAATTGGTTGCCAGGGATTTAAATTCTAAATCCCAATGAAACACTCAAGTTAGAATGGAATTTTATGGTGGTTTATTTACAATAGAAAGAAGAATTTAAGAATGAGAGAGAGAGAGAGAGAGAGAGAGAGAGAGAGAGAGAGAGAGAGAGAGAGAGAGAGAGAGAGAGAGAGAGAGAGAGAGAGAGAGAGAGAGAGAGAGAGAGAGAGAGAGAGAGGAAAGGGAATTAAAACTACTCCAACCTTGGCTGAACCAGGCAGGAGTTCAGAGGCTTTGGCCAAGGGGCCGTTTCAGAAAGCCAAAGGAAAGGGGAGTCAGTCTTATCACTTACCACCTGACCGTGTAAAGGGAAACAATCTGAGGAGCTCCTCCAGGCTTGAGTTCCAGGGTTAACTACTCCAAAGCTCCTCCTCACAGGAAGTGATGCAAAATATAAAGGCAGTTCTTTTATATCACTTCCTGTGTCTCACATGTGCCAATGGTGGCTTAAGTTTGGCTTAGGACAGCCCAGGGGGTCAGTCAGTTCTTTTGTCACTTGCTAGCACACACATGCTGGTCATAGGCCTTCCTCCCCAACACTTAATCCTTAAGTGAGGGTGTATACATTCCTGGTTGCTAGAATTCTAAAGACTAAACAGGAAGGAGTAAAACTAAAATTTACAGAATGCATTGTTGGGGGAGTTGTGAACTAATTCAATCATTCTAGGAAACAATTTGGATTTATGCTCAAAGGGCAATAAGACAGTATATATCTTTTGACCAAGCAATACTCAGTTTGCATCCCAAAAAAATAAAAAGCAAAAAGAGGAAGGACTTATATATACAAAAATATTTAAAGCAGTTCTTTTTGTTGGGGTAAATAATTAGAAAGTGAGAGGATAGCCATCAATTGCAATTGAATTGCAGTTGAATAAGTTATAGTATATGATTGTAATGGAATACTATTGTGCTATAAAGAAATGACAAGCAGGAAGAGCTCAGAAAAACCTGGAAAGACATTAATTGAACCAGAGTGAAATAAGCAGAACCAGGAAAATACTGCACACAGTGACAGGAATATTGTACAATGAACAACTATGAATAACTTTGCTATTCTTAGCAATACAATACTCTAAAACTATCCCAGAGGACTCATGATATGATAAAAAAAAAAAGCCATCTGCTTCCAGAAAAAAAGAGAACTAATAGATTTTGAATCCAAACCAAAGCAAACTTTTATCACTTTCTTTCTTAATTTTTTAAAATTCTCATTACCTTCAACAAAAGGATTAATATGAGGAAATGTTTTATATGATTTCACATGTAAAATCTCAATAAAATTGCTTATCATCTCCAGGAAGGTATTAGGAGGGTATACAGGGAGAGACTTTGATTCTGAATATTCTTTGAGAAATATTGAAAATTGCCTTTATATGTAATTGGGGAAATTTTTAAAAAATAAAAAAAGAAATAATGAAGGGATTGATTTCAAAAAAAATCTGGGAACATCTATATGAACTGATGCTGAATAAAGTAGCAAAACCACAATAACAATATTATATAGACCAACAACTCTGAAAGACTTAGAAGGTATAATGAACACAGTGACCAATAATAATTCCAGAAGTCTCATGATGAATTAAGTTATATACTTCCAGATAGAAATTATTTCAGTGTGCAGATTGAAATTTTTAAAAAATATATGGCCAATGACAGTATTTTTTTCCTTGACTGTAATGTTTTGTCTTTGCTTTGTTTTGTTTTATTTTTTGTTTTCTCAGTGGAGTAGGTTTAGGTGGGAGTAAAAGAATTTAGACCTAAAAATATAAAATAAAATTGAATTTTTTTTAAACCCTTACCTTCTATCTTAGAATCAATACTGTGTATTGGTTCTGAGGCAGAAGAGTGGTAAGGGCGAGGCAATTGGGGTTTAGTGACTTGCCCAGGATCATATAGCTAGGAAGTATCTGAGGACAGATTTGAACTCAGAACCTCCTGTCTCTGGGCCCGGCTCTAAATCCACTGAGCCACACAACTACCCCTAAAATTGAGTTTTTGAAAAAAAAATTAGTAAAGCATATCAAAATTCAAACATTGCTAAGATCAGGTTCCTCTTACAATAAGAGATATTTCCTTGATGAAGGGAGTGTGTCTATGGAAAAAGCAGGACTAGTTACTAGTTCAGCCTAGAGTCAGGGACTTCAAATATCCCCAGCATAACTATACTGGAATCAGAAGGTAATCGGTGGTTTCTGGATTGACCCAAAATTGCCTTCTGAGTTTTTGGTTTCCTCTTTTCTTTTAAAAATTTTTATTGATTTCATTTTTACAGCACTGTTATTTCTAAATATAATTCTACTCTCTCTTCTACTGAGTCAGTTGTGCCATATAACAAAGAAAAAAAAGTTAAAAAAACTAATCAACATATCAGTCAAGTTTGAGAGTATACAGAGTTCCACACCCATTGAATCTCATCTTTGCAAAAAAGAGAAGTCCTGTCTCCTTTCCCAGGGAACTTTGGATTAGTTTCTGTGATTTCGAGTAGAGTGTGATGATAGGTTAGACTTCCCTTTTAGAAGGAAATTTCAGGTGAGGTAAAGTACTGATATTAGCTGCTTTAAACCCTTCTGGTGGAAACAATATCCTAACCTTTGCCTTTAGGCAAGTTAGGCTAGTTTTTCCTTAAAAGGAATTGAGTAGTTCTAGCGATTTGATTAGCTCAAGGAACTAAAGATTATAATTTCCAAGGACCTATGATGAAAAATGCTCTCTACCTCCAGAGAGAACTGATGACTCTAAATGAAGATTGAAGAAAGATTTTTTAAAACTTTATTTTAAAGTTTAATTTTGGTTGGGTTTTCTTTTGTAACATGGCTAATATGGAAATATGTTTTGCATGAGTTCACCTGTATAACTGATATCAAATTGCTTGCCTTCTCAAGGAGTGAGAGAGAGACTGGAGGAATAAAGACAATTTGGAAGAGATGTTTAACTCCAAATAAAAAAACTAATAAATAGAAATAAATAAGAAATAGTTTTTATATATATACATGTGTGTGTGTGTGTGTGTGTGTGTGTGTGTGTGTGTGTGTAGTCAACTGATGCCTTCTCTAATAGAGGGAGAAAAGGGAGGGAGGGAATTAACTAGGTATTTGAATGTAGCAAATAAATTAATTAATTAAAATCAATTGTTAAATTTTTTTCTTGTAATTGAAAAAAATTAAAAATAAATAAAAATAAATTTAAAAGGAGACTACAGGTTATAGCTGTTTTCATTATTTCTTGCTCTATGAGTACAAAACAATGATGAGGAGCTCCAGGTCCCTCAGATTCTTGATGGAAAATAATGGACAACTCAAATAAGTACGATAAGATCATTGGAATCAACTTAAGATGTCCTAAATGCCTATCCTTGTCGAATATCTTGTTCCTGATATTTCCTTTTATTAATCACTAAAAGACTAACAAGTATCTTGTTTTGTTCTAATATCAAATGTAATGTACCAGGGAACTGACCTGGGTCAGACTCAGCACAGAATTTCTCTCTTTCCTGTATAAACATTTTCTCTCTAGGGAGAGAAAACTTTGAAGAAATAGATTGATTATCTTTTTGTGCAATTTTCCCTCCTTCATCTGGAGGGTAATGGAAGTGCATTATACTGATATTCTGGAATATTCACCTACTCTGTTCATCCATTTTCTACCATCTAGCTTCTTTAAAACAACTGAAACTTGACCTATTGAATTTTGAAGGGAAGAGATATTGTATGATCTAGATGCTTAAGTAATTTGATAGATGGATCCATATTGATGTACAAATGTGAAAAGAAATAGGAGACCACTAGGTAGGTAATAGCCACAACAAAGGGGATAAGGGATCATTGGTAATCTTCTCCCTGCTTTTCATCCCATCCCAATTAAGTCACAGGACCTTGAGCAATTAGGAGAAATACAGGATCAGCTTCCTTCTAATATTGGGATTTAGGAGGCCAGACTTATCCTCATCTAGGCCCCCTGGAAAACAGCCACAAACACTACTTAGTGATACATTATGTATGACAATAGTTCACAATGAGCTTTTAGTCATGGAGAGTTTTTTTTACCCCCTTTTCCCTATAAAATTACTGGAGTCTCCTGTAGCCAGGAACAAAATTATAAATATTTAAGATGAGGTTTTAAGCCACACTGTGAGTCCTGAATACTAATTCTCACCTTCAAATAATCTTGTCCAATGGTTTTGGGGTTCGGCACTCAGAAAGCTAACAAACTAGACAATGTTTTCGTGGTGGGCAGCAAGCACTAGGAAATGATAAAATAGCCACCTGATCTCAAAGGTAGTTTTCCTTCTGAATAAATCTGTAAATAAACAAGGAATGAACATGACTTAATTATAGAAATGTGTCAGTATATTCTACTTAATGAAGGATCAGAAGGAAGGCAAAATGAGTTGCAAATCAAAATCAGCCAATTCATTTATTGATCAAAAAGCTGCCATCGAGTTTGTTTTTGGCCAAAGCTCCTGCCTTCTATTATCTTAAAATGCCTCTGTCCCTAGTTGGTCAGTTCTACATTTCTGGGGAAGATTAATGACTTCCAAATGACCTGCTCTTCATTGAGCTCTCAAAGAAGTAGTACCTTGTTCACCTTCCCTGTTCACTTAGGGCTGAGATGTCAAGCTCAAAGGGAAAGGGAGATCACTAGTCCCTACATAAGTATCTCTGAGAGCTGCATATTGACTTAGTTTTAAAATGTAATATTATCTGTGTTTTATTGTCATTTTACTTATTTTGTTAAATGTTTTCCAATTGTATTTTAATTTTGTTAGAGAGGCACTCAGGTGTGTGGATTGAGTCCTCTCAAAGGCAGCATGTTTGACACCTCTACTTTAGAGGACCAGAACCTGGGGCAAGAGAGAGAGGAGGCCAGTGGTTTCTTGGAAATGAGCCTATAAGTACTTACTACCTTTCCCCTGCCCTGTGCTTGTAAGAAGTGAACTGGAGCTCTCTCAATGTCTGATCTGGGTTAAGTAGAATCCTTAGAAGCAAAATGTTGGGGTCTATGTAGGCCCATCCTTAGAAAAATTATGAGGCAACTTCTCACCTGATGCTCTTGTTATGACTCCTGGTTGATCTATGATGGTTTACTTTCTTGGGAAGTATCTTATAACCACTCATAGCACCTGACAGAAAAATTTACTCACTGTATTCCCCTAAAAAGCCCCTTTCTAGTATCTAAGGTGATAATGACAGTTTCAATTGAATTTAATTTAAAAAAAATCTCCCTGTAAACTAGAGAGGATTTAAGAGTCAGAAGACCTGGGTTCAAATGATGCCTTTGGCATGTTCTGACTGTATCAACTTGGAGAAGTTGAGACTTCTCCATGTCCTTAGGAAGCATTCTAAAACTCTAAATTACAGAGGAGTTGATCTGCACTGGTAGGAATTTCCCTTTGGAAATTCCCTATCAATGAAATCACAGGTCCAGCCCTATTCCTGCCTTATAGCAGAGTAGAAACCATACCAATCTAGAAGTCAAGAAACCTGACTTCCCAAATCCCAATTCTGCCACCATGAGCAGTGACTTTGGAATTTTTAGTCTCCTTCTTTATGGGCCTCAGTTTATTCCCCTGAAAACTGACTAGGTCTCCTAAGTCCTTGCCAGCTCTGACATTCTGTGATTCTATGATTCTAAACTTTATGAACACTTACTTAGCAAGTAACAGAGTACAGATCAATATAGTGCAGACTGATTACGTAAGTGCTGAGGGATGGACACAGAGTCAGGAGAAGAGGAATTGGGTTTAGATGAGTTCTAATAGAAGCACAAATGCTTTCAGCCCAGCAGGCGATTTTTCATTCTCTCATCCTTTAGCAGGGTGGCACCAGCAGCCACATTTATCTGCTTGTCTTGCCTCCTTTTCTCACCAGTCTTTACTAAAGGAAGGCCTCCTCAGGGTCACCCTGGTCATACTGAGCCCCCCCCCCCCCCCCAAGCCTGAGTTGTCAAACCCATACCTTTCCTCTGCCCTTCCACTCAAGTGGTACCTATGTTTTCCTGATTGATCAACAGATGTCAACCACCACTAGCCAAGTCACCAAAGGCAGAGGGCTGAAAATACAGCCAAGATCTTTGTTTCGGGGAGGGAGGAGTAGGAGAAAAGGTTTTATGTGGGATGGATCCCATCTGTTAAGACATTTTATGAGGCAGGTAGTCAGGCAAACACCAATCCCAGGTAAGAAACCATTCAGGAAAGATGAATGAGTTCCAACCATAAGTGTGGGCACAGCAAATTCTCTAGAGTTGAGAGAATGTTGGACTGGCATCGAAAAGCCATGGTCTCAGCTTTGGGCTGGTTTTCTGGGCCGGTCATCTGATCATCATAGGATTCAGAGCTGGAAAGGATGTTGGAGCTCAATTGGTCCAACCCCCTCATTTTACAGAAGATGCACACATTCTGATTTTGCCCTTTGTCCTAGGCAAGACTCTTAACAATTTAGCGTCTGGCTCTAAATCCACAGCTCTTTCCTTGGAACCACCTTGCTTCCAAGCATTGCTTCCATTGCTTCCAATGCCACTGGAAAGCTCTGAGACTCTGTTTCTTCACCTGTAAAATGGGGATCACATAATGCCTGCCTACCTCATAAGACTGTTGTGAGAGGCTAATAAGTTCCCTTGAAACCCAAGCTTTGTAAAGCATAGAGCCATCAAAATGAGAAAGGGATTATTCACTATCAAGAAATCACCCAAGCCTGTGCCAGTCTGGGTTTATCCTTTCCTGAGTTTAGGTTCCTGCTGGAGGAAGCTGCTCATTGATCAAGGGGAAGACTTATTAACTGTTTCCTTACCCAAGCCAGAGATTTTCAAAAATAGGTTTCATTAGCAAGGAAAAACAAAACGGTGTTTTTGTCCAAATGGGCAGCTCTTAGCCAGGGAGGGCAGCCGGGGAGCAGCTAGTCACTTGCGGAAATCCCCGTCCTTCACTCGCCCCTGAGCAGGAGGGAAGGTTAGATCTGACAAGCTTTCTTTTAGCCTCCCCTGGACAAAGGCATGTAATAGCAACAGCTCTCAGCAAAGAGCAGAGCTGAGGAATGAGACCAATTAGGAGAGGCTGCGGGCCCCCAGCACGCCCCGAGGCCCTGTGTTCACTACAAACATAGAGCCATCCCACAGCTGAGCAGGCTTTTAGGAGGTTTATCCCTCTCCTCCTAGTAGTTTTTCTTTTGCTGAAACAAACCTAATGCAGGCATTGTGTGTGTGTGTGTGTGTGTGTGTGTGTGTGTGTGTGTGTGTGTGTGTGTGTGTGTTGCATATTCATGAGAGCGGCTGGGTAGGTGCATGCATTGTTAGGTTCTGGTTGTCATATTTCATACTAATTTGCAGCACATTCCCAGGCATGGGCTTGCTCAACTCGTCATTTAAAGTCCACCCCCACTCCCCCTCTCAGACAAAACCTGAACAATCAGTTTGTTTTTTTGTTTCAATTTTTTTTAGTTACCTTTTTAGGGAACAGGTCCACAAAGAGCACAATTAATGGGGTGGAAGTTGGGGTGGGCTGTGGGAGACGAGGGGGATCAGGTTAATGGAAACCAAATTGGATTAGGTTTCTTTCCTTTTAGACCTCAGGTTCCTTTGATTTTCATTTGCATGACACTGGGAAGGATTTCTTCTGAGATCTCCAGGCAATTTGCAAGGTAGGATGTCAGCTCTACCTGGGATCTTCCAGTGCAGAGCCTCAGGGCTTGAAAGTCCCTTAGAATAGAGAGTGTCTGAGCCCCAGGGAAACTTGGCATTCCCTTGGGATCAGAAGATCATTATTTAGAGTTGGAAAGAATGTCCTTGGCCAGTCAATGTCAACTAACCCTCTTTATAGGTAGTTAAGTATTGCAGTCAGAAAGGCCTGGATTCCCATCCAGCCTGACACTTACTAGCTGGGTAATCTTGGGCAAGTCACTTAACTTCTCTCTGACTCGGTTAATGGGGGTAATTATTGCACCTACTTTCTAGGATTCTTGTGAGGATGAAAAAGGTTGATATTTCTAAAGCATCTTGCAAACCTTAAGGCACGCTATAAATGCTAGCTATTTTTTATTATAGCGTGCCAGATTTGGGATTAGGAAGAACTGAATTCAAATTCTGACAAGACACTATCAGTGTGACCCTGGGCAAGTGATTAAAATTTCTCAAATTCGTTTGGGGTTAAAAATAGTCTCTATATCCTGTGGTTGTGATAATCAGTCATACAGCTAGTATGTGTTTGGGGCTAGATTTGAACTCAGAAAAGAGGAGTCTTTCTGATTCCAAGTCCAGGGCTCTATCTACAGGTCACCTTGCTTCCCAGGGCGTAATGCAAAGACTTGAACAAAACGGACCTTTTTCTTAAGGAGTTTATATTCTGTTAGAACAACACCTGCACTTTAAGGCAAAGCAAATACAAGATAATTAGAGGCAAAGGATCCTCACAGCTCAGTGATCAGAAAAAGCCCCATGGAAGGGATACCACTTGTGGTGGCTTTGATGAAAGCAAAGGATTCTAAGGGGAGGAGATGAGGAGAAAGGGCATTCTAAGAACAGGGAGTAGTCTGTGCAAAGACACAAAGGTGGGACATGAACTCTCATGTGTGAGGACCAGCATAGAGGCCAGGTTGGTGGCATGACAGAGTATATGATGGGAAATAATGTAGGAGGGGATGTGGAAAAATGGGGACACCAATATACTGTTGTTACAACTGTGAACATTTTGGAGAGCAATATGGAATTATAATCCAAGAGAGAAATTTGTGTCTAGCTTTTGACCTAGCTCTATTAGGTTTATGTCCTAAGATGATCAGGGAAGAAGGAAAAGAAGGTATATGTTCTAAAATAGTTAGAGCAGCTTTCTTTGTGGTGTCAAAGAACTGCAAGTTGAAGGGATGCCCATCAATTGGGGAATGGGGTAAACAAGTTATGGCACATGATTGTGATAGAATACTACTATACATGAGAAATAATGAACAAGCTAATTAAAAAACAACAACAAGGAAAGACCTACATGAAATTATGGAGAGTGAAATGAGCAGAATCAAAAGAACATTATATACGGCAACAGAAATATTGTTTGAAGGATGACTTATGTCTGCCCGCCTCCAGCAAAAGAATTGATAAATAGAAGTAAGCAAGACATAGTTTTATATGTACATATATCTTTTTGTCAAATGATGCCTTTTCTAATGGGAAGAGAAGAAAGAGGAAGGGACTTAACTGGGTATTTTAATGTAACAAACAAATACATTTTGAAAAATAAATTTAAAAAAATTCTAAAGTTCTCCAAAGGATGTCTGAATTAGGGCACAAATCAAAAAAGACAACCATTGAGAAACATACCCAACATTAAATCTAGCTTCAGACTAAAGCTGAAGTTCTGGATCACGTTATACATATATATTTATTTTAATTATTTTTGGTCATTTATTTTAAAAATCTAGAAATATTTATTGGAGTAAGACTGTGAAGGATTTAAGTTTGCATTTTGTTCTAGAGTCAATAGGAAGCCATTAGAACTTTTAGACTGGAGGAATAACATGTCAGACTCCAGCTTTTTTTTTTTTTTAAACCCTTACCTTCCGTCTTGGAGTCAATACTGTGTATTGGCTCCAAGGCAGAAGAGTGGTAAGGGCTAGGCAATGGGGGTCAAGTGACTTGCCCAGGGTCACACAGCTGGGAACAGACTCCAGCTTTAAGGATATTTATTTAGCAGTTGGCTTGGAGGTTGGCTTGGAGAGAGGCAAGGCTTCATGGAGGAGAGCAATTAGGAGAATATTTCAATAGTCCAGGCAAAAGCTAACAAAGGCTTTACCCAGCTAAGTAAGGGTTGTGAGATGTAAGAAAAGGACACAGAGACAAGAGATGGTATGGAGAAAGAAGTAGTGACTTGGCAGCTCATTGGATTAAGAGGGAAAGTGAAAAGAGGGTAAAAAAATCCAAGGTGTTTCCATGGATGCCAATCTGGGGGATTGGAAGTATGGCAGTGTCCTTAAAAGAAACAGAGAATTTAGAGTTTAGATGGATGTGTTGGGGGAACGGAAGGAGATGATGAGTTCAGTCTGGGACACAAAGAATTAGAAATGTCCATGTAAAATTCAGTTGGAAATGTCCAGTAGATAGGAGGCGCACTATTTAGGACCCTGAAGCTCAGGAGAGAGACTAGAGATGGATACATGAAACTGGGAATCCTCTTCATAGAGATAATTAAACCTATGGGAGCTGACGAGATCTCAGAGAGCATATAGAGAGAGAAGAGAGCCCAGAACAGTCAATCTTTGGTATGCTCACCAACCAATTATAAGTGAGTATCTTCTGTGTTCCAGACATAGTGCTAGACAACAAGGTCACACCCAAGTTTTAAAGATATCTATTTGGCAGTTGGCTGCAGGTTGGGTTGGAGAATGGAGGGATGTGAAGACAGAGAATTCAACAGTGCTTATTCTCAAGGAATTTATCAGTGTCAGGATGTGGATGATGGGTGGCCCAGTAAAGGTGACTGAAATAAAGAAGTTAGACAGGGAGGAAGAGATCCCTAGGAGGGCAATGTCACAAAAACCTAGAAAGGAGGAAAGCAGGACAACTGTGTCAAATACTGAGGACCAGTCAAGAAAGAGGACTAAAAATGGTGGTGATTAAAAAATCATAGGTAGCCCAGTGGATAGAGCACCAGGACCAGAACCAGGGCTTGGGTTCAAATCTGGCCTCAGACATTTCCCAGCTATGTGACCCTGGGCAAATCACTTAACTACATTTGCCTTTGCCCCTCTGTCTTAGAATTGTTACTAAGACAGAAAGTACGGGTTTAAGGAAATAAAAAGAAATCATTGGTAACTTTGGGGAGAAAAGTTTCAGTTGAGTGACAAGATTGCAAGGGATTTAAAAGTGAAAGGAAAAAATAAAAGGAACAGGGGAGGAAATGGAGGCAGTAAGTGTAGACTGCTTAATATATTAGTTTTTCTAAGTAAGGGAGGAGAGAGATTTAGGATGATAATGTGAGGACATGATAGGACCTATTGAAGGGCTTTTTGTTTTTATTAAAGACGTTATTATATATTTTTTTTCTAATTGCATGCAGAAAAAAATTTTTAAATTTGTTTTGACATTTTGTGATCCAAATTCTTTCCTTCCCCTGCCTCTCCCCTCTCCAAGGCAGTAGCAATATGATATAGGTTATATGTGTGCTATCATGCGATACATATTTTGATGTTTGTCATGTTGTGAAAGAAGACGCATATTACGCAAAGAAAAAATGGTCATGAAGGAAATAAAGTGAAAAATGGCATGCTTCAATCTGCATTCAGACACCAGCAGTTCTTTTTATAGCAGTGAATAGCATTTTTCATCTTGAGGAAGGTTTTGTTTTTTAAATGATAGGGTCAAACTGGGCTCATTTGTTGTCTACCAGGAAGGAGCCAGTATATAGGATGGCAATAATAACAGCTAGCATTTATATTGTATTTGAAAGTTTGCAAAGCTCTTTGCACACACTCTTAATCCTCACAATAACCCTTGAGTTAGAAATAGTTTACCCCAATTTTACAGATAAAGATGCCAGTCTGGGCTGAGAAAGGTTTGGGGATTTGTCCAGGGTAACACAGTTTGTCCTGTCAGGTGTAGAATTTGAACTCAGGCCTTCCTAATGCTAATTTTAGTACTCTATTTACCTAGGGTGCCTATCAACCTCTAGACACTGAGGACATCAGAGAGAAGCAGGCCATCTCCTGGAGGGGTCAGTAGACTGGAGATGCTGGCCTTGGTGTGAAGAAAGGCCACCTCTTCATCTGAAATGAGCACAAAAGAAGAGAGAATGGGTGGTGATGTTTAGGAGTTTTGAGATAAAGAAGAAGAGGGAGTTCGTGCTGAGAGGCAAGGTCTGTTGCAGAGGGAGGAAGAGGCTTAATGAGAGAAGATGAGGTTTGCAATCGCCTCTGTAGGGAATGCAATAGAGTCAATTAGGGAAGAGTAAGGGATTGTTTTGTGGCAGTGTGGACCCTGCTGAAATTAGATAAAATCAGTCTGGAGGACTAGTCAGCAGGGTGTCCTGTGACTTCCTCTATTCCATAACACTTGAGTGCAAACAGAAAACTGCAAGGGGAGAGGGACTAATCTAGGACGAGCTTTTGGCTAGGCAAGAGCATCAGTAGAAGAAGGTGGAGGGCAATGATTTGAGGACACAAGAAAGTGTCATGTTGAACTGGTTAGCTATAGGGTTAGAATTGAGAAAGAGAGAAAATAAGATTCAAGCAGGTGTGACAGTGTGGGCTGATAGAGAAAGGAGGCAAGCCTGGGAGGGGACTTGGACTAGATGATCTTAAGATTCATGGATGTAGAAGTGAAAGGAAATTTAGAGGTCACTTAGTGATACTCATTTTGGATGAAGAAACTGAGCCCCTAGAATGGCTAAGTGACTCCTCCAAAGTCATGCAATATTGTTACACATGTAGTAGCAGTAGTATTCAAACAAAGGTCCTTCCAAGCTTGAACTCCTAGAAAGCTACTTCCCCAAAGCCAACATATATTAATTAAGCAATTAAGCAGCAAGTCTTTCTTTTTTTTTTCTTTTATGTTCGGAGCCAAACTGGGTTAAGTGACTAACCCAAGACCACTAGCAAGGATCTGAGTCTGGACTTGAACTTGAGTCTTTCTGATTGCAAGTCCAGCACATTATGCCTTGTGCTACCTACCTCCCCAGCAACAAACATTTATTAAATTCTCTTTATTATATGCCTAGCCCTTTGCTAGTCACTGAGATTATAATATGTGAGGGATCAGAGCCCTAGTCTGAGCCCCTGATCAGAGACTTCAAGTCCTAGAGTCTTTCCCATTATTCCACTTTGTTGTTGTTCAGACATGTCCAAGTCTTCTTGACTCTGTAGACTATACTATCCTTGGGGCTTTCTTAGCAAAGATACTGGAGAGGTTTGCCATTTCCTTTTCCAGCAAATTAAGGCAAACAGAGGATGTGACTTTCCCAGGGTCACACAGATAGTAAAAAAGTATCTAAGATTGGGTTTGTACTCAGGTCTTCCTGACTTCAGGACCAGCACTCTCTCCATTGAGCTTCCTAGCTATTTCCTAGGTAAAAAGAGACTAACTGACCTAACAAAGGTCACATAGCTAGTGTTTGAGACTGGACTTGAACTCAGGGCTTCCTGACACCAGGCCCAATGCTCTATCCACTGAGCCATCTAACTGACCTCTAGTACTCCACAGTACCTGCTACTTAACTTTCTAACTCGGACCCACTTGGTCCAGATGGATATAACCAAGAATATGACTAAAAGTACTGATGGTTTTCCTAGAGATCATGTTTAGAGAAACAACAAAACCCGACAAGATGCTATCATTGGTTTCTTTTTTTCAGCCCCCTCTGTGCTAAATTCTGCTGTACAAGCATAAAGGTAGAGCTGAAGGACTTAGGCAGAATCAAACACACACACACACACACACACAAAACCCCAACAGATAAAACCTAGAGCCCAAGTTTCTAAATAATCAGTCACTACTTCTCCCTCAGTGACTTTCCCCAAAACTGGAATGAGAAGGTAGGAAGTGTATTAGAGGGTTAGTTTGGGTATAATGGAGAAAGAGTGGATGATCTGAGAAAGCAGAAGGAGGGTGATGGATTCCCCTTTCAATCTTCTTCAAATATGTCTCTCCGCTAACCCTGCCTTTACTCCCCTCTAATAACTGATTAATGGGTGAACTTTTTTCCTTGGGGAAAGAGAGAGAAATCTGCTCTCTCTCCCTTCAACATGACAAGTAAGTCAATTTAAGATAACTAACACTTTATTCTAGCAAATGGTGGGTAGGGGCAAGATAAACAAGATGTCTGCAGGTTGGAGTTTGTAGGAAAGAGGATAAGGAAAGTCTCTGTCTGTCTAAAAATATCTTTCTCCCTCCCCCAAAGTTGAGATACCCAGGCTTGTCAGCCTGGCCTCCAAGAGGCTCGGGATTTGGTCAGCAAAGCCAATGTCCAGACTCAGGGTAGCACAGGAGCTGTGTGAGATCTTCTGATGCTGTTCTTCTCCTCAGGGTTTGCCACAACTCTTGACGTCTTTGGGGGAGTGGGGGAAGGAATGGTGATTAGGATCAATGAGGGATCTTGTGTGGCTCAGGAGAGAAATTTCTGATCTGCCTGTCACCGTTGACTTCTGAAGCAGTCTTCCACCTGGAATCTCTCTTCCCTCAAGATTCCAAACCTTCACCATTCCCCCCTGCCCCCGTGGATGCAAACCTCATCATGTCCTCCAAGCTCTGTCCCTCAAAGTCTCTGGATCATTCCTCTATCACAGAAGAAAAACACTTTAATAAGGCCTTCCACAAGTGAAGTCACTAGAACCACATGAAACAGCTGGACAGATATGCCTGGGGCTCACCAAAATGGTGATGAGCTGTTCAAATTGGCTTTGATGTTGCTTAGGGGAGCTAGTAAGACCTTTCTGATCACCATCATCCCCTCCAGCAAATTGCATCTGGGTTGGCCATCCTTCTACAGTACATGGCTAGAGATATGGCACCAGAAAGCTCTGTTAGTTAAATGTCATGTTTAGAAGATAGATGAGCAGGAAATTTCATCTTCTCCCACCTTGCAACTGCTGGAATAGTTAGCCTAAATTCACTTGTGATCTTTACCTTCTCCTTGTAGATATTCTGGATGTGCTAGACCTGGCTTTGATTCCCACAAATCTTGCTTTCTTATTAAATGACTGCCTTATAGGATTGCCTTATAGATTTGTCTATGATATCCTTTTACCATAACACTACTATCTTCATCTGCAATTCTTTCCTCATCTGAGGTAGGTTTTCTTGTTCAAAACATAGCCAAGAGGTCAGAAAATTAGTAACAACTATTATTTCTCTTAACCTGGTTGCCTGATTTATCTTGGCTGGTTCTCATTGTTATATTATCTTCTTGCCTGTGGACTCTGAAGCCAAAGATTTCCTGGGAGCAAATGATGTGATTCACTTGAGATGAAATATTTGTTGAGTTCATAGATAACAGAAACACAGCAATTTGCTATCCTGCCAATTACCCACTTTTCCATTTCTGCTGCTTAGATTTTGAATTTAACCCTTGACTTGTACATCTTGACTTGGTCAATAAACATTTATTAAGCATTTACTTTGTCTCAGGCTTTGCACTAGGCAGAGGAATACAAAAAAAAAAGTCAAAAACCAATCTAATGGAGAAGATGACATGAATATGAGAATGTATAATTGGACTATATGGAGGATAAATCTGAAATAAAGAGAGGGAAAATGCTAGTATTTATTTTATTTTTTAATTCAAAGACTTTATTTTCCTGATTACATTTAATAATTATTTTCAACATATATTTTCCAAAATTATGAGATCTAAACCAACTCCTTTCCACCTTCCATCTAATTTGGAGATGGTAAGCAATTTGATCTGGGCCATATATGTATTATCATGCAAAACACACTTCCATATTTGTCATTGTTGAAAGAACACACTCATACAAAACCCAAATCTCAAAATAAAACTGTAAATACACTGATGTGAAAGATAGTATTCTTTGATCCACATCCATTGGACTCAACAGTCCTTTCCCTATAGGTGGATAGCATTCCCTGACCTGTATGTCAGAATTGTTCCAGATAATCACATTGCTGAGAGTAGCCAATTTTTCACAGTTGATCATCATACAATATTGCTGTTATAGAGTACAATGTTCTCTAGGTTCTGCTTATATCATTTTGCATCAGTTTATACAGTTATGTCCATTTTTTCTGCTCATCTTGCTTATCATTTCTTGTAGCACAATAGTATTCCATCACTAACATATACCACAATTTGTTCAGTATTTCCCCAATTGATGGGCATTCCCTCTATTTCCAATCTTTTTGCCATGACAAAAAGAGCGGATATGAATATTTTCATACAAATAGGTCTTTTTTACTTTTTATTATCTCTTTGGGATACAGATCTAATAGTGGTATTACAGGATCAAAGGGCATGCACAGTTTTTATAGATATTTGGGCATAGTTCCAAATTAGCCTCCAGAATGGTTGTATCAGATTACAACTCTACCAATAACGTATTAGTGTCCCAATTTTGTCACACCCCCTCCAATATTTATCACTTTCCTTTATTGTCATATTAGCCAATCTAATAGGTATGAAGTGGTATCTCAGCATTGTTTTAATTTGCATTTCTCTAATCAAGAATGATTTAGAGCATTCTTTCATATGATTATTGATAGCTTTGAATTCTCCATCTCCATCTATGCTTGTTCATATCCTTCGACCATTTGTCAATTGGAGAATTACTTGTGTTCTTATAAATTTGACTTAGTTCTCTTTGGATTTGAGAAATGAGAACTTTATCACAGAAACTTGTAAAATTTTTCCAAGTTTGTTGTTTCCCTTCTAATCTTGTTTATATTAGTTTTGTCTGTATAAAAGCTTTTTAATTTAATAGAATCAAAATTATTCATTTATCTCATAATACTCTCTATCTCTTTGTCCATAAAAATTTCCTTTCTCCAAAGATCTGCCAGGTAAACTATTCTATGTTCTCCTAATTTACTTTAGATATCACCCTCTATGTCTAAATCATATCCTCATTTTGACCTTATCTTGGTTTAGGGTGTGAGATATTAGTCTATACTTAGTTTTTGCCATACAGTTTTCTAATTTTTCAAACAGTTTTTGTTAAATAGTGAGTTCTTGTCCCAAAAGCTGGGGTCTTTGAGTTTATCATTCCATGTTTATCAATCATATTGCTAAGGTCATTTACACATGTATATTGTGCATCTAATCTATTTCATTGATCTATTATTTTATTTTTCAGCCAGTACTAAACTGTTTTGATGATTACTGCTTTATACTAGTTTGAGATCTGGTTTTATTAGGCCACCTTCTTTCACATTTTTCCCTATTAATTCCCTTGATATTCTTGACCTTTTGTTTTTTCAGATAGAGTTTGTTATTATTTTTTCTAATTCTATAAAATAATTATTTGGTGTGGCTAGGAATAAATAAATTAACTGAGGTAGTATTATCATTTTTATTAGATTAGCTAGGCTACCCATGAGCAATTAATATTTTTCTAGTTGTTTAGATTTGACTTTATTTGTGTGAAAAGTGTTTTGTATTTGTATTCATATAATTAATGTTTGTATTGGCAGGTAGATTCCTAGGTATTTTCTGTTGACTAGAGTTATTTAAGTGGAATTTCTCTTTTTAACTCTTGATGCTGAACTCTGTTGGAAATATATAAAAATGTTGATGATTTATGTGGATTTATTTTGTATTCTCTAACTTTATCTAGCATTATTCATTATTTCAACTAGGTTTTTAGTTAATTCTCTAGGATTCTCCAAGTATACCATGATATCATCTACAAAGAGAAATAATTTAGTTTCCTCATTGCCTACTTTTAATTCCTTCCATCTTTCTTTTCTTTTTTTCTTTTCTTATTGCTAAACTTAGAATTTTCTGATACAAAATTAAATTATAGTGGTGATAATGGCATCTTTAGTTCATTTCTTATCTTATTGAGAAGACTTCTAACTTAAACCCTTTACTAATGATACTTGCTGATAGTTTTAGTTGGACACTACTTATTTTAAGAAATGACACATCCTGTGCTTTCCAGTGTTTTTAATAGGACTTAGTGTTGTATTTTGTCAAAGGCTTTTTCTGTATCTCTTGATATAATCATGTGATTTCTGTTAGTTTAGTTATTGGTATGGTCAATTATGCCATTAGTTTTCCTAATAATAACAATAATTAAAAAAAACCAGCCCCCCATATCCTGGCATAAATCCTACCTGGTCATAGTGAATGATCCTTGTGATATATTGCTATAATTTCCTTGATAACATTTTATTTAAAATTTTTGAATCTATATGCATTAATGAAATTGGCCTATAATTTTCTTTATCTGTTTTTGTTCTTCCTGGCTTAGGTAATAGTATCACATTTGTGTCATTAAAACAAACAAACAAACAAACAACTTGGTAGGATTTCTTCTCTGCCTATTTTCCCAAATGTTTTATATAGTATTGGGATCAATTGTTCTTTAAATGTTTGATAGAATTCACTTGTGAATCCATCTCACCCTGAGGATTTTTTTTTAGGGAGTTCAACAAGTTGTATGAGAGTTGCTTTACTTCATCTCCTTATTTGTTCTTTCACTCCAGTATTCATTTTGAGGCATTATTTTAAGGCCCGGTGGAGAGGATTCTCATAGTGGTTTGAGCTTTCCTTGCTTCTATTCTGCCATATTGAATCTGTACCTCACCCCCAGGGACACTGTTATTAAGGGGGATTGGGAAAGGCTTCCTGTTGAAGGTGGGATTTTAGCTGGAATTTAAAGAAAGCCAGGGAAACCAAAAGACAGAAATGAGGAGGGATAGTTTTCTATGTATGAGAGATACCTAATATGTCAGAAGATGGAACATATTTTTCAATGAACAGTAAAGAGACCATTGTCACCAGATTGCAGAGAACATAGGAGAGCTATAAGGTATAAGAAGATTTGAGGGGCAGATTATGAAGATCTTTGAATGCCAAATATTATATTTGATCTTGGAGGTGATAGGGAACCACTGGAGTTTATAAAGTAGAGGAGGGGAGAGTTTGGTAGAAGTAACCTGACCAGACTTCTGCTTTAGGAAGATCTTTTTGGCAGATGAATGGAGAATGGGCTAGAATGGGGAGAGATTTGTGGTAGGAAGTCCTACCAGCAGGTTATTGCAGTAGTCCTGGAAAAAAGTGATAAGTATCTATGCCAGGGTGAAGACTTTGTCAGAGTAGAGAAGAGGGCATATGTCAGATATGTTATGAATGTAAAGCCAGTAGATATTAGCAAAAGACGGTATATGAGGGATAGGAAAGAATGAGCATTCAAGGATGATATCTATGCTGTGAGCTTGCGTGTCTGAGAATGAGGTAGTAATAGAGAAGTTAGGAAGATCAAAGGGTTTTTGAGGGGTGGGGGAGATCATTTCAGTTTTAAAATTTTTATTTATTTATTTATTTTTTGGTTACATTAAAATATCCAGTTAACCGCTTCCCTTCTTACCATTAGAGAAAGTATCACTTGGCAAAAGGATATATGCATATATATAACTATGACTTAGTTATTTCAGTTTATAGCTCTTTCTCTGAAGATGGACATAACCAAATCATTCTTCAAACAATATTTCTCTTGCTGTATACAATGCTCTCAGGTTCCAGAGCCAAGATGGCAGAGTAGAAGCAGGGAAGCTCAAAACGACCTTGAGAATTCTATACAACTAACTTAAAATAACAACACAAAATGAGTACAGGATCAAACAAACCAACAAGGAGACTGAGTGAAACAACATTCAAAATGAGAAAAACCTAAAAGGTAGGGAGAGAATGTCTGGGGCCCTGGGGTAAGAGGGGAGCACAGACACCAGGAGGTTACACAAGGAGTGAGGGGCAATGCTTAAATTTTACTCTCATCATAACTGGCTCAGAAAGGGAATAACAACCATACTCATTGGGGTACAGAACTATTTTACCTTTCAGAGAAGTAAAAAGGGAATAAGACAAGGGAAAGGGGGGATAATTGGAAGGAGGGAGAAGTGGGGGATTGATAAAAAGCACAACACTGGTGAGGAGGAACAGAGTGAAAGGAAAAAGAGCAGGATCAAAAGGAGAAAACAAGATGGAGGGCAATACACAGTAATCATAACTGTCAATGTGAATGTGAATGGGATGAATTCACCCATAAAATGGAAATGGATAACAGAGTGGATTAAAAGCCAGACTCATATGTTATTTACAAGAAACACACTTGAGATAGGGTGACACACAAAGAATAAAGGTAAAAGGCTGGAGCAGAATTTATTATGCATCATTTAAAGTAAAAAAATCAGGAGTAGCAATCATGATCTCAGACAAAGCTAAAGCAAAAATAGATGTGATTAAAAGAAATAAGAAAATAAATTTGTTTCATTCTTCATAATTTCATTTGGTCTTTCCATATTTCCCCAAGATTAACCTGCTTGTCATTTCTTATAGTAGTATTCCATTACAATCTATGAGTATAGTTTTAAATATGCTGAGATTAAGATGTCTATGGGATATTCAGTTTAAGATATCCAATAGAATACTGGAAATATGAGACTAGAATAAGAATAGGGTTTATGTCAGGATAAATGGCTCTGAGAATCATTTCTAAAGAGATGATACTTAAGTCCATAGGATATGATGAGGTCAAGTGAAATAGTACAGAAGGAGAAGAAAAAAAAGGCCCCATGCAGAACCTTGGGGAACACCTACATTCAGCAATCATAATCCAGATGAATTCAGGAAAGGAGACAATGGCAAAGGAGGGAGGAGGAGAACCAGGAGAGAGTTGGTATTATGAAAACCTAGAGAGAAGAGAATCCCATGGAGAAAATGATGATTGATGATGTCAAAGGCTGTGTAGAAGTGAAGGAAGAAGATTGAGAAAAGGACATTATATTTGAGAAAGATTATTAGTAACTTTAAAGACAGCAGTTTTGGTTGACTGATGATATAAGAAGCCAGATTTTATAGATCATTGATGGTGAAACTTTTAGAGACTGAGAGCCTAAACTACAACCCTCATGCTGTATGTGAGCTGCTTCCTTACCCCAGATGGGGGAGGGAGGAAGCCCTCCCATTGGACTTCTGGGAAGAGGGGTGGGTCATCTGAGAATTGTCTTCAGGCTCATGTGGAGAGGGGGAAGGGAATAGCCCCCTCAGGCATACTGTGGCACTCATGCCATAGGTTTGCCTAAATGGGTATAGATATAGATATAAGAAGAGAATGAGAGGAAAGGAAGTAGAGGCATCTATTGCAAAGGTCCTTTTCAAGGATGGTTGAATATGAGTTGTATGGGGTTTTTATTGTTTTGGGTTTGTTTTTTTTAGGACAGAGGAAACATGGGTATTTTTATAGGCAGTAGAAAAGCAACCAGGTAGACAGAGATTGAAGATAAGTGAGAGAATGAAACTCCTAGAAGGGACAATCTGTTGGAGGAGATGGGATGGGATGGAATGACTTATACAGGTAGAGGGCTTTCCTTTGGCAAACTTCTTCATGTGAGACAGAGGAGAAGAAAGAGATAGTGGCAGAAGACATCAATGAAATGTCAAGAGGAGGAGGGGAGAAGAGGGTCTTAATCTTTTCAGTAAAATATGAGGCAAGAATTTTAGCTGAGAGGGTGGAAAACTGAGGTGTGGGAGACTTGAGGAGGGATGAAAAAGAACTGTTATGGTGAGAAGATTAAGGTGTTAATTAGGGAAGGGTAAAAGGATTTCCTAGAAGCAGTGAGAGTCCAGTTGAGGTTGTCTCTATTTCTGTCTCTCTGTCTTTCTTTATGTCTGTCTGTCTGTCTGTCTGTCTGTCTGTCTGTCTGTCTCTCTCTCTCTCTCTCTCTGAGACTGAGGTTCCCTATTCCATCTAGGTTGGTAGTACAGTGGCCACTTGGGCCAACTTCACTAATTATTAGCATGAAAGCTTTTACCTACTCCATTTCTGACTTGAACCAATTTGCACCTCCTTAGGTAGCCTCGCGCCCCATTTCCCCTACTCCTCACCATACTGGCGCCATATTTAATGTGGACACTCAATGGCTTCAATCCTACTACAGCTCAGAACTCCAGAAATCAAGTGACATACTGGCCTCTCCTCCCTGGTGGCAGGATTTACAGACCACACACCACAAGCTAAGTAAACAAAGAGGGGGGACTTCCAGCCAGGCTCTACACATCCCCAAATTGCTTCCTTTCCAATTGCTTAGTGAGGGTATGTCCCTACATTCACCACATAGCCTAGGGATTCTATTAAACTAATTAAGGTGACCCTTCCTGATACAGTCTTGCTATGTGCCTTGTTTCAAAAGCTTTCCCAGTCTACCAAACCAGGGACAGCTTTTCTTAATATTTTGAGATGAAACAGCTACATCCATATATCAGAAAGAGCAGTAAAAAATGCTCTCTTTGTATTTCTTGAATGTACCCAAAGGCTCAATCTGGAGGAGCCAGGCAAACAGAAATCTATGTGTTTGCTTTGAAGCACTCGGGTCGATATTTCTATTTTAAGAAAGCTGTGTGTCAGTTTTACCCACTTATTAAAAGGGAGGAGTAGAGGACCAGAGAATCTAGGCCTTGACCATTAACTGCTTCAAGGAACCTGACATGTGTGAGTTGGAATGAAGGTTCTTTTTAGAAATGGGGAAGGATTTTCCATCCTGAATGTTACTTTTAGAGTTAGAAATGCAATTACTATTAATGGAGACTCACTAATTGTCAAGTTTAACAAATTGAGAGGGCTCTGAGCATAAGTGAAATATGTTAGTTTCTTAATTCTAGTGAAAATAAATTTAAGTGCCTACTATATGCCAGACACAGTGCCAGGATCTGGGGATGCAAAGACAAAAACAAAATTGCTTGCTCTTGTGGAACTTCTATTCTGCTAAGAGGAAACAGCATGTATATGGACATGTAACTCCAAAACACATACAAAATGCATAAAAAGTAATTTTGGAGAGGGCAGCCAGACAGTGCGATGAATAGAGTGCCAATGCTGGAGTCAGGAAAACTCATCTTCCTGAGTTCAAATCTAGCCTTAGATACTTACCAGTTGTCTAGCCCTGGGCATGTCACTTCACCCTTTTTGCCCCAGTTTTCCTATCTATAAAATGAGCTGGAGAAGGAAATGGTGAACCATTCCAATATCTTCACCAAAAATTACAAACAAACAAAAAAACCCAAAAACAAATGGGATCACAAAGAGTCAGATATGACTAAAATGATTGAACAACAATTTTGGGGCGGGGAGTACTAACAAATGACAGAATTAGGAGACATTTCTAGAAAGCCTTGAAGAAATTCTAGGAAGTGAGGTGATGGGAAAGAGTCTTAGAGATATGGGGGCTTTGCAAAGGCAAAGAGATAAGAGATAGAGCATTGTGGGTCAGGAACAGCAAGTAACCCAGTATGTCTAGAACACAGTGCATAAATGTAATCAGTCTACAAAGTTAGGCTGGAATCAGAATCTAAATAGGCTTTTAATGCTAAGAAGAGGCATTTGTATCTTATTCTAGAGGAAATAAGAAATGACTAAAAATTTTGAACTAAGAAATGACATTAATCAACCACAAACATTTATTAAGTGCCTATATTCATTTCACTGACAGCTAGGTGGCACATTTCATAGGGCACCAGGTCTTGAGTCAGGAAAACTCATCTTCTTGAGCTCAGATTCAGTCTCAGACACTTACTACTTATGTGACCCTGGGCAAGTCACTTTACTCTTTTTGCCTCAATTTCCTCATCTGTAAAATGAGGAGAAGGAAATGGCAAACCATTGCAAATATTTTTGCCAAGAAAACCCCAAGAAGGGTCACAAACAATCAGATATATGACTGAAATGACTGAAAATACTGGTTTTGTTACTCAGGATCCACAATGAAAAATGAAACAGTTTCTGCTCTTGAGTTTACATTCTATCTGGCAGATGATAAGCACATATATAGGATGTCCCCAAAGTCTTAGTGTAGTTTGAAGTTCTAATAGCTATTAAATTTATAATTAATAAATTATATATAATGAGCTAGAGAATAATATATTACATAATTATAGATACTATGTTATATGTGCAATGTATGAATTAATAGATTCTTAAAAGCTATTAAATCTTGAAACTACATTAGGGTTTTTAGGATACCTTATGTAAAATATGTAAACAAAATAAGTACATATGAATTTTTCTGAGTGGTTCTAGTAGCTTGGATGATCTAGATCTTCACGTAGCAGGTAATGCTTGAACCAAGCTATGAAGAATCCTCTGGATTCTAAGAGGTACAGGGGAGGGGAGATAACTTAGCTAACTCAGAGGAGCAGGAATGGGCCAGGAACAGCAAAGAAAATTAATTTGGCTGTACGTTATAAAAGGAAATACTGTGGAATAAGTTTGGAAATGGAGGCTAAAACCAGGTTATTGAGGATTTTAAAGGCCAAATAGGGGAGTTTGTATTTGATCCTAGATGTAATAGGGAACTATAGATATTTATTGAAAGGAGAAGTGATAGGATCAGATTTGTGACTTAGGGGGTAAGGGGAAGATCAGAATCCCTCAAGCCCTCTGACCTAATTTCAATTCCCATTTACCACCCTTTATGAGTTACTGAGCCCCCAAGTAGGGGAAAGAGCTTTGGCTTAGGGTAGGGAAGAGCCTCTGATAAATGATGGGGCTGGTGCTTGATGTCTCATGCTGTGAAGAGGCATGCTTATTGACAAAGGAAAGGCAACTAGTGTCAGAAAACAGGAACCACAATTCTGAACCTTCCTCATTGGCACTCAACTTCATCCTACTCCTCAAAATCAAATCCCAACTCAGGACTTGAGATCAGAATGTTGGGTACTGAATAACAAGTTCCCTATCATTGCCAGTATTTAGGTCAAGATCAACCAACCACTCATCAGGAATATCCTAGAGAAGATTTTTGCTTAGGCAGGACTCTCTAAAGTCCCTTTCCTCTCTGAGAGTCTGATTCTCATTCGGGAAACCTGTGGTGTTCTAGTGATAAGATGGCCCTAGGACCAGAGCACAGGAAAGCAGAAAAAAGGTTGCAGGATCACTTTAAAGCAGGAAGAAAGAGGCTATCTAGTCCTACTCCCTCATTGAACAAATGAGGGAATTGATACTGAGAAAAGTGACTTGCTTAAAGTCATACAGGTAATAAGTGGCGTAGGTGGAATTTGAACTTGAATCCCCAGATTCCATATCCATACTGTTCTTTCAGCAGGATGGAAAGGATATTTTTCAGGTTATACATTTTCCTTACTGACTAAATAAACTCATTTATATAGTGTTTTAGTGGGTACAATTTATTTGCCAACAAAATTCCATATGAGGTAAGTAGTACAAATATCACTAAACTCATTTTACATATAAACAAACAGCTCAGGAATATTAAGTGGTCACACAGCTAGTAAATGGTAGGAGTAGGATCCTGGGTCTGATTTTAAGTTTGGAAGTTTTTCAAGGACCTCATTTTGAACACATCTTTACTTTTCTATCTTAAAATAGTTGGAAAGTTTGAGACTCCCCATGATTAAGAGCATATCAGAGCAACTGAAGCTCCTATTAATAAATAATAGAGATAACTAGATTCTCTTCATAGACCAAAGTAAGCAGGCTTCTTCCATCACTGGTCTGAAGAACTGAGAGAAGAGAGACCTGTGAACTCCCTTTGGAGTAGCTCAGGAGGAGAGAGATGATAGGAAAGGTTATTATTTATCACACATCAGATATGCTGGCTGCCTCCTGTCCTAGAGGATGGAGCATGCCAATGTCCCTGCTTCTCTGATTCCCAGTGATTGATTTACCCAGGGCAAGGAAGAGGATGCAGTACTGACAAAAGGAAGCAGTCATCTTGAGGGAGAAGCAACAATTTAGCAGAGTTTATTCTTTTATTTGGCATCTAATTCTCTTTCTGTTAATGGTTCAGTGTGCCAATAAATTCTAGCTTTCAGTTGAATTCAGGGGACTGTAGCAAACATAGTGAGAAAGTGGGACATGAGAATTAAGTAAAAATAAAAGGGGAAAAAGAAAGAAAACAACATTTATTTGGGGAAAGCTCCTAAGGTTTTATCAGAGTTGGAAGGGGCATTAGAAATAGACTGTCAGAAATGGAAGAGACTTTAGAATCTTACATGTCAGAATTGGAAGAGAAAAACTTAAAACTTGGAAAGTCAAAACTGGAAAGAATCTTACTATATAGAATATGAGTACTAGAAGGGACCTTAGAATATAGAATGTCACAATCATATAGACTCTCAGAGGTAGAAGGTATCTTAAGGCACAGAATGTCAGAAGTGGAATGTACCTAAGAGGCTATCTGGTCTAGGAGAAAAGTTAAATGAATGAGCAGATCTGGGTTCTGACCCATTTCTACCATTGGTTCTTTCCATGATAGCACACTGACTAATGGTCTTCCGAAGGGATTTCAACTCTGCAATAAATCCTTATATTTTATTTCAAAAATGCTTTGAAATCTGCAGATGAAAGAGGCTTACATCCATAGGCTTATTATTGTTGTGTTTGAACAAACTGGATAAAGGACTGACTTCAGACAAAACCAGAAAGCTATCCATAAAAATTCAGTTAGACTTTTTCCACCATCACTTCCTATATTCGCAAACTCTGGGGTTTAGGTGATAAAAGTGTAAAATCCAGTCTGGAGAAAGGCTTCATAGAATTATCAACTAGGGGAAGCAGGCAGCCCAGAAAGTAGTCTTTCCCTTAATAAGATTGGGTTTAGCTGAAGGAAAGTGAGAATTATTATTTAATGCTCTTTCAAGCCCAACTTGTGGAGTTTGCTTGTTGGAGTTGTGGCTAAGACAGCTAAAGATCATAGTATCTGGAGTCTGAAGGGCCCTCAGATGTCCAGCCCCTTTATTTTACAACCTTTTCAGTTGAAACTGAGGTCTAATAAAGGGAAGTTGCCTGCCCAAGATAGAAATGACATAGAAGGATTTGAATGTGAGTCTCTTGATTCTAGATCCAAAGGCCTTTCCACTGTACCAATAATACTAGTCTTATCTTTATGATCTAGCTCCTCCAAGACTTTGTTTCTGAAGCTGTTGTGATTTCCTGGCCTTACCTCAGTAGTTCAAACTGGAAGAAAATGAAACCAAAATAATTATAGGCCTGACCCCAACAGTGATGGGGAACCTTTTAGAGATCAAGTCCCCAAACTTCACTCTCATGCCACATGTGAGCCACCCCATTACCCCAGATAGGGGAGGGAGAAAGTACTCCCATTGGGCTGCTGGACAGAGGGGCAGGTGATATCCTTAGGCATGTGTGGAGAGGGGAAGGGAAGCAGCCCCATCCATCACATATGCCATACATTTACCAGCATGGCCTAGCAGGTCAAGATAAGTAGAATGGTGGGTGGATAGAGCCCAGGGTCTGGAGTCAATTAAACCAGAGTTCAAATCTAGCTTCAGACACCATGACCTTGTTCAAGTAATTGAACATGTCTGCCTCATTTTCCTCAACTGTAAAATGGGGATAATAGCACCTATATTCCACAGTTGTTTCAAGGATCAGAGATAATATTTGTAAAGTGCCTATCACAGTGCCTAGCACTTAGCAGGTGCTATATAAATGCTAGTTATCATTATTATTGTTGTGCTTTTCATAATTATTATCTTCATCATCTTATACTGATTACTTGCTAATCCTCTTTGTATACTGTACTTTCCAAATAAATATGATGATTTACTATTCCCCAACCTTCTATCTTCTGTCTGATGTCTGAAATATTCTTCTTCTTCCCTTCTTCCCTTCTACCTCTGAGAACCTCTAGCCTACCCCAAGACTCAGTTCAAGAGCTGTCTTCTACAAGAAGCTTATAATGACCACTCGGTTGTTAGAGATCATCTCTATTACATTTCATTTATTTTGTACAAGATATAGATAAATGTAGGAATATCTTTATGTCTCTATTATCTGTTGGGGGTAAAATTTAGGGTTGAGACTGAATATATTTTTAGTTGGTCACCAGGGATTAAAATTCTACATCCCAATGAATACTCAAATCAGAATGGAATTTTATGGTGGTTTATTTACAATAGAAGGAAGAAATTAAGAATGAGGGAGAGAGAGAGAGGGAAAAGGGGAGGATAGCTGCACCAGCCTGGTCTGAACCAGTAGGAGTTCAGAGACCTCAGCCAAGGGGCCTTCCCAGAAGATTAAATCTAGCATGGCTTCCAGCTACAAGGCCTCCTCCAAGATGAGGGGCCTCCTCAGAGGCTAGAGCCTCCAGAAAACCAAGGAAAGGGGAATCAACCTTAACTATCGCCATGTGATTATTTCAGGGAAGCAGGCTGAGGTCTCACTCTCAAGCTCCTCCAAGTCAAGTCCAATCAACAAGAATTTATTAAACAGTATATGATATGCAGGCATTCATTTAATATATTTAGACAGCCTATGGGAGGGATGAATACATATGATCTTGGACCCAGCTTATCATTGTGGAGAGTAGGTAGAATGTCATATTGTCATTAGCAGCAGTCTAGGAACAAGAAATATAGCCCAGTTCCACCTCTCCCCACCCTCACAGTTCCTCAAAAAAAAAATTATCAGACCAAATTCTGATTAGGAAACACAAGAAAAAAGCATGAGTCATTTTTGCAGCCCAGGTCAGTATAGGGAGACAGATAGAAGGGTCTGCAGATCCCAGGGAGAGAGTCTGGTCAGGAGTGGGTGTGTTTGTGGAACATTCTATCTCAAGGAAAGGCTATGCATCTGGGAGAGAAGAAGTCACAGATCCAGCAAAGAGAGGCAAATTTGTATGGGGAGCAAGAAAAACAGTCAACTGGCAGCTATGCCACTATCCAGTTCCAGGTTATAAATCTAAGGTAATCTGAGGGAAAGAGTTGGGCCTGGCAGTGGTAGTCTTGGGCAAGGAGTAGTCATGGACCCTTTCTTAGGTACTGAAAAAAATTAAAAATTAAAAATTAAATAGAAGCTGTATGTTTCAGACCTTCCAGGGTCTCTGTTCTTGCTTTTAGCCTAATTTGAAGCCTGCAGAGAAATAATCAGGGCAGGAGACCCAATCAAATGGAACCCTATCTTTTTCCCACTCTACCACTACAAAGCTTTCCAGATGGCTAATAACTGAGTCCAGCCTGCAACTTAATATTGTTCAGACTCAAAACTAGTTCAAGAACTTGCAGAGATCTGAGCAGGAGTGGTGATGCAGAGATCAGACCAGACTGGATCAGGTCAGTTTCAGAGACTGAAAGCTTGCAAATTTCCAACCTGAGCTGTCCCTGAGAAAATGGAATAACACAATACTAAGTACTCCAAAAAAGCACTAGCAGAACCAACCCAGAAATTCTCTCCAGAGGGTTACAGAACCTGGCCTTAACATAAAGTCCCAAGTCAGGCTGCAAGAATGAGCAAACAAATAAAAAAGAATCCCATTACAGGAAGCTATTATGGTGACAAGGAAGCCCAAGTCACAAACCTAGAAGATAATGACTCCAAAACATCTATAAGTAATGCCTCAAATTAGTTATAGCTTAGGTGAAAATTTAGCTAGAATTTCTGGTAGAGATGAAGCAAGATTTTTTTTCAAGTTTAAACTAATTTTATCTTTGTAATGGGAGTGCAAAAAAGAAATGACAATTATTGAAGAATAAGTGAAAAAGGAGTTAACAGTTTAGAACAAGAGGTACAAAACCTTGTCTAAGCAATGAAATCCCTGAAAATTAGGGTGGACCAAGTAGAAACCAAAAAGTCTATAAAAAAAACAAGAAATAATGAAACATCAAAAGATAGAAGAAAATGAAATGTATCTCATAGCTAAAACAATAAACCTATAAAATAGATCGAGAAGGAAAAAAATTAAGGATCACTGGACTACTTGAAATGCCATGACCAAAAAAAAGGAGCCTAGACATTTTATTTTGAGAAAATATAAAAGAATGAGCTGCTCAGATCTCTTAGATCCAGAGAACAAAGTAGAATAGAAAGAAACTACTTGTCATTTCTTGAAAGAAACATTAAATTAAAAGATTAGGAATCTGAAAACTTATGAACATTATAATCTAATTTCAGAGCTTATAGGTCAAAGAATAAATAATTCAAACAGCTAGAAAATTCAAGGAGCAGCAATCAAGATTATATATAATTTAGCAACAACTATTTTAAAGAAATAGAGTTTGAAATACTTTGTGCCAGAAGGCAAAGCATATAGGCTTATAACCAAGAATAACTTAACCAGGGAAACAGTATAATCCTTTGTGGGGAAAAATACATCATGGATTAAATAGAGAGCTTCCTACATTCCTGATAACAAACAACCAGAGATGTGCAGCAATTCCAAAGTGCAAATACAGGTATTAAGAGAACTATAAAAGGGTAAACATAAACAAAATGTTGTAAAATACTGAACAAGGATAAACTGCTTATATTCAAGTATGGGGAGATGATGCATGCATCCCCTCTGGAAACAATCATCAGAAGTTATATAGAAGGAATCTAATTAAAATGAAGCCTAGGAATGATGCAATTATGTCTTAATGATCTTAAGAGAAGAATGGAAGAGGAAGGAAAGAGAAATACACTGGTGGAAAAGGATATGGAAAGGAAGGTTAAGCAAAATCATTTCACATACAAAAAAACATTTATACAAGCAAGGAGGAAGGGGGAACAACTGACACTTGAACCTCAGACTCATCTGAACTGATCAAGGGAAGGAAGGATACACATATTGTTGGGGAAAGAAATACAATTATTTAACCAGGAAATTAAAAGGAAAAGGGAGAAGGGAGAAGGGGGAATTATAGGGAGGGTAGATTAAGAGCAAAATTTGTAACAATAGCTCTTTTTGTGGTAGCAAAGAAGCGGAAACTGAGGGGGTGGAAACAATTAGGGAATGGCTAAATAAGTTATAGCATATACATGTGATAGAGTACTTTTTTGTATAAGAAATGATGAAGGGTATGATTTCAGAGAAATCTAGGAAGATATGTTTATGAACTGTTTAAAAGTGAACTGAACAGAACCTGGAAAACAATTTATACAACTATCATGTGGTAAAGACAAACAACTTTGAAAGACAGGAACTCTAATAGAAGTGAAAGATCATAGTGCAGAATTAGACATATATACACGTGTGTGTGTGCATATATTGGAGGTGACCGTTGTGAACATTTGTATTGTAAAAATGGACTTGAATCCAAGACTTCAATCTCCACAAGCCTTTGCTCCACTTCCCCAGAATGCTTTGTAATCTCACCTGGGCTGAGATTGAGAAGGTATTTAACCTGATTGCAAAAGCTTTGGCTCTCTTTTGGACTTCCATTTTGGGGCAGATGTGGCTCTTTCCATAATGTAGGTGAGGTCTTGTCTAGGCCTCTCTGGCCTAGGCACGTTTTCCTTATCTTGTATTTTCTTTAACCCTTAATCTTCAATAAACCTCTAAAAATATAATACTCCTTGAAGAGAGAAACTAATTTCTACCTGCCTTAGTCTCCCCTAATTTTTAAACTTTACAGTTGGCGTAACCACTTCGGGAAAATGAAATATCTCAATCTTCTGATTTCTTTTCTGATCTTTAGTTCAGCTTTTAATATCTAGTGCCTAGAAAATTTTTTTTGAGCCACATTTCTCTGGCTGGGGTTTTTTTTTTACCCTCGCAAAGCTGCGGCTCATTTCAGCCATTAGCTCCCAGCCCTACCTGCCTGCCTGCCTGCCATCGTCATCAGCTTTGGACTGCCCACCCCAGCTGCCCGCTCCGCTCGGCCCTGCTTGTCTGCTCTCTGGCTCCCGGCCCTGCCCACCCCTGGCAGTCTTTCTCTTGCTCACCTGGCCCACCTAATTCAACCAAGATTGCAATCACCTGGTGACCTGCCTGCCTAACAAACTCTAGCCTTGGAGCAGATTACTCATTTCTACCAGGGGGTATTGACCACATGGGGGGCCTGGGCTCCATGTGGACTGGGGCAGGAGGAGGGATTGTAGCAGGGGAGAGTGAAAAGGGAGGAGAATAAACAGACCTTTTCAAACAGGAACTTAAAAAGTAATGGGCTATTTAAAAGGATACCTTTTCACTGTGCTGGTAATTTCATTGATTTCACCTGTGTGCCAGAAGAAAGCTTTAGCCCAAAGATTCAACTTTGGGGAGGCAAATGGGTGGCTCAGCAAACTGAGAGCCAGGCCTTCAGACATGTGGTCCTGGGTTAAAATCTGGCCTCAGATACTCCCCAGCTGTGGAGCGCTGGATGGGTCCCTTAACCCCCATTGCCTAGCCCTTACCACCCTGCCTTCGGACAATAGACATTTAAATGGATAATCAAAAACAAACAAAAAAAACCCAAAGAACTTTAAAGACTGGAGGTTATAAATTTTGAGGCATTTCAGATTCCAATGGTTTACACAAATCTTTGTATTCTATTGCATTTTTCCTGATTGTTCTGTTTAAGATATAACTTTGTGATTTTAAGTTCATATATTACTAGATTCAATATTATTTTGTCACACTGCTCATTTAATGTACTGAGTTTTAAAATTCTGTTGTTTTCCCCCTATAACTGTGCTGAAAAAATATTAGTGATTAAGCCCATATATGAAAAAACAGTTTTTATATTTTGCCTTTATAAAATTGTCACATAGATGGACTTCAGAACTGGTTATAATTGTATAACAACCTTTAGAAAATTTAATATGCTAAATATCTCAAATGATTTTAAGGGTTTTTTAAATATGATTTTTGTAATTTTTTTTAACAATCTCTGGTCAGTTTTGCCTGCCCCTACCATGAGGTAAGGCCAATTCTAGCTGAAGTAAAATACAGTTCATAACCCCCAACCTTCCTGCATTTCTAAATATGTGAATGGAAGTTGGGCCGTTAATCTCAGGGCATTTGTATCCCTAAAAAGCCTCCAAAAAAGCAGCATTTTTTATTTATACTCTTCAGCTCACTACTTAACTTCCACCAGAATGATCTCTAGATTTCTTGATTATGTTCTTAACCCAAGATGAGTTTTACTTTGTTTTAAAAAATATGTGTGAATATCAAGGTTGAAAGATTGCTATGCTTGTAAAAACTTGTGATAAATGTCCATCAATTCATAGGTTTTTAAAAATGCCATACAGCAACTTATGTGAAATATGACAGTGTGATTGTTTGCTATTGTAATTAATTGGGCTATTGAGAATTTTGGGGATTTTGATAACTACATATTTGTACTACTGTATTTTTAAAAATGAAAAATTGTTAACCTTGTTCAATTCATTTGCCTTCTACTCACAGTGAGCATGGCCAGATATTAAGAGGAAATGGATCTCATTTTTCGTGAGAAAGCCTTGCATTTTATATTTTCTTAGCTGACACATAGTGTCAATGATTATAAGCTATATTTTTGAATTTTAAAGCTCTTTTATTATTATATTTGTCTTGCATGTGCAATATACTTTTTCAGTTTTTAAAATTTTTTTCTCTTGTTTTTATATTTGAAGCACGTCACCAGTATTAAGATTTTCTTTAACTTTTTGATTTTTCAGTACTACAAGTTTAAGATACATTTGCTAATGCATGCCCTAAAAAGCTTGTGACTATAAAAATGATGCCACTAGTTATTTAAATAAATTATGGGACTTTGCTTAATGATTCTGTCTGATTCCAGGACAAGATATACACAACAGAGCCATTGCACAGAGCCAAAGAAAAGCCAATCCAGGATGGATTGATGCACTTCTAGGCCAATACAAAGGTCTTGAACCTAGTGTGAAGACTCGAGGTTACTGTGTTTAACATGTTGTTATGACATAGGCTTTCCTTGTGTCCACACTCACTCTGAAAATACTCACAGACGAGTATCCCCGAAACCTTGGCTCCCATAATCTGGTCCCCTTTTCTGCCTCTCATAGTGTGGTAACTTTCTGAAGTCCTGGCTACTGACTGGGTAAATGCATCATTGCTTCCATCATTTTGATTGGGCCCTGATTCAAGGACCTGTTATAGATTTATTTTTCTTTTCACTTGGAATTTTTACACATAAGACTTTGATAGTCTATATTTTCATCCAGAAATTTTTCTTTTCTTTTGGATTTTTCTGATGTTTTTGTTAATTTCTCTTACCAATTGATTCATATACCTCATACCTCAGCCATGCATCCCTAAGTGATCCCATATTCTTCAATCACCCTCTTAACGGGGGGAATGTAAAAAATATCATTATTTAAATTGCAAAGTTTAAATTCCTTTTGAGAAGAATTTTAGGTAAAGAAGATGCTACTTCTCTGAATCCAGAACTGAACTGTTGGAGAAGACACCATGAAGAAGCCTCCAGACCACAAGCTGCACAAAAATTGAACTTTAGGTGTGGTTGATTGAACATTTATTTGTATGTATACTTTCATGCCAGAAAGGGGACTGCCCCCTAACTGGCTTTCTGTCAATGCGTCCAGCAATTATTTGGTTTTTTTTTCTCTTATCCTCGAATTACTGCAATGTTTAAGTTAATTATGTTCTTATGATCCTTTTGGGGGAAACTTCGCCCCCCAACAACGATCAAACGAGGGAATGTAAAAATGGACTTGAATCCAGGACTTTAATCCCCATAAGCCTTTGCTCCACTTCCCCAGAATGCTTTGTAATCTCACCTGGACCGAGATTGAGAAGGTATTTAACCTGATTGCAAAAGCTTTGGCTCTCTTTTGGACTTCCATTTTGGGGCAGATGTGGCTCTTTCCATAATGTAGGTGAGGTTTTATCTAGGCCTCTCTGGCCTAGGCACGTTTTCCTTATCCTGTATTTTCTTTAATCCTTAATCTTCAATAAAACTCTAAAAATATAATACTCCTTGAAGAGAGAAACTAATTTCTACCTGCCTCAGTCTCCCCTAATTTTTAATCTTTACAGTATTGCATGAAAATATATGTAACAGAGGCTTTACTCTTTTCTTGTCAGTTTTGGGGAAGGTAATAGAGAAAGTTGATTTTTGCAGATTAAAAAAATTCAATTTTAATTTTTTTTTAAATGTGGGTGGTTCAGTTCTCATCCTTTGCTAGAGTGCCTAGTAGGTCATCAATGCCACTCATGATTATTTACAAAGGATCGTTTAAGCTTCAATAATGTCACTTCTCAATTGTTTAGATCTTGCTAACTTGGTTGAATGAGGACACAGTGGTAGAAGAATTTTTCCCCTTGTAAAGAGCTTTTACTCTTTACTTACATAAAATAAAGATATTTTTATGAGGGGAAAAAAACAAACAAGCCTTAAAAGGGTTTTGTTCTCTCAAGCTTTTTACAAAGTAAGCATTACATGGGCATGGGGGTTATTTATGTAAATAGGATAATCATGAATATAATTAAAGCTGGAAGGAACTTCCACTATGCTACTTTTTACAGAGGAAGAAACTGAGGCTCCAAGAAGTTAAGTGACTTCACCCAAGGTCATGAGATACTTCAGGAGTTATGTTCATTCTGAATTTGGGATAGCCCTGGCTGGATTTAAAACCAAGATCATAAAAAAAAAATTGTTCTAGCTTAAGTAGTCTATAAATCCTCATGAATTTCCAAAATGCAAGTCTCTTGCTCAAAGACACATTTTCTCCTCCAGGAGGTAACCTACAAAAGATAAAATTCTAAAGACAAAAGCATAATGACTTTATGAACTTGAAATGTTCAATTCTCTTGAATCATTTTTCAGCTTAATTGGTTATATATGTGTAAGTTTGAAAAAGACAGCCTTGGAAATAAATTGATTTAATAACAACATCTCATATTGGTAGAGAACATTATACTTTTCAAAGCACTTTCACATTTGTTATCTCATTAGATCCTCGCAATTATTCTATTGGGGAAATAGGGTGTGAACTATTACCACCACTTTTGTAGATGAGGAAAACAGGTCAAGAAGGCAAAGTAACTTGCCCAAGGTCACACTTCAGTTAGTGACAGAGCTGGCCTTAAAATTCTGTTCCAATTCTTTGCCAAGGTAAACCTCTTTTCATCTACCCTGGATCTCATTCCAACCTGTCTTTTTGGGAAGATAACCCCCTCTATTATCCTCACTCACTAATCTATATTCTTTTCTTCTCTATATATAGCTGCTTCTCTTCTACCTACAAAAATGCCCATGTTTTCCCCTTCTTTAAAAAACTCTGATTTGATCTGATCATTCCCATTGGCTATTTTTTTTAAATGAAAAATCTCTACCTTCTGTCTTATAATCAATACTGAATATCTGTTCAATAAGGGCTGGGCAATGGGGCTTAAGTGACTTGCCCAAGGTCACACAAATAGGACACATGTGAGGTCATATTTTAACCCAGGACCTCCCTGCCTCTCCCACTAGCTATTAAACTACTTATTTCCTCCTCTTCATAGTTAAACTCCTTGAAAAGTCATTTATATTAGGTGCTTCCATTTTCTCTCTCCCTTATTCAATTCTAAATCTTCTGCAGTATGGCTTCTGGCTTCATTATTCACCTGAAACTCCTCCCTCCAAAGTTAACAATGATGTCTTACTTGCCAAATCCAATGACTTTTTCTCTGTAATGATTTCTCTGTAATGTAATGATTTCTCTGTAATCAGTGGACAGCTTCACTCTGCAGCCTTAGATATTGTTTGCCCTCTTCCTAAATACTTGTTCCTTTAGGTTTTGGTGACATTGCTTTTTCCTGGTCTTTTTAATTTCATCATAGCACGAGGAGTTCAATCATCCATGAACTTCCCTAGAAATGGGAATCAGGAGAACTTAGCAATCAATTAATTAACAAGTATTGAATCAGTCTACTAGTATCTATTAAGTACTTAGTGCTAAATGTACTAATGTACCAACACTGTGCTAATCAGTTAAATAGATGTATATTACACATATATACGGTGATATGTTCTAGATCATCAGACAGGAACACATCAGAAGACTGAAATGGTAGGAAGGGACCAAATGATGGTCGCCTCTAAAAGCCAAATGGAGGATTTAGCATTTAATTTTGAACGTAATAGGGAACCATGGGGTTTATTATGTAGAGAAAGTAACATAGTCAGGTCACTTGGACTATTGAAAAATCACTTTGGCAGTTGGTTAGGGGATGGATTGTAGTAGGAAGAGACTTAAAGCAGGAAGATCAGTTAGAAGGCCATTGGAGTAGTCCAGGTATGAGGTGATGGAGTCCAGTTCCCAGATGGTGGATGCATGAGTAGAAGAAAAAAGGGATGTATCTAAGAGATGTTGTAAACGTAGAAATGATAAGACTCACCAATAGATTGATCATCTGGGGCAAATTTGAGTGAGCAATCAAGGATGACAGAGATATCAGAGCCTCCATGACTGGAAGAAGCAGCAGGATACCCAGCAAAGAAACAAAAGACCTGGATTTTGTATTCTGTTATCATGAGTTAGTTGGACAGTGGAAATCTGAAGGGAAGGGAAGTCTAAGTTTGGGGAGAGCCTATGTTTTTATTTGGGGAAAGCCTAAGTCTGTGCTTCAGAATTCTCTCAGAAAGGAAATGAATATGGGCTTGCAAGAGAGGCATCCCCATACCCTCCATATTCTGGTACATCCCACTTTCACCCTAGGGATAATGTGTAAGCCTCCAGACTCAGAGACCCAAGTTTATTTCCATTTCCAAGTATAATAAAAAACACAGAATGGCACTATGGAGATATAGAATTGCAATAGGGAAGGTAGGGCTCATTGGAGGAGAATTCTACTGCTAGTTTAAGCACTACTGTCAGTCTCTTAAGAGCCTTTTGACCTTTATTGTGGGGCATAATAAAAATAATTCTGTACCTGATATGCCTTGACACCTTGAACTCTTCCAAAAGGGCTAGGTATCCTTTTATGGACTTCTCTGGACACCTAGACATGAGCTACATTTAAGCTGTATTCGGAGCTTTCCCTGAGTGTGTACAGAACTAGTCAAAGAGATGTGATTTCAAGAGATTACCCTCAATATTGATTCTGGTTCCTGAAAGCCTGATGCTTGTCTCACTAGGACACAGGTAACATACACAAGAGATTGAGAGAAATACTTTCCCCATTATGTTTACCTAAACACTTCAGTACTTTGATAACTTGTTGATCTCCTCAATGTGAGTGTTTTTTCTAAAGGTGTGGATCAAAGATTATTCAGTTAATATTGTCCTAGGTAACTCTTGCCTTTTCTGTGTCTTGCCATTAGTCCTCCATAGGGATACACCCAATGTACTTTGGGTTTTCCTCTAGTTTTCTTGGCTCTGCTTAGATTACTATAGTAGTAAAGAAAGAATGTTATATAATATCTATTGATTAACTCTGGCTTCATGACCAGCCCACCTCTTTTTTTTTTTTGGTCAGCTATCTATCTCTCTGATGACATCTTTTTTTCTTCTTCTCTTCCACAATTCTTGGTTGCTAATGAGTTGTAGTCTATTCAAGCCTGACTTGTTCCTCTCCATGGACCCTTGGGTGATCCACAACTTGAATTTTGGAAGATTATATAATCTATCCCATGATTCAAAGCCATATAGTTCACTCACATGACAATTATAAGATCCTTAGAAGTGTCTCCATCCTACTAAATAAAGAAGCCAGGGACACCCCAAACTCCTGAATAACTTGATCCAAAAGGAAGGACTGCAGTTAGCCCCACTTTCTAACCAGATAGAAGTTTGAATATCAACTGCCCTGATAAATCCCTTGGTGTTTCCTTCATCATTAATCAATACCAATCCTTGAACCCTGACTTGCATATCAAGTCCAGGGTCCCCACTCCCTTCCCACCCCAATGACTACTCCAACTTGATTCAGAAATAGATCCTATAAAATCTTACTGGGATTTACCAATTTGATGTACCCTCCTCTACGAGGCATTCCATGGGGACCTGACAGGTTTCCAGCCTGCCCTTTACTCTATGAGTATCTCCCCTTAATAAAAGCTTTCTTGCATTATTTTCTGCTAGTTTCTGGGTTGTATTGTGTTCTGCCTTGAGGTGCTCTCCTTCCTTGGACTATATTTTGGAATCCCAAGTTCACTCAAACTACATTAAGACACCAATTAATCAACATGCATTAGTGGACATTTGTTATATGCATAGCTCTGTGCTAACTACCAGGGAAAGAATACTTTAAGACCTGGTCCTTCCACCTTACAGAGCTCACAATCTCAATCATATGTTGGACAATTGCAGGGCAAATGTCAAAAATCTTGGGAAAAGTCGGGGCTTCTTAAAGCCATCAACACTATAGACTCCTCTTCTGGTATTGCTCACAGAGAACCATTTACATTTAATTTTTTATTCTTAGGACCTACCCTTCAAAGATACTAGAAACCAAGAATGTTCTGGTAAAGAACCAGTTCTCTGAAAATGTACTCAAAACACATTTTTAAGTTTAAACTTCACTATTAACATTTTTCTCCATCATTTTCTTTAGACATTTAACAAAACAATCAAACAAAAATCAACTGCAAAAATCAATTCCAAATGTATAGCATTTTCAATTTCTGAGCTAAAAATGCTCACACTGAAAATTTAACAATTGACTCTCCAGAATTTGTTTTAGCAAGCTGGAAAGTACTCCTATTAGCTTGTGATTTTGCTTGTCTAGGGGAAATCCTGAACAAAAAGCTTAATTAAAAGAGCCCTCAATTTCAAGAAATGTCAAGGTCATAGTCCCACTGGTCAAACCTCATCTAGATTATTATGTTTAGTTCTGAGCATTCTATTTTAAGAAAGGTGTTACTAAGCAATAGAATGTCTAGAGGAAGACAATGAGGATGGTTAAGGATTTTTCCATGCCATGTAAATGTGCCACTTTCCATGCTATGTACATGGTGATCCAAAGAACCTGAGGATGTTTATCTTAGAGAAGAGTTAAGATTCAAGGAGGAAATGATACCTGCTGTTTTTAAGTACTTGAAAGGCTTCCATGGGGAAGAGGGACTGGAATTATTCTCTGGCTCCAGAGAATAAATCTAGCCAATTTGCTGAAGAGAGGCAAATTTAGGTATTATGTTAGGAAAATTTTCCTAAGGATTAAAGCTATCTAAAAGTAGACTGAGCTGCCTCAGGGAGTGAGTGGTAGGTTGTCCTTCAAATGGAAGGGCAAAGATTCAATGACTTCTTTTCAGATGAGCTGAAATGGAGATTTTTGTTTGGGTGCCAGTTGGAGGAGATGGCCCTTCCAAACCTGATATTTTGTGATTCAATGAGGGGAGATGGGGAGGAATGTCTTTGGAATGTCAGAGAATAATGAGGAGTTTATCCTAAAGAACAATCATTCTGTATATCTTCCACAAAGCCAAGACATGTCTCATTTGTCTCTACCTGCACTTTCCAAACCCCACATTATTTCTCCAATGTATTTCGATTTCCTAGATTCATGTTGATCTCTGGTCCAGTTCTTTCTGGATTTTAATGAGACAAGTGGAGGAAAAGAAAATAGTCAAGAACCTAAAATCAAATCCTGGTCTTTGTCACATCAGAGGAAAAAAAGACTTTTTTACCCCAACAAGGACAGCAGGATGATTCCTTTAGAAAGCCTGATTTTAAAAAAAAAATAGGGGTCTTTGTTGAAGTTCACTGATTCTCATTCCTAACTTTCCTTTAGTTCTCCATGACTTTTGAATGGAGGCTTTTACCTTTGACCTCAAGTCTTGAAGATGATGGCTGAGTCTTAAACTATGGAATAGTTGTGCTAGAATGGGGTCTTATAAATCATAAAGGCTAATCACTTAACTTTACAGATAAGGAAACTGAGGCTTAGAGACCATAACTTGCACAAAAACATATAGCTAGCAACTGGCAGAGAAGAGGCCAGGATACTCTTTGATCTAAAAACAATGGTAAAAATTTTGCTCTTCTTGAGTTTTGAGAGAAAATAGGGGAAAGGCAGGAAAAGAGAGAAGAGAGAGCAGGCTCTCTCTCTTTAAATGCAAGATGGTTATACCATCCTAGAATGGAGGAAGGAAGGAACAAAGCAAAAGGGAATAAGATAGAGACAGAAAGACCAAGTTAGAAACAAACAAAGTGATTGACAGAGAAATAGGGATAATAAAGAGACATACACAGAGAGAAGAGAGAAACACAAATAGGGAGAAATATCAAAGAGAAATAGAGGGACAGTAAGAAAGCCACATTCATGAAGTGGCTATCAAGGTGTGGAAGCAGAGAGAAGGAGAAAGAAATAGAGGCAATGAAAGAGAGAGGGACATAGGCACATAAAAGACAAATAGAAACATAATGACATTGAGTATCAGTGATAAACTGGTCTACTTGGCCAAACTAGGAATGAGACAGAGAGAGGCAGAGGCAAAACAGAGTCAGAGATGAAAGAGACAATGAATGTTGAAGGAGGTAACCAAGATTGCAGAAACCTTTCTTTGACAATTGGACCTTTGTTGTTTCTTACATGGAACCAGAAAAGAAGAGGGGAGAAAAGAGATTACTGAAATTATTCTAATTCAGAGAAATACTCTAATCTGAACCAGTTCTCAGTAGCAAATCTAACTACAAATGCTGAGGCAAGGACTTGAGATTGCTGGCTCCTGTTGATATTCCATTTTGGACATTCAGTGCAATCTCCAGACCCCAGGGTTTAGCAAGGAAGGTATATGCCATATACCTGATGTGTTTCCTTTCTTCATTTAAAAAAAAATTTAAATCAGCTATAGGGAAATGCAATGTTTTCCTTCAGTAATTCATCCCTGTAGTTCCCCTTCTTTGTCATTTTAATTAAAGTCAGTGCTAGCCGCAGTGTAGATATTTGCCATTATTAGCATTAAATCAGGCACCCATTTTAAGAAATCGGCCCCTTTTGAAAGTGAAGAATGGCAATGAGAAGGAATAAATATTTGAAAAGGCCAGAGCAGCAGTGGAATCATGGTCCTCAGGCTTCATTAGTATGGATTTTAGCTCAATTTACTTCCCTCCTACTGCCTATGCCTATCAGATGGTCAGGGCCATGGCAGCAGGACCTCTTCTCAAACTGAAATCATTCCCACCACCTGGGGTTTGGAAGAAAGAATCCTGCGTACTGGAGAGACACTCAGAACTTCCATCTTCTCTGCTCACTCACGTACAATTCTATCCTTTGCTGGTAGGGGGCCAGGGAAGAAAAACAGGCCAACTGGAGACAGGTAGGATTTCTATTTGTTTTTGCAAAGCTCCATCTGGACAAAAGGATTCTCAGGAGCTAGTGGGTCTTGGAATATCCATGTACCAGAGTAAAATACAAACCCTATCTTTAAGGGGCAATTAGGATAGAGGGTTCTCAAGGGTCAGGGTGTACTTAATGGGAAAGGAAGGGAGCCTTGATAGGCAAATAAAAATACTTCCAATCATCTTCTTATTGATGTCATTCAATAGAGAAAATCTGGTTGTCAGGAGTTAATGATGCCATTTAATTGAACATACATTTATTAAGTACCTACTGTGTGTAAGATAGTATATTAGGCAAGATAAAATGGAAAGAAAAATGAAACTGCCTCAATCCAATAATCAATCATCAAGCATTGTGATGTTTATAATGTGTCTGACACTATGCTGGCACTAGAAAAACACACACACACAGAGAAAGAAGTGGTTCCTCTCTTTAAAAACATTACGTTCGACTTGGGAAGAGGGAATTCTAGAGGCAAAGGTAAAGGAGGGGGTTGTTCTAGGCATGGGGTTCAGCCTGGTCATGGGGAAACAGGAGAGTTGTCAAATGTGTGAGGAACAACAAAAAGGCCAGTTTAGCTAGAACACAGAATTCTTGAAGGAAGAGGCATAGGGAGTCAATGGAATTTATTGAATAGATAAATAACATTGTCTGATCTGTGCTTTAGGAATATCACTTTAGAAGCTTCTTGAATCCTGGATTAGAGAACTGAGAGACAAATATTTACAAAGCAGATACCCTGCAGTTCCTATCTTATATGAACAGATTAGAAGAAATGGAGTTGTTTGGCCTGGAGAAGAGAAGTAGGAGGGCTATGATAAATGTCTGCAAGTTATTTGAAGGACCAGCATCTAGAAAAGGAACTAGAGGAACTGTAAATAAATCACTAAGTTTGAAGTCAGGAAGACTTGAGATCAAATCCCATCTTGGATACTTACTAGCTTTGGGAACTTGGGCAAGTCACTTAATTACCCTTGCCTTGATTTCCTCATAAAATCAGGGGATTGAACTTTATAACCTTTAAAATCTTTTCTGCTATAAATCTTTGATCTTAGACTTACCTTGTTTTCCCTCAGAGGACAGAACTTGAGGGTATTCATTCATTGAACAGGTGCTTCTTAAGCACCTGCTCTCAGTGCCAAGTGCTGAGGTACAAAGATCAAAATGAACTCATTTGTATCCTCATAGATTTTGTATTTTACTGGGCTGGAATCCTGGGTGGAGGCAGCAAGGAAGCAAATTTAAAGTTGATGAAAAGACAAATCTCCTAATAATTAGAAATATGTGAAAGTAGAATGGGCAGCCTGAGGAACTTTCTTTTCTCATTGGTAGTTTTTTTCCTCTTTTTATTTTAATAACAAATTTCCACATAAGTTTTCTGAAGTTGTATGACTCATATTGTCTCTTTCCCTTCTTCCCTTCTCCCTCCTGGAGCTGATAAGCAATTCAATCTGGGTTATACATATATTATCACACAGAACATATTTTCATATTATTCATTTTTGAAAGTGAATAATATTATAAAACCAAACCCCCCAAACATATACCCAAATAAACAAGTGATGAATCTTATGTTTTCATTTGCATTTATACTCCAACAGTTCTTTCTTTGGAGGTGGATAGCATTCTTTTTCATAAGTCCCTTAGAATTGTTCTAGATCATTGTATTGCTGTTAGTAGCAAAATCTATCACATTTGATCATTCTACAATAATACAGTTATTGTGGATGATATTCTCCTGGTCCTTCTTATTTCCTTTTGCATTACTTCATGTAGGTCTTTCCAATTCTTTCTGAAATCATTCTGTTCAACATTCCTTATAGCACAATAGTGTTCTATCACCATCATATACCACAATTTGTTCAGCCATTCCCCAACTGGGGGATATCCCTTTGGTTTCTAATCCTTTCCTAACCTCAAAAAGCACAGCTATAAATATTTTTGTACAAACAAATCCTTTCCCATTTTAAAAAATCTATTTGGGATACAGACCTGGTAGTGGTATTACTGGATCAAAAGATATGCATTCTTTTAGAGTTCTTTGGGCATAATTCCAAATCGCCCTCCAGAATGATTGGATCAGTTCACAACTCCACCAGCAATGTATTAGTTTTCCAATTTTGCCACATTCCCTCCAAATATTTATCATTTTCCTTTGCTGTCATATTGGCCAATCTGATAGATATGAAGTGGTACCTCAGAGTTGTTTAAATTTACATTTCTCTAATCAGGTGAGATTTAGAACATTTTCCATATGATTATTGACAGCTTTGATTTCTTCATCTGAAAAATGCCTATTTATATTCATTAATCATATATCAATTGAGGAATGACTTGGATTCCTATAAATTTGACTTAGTTCTTTATCTATTTAAGAAATAAAACCTTTACCAGAGAAATTTGTTATAAAATTTCCCCCAGTTTGTTGCTTCCCTTCTAATTTTGGTTGCATTGGTTTTGTTTGTTTTAATTTAATAAATTAAAATTATTCATTTTATATCTTGCAATGTTCTTTTTCTCTTGTTTGGTGATAAATTCTTCCTTTCTTCATTGATTTGGCAAGTAAACTATTCTATGTTCCCCTGATTTATTTATTATATCATTCCTTATGTTTAAATCATATACCTATTTTGACCCTATCTTGGTATAGGGTGTAAAATATTGATCTAAATCTAATTTTTGCTATATTGCTTTCTAATTTTCCCAACAGTTTTTGTCAAATACTGAATTGTTATCCCCAAAGCTGAGATATTTGGGTTTATCAAATACTATATTGCTAAGATTATTTATTTTTAATCTATTCCATTGATCCACCCTTCTATTTCTTAGCCAGTACCAGATTGTTTTGATGACTACTACTTTATAGTACTGTTTAAGATCTGGTACTGGTTGGCCACCATCCTTCATTGTTTTTTTTTTCATTAGTTCCCTTGATATTCTTGACCTTTTGTTCTTCTGTTTAATTTTTTCCCTTTGTTTCTAGTTCTATAAAATAGTTTTTGGTAGTTTGTTATGGCACTGAATGAGTAAATTAATTTAGGTAGGATTATCATTCTTACTATATTGGTCTGACCTACCCATGAACAATTAATAATTTTTCCAACTCTTTAGATTTAACTTTATGTGCATGAAAAGTATTTTGTAATTGTGTTCATATAATTCCTGAGTTTGTCTTGGTAAATAGATTCCCAAGTATTTTATTTGGTCTAAAGTGGTCTTAAATGTAGTTTCTCTTTCTAACTCTTGCTGAGTTTTGTTGGAAATATATAGAAATGCTGATGATTTAGATGGGTTTATTTTGTATCCTGCAACTCTGCAACTTTGCTAGAGTTATTAATTATTTCAACTAGCTTTTTAGTTGATTTTCTAGGATTCTCTAAATATACCATCATATCCTCTGCAAAGAGTGATAGTTTAGTTTCCTTATTGCCTACTTCAATCCTTTCAATTCCTTTTTCTTCTCTAATTGCGAATGCTAGCATTTATAATGCAATATTAAATAATAGTGTTGATAATGGACATACTTGTTTGACTCCTGATCTTATTGAGTTGGCTTCTAACCTATCCCCATTGCAGATGATACTTGATGATGATTTTAAATATATATTACTTATTATTTTAAGGAAAGACCCTTTTATTACTATGCTTTCTAATGTTCTCAATAGAAATGGATGTTATATTTTGTTAAAGGCTTTTTCTGCATATATAGAGTTAATCATGTGATTTTTGTTTTTTGATTATTGATATGGTCAATTATGCTGATAGTTTTCCTAATATTAAACCAGCCTTGAATTCCTGGTATAAATCCCACCTGGTCATAGAGAAAAATCCTTGTGATAGATTACTGTAGTCTTTGCTAGTATTTTACTTAAGATTTTTGTGTCAATTTTCATGAAGGAAATTGGTCTATAATTTTCTTTTTCTGTTTTTGGTCTTCTTGGCTTTGGTATCAGCAGCATATCTGTGTCATAAAAAGAATTTGGTAGGACTCCTTCTTTGCATATTTTTTCAAATAGCTTCTGTGGTATTTGGATTAATTATTCCTTAAATCTTTGATAAAATTCACTTCTGAATCCATCTAGCCCTGGGATTTTTTTTTTGCGAGGGGAGTTCATTGATGGCTTGTTCAATTTATTTTTCTGAGATGGGATTATTTAAGTATTCTATTTCTTCTTTTTTTAATCTAGGCAATTTGTATTTTTGTAAAGATTCATCCATTTCACTTAAATTATCAGATTGGTTGTCATGTAATTGGGTGAAATAGCTCCTAATGATTGTTTTAATTTTCTCTTTATTAAAGGTGAAATAACTTTTTTCATTTTTGATACTGGTAATTTGATTCTCTTCTTTCTTTTTTTTTAAATCTATACTTTGGTTTTCCCCCCCATAGAACCAGTCCTAGTTTTAGTTAATAGTTCAATAGTTCTTTTGCTTTCAATTTTATTAATTTTTCCTTTAATTTTTAGGATTTCAGATTTCATTTTTAACTGGGGATTTTTAATTTGTTCTTTTTATAGTTTTTTTAGTTGCATGCCTAATTTATTGATCTACATTTTTATATTATATTGCTATAAGTACTCAGTGATATAAATTTTCCCCTGAGTACTACTTTGACTATATTTCGTAAATTTTGATATGTTGTTTTCTTTATTGTCATATTCTTCAATGACATCAGTGATTGTTTCTATGATTTGTTCTTTTACCCACCAGTTTGGAAGAATTAGATTATTTGGTTTCCAATTTTTTTTTCATGTTGCATTGTATTTTTTATTTATTATGTTTAATATTTTAATCCATTCAATAATTTTTCAGCCTGTTTGCCAGCTTCTTTTCTTTTTTTTTCCCATTTGAATTAGTTTATTTAGTCAATTTAGAACATTATTCCTTGGTTACAATAATCACATTATTTCCCTCCCTCCCCCCCCCCCACTCTTCCCACAGCCCATGTGCAATTTCATTGAGTATTACTTGTGTCCTTGATCAGAACCTATTTCCATGTTGCTGATGTTTGTACTAGGATGTTCATTTAATCTACATCCCCAAGCATATCCCTTCGATCCATGTATTCAAGCAGTTGTTTATCTTCAGTGTTTTTACTCCCACAGTGTTTCCTCTGAATGTGGATAGGGGTTTTTCTCGTAGATTCCTCCTACTTGTTCAGGATCACTGCACTGCCACCAATGGAGAAGTCCATTACATTCAATTGTACCACAGTGTATCAGCCTCTGTGTATAATGTTTTCCTGGTTCTGCTCCTCTCACTCTGCATCAATTGCTAGAGGTTGTTCCAGTCCCAGTGGAATTCCTCCACTTTATTATTCCTTTGAGCACAATAGTATTCCATCACCAACGTATACCACAATTTGTTCAGCCTTTCCCCAATTGAAGGGCATCCCCTCATTTTCCAATTTTTGGCCACCACAAAGAGTGCATCTATGAATATTTTTGCACATGTCTTTTTCCTTATTATCTCTTTGGGGTACAAACCCAGCAGTGCTATGGCTGGATCAAAGGGAAGACAGTCTTTGATTGCCTTTTGGGCATAGTTCCAAATTGCCCTCCAGAATGGTTGGATCAATTTACAACTCCACCAGCAATGAATTAATATTCCAACTTTGCCACATCCCCTACAGCATTCATTACTTTCCTTTACTGTCATGTTAGCCAATCTGCTAGGTATGAGGTGGTACCTCAGAGTTGTTTTGATTTGCATTTCTCTGATTATAAGAGATTTAGAACACTTTTTCATGTGTTTTATAATAGTTTTGATTTCTTTAACTGAAAATTACCTATTCATGTCCCTTGCCCATTTATGAACTGGAGAATGGCTTGATTTTTTGAACAATTGGTTTAGCTTTTATAAATTTGAGTAATTAGACCTTTGTCAGAGGTTTTTGTTATGAAGATTGTTTCACAATTTGTTGCTTCCCTTCTAATTTTGGATGCCTCTGTCTGCCCTTTGATCCAGCCATGGCATAGCTGGGTTTATATAAAGAGATAATAAGGAAAAAGACTTATACAAGAATATTCATAGCTGTTCTCTTTGTGCAAAATATTGGAAAATGAGGGGATGCCCTTCAATTGGGGTATGGCTAAGCACATTGTGGTATCTATTGGTGATGGGATACTATTATGCTCAAAGGAATAATGAACTGGAGGAATTCCATGTGAACTGGAACTACCTCCAGGAACTGATGCAAAATGAAAGGTGCAGAACCAGGAGAACATTGTACACAGGGACTGATACACTGTGGTACAATCAAATGTAATGGACTTCTCTAGTAATAGCAATGCAATGACTCAGAAAAATTCAGAAGGACTTATGAGAAAGAACGCTATCCACATTCAGAGGAAAAACTGTGGGAACAGAAACACAGAGGAAAAACAACTGCTTGATCACATGGGTTGATGGGGATATGATTGGGGATATAGACTCTAAATGATCACCTGAGTGCAAAGATAACAATATAAAAATAGGTTTTGATCAAGGACACATGTAAAACCCAGTAGAATTGTGCATTGGCTACGGGAGGGGTTGGAGGGAGGACAGAGAAAGTACATGACTCTTGTAACCAAGGAAAAATATTCTAAATTGATTAAATAAAATGAAAAATACAATAAAATAAAAATGTAAATTTAAATATCCTTTGCTCTCTGCATCTCATCTTTCATTTCTGGAGTACAGTTTGAGTTTTTAACACCACATCAGTTGCCAAAGACTGAGATCAAGGCAAGTATCTCCCATGATGTAAGGTTCGAACTCCAGCCTCCTTATTCCCAGGATTTCAATGCTCTCTTTGCTGAGATTCAAGTAATGGACAAAAGTTTTGGCATTTGGGATCCTAAAAAAAATACTAACAACCTCCATGGTTTTTATTTGTTACATACTCAGTGCACAAACTAGCTAAGTCATAAGCTTCTCCGTAAGGCAAGATTAGTAGCATGGAGAGAGGTCTTTAGAATTGTTTCTCTCTGCAAGCAATATAAAATTATTATTTTCATTGTGCTTATTTTTCATTCCCTCTGGAAGGTACTACATTGATGAAGATATTTAAGGCAAGAAAAGGAAACTAATTTGCTACAGTAGACTGAGAGATATAGGACTTAAAGTGTCAACTAGCCTTTTCTGTTGGTATTTGTTACAAGGATAAGCCAACAGAAAGCAGCTGAAAAATGGGTCAGAAATGCACAGGCATTGTGCTATGGTGACATACCAAATATCTATCACCAAGGAAGCTTTTTCCTCCCACCCCCTGCCAGCCACTATCACTGCCAAAGGGCATGCAAGACACCAGTGAAACTGTCAGCTTAAAAATAAAATAAAAACTCTATGACTAGGTTGCCAAAGATGGTATGAGGTAAAAAAGGCAGAAAAGAAATAGGTTTTTAAAAATTGAATACCAACAAGCTTTCTGTAAAAACCAAACCAAACCAAACCCCCAAAATACAGAGGGAATCCAAAGATTGATCCTGATGCTGCTATCATGTACTTGTCCTTGCAAGACACTTCTTCTGTATGGGCCTCAGTTTTTCCATGAATATGGTCAGTGTATAAAATGATTTGATTTGATGGTTATACTTCAGGTCCCTTCCAACTGTAACATTCTGTGATTATAGTCCATCAAGGCTTTTTCTACACTGGGGAAGAAGTTGGACTGGATATCCTGTGAGATCCCTCTGACTCTAAGAGTCCCTGACCTTAATTATAAAATGGAGATAATCTTTTGAGAGAATTTTGGGGATTGAATGTAAAAGCAGTTTATTTATTTTTTCTATTTGAATAAGTTTATTTAATCAATTTAGAACATTATTCCTTGGTTACAATAATCACATTATTTCCTTCCCTCCCCTTCACCCACTCTTCCTGCAGCCAAGGCGCAATTTCATTGGGTATTACTTGTGTCCTATTTCCATGTTGTTGTTTACACTAGGATATTCATTTAGAGTCTACATCCCCAAACATATCCCTTCAACGCATGTATTCAAGCACTTGTTTTCTTCGGTGTTTTTACTCCCATAGTGTTTCCACTGGATGTGGATAGTGGTTTTTCTTGTAGGTTCCTCTGAGTTGTTCAGGGTCACTGCATTGCCAATAATGGAGAAGTCCATTACATTCGATTGTATCACAGTGTATCAGTCTCTCACTCTGCATCAATTGCTGGAGGTTATTCCAGTATCCCATCACCAACAGATGCCACAATTTGTTCAGCCCAATTGAAGGGCATCCCCTCATTTTCCAGTTTTTTGCCACCACAAAGAGTGCATCTATGAATATTCTGGCACAAGTCTTTTTCCTTATTATCTCTTTGGGGGTACAAACCCAGCAGTGCTATGGCTGGATCAAAGGGAAGACAGTCTTTGATCGCCCTTTGGGCATAGTTCCAAATTGCCCTCCAGAATGGTTAGATGAATTCACAACTCCCCCAGCAATGAATTAATGTCCCAACTTTGCCACATCTCCTACAGCATTCATTACTTTCCTTTCCTAGCCAATTTGCTAGGTGTGAGGTGGTACCTCAGAGTTGTTTTGACTTGCATTTCTCTGATTATAAGAGATTTAAAACACTTTTTCATGTGCTTATCAATAGTTTTGATTTCTTTATCTGAAAATTTTGCCTATTCATGTCCCTTGCCCATTTTACAATTGGAGAATGGCTTGATTTTTTGTACAACTGGGTTAGCTCTTTATAATTTTGAGTAATTAGACCTTTGTCAGAGGTTTTTGTTATGAAGGTTGGTTCCCAATGGTTTGGTTCCCTTCTGCTTTTGGATGCATTGGTTTTGTTTGTACAAAACCTTTTTAATTTGATGTAATCAAAATGATTGATTTTACATTTTGTGACTTTTTCTAAGTCTTGCTTGGTTTTAAAATCTTTCCCTTCCCAAAGGTCTGACATGTATACTATTCTGTGTTCACCTAATTTACTTATAGTTTCCTTCTTTATGTTCAAGTCATTCACCCATTCTGAATTTATCTTGGTGCAGGGTGTGAGGTGTTGATCCAAACCTAATCTCTCCCACACTGTCTTCCAATTTTCCCAGCAGTTTTTATCAAATAGTGGATTTTTGTTCCAAAACCTGGGGTCTTTGGGTTTGTCATAGACTGTCTTGCTGAGGTCATTTACCCCAAGTCTATTCCACTGATTCTCCTTTCTGTCTCTTAACCAGTACCAAATTGTTTTGATGACCACTGCTTTGTAATATAGTTTGAGATCTGGGACTGCAAGGCCCCCTTCCTTTGCATTTTTTTTTAATTTTTCCCCTGGATATCCTTTATCCTTTGTTGTTCCAAATGAACTTTGTTATGGTTTTTTCTAATTCAGTAAAAAAGTCTTTTGGAAGTTCCATGTGTATGGCACTAAATAAATAGATAAGTTTGGGTAGGATGGTCATTTTTATTATGTTAGCTTGTCCCACCCATGAGCAATCAATGTTTTTCCAATTGTTTAGATCTAGTTTTAATTGTGTGGAGAGTGTTTTGTAGTTGTGTTCATATAGTTCCTGTGTTTGTCTTGGCAGATAGATTCCTAATTATTTTATATTGCCTTGGGTGGCTTTAAATGGAATTTCTCTTTCTAATTCTTGCTGCTGAACTGGGTTGGAGATATATAGAAATGCTGATGACTTATGCGGGTTTATTTTGTATCCTGCAACTCTGCTAAAGTTGTTGATTATTTTGATTAGCTTTTTGGTTGATTCCCTAGCATTCTATAAGTAAATCATCATATCATCCGCAAAGAGTGACAGCTTGGTCTCCTCATTGCCAATTTTAATACTTTCAATTTCTTTTTCTTCTCTAATTGCTACTCCTAGTGTTTCTAGTACAATGTTAAATAATAGAGGTGATAATGGGCATCCTTGTTTGACTCCTGATCTTATTTGGAAGGCTTTGAGCTTCGAGTTTATCCCCATTGCAGATGATGTTTGCTGATGGTTTTAGATATATACTGGTTATTATTTTTAGGAAAGGCCCTTCTATTCCTATGCTTTCTAGTGTTTTCAATAGGAATGAGTGTTGTATTTTGTCAAAGGCTTTTCCTGAATTTATTGAGATAATCATATGATTTTTGTTAGTTTGCTTGTTAATATGGTCAGTTATGTAGATGGTTTTCCTAATATTGAACCATCCTTGCATTCCTGGTATAAATCCAACCTGGTCATAATGAATAACCCCTGTGATCACTTGCTGGAGTCTTTTTGCTGGTATTCTATTTAAGATTTTTGCATCTATGTTCATTAAGGAGACTGGTCTATAGTTTTCTTTCTCTGTTTTTGACCTGTGTGGCTTTGGAATCAGTACCATATTTTTGTCGTTAAAGGAATTTGGTAGAACTCCTTCTTTGCTTGTTATGTCAAATATTTTATATAATATTGGGATTAGTTGTTCTTTGAATGTTTGATAGAATTTACTTGTGAATCCATCAGGCCCTGGGGATATTTTCTTATGGAGTTCTTTGATGGCTTGTTTAATTTCTTTTTCTGATATAGTATTATTTAACATTTCTATTTCTTCCTATGTTAGTCTAGGCAATTTATATTTTTGTAAGTATTCATCCATATCACTTATATTGCCATATCTATTGCCATATAATTGGGCAAAATATTTTTAATGATTGCCTAGATTTCCTCTTCATTAGAGGTGAGGTTTCCCTTTTCATCTTTGATACTGTTAATTTGGCTTTCTTCTTTCCTTTTTTAAAATTAGATTGACCACTACTTTGTCTATTTTGTTTGTTTTTTCAAAATACCAGCTTTTAGTCTTATCTATTAATTCAATAGTTCTTTCACTTTTGATTTTATTAATTTCTCATCTTAATTTTTAGTTTTTATCTGTGGATTTTTAATTTGTTAGCTTTCAATTTTTTGATTTTCATGTCCAAATCATTGACCTCTGCCCTCCCTAATTTGTTAATATATAAACTTAAGGATAAAAATTTCCCCCTGAGTACTGCTTTGGCTGCTGCCCATAGATTTTGAAAGGATGTCTCATCATTGTCATTTTCTTCAATGAAATTATTCATTGTTTCTATGATTTGTTCTTTAACTGATTCTAGAGAATCATATTTTTAATTTCTAATTAATTTTTGATTTGCCTCTCCATGTACCTTTACTAATTATTATTTTCATTGCATTGTGATCTGAGAAGGTTGCAATGATTATTTCTGCTCTTTTATACTTGCAATAAAGGGATTGTAGACATTTTGAAGAGAGACAGGGGATAAAGAAGGTTTTGTAATAGGAAATGGAGGAATTGAAGGGATAGAGTGAATATGGCTGTCAGTGAGGTAAAAGGAGAGAGATACCCCTGAAAATTGTTTTTCCTGAGAAATGGGTCTATGCTAGCCTGAAGGAATGTCTTCTCTATTGATTGATGTTGAAGATACCCCAGAGCAGGTAAGCAAAGACCCTCCTGAGGGACAAGCCTCCCCCTGGACCAAGGTCACCGAGCAAGGTTCCAATAAGGACTGTCTATGGTTGAATGACTGTCCTTAGGTTCAGCTCCCTCTATGTCCCCCTGAAAATGATAATCCTCTTATCTGACTGTGGGTTATTTAACTCAAGATGAATTTAATAACAAGTTTGGATTGGGAAGATATCAGGGAAAAGGGAATCATGATTTCCCTAGATTGGGTTTGAATCTCTCTCCACTTTTGAGCTAAGGCTAGGCCTCATAAGCTGGTAGAGAGTTTCTTTTATTCCTGTCTATACTAATCTATGTTAGTTTTCTAATGTTCAAAGTCTTTAGCAGTAGACAGTAAGAGGAAGAAAAGATTCTGACCTTCAGAGTTGGTTCGGCCTGTCTCTTCAGGCTGATGCCCCTAAAGACCATCCTTACAGTTCAAACCTCTCCCCTTAAATCCTTTTATTTGATGACATGATCACAGGAATCCAGGTAGAACACACAGTTGGGAAAATCAGGAATAGAGATACTTCTATCTGGAGACAGGGAGAGAACATGCCTTCAAGTTCAAGGGTCAGGAAAGAGAGTTCCCAGACCAACCATCACTCTCCAAGTTCCCCTCTCCCCACCAACTGTCATTCTTGTCAATATCTTCTCTCTAACCTTCCAACTGCTGTTTGTTCCATTTGAGTAGCAGAATCTAAAAAAACTTGCTTTAATTTTCCTTTTCACACTTGTTTGCAATGTTTTTATGTGCCAGTACATGGTCAATCTTTGTGAATGTATCATGTGATTCTGAAAAGGTGTATTCTTTTTGTCCCTATTTATTTTTCTCCACATATCTATTAACTCTATTTTTTCTAGGATTTCATTCACACCTCTTACCTCTTTCTTATTATTTTTTTATTTGATTTATCTAGATTTGATAGTGGAAAGTTCAGGTCTCCTACTAGTATAGTTTTACTATCTATTTCCTTCTTCCACTCCACTAGTTTCTCCTTTATAAATTTGTATGCTATACCATTTGGTGTATATAAGTTGATTACTGATATTTCCTTATTGTCTATACTACCTTTTATCAGGATATAATTATCTTCCCAATTTCTTTTAATCAGATCTATTTTTACTTCTTTGTCAGATATCATGATTGCAACTCCTGACTTCTTTCTCTCAGTTGAGGCCCAATAAATTTTGTTCCAACCTTTAATTCTACCCTTGTGAGTATCTATAATTCTACCCTTGCGAGTATTTACTCACCATATGTGTGTTTCTTGTAGACAACATATGGTAGGATTTTGATTTCTAATCCACTCTGCTATTTGCTTTTGTTTTGTGGGTGAGTTCATCCCAATCACATTCAAAGTTATGATTTCCACTTGCGTATTCACCATCATTTTGATATCCTCTTGTAGTTCTTGCCTTTCTTCTTTTGCTATATCCTTTTAAACTAGTGGTTTGCTTTTAATTGGTCCCCCTAATCCCCACCCTTAATATGCTTCCCCTTCTGCCCCCTCCCTTTTTGTTCCCTTATTATTTTTAGGGTCTGTTAAGTTCCCTCACCCCCTCTCTTTCCCTCCCTTTTTGTACTTTCCCCTATTCCCCCCCCTTTTAGTTTTCCCTTCTCATTTTCCCAATAGGGTAAGATAGAATTCAATACCCCAATGGATCTAGATGCTCTTCCCTCTCAGAATTGATTTCACTGAGAGTAAGGTTTAAGTATCACCTATTAGCACTCTCTTCCTCTCATTCTTATAATAGTATTCTTTCCCTCCCCTTCCCATGTGCTTCTTTGAGTGATATAGATTATCCTATTTATCTTATTTCTTCAAATTTCTCTTGGTGCCATCTTCTATTCCCCCCTCCCTTTTTCTTTTTTTGCATATCATCTTATACCACTTATTACCCCCAATATCTTCCTGTGAATGAGTCTTCTAATTACTATAATAGTGAATATAATTTTTGAGAGTTACAAATAATATTTTCCCATATATTAATATAATAATTTGATCTTATTGAAGCCCTTAAAGAAGAAAGTTTAAATTAAAAAAAAAAAACTTTCCCTCTTTTTCTAATTGTCCTTTTCATGTTTCTCTTGATTTTTGTGTTTGAATATCAAATTTCCACTTAGTTCTGGTCTTTTCTTTACAAATTCTTGAAAATAATCTATTTTGTTGAATGCCCATACTTTCCCCTGGAAGTATATAGTCAGTTTCGATGGATAGGTGATCTTTGGTTGAAGACATAATTCTCTTGCCTTTCTGAATAACATATTCCAAGCCTTGTGGACCTTTAGTGTGGAAGCTGCCAGATCTTGTGTAATCCTGATTGGTGCTCCTTGATATCTGAATTGTCTCTTTTTGGCTTCTTTTAAAATTTTCTCCTTAGCTTGGAAGCTCTTGAATTTGACAATTACATTCCTGGGAGTTGTCTTTTAAGGATTTAGTGTAGAGGGTGTTCTTTGAACTCTTTCAATGTCTATTTTGCCCCCTTATTCAAGAACATCAGGGCAGTTTTCTTGGATAACTTCTTGTAGTGTGATGTCAAGATTTCTGTTTATTTCTGGGTTTTCAGGTAGAATAATGATTCTCAAATTGTCTCTTCATGATCTATTTTCCTGATCTGTCATCTTGTCAGGGAGATATTTTGTTTTCTTCTATTTTGTAGGTCTTTTGACTTTGCTTTATTAATTCTTGTTGTTTTGCAAGATCATTGGCTTCTAATTGCCTAATTATGGTCTTTAAAGAATAGTTTTCTTCTATGATATTTTGATTTTCCTTTTTTGTTTTGTCTATCCTGCTTTTTTTGGCTTCCAGCTGCTTCTTCAATTGAGCCTTCTTGTCTTTTAAACTGTTATTTTCTTTTTGAACTATTTTCTACTTTTCTTGCCAGAAGGTTTCCATCTTTTTGATGAGCTCCAATTTAAATTCTTCAAGAGCTTGTGGCCAATTTACATTTTTTTGGAAGGTTTTGGTGCATTTATTTATATTTCCTCTTCTGCTATTTCATCTATAGTCTGGATTTTTCCTCCATAAAAATTATCTTGTTGTTTTTCTTGGTGTTGGTAAGTTGTTGTTCCTGGGAACTGTTTGCCATCACTATGGTGGTTCTTCCTTCCCTTTGCAGTCAGAAATCTGAGTGAGGGGGGCAGGCTTTCTATGTATGGAGCTAAGGAGCAAGGTTTTTGCCTGAGGCTACCTCTCAGAGTCTCTGCAGCTTCTACTGTTTGCTGCCTTTCTCTGTGCTATCTCTTTGTGGGTGCCCAAGGTCTGTGTTTTTCAGCCTGCTGGGGTTTCAGGTCTAGATGCTTTCAGGGGTAGGACTTTGGTGGTCTTAGTCAGCTGCCAAGGACCTAGAGGTGCTGTTTGCTCACTCTAAAGATGCCCTTCACTCACTCACTGATTCTACCGTTTGCTGGCTTTGACTCTGGCTCTGTAGGTAGGGTGGTGGAGGATTGATTGGCTCATGTTTTGGTGGAAGCTTTTAACCCCTTATGGTGTGGAAATGCCCAAATCCCACATACCTTCAATGCTGTGCCCTACTGTAAAGTCCCTTTGTTCATATGAATTTGTTGGGGGTTTTTTTGGCCTTTTGAGGTAGTCATTATCAATAGATAGTGAGGAGAGGAAGAGTCCTGTGTCTAGACTGCCTTCATGTTTACCCGGAAGTTCTAAATTTACATTTTTAAATATTAAAGTTTTATTGCAGACTAGAAAATCAGCAGTATACAATGGAATCTTAGCTAAAGGCCAGTTCTAATGAAAATGTTCTGGAGCTTTTGTTGGACTGCAAGTTGAACATGTCAATAGTGAGATGAGTACGTCAAAGTACAAAACAAACAACCAAAAAAAGCAAATGTATTCATAGACTGCATTAATAGGTTGATAGTTACATAAATGTTTATCCAGATGAATTGGCTAATACCTGGAACAAGGGAGTGTTGATCTCACTAACTTCTCCCCCAGTCAGCACACATCCAAATTGTTGCTTTCACTTGTAGGCAAGACATTTTATGAAGGATAGGGACAAATTGAGGAAGTCCCCAGAATATGCAGATTGGAGACTAGACCATGTAATGACTAGTTGAAAGAAGTAGTAATGAAAATCACAAAAGGCTTGTGGCAGGAGGAATGGGAAAGGGAATTAGAGAATTATTTCCCCATATTTGAAGGGGATGTCATGTGAAAAGGGGATTCAATTTGCACTGTTTGGCCACATAGGAAAGAAGAGGAAGCTAAAGATAGAAAGTGTTGATGGACAGGGAGACATAAATAGAAAGGGAGAGAGAGGAGAAAGAGGAAGAAAAAGAGAGAGACAGAGAGAGAGAGAGAGAGAGAGAGACAGAAGGAGAGCAGGAGAGAAACCAGGGGGAGAGAGAGAGAGGAGGGAGAGACAAAGGCAGAGAGAGACAGAGACAGAGAGACACACAGAGAGAAATTTCAGTTCTATGGAAAGAAAAATTTCCTAGTGATTATAGCTATTTTCAGCAGGCTATCCTGGAACCCCTGTGACTAGAGTTCTTTTGAGCTGAAGTTTGCTTGACCACCTGTCAAGTATGTTGTAGAAAGAATTCTTGATAAGTATGGATTAAGTTGAATAACCCCTGAAATCCTTTCTAACTCAATAAACCAATGATTTTGTGATAGAAATGGAGTCAGTTCTCATCAGGGGGAATTCTAGCATTGTGGTGTTAGTTTGAGGGTTGTGGACCTCAGCATGGCTTTGCTTAGGGCAGGGTTTGCCAAACTCCAGTCCAACAGGAAAATCTGGTCTACTAGAGAGCTAAAAATAATTTTTACATTTTAAAATGTATAAGTAGTTAGGTGGCTGCAATGGACAGACTACTGGTCCTAGTGTCAGGAAGACCTAAGTTCAAATCAAGTCTGAGATACTACTCACTAAATGACCTTGGGTAAGTCACTTAAACTTTTAAATTTCCTCATCTGTGAAATCGGGGTAGTAATAGCTTCTAACTTCTAAGATTGTTGTGAGATTCAAATGACATATCACATGCAAAGTATTTTGTGAACCATAAAGCACTATATAAATGTTAGCTAGTATTGAAAACTATTTTTACTATTATGTTATAAAAATGATGGCCATTGGTTTCAGAAAACTAGTTTCAGAAAAATCTGGGAAGAACTATATGAAATGATGCAGAATGAAGTGAGCAGAACCAGGAGATAGTTGTATATAGTAATGGCTATATTGTAATGATGAGCAACTATGAAAAGGTTGGCTACTCTAAGTAGTACAATGATCCAAGACAATTCCAAAGGCCTCATGATAAAAAATGCTATTCCTCAGAAAGAGTATTGATGATCTTTGAGTGCAAACAGAAGCATATATTTTCTCATTTTATGTAGCCTTGCTTTTTTTTGCAACATAGCTAGTTTGGAAATATTTTGCATTATTTCACATGCATAATTGACACCATATTACTTGTCTTCTCAATAGGTAGAGAAAGGATTAGATAGGAAGAATTCAGAACTTGGAATTTCTAAAAAATAAATGTTAAAAATAAACAAATGCCTTTATTTTTAAAATAATTTTAAAAAACATTCTTACCTCATTGGTGAACAAAATCAAACGGTCAGACAGTTTTGGTCTTCTTTGCCAACTTCTTGGCCTAGGGCATCTGGAGCAAGGTCAAAGTAGATCCGAAATGTGTGGCAATATGATCATTTGAGAGTTGCTGCTTCTCCTATTAACTTTGAGGAGCAAACCATTTACTGAGTTTAGTTTGCTTCTCCTATAGCCTATGTCATTCTCAGTTGTGGTTGCGGACATAGTCAGTGATCTCTCTGCCAAACCTGTAATTGTTTCCTGAGATACTTTAACCTCACAAAGTCGAAGCCATAATGGATTCCTTGCTGTTGGCATCTAAGCTAATGGAGGCAGATGTCTTTATTCTGTGTTTAGTGTCACCTAATAAATAATACTTAGTCAAATAATGCTTTTTTGAACTGCCACTTTATCATAGGATCTTTGATTTAAAGCTGGAAAAGACAGTAGAAGTCACTGAGTCCAAATCCTTCATTTTACAAATGCTACAACTTGATTCAGAGTCCCACGAACATTACGGGGCAGAGATAGGATTTGAACTCAAGTTTTCTGCCTGCAAAGATAGCACTCTTTCCCCTATGCCATGCTGCTGGAACTTCTGAGCTGCAAGAAGGCTCAAACTGTTGAGGATTCACACCAAGTGCAGAACCAGAATGGTGAGCCCTTAACATGAGGGGGCCAGCATGCAAATAAAGAAGGGGTGAATTGGCCCAGACAATAGAGCTGCTGACAATAGAGCAGTGACTCCCAGCTTCTGGGCCCTATTGGGATGGGGCCTGGGCTTGTGAATAGTCATTGTGTTACCAACCTTGAAAAACAAACAAACCCAAAATGTCAGAAGAAAATTGGCTATTTCATAAGTCATTAGCAAAGAGTGCATTAGAATGATATTCTGTCACATTATTGGAAAAGTCAATATCTTATATTGAATTTTTCACATGCTGTATATTTTGCATATAGTGCAAATGGGTTATATTTGATTAAATACCCTCATATTTTATTTACAAGTTTTGTAAGTGACTAGGAAAACAATTTATAATCAGATTCCCCATAAAAAATTAATATCTCACCCTTCTCACTAACACAAAGGAGAGACCACAAATACTGAGGTGTCGGGAATGGGGATTTAATTGAAGGCATGGGAGAGATGGGCTGACACCTGAGTCAAACTATAAATCCTGTTGTCCCATATTAATGAGTAGAAAGTTCTTCCCTTAAAAATACTTTTCTTTGAACGTGTACTTTATAAACTCTAGTCGATGGTTATTTAATCAAAATAAACCTTGTACTAAAGCTTTCAAATTGCAAATTATTCAGTCGGTTGCCAGACAGAAAACTACTCCTGGGAAATGCCTTCCCCCCTCTTATAGTGTTACTGATGTTTGACAAAAATGTATCTCCTACTTTAAATTGGCAATCTATCTATTCAGGCATACCATGCCACGAGCAGCCTTCTAAGAGAATGAATTGGGTCCATATGGGGTGGCATTTAGTTAATGCTCTGGGGAGATTTAGGAGTGAGTGGGAATGTTTGCAGGCCTGTTCACAAACAAAAAGTGGAATTTACCAAATTAATAGTTTGCTCTCTTTTCCCAATAGCATATCCCCAATTTTCTCTATATACAAGATCCCTCCCTCTCTCCTTTTTTTAAAAACTTGTTCTTTCTCTGACAATTTTCCAGCACACTAGCTCTAAGTATGGACAAGGGTTTCTGCCCCCACTCCTAATTAATGCAATAGCTGAAGTCCCAGGCCCAGCTGCATTGAGTCAATCAGTCAATCAAAAGTGTAAAGTAGGTGCAAACAAGTCCCTAATCAATTTGAGAGGAATAAAGTAGTTTGATCATTATATAAAAACAGATAAGTTATACTGGAAATATCTTGTGATTGACTGAAAGAATCAGACATTCCTCTGGGATTAGATTATGCACAACCTAACAAGCTGGCTGAAAAATGCCAATTCCAGCAAGAAATCAGTTGAGTGGTGGCTGAATCCATCATTGAAGTGTAGTAAGGAGATTTTGCAAAGCTAGATGCTGAGAGGTTGCAAGGTCAAGATTCCACTTAGAACTCTCCCAGGAGCAGGGGCTGAACACAGAGACTGTTACTGGAAAAATCAGTTGGTGTGTCTATTGTGACTGGACTCCATTGAAGGGAGAAGCTGCATCTCTCCTGCTCACAAAATAGACCAGAGGAATACCTGACTGAGTTTGGAGTGGACCCAAACTCAGTACTTTCTTCCCTTTAGCTGTTTGGATTTACTGCCTGCTGCCAGTTGCTGAAACCTGCCTAGAAAAGTGGATTATCTACATGAGATTGCTATCATCCCTCTGAGCTGCTGGTCGGACCCAAGGAGGACTCTCATGTGTGAGAAAATCCCTAGGGCCCTGGATTGGCTTCCCCTTGCCAAATCCCTCTTATAGTTATTACTCTTTAGCAGTCAGATTTAGTTAGATTAGGAAATCTTAGTTAATATCTGGGTGGGTAATTGTAAATTAGATTTCCATCCCTTGCCCTTCCCTTCCCTTTTATTTAATAAACTGTTTATAAAATTGTGTGGTCCCTTCCTCAAACTATAATAAATTAAAACTTTGTGAACTTTTTAAAGAGATATTTTCTCAATTACATGTAATAAAAATTTTCCACATATATTTTTGGAAGTTATAAGATCCAAATTGTCTCCTTCCCTCCCCACTCCTGGAGAGATGCTAAGCAATTTGATATGGGTTATTTATATATTATCATGAAAAACATATTTCAATAGTGTTCATTGTAAGAGAATACTCATATAAAACCAAAACTCCAAAATAAAAATAAATTAAAATGATAAATAGTATGTTTTCATCCACATTCCAACTCTGACCGTTCTTTCTCTGGAGGTGGATAACATTCTTTGTCATAAGTCCCTTGGAATTGTCCTGGATCATTATATTGTTGAGAATGGCTAAGTCTTTCACAAGTGATCATTCCACAGTATTGCTGTTTCTGTGAACAGTGTTCTCCTGGTTCTGCTGATTTTACTCTGCATCAGTTCATTTAGGTCTTTCTGAGATCATCCTGTTTATCATTTCTTATATCACAATAGTATTCCAACAACTTGTGAACTTTTCAAAGATTGGAATAAGCCCCAGAGTTTCAGTAATGAGAGTATATAAGTGTTTGTCAGCAGTTATAGTTGCCAAGGTCAGTGAGAAATCAGTCCTGAGGAGCAATCTGCTTGACCTTCTCCTGAATCAATCTATCAGCCAAGACATTGTGTTCTTCAAGTAAGGGAGTAACTCATCCATTGGCTATGTTACAACCAAAAGTGAATTTGATAGTTCAGGTATGTCTCAGTTAACTGCTCAAAGACCTTCAGTGATTCCCTGTTGCCTAAAGAACAAAATATGAGTACCTTAATGGTAAAAGCCCTTTACAATCTAGCTCTGAACCTTTCCAGAATTCCTACTTTTCTAACTTCATTTCTTACTCCTTCCTTCTTGTACTCCCAGCCAAATTGTAAAACCACCTCCTTTCCATCTTAACATGCTATTTCCTGCCTTGTTCATCCACTAGGGCCTTTCTCCATAGCTGGAATACAGTCCCTCTTCATCTTCTTGTCTTACTTCCTTCTCTTCCTTCAAAGCTTAGCTCAAGTTCCTAAAGCCCTTTGCCCTGGTGCCATCTTTTCCCCAACTGAAAATATTCTCTCCTTTCTCCAATGTCCCCGGAGTGTTTTGTCTTGTATAGCCCTTTGCCTCCATAATTTCTTACCTACTATTTTTATTTATCTAGATGCTGGTGGTATTCTGCTTTATCACATATCCACAGAAGAATGGAAATTCCTTGAGGACAGGCCCTGTGGTTTTAAAATTTCCATCCCCAAGCTTAGTACAGTGGATTGCATATGGTAAGCTAAGCTCTTAACTAGCCTTTTAAAAATTGAATTGAAAGTGAAACAATTGATCTAGTGTGAGTTTAGAGCTATTGTGTGTGAAAGTCTTCATTAAGGAGGGTTATTAAATGTGTTTGAGAGAATGAGAAGAAATCTCTACTTTGCATTCAGTTTAGGTGGACAAAAACATATCTACAAAACTACTAAAGGTGATATGATATGGAGTGCAAATTAGTGATGAGCCCTGAGCACCACCACCCCATTTATCCTTGTACTCTAGGTGCAGAAGTTGGTTCTGAACCCAAGAAGCATCACTTCGCCTTAGGGCTTATAAATTCAGGGAACATCTGTAAAGTAGTTTGTAGATAATTCATGCACTATGAAGGAAGTGCCTATGAGCAGGGATCACACTTCCTTCCTGCTCGATTTGGAGCATTCTTACTAAGAATGAATGCTCTGAATATCAGCTTTCCAATCAAGTCAATCATGTACCTAAAATAGCCACAAATGGGGTGCTGGAAGGAGAATTAGAAACCTGTGCAAACCTTATCCTGAAAATACAAAATGTGTGGCCGCAAAGGAAAGTAACAGTTTAATTTGCTGAAACAGTGATTGATTTCTCTTAGTTCACTGCACTAAGAGTCATTTTAATTAACACCATCTAATACTGTTTGAGATGCATTTTGCAAATGTCAGCAGCTCCATTTTTTTCTCTTTCGACTTTACTGCAATAAAGTTAAAAGAGAAGGCCAAGGCAAAACGATTAAAGTTGATTTAACAGCAATAAAGTGAATTGTTAGCTACGTTGTTTAATGTAGCCCAAGCATGTTGCAAAGTTGCTTTATGGGCAATTTGGGGGGGTGGGAAACACCTCCCAGGAAATATCTGGATCATTCATTGCTATCATAACTCTACTATATAGAAGATGGCAGCCATAAAGGGCAGGATTTGTGTATTTATTTGTATTTTGGAGTGGAGATAGGGCAAAGCTTCTAATTATAACATTCCTTTTAAAACTGCAAATCCTCTTATTAAGTTTGAACCCTACTGATTTCAAGTCAAAAACAATGCTTTCTAAGTTCATTCATTAAGCAAATATTTATTAAACATTTAATATGTGCAACATATCACAATATTCCAAGAGATCTATGTTCTCATCTATATAAGTATTTCCTGCAAAGAACAACTTCACCACATACAGCTGTCCATCTGGTACAATTTTTCAATTCAAATTTAAATTCAAAACTAAATTCAAATTTTTTTCAAATTCAAATTCAAAAAATTAAATAAAAAAGACAAAAATGTCTTTCCATAAGTTTACCACAAAAGGGTCTACCCAATGTGCTGGGGGTCTTTTAAAAATTCTCTTGATATTGAGAGGATACATGGTGCTGAATGAACGGTCCATGGGTTATCTCTTGCCCTGATTATATAGGATTATAGATTTAGGGCCAGAAGTTACCTTGGAAGCCATTAAACCCAATCCTTGCATTTTACAGATGAAGCTCAGAAAGGTTAAATGATCTACCTAGAGCAGTGATGGGCAACCCTTTGAGCTTGGTGTGTATCAAAATTTGCCAAAAAAATAAGCATTACTCAGGTGGTGTGTCACTTTGAGAAAAAAAACATAATTTCATGATATTTATAGTTTAAATAACAAAAAAAATTGTAATATGTAACTATATTTAATAAACCAAAAACTAATTATTTAACTTACCTGCTTAGTGACTTCTTTGTTCATCTGTCAGTCGATTTCTTTTGTTGGTCTTGATATTATTTAACTTGTGTGGGGTGCCATGAACTAAGATAAGTGAGGGGGAGAGGGAATTCTTTAACTAACCTGCCTATTAGTGACTTTTTTGTTGCTGAATTTCATTAGTTAAATCTTCAATTGAAGGTTGGTATTTTGTAAGCTTCAAGCCCAAGCAAGCACTACTAACTTCATCTGTCAATCTGTTTCTTTTGCTGGTTTTGATATTATTTAATGCTGAGAATAAGGTCTCACAAACGTTTGTAGAGGAAAAAATTATTAGTAAAGCCACTGCTAAATTTTCAGGGTGCTAAAAGTGTCTGGTAATTGGTTCTAGGCACTTCTCCATTGCATGTGGGCTGGATCCCCACCCAGTTTCCCACTGGGCCCAGCCCCACCACTCCCCTCCCAGCCAGCTGGCCCTGGGGTGCTGTGAGAACAGCCTTGCCACCTGCCAGCCTGCCTGTCAGGAGTATTCCTTCCAATCATGAGCTCCTCCTCCATGCCCCCACAGAAGCCCCACATGCCCTAGCCACCTGGCAAACACCCCTGCCACTCACCACCACCCCACCTCCCGCCTATGTGGCCAGCATGTGGAGCAGCCCTTCCCCCAGGCCAGGCATGGCCATGGCCATGGCTGCATGCTGAGCCCAAATGCAGCCACATGTCATTGAAAATGGCTACGTGTGTCAGTGCTGACACACGTGTCATAGGTTCAGCATCACGGACCTAGAGTCACAGAACTAATAACTATTTGAGGTAGCAATTAAATTCAAAGTGATAATAACAATAATTTTTCAGTCATTTCACTCTCTTTGTGATCCATCTTTTCGGGTTTTTTTGGCAAAGATACTGGAATGGTTTGTCATTTCCTTCTCCAGTTCATTTTACAAATGAAGAAACTGAGGCCAACAGGGTTGAGTGACTTGACCAGGGTTATGCAGATAGTAAATGTCTGGTGCTGACCCTAGGTCTGGGATCTATCCACTGTATCACTGAGTTGCCTACATAACCGACACTGCCTTTTTAGTCATACTTTTAAAAATTATATTTATACTATTTTGCATGATTCCTTGTTTGTAGTATGTTAATAGCCAGCTCATGCCCACAATACTCTAGGCCCCCCATTACCCAATCTGGTATCCTTTGGATGATCCTTAATTGCAGTCTTCAGAAACTATAGTAATGAGCCAGCTAGATGGGTCAGTGGATAGAGAAGCAAACCTGGAGATGGGAAGTCCTGGGTTCAAACTTGACCTCAGATACTCCCTAGCTGTGTGACCCTAAGCAAGTCACTTAGCTCCAATTGCCTAGCCATTATTCCTCCTCTGAGAAAAAGGAAGAAAGAAAGATATTTCTTTTCCTTCTGCTCTGGAATCCTGGAGTTCTAGTTTCCAGATCATTTTCCTTTCTAGTTTAAGTACAAACTTACATTGTAAATGTATGCATGAAAATGTGTACATACATATATATTTATTCAGTCAGTCAATAAATAATTGTTAAGTATTTACGGTGTGCCAGGAACTATGCTAAGCACTGTGAATACAAAAGAAGTCAAGCATAGGAGGCATGTCTAGGTATAAGAAGATGAGTAAGGAATGTGTGTGGGAAAGGTAATGAAGGTTTCTGAATGCCAAACAGAGGGTCTTAGCTCTGATCCTGAAGATAATAGAGTGTCACTGAAGCTTATCGAGTGTATATTCAGGTGGTACATGGGAAGCTCATGCTATCTCCCACTCCCATGCTATATCCAAAGGGTAAGAGACAGTCAATGAAAAGTGACTACCAAGGGTCCTTCCTCATGTCTATAAAAGTTTTTCTTCCTATGGTCATTATATAATGATAGTGGTGGGCAAGGATATAGAAGGAAAGAGCTTTCTGAAATGTTAATTTACTGAAAACATTCTGGAATTTACTTATTAGATTGTCTTTGTCTTTGAATCTAGAATGAAGAAGAAAATTAATAAGGAAATGAGTCCATAGCAGAAAGGGATCAGGATTGGTTTGGTTGGCCTCAAAAGGAATTGAAAGATACTGTGTAACACACTCATATCCTATAAGAGTTATAGCTCCATGAAACATTCCTTGACTAAACCCAGATCTTCCTTTTCCTGAAACCCTAAAGAGCTTATTGTTAAAATCCTTTTTTATTTAAAAAAAATTTAACCTTCCATTTTAGAACCAATATTAAGTAACAGTTCTAATACAGAGTGGTAAGGACTAAAAAATTGGGATTAAGTGACTTGCCCAGGGCCACACAGCCAAGAAGAGTCTGAGGCCAGATTTGAACCTAGGATGTAGGACCTGTTTCTAGGTCTGGCTTTCTATCTACTGAGTAGTTCAGCCACTCCATATTATAATTTTTTTTATAAAATCTTTTATTTCAACGAATTCTGTTTTATTTGGTTCAGTTTTTCCTTAATTATAACTTCAATAACTATGATTCAATTGAATCTAAGCTGACAAGCATTTTTTAAGCAAACAACTATTATATTCCAGGTACTATAATAGATCTAGATGATAAAAGACAAAAACAAATCAGTCTCTGCCCTCAAGAAGTTTATATTTTATTGGGGCATATGACATCAAAACAGGTACATATATATATATATATATATATATATATATATATATATATATATATAAACTATATGAGGAAGGAGAGAGTACTAATAACAAGGAGTTTCAAGAAAGTCTTCCCAGAGGAGATGGCACATGCATTGAGTCTTGAACAAAGCCAGGCATTTTACGAGACAGAAGTCATTCCAGAATATATCCAAAGGATAGGAGACAGTTAATGAAAAGATGTAGAAATAGGAGATGGAAAGTCAGGGTCCAGTAAGTGGTGTAGAAATAGGAAATGAAAAGTCAAGTTCAACAACCAGCAAGTAGATCAGTTTGGCTGAAATACAGTGTACAAAGGGGAATAATATATAAATCCTGAAAAGATAGATTGGAGTTGTACTAAAAGTCTTTAGATGCCAAGCTAGGAAGTTTTTATTTTTTGATCTGGAGGCAAGGAGAGTGACTAAAAGTATTTGAGCAGGTAAGTAACATGGTCTGACATGTTTTAGACAGATTATTCCAGAAGCTTTATTGGGGTTGGTTTGGAAAGGGGAGAAGCTGTAAGCAGAATTCCCTCAGACAGTTACTTGTAAAAGTCTAAAAAGGAGATAACAATGGTCTGACTGAGGATGGTGGTTGTCCTGTGAATTGAGAGAAGAAGATGGAGTTGAAAAAAAAAAGTTAGGGAAGGAGAATTGGCAAGACTTGGCAAATGAATGCAAATGGGACCACTGGAACAAAGGATTTAAGAGTGATATTGAGGTTGTGAAGGTGGGTGATATGAGGAATAACTATAGGAATGCTAGCGCCTACAACAGAAGCAGGGAAGTGTGGAGGAGTAAGTTTTAGATGTTCAAAAATGAGTTCAACATCAGACATGTGGAGGCAAGAAGGGGGGGGGGTAAAGAGGGAGAAGCAAGTAGGTAACGAAGGAAGGAAAAAGAGCCATTAAGGAAAAAAAAAACCAACCCTTACCTTCTGTCTTAGAATTGATACTGAGTTACAAGGCAGAAGAGAAGTAAGAGGTGGACATTGGGATTAAATGGCTTTTCCATAATCAAATACAGCTAGGAAATATTTGAGGCCAAACTTGAAATGAGCATTTCCCATCTCCAAGCCACGTACTCTATCCAGAGTCATCTCTCTGCTTCTGGGTATTTTTTTTTTAATGAAGAAAAAAAGAACAGAAAGAAGACCAGGCAAAGAAGACATTGAAAGCTTAAGGTTTAAAAAAGCAAACTGTAAATAATAGGGACCTGCAGTTTCGCAAACAATCTTCTTTTCCTGTTATACAATGCATATACAAACATTCTTTCAATCCAGTGTTTGGTATGCTCAGAATGAAAAATAAATTCATTTTAAACATGGAAGCTGGATCAGATGACTACTGAGATCCCTTCCGACCTCTGTAACAGAAAATATTTAACAAATGCTTGTTGGTTCATTGATATATCTAAGTTGCCTTCAAGCTTAAATCTCCAGACATAAATATGTCCTGCCTCCCTAAGAGTTTTGTCAGCTGAGGGCAGGCTGACACTATGCATTACATCTCTCTGGCACTCCCCACAGCATTTGGCAAAGTACAGGTTTAAAATAAATGACTCAGGATGGCTAGAGCCAATCTCTTTGTGAGATGAGATGAATGGTTCTGCGTCTAATATTTGAGAGAGAGACCTCAGCTGGCAATTTGTCCTCCTCCCACTTTTTTTTTCCCAAACAGGAAACATATTTAAGAAAGCTCTTGTCTGATAGTGCATAAGTCATACATCAGGCCGATCAGAACTGCACTTCCAATCATTGGGAACATTCACTGGTTCGACTGTCAGCTAGCGTTCTCCTCAGCTACAATAACCAGTGTCATGTTTTCCGATCTGGGTAATGTAGATTCAAATAATTGATAAGGGCTGTCAGCAGCAATTTGAACAGAGGCAGCTGAACAAACAGACCTTGCAGGAAGAGCTTTATTTATTAAAATAACCCCCTAGTGAGCATTTAAGTCTTAGATTTGTCTGAATGGAGCAGGTAAGAAGAGTTGGGGAAATATGCCTCCACTCAGGGAAAGTCCTGGCATTCTCATCGTTGCATGCTCCCATTTTTTAAAAATATTAAATTCATCTTGCTGGGGAAGAGAGAAGAGGAGGAAGTAGACACATGTCAAACTCAGTACCACATACTGAACATTTGCCATGTGAGAAAATTCATTTGAAATTTCAGGAGGAAAATGAATTGATGCACATTTATTAAGCACTTACTACTATCTACCAGGCACTGTGCTAGCTACTAAGAATACTGATACAAAAATGAGATGGTCAAGGGAGGAATGTATCTACCTTCATTTGAAAACCTCCTTCTATTGTAACTCATCTTCATCATTAAGCCTAATAAAAGGGAAGAAAAGATGAACAAGACACTATTTTCACAGACATTTTGGTTGGAGGGAGGGGATATGAATGGAAAATTAGCAAAATGCAATAGTGCCTACTATGTGTCAAGCACTAGAATATGTCCTGCCATACGGAGATTGGGATAAGTAAACATAAAATGTATACAAAGTGATTTCCAGAAGAAGCCTGATAACACTGAGAGGGGATGGGGAAAGGCTCTCCTATAGAAGGGGAGCCATGAAAGAAGCTAAGGATTCTATGAAGTAGTTCATTCTACAGTGAAAGGGTAAATAGATTGGAGGACATGCCAGTGGTATGAAGTCCCCAGGACAAGGAATGGAATATTGCATATAGGCTGGTTTGGCTAGAAAAGAGAAAATGTGAATGGGATTGGTCTGAAATAAAATCAGCTAGTTGGCACAGTAAATAGAGTGATGAATTTGGACTTAGCAATACCTGACTTTAAATCTTGCTCCTGTTTCTGTGTATACATATATATGAGAGAACAAGAGAAAAAATTTAGTGTACATATATGTATATAAACTTAAATGGAGTTATATATGTATTCAGCTTTTTATATATGTATATATAGTGGGATTTTATTTTCCTATATAGGAAATGAAAAAATCATAAAAATAGGGAGATATACATACATATTCTTCCTCTAAAATAGTTATTATTATAGAATAATACAATATAGAAATATACATATTTGTACATTTTTACATCTGCATATATACATGCATATATTAATTTTTTTATTAATTGGGAAAAGCCAGTTTGACTTGTTGAATATTTTAGAGGAGATAAGTTTTTATTTTCCATTGCATAAAATAGCTAGCTATGTACTAATAAACAGAGCTATAACTAGGGTTCCATGACCAATTCTTTGCCTCAATATGCCAAAATTTGGAAGGAATAGGAAGGAACTAGTAATGGCTACTTCCTCCCTTCATTGGTTATATCCCAAAGAACTCCTACACCCCCACCCTGCCATATTTCTTTCCTAGGTGGTGGCCTTTTCTGCATTGGCCATGTAGTTACAACACCAGCCTCCCTTTTCAGGTATCCCTCCTATACAAAGGGAGTGAATGCCCCACCTCCTTCTCCTCCTCAGGATCCATCAGTCCAACCCAACAAGAATGGGTAATTAGGGTAAGATTATGTGAGACACTGAAAGTCTTGGATTTCTTTATCCACTTAGCGGAAACGGGATCGATCAAGGTTTTTGTGTCATGTGGCAGATATTTAGACTTTATTTTCTTGGATATAGAACTGATCTTTAAACTTTATTACTCCAACCACCACCCTAGTTTTGAGAGAGAGGCTGAAGCAATTTCTTATGGTGTTCATTTCTATATCTTTCAAATTAGAGACTTAGATTAAATGACCGCATAGGTCCCTTATAGCTCTAAAAATTATTATACCTATTTGTTATAATATAATATAATAATAATATAATATAATACAATACGATATAATGTATTGTAATATAATATAATGTAACATAATGTAATGTTATGTTATGTTATATTGTATTGTATTATATTATTGTATTGTGTTATAATATATATTATACTTACCTATTGTTCCCTAAGAAGGCATGAGGTCTCCCTCCAAGGAGATCTTCCTCCAATTGAATTTGTCTTGGGGGTACTTTTTGGGATACTTGCCTCTGGGGTAAGAATGGATACTTATGGTTCCATTTAAGAAATCATAGCAACTAGAGAACCTATCTCAATAATTAGGTAAGAATCATTTATAATTGCTATATGGACCTACTTTGTGAACTATGATGAAACCCTTTACAATCACCTTAATAATACTGAGTTTTCATACAGTTAAATAATCTCTCCTCTTTTTTCCCCCTACCTTGTTTGTTTGATTAGTTTGCTCAGTAAAAACCATCTCACAAATATTCCAAAGGTAAACTCCAAGTCAATACATGTCTAAATGATTACCAATGCCAAATAACCAGGACTTATTATAACACAGTCACTAATGAGGGGCTACCTACTTTTTCAATAAAAGGGTCATTATTATCCATAGGAACTTGTCTGTCAACTCCTAGGGCAGGGTATTTCTGCAAGTTAATATTTACCCAGAATATCAATCATTTCCATTGCTTTACAAATAATAAACAAGGCCAGATGCTGGAAGTAAGTTCAATGGCTTGGCAAATAAGAGAAAAACTCAGCAGATAATTTGGCCTATTGTGGCTCCCCAAACTAACTCAAACCTCCAGTGACTTCTGAATCAACCACAATCTAACATACAGTTTCCTAAACTAGGGCTTCTTAACCTGGGACTTTCAGAGATTTCAACGGATTAAAAGGAACTTATAGGAGAAAAAATTCTATCTTTATTCCTATATAATTGGTTTCCTTTATAATCCTATATGGTTTTCTTTATGCATTTAAAATATTATTCTGAGAAGTCTATTCACCAGACTGCCAAAGAGGTTCAAGAAACAAACAAAAAAGGTTAAGAAACTCCAGCCTCATAAAAAATGTATGTCATGGATCATATCTGGACAAAGGATTTTTGGAGCAATAGAATCTCAGCATCTAGGAATTGAAAAGGACCACAAATGATCAGACCACAGTCTGATCTATACCTGAAGAGTGATTCAGTATGTTGGACAATTAAGGAATTATCAAGCTATTTTTGGAAGCCCTCCAGTGGAAGGGAAGCCACGACCTTCAGAAGCCGTTCTTACAATTGTGGCTCTTTTAGATATGCTGTTTTCACATCTAAACTATTTACCTGAGAGACTGTCCATGGATGAGATTGTCCTTTTACCACTGGATTGTTTGTAATAAAATGCCAAGAAAGGAGTGTGTTTAATGAATGGTTCTCTAAAATAATAAAAAAAATATCCAGGACACATTTTTTAAGTTTAATATATTAATATTTTCTTCATCATTTCACAATCAGTTTACACTTATTTTTATTTTTGAAAGATATTTGTTTTAATCAGCCCAAATCTCAATCCTCCAACCTCAATACCACCCTTAACTGAGAACACAAGAAAAATAAAATCCACTACAAACATTTATAATTAACCACAAAATAATTTCCACTTTAGCCATGTCTAAAAAAAAAAAAAATCTTATTTTCTATTCCGAATCATTCACCTGGGGAGCAGGTTAATCATTATGCTTTTTAGAGGTTAGCACAATGTTATTCCAATACATTTATATTCCATAACTTATTAATTCATTCTCCAATTTATGGTCACCCCCTCAGATTCTGTCTTTGCCACCTCAAAAAGTGCTATAAAATTTTTTTTTGTACCTCTTCAGAGTTCATTCTATTTAAGACTAATCTCTCTCTTACTTTACTTTTTCTCTAATCCCCACTCCCACTTTTGTCCTTTCCTTCCACTCATTGCTTTCTAGAAAATCAACCAAACAACAAATCAAGCCTCTGTTTTGTAATATTTGCTGATTTCCAAGTTATAATGTTCTCATTGAAAATTTAACAACTGGTTCTACTGAGCCATTTTGAGAAGGTTTCAGGACACCCCTGCTCTCATGTCAAATCTGTCCATTCCTAAAAATGGAGAATATCATAGTTTTAGGTAAAGGGTAGGACTTTGGGTAGGTAAAGGGTAGCACCATGACTCACATTTTTCACTAACTGGACACTGTTATTTCCATATGTCCTTTGTTAAATCAGCAAAATGAATCCCATGGGCTATATGTCTAGTATTCTACTTTAAAATATCCTTTTAAGTATGAAGAAAAGAAAATGCAAAAAAAGAAAAAAATATCTCCAGGTAAGGTTCTTCTAGCTCAAATACCTGCAATAATGGGCAGTTGTACCCAGAAACTGACTGCATTTATTTCACTTATTATACACCCTGGTGATCAGCTATAATGGGAAGGATTGAATTGTTGCATTAGAGATGCCACAATGAATCCAAGGTGGCCCTGAAGGACTCTTTTTTGCATTCTGAGAGATATGTCAGTCGGGACCAGAATGCTGAGCACAAAGCTAATGGTGGTAAAATCACAAGAGAAACCTCAAAAGGTCATTATGGGTTTAGCATCACTAGGGGAATGTGAAGCCATTGTGGAGCCACTTAATGAGGTCATTGGCGTCAGTGAGAGCACTACCCAGATTTGCAATCTGGAGGGGAATTGGCATAAAGTATTCTGTTGATATTTGTCAAAAATGTGGATTTGGATGGGACAGCTTTCAGGGAGACAGTAGAATCATCCATGAAGCCTCAGAAGAGAACTCCACCTTAGATCCTCTTCCTAATTCCATTATTTCCCAATATGAGACAAAGAAGGCCTGTCATGATTAGGATTGCCAATTACCATCATAAAGGTAACTAGGGTCAGAAAACATTTCCAGTACTTACCATAGTGCCTAACACAAAGTGGGTACCTAATAAATGTTTGTTAATTTATTGATTTGGAGATGTGAATGAGATTAGTTATATGATTTTCTAAAGAGTTGGTCACTTATCCATCTAGTCATTAGTTTAATTAGTTTAATAAGTATTTACTCAGCACTTGCTGTTTGCAAGGCTACTTATTGTGGTAAATACAAAAGAAATATAACTGGTGCACCAGGTTCTCTAGGAGATAAGACAATACTTGTTGCCTTGTGGTCTTAACTTGTTCATATGTGTAAGCAATAAACACATGACATTTAAGATCAACTCTATAACACCTCAGAAGCCAGGCATTTAGAGAAATTTTATAGTCCAAGATGGGCAAGATTGAGATAATAAGAATTAGAGACAGAAGGAAATCTAGTCCATCTCCTTCATTTCCAAAGGAGGTTTAACCTCAGAATTTAACCTCTGAGATTTTTACTTCATAGAGGTTAAAAGCTAAGCAGTAGGAAAGTAGAAAGGATATTCCTTTTCATTTTTTCAGTTAACAAGTATTTATTTTCTCAATCTTTCCTCTTTCCTCCCATTTGAAAAAAAATAAAAACTAAAACTCCTATAACTAATAAGCATAATTTAAAAACATGCCTTTAATTCTGCACCTTGTCAATCAACATACATCTCATCTTCCCCTTGAATCCATCTCTTCTTTGTCAGGAGATGAGTAGCATACATCATTATCAGTTACTTAGAATGATGGCTTGTCATTGCATTGATCAACATTCTTAAGTCAAAAAGGATTTTTTAATGGTAGGTAATAGCCTGAGGTTAAAACAAGGCATCAGGAGAGAATAAGGAGATGATGATGAGACTTTACTGCCTGAGAAGGGAGGCTTCTGCCTCTGAGAAGGTGGCAACTGAGAGATAATTTAGGTGTGGTCAGTTGGGTCAATAATGTGAAGGGCCTTAACTACTTAACAATGTAGTAAGGGACAAGAAAAATTACCCTACCCTCTGGGAGTAATTGGGTTCTTGTATATAAACTGAAAGGTATACATGCACACCTAATGAGTATGGTGTGCCTGAGATGAGGTGGATTTCTTTGTTTTTCTAATATGCGAGAAATTGTTTTTCTTTCTTTTCAAATTGATTTATTTATTTATTTTTCTGGATTATTCTTTTTTTGTAAGTGAATAATCTTATTGAACCTAAACCCTAAATTATAATATTCAAATAAACAAGTTATAAATCATATGTTTTCACTCTCATTTCTACTCCAACAGTTCTTTCTCTGGAGATGGGTATCATTCTTTGTCATAGTCCCTCAGAATTGCCCTGGATCTTTATACTGCTTTTAGTAGCAAAATCTATTATATTTGATTACTCCACAATATTGCAATTACTTTGCACAATATTCTCTTGGTTCTGCTTATTTCATTCTGCATCAGTTCATGTAGGTCTTTCCAGTTCTTTCTAAAATCATCCTGTTCATCATTCTTCATAGCACAATAGTATTCCAACACCATCATATACCACAATTTTTTCAGCCATTCCCCAACTGAGGGACATCCCTTTAGTTTCCAATTCTTGGCCACCTAAAAAAGCACAGCTATAAATATTTTTGTACAAACAGGTCCTTTTCCATTTTTTAATATTGTTGGGATATAGACTTAGTAGTGTTATTACTGGATCAAAAGCCATGCATTCTTTTATAGCCCTTTGGACAAAATTCCAAACTGCCCTTCAGAATGGTTAGATCAATTCACAACTCCTGATTTTGCCATATTCCTCCCAACATTTATTATTTTCCTTTACTGTCACATTGGTCAACCTGCTAGGTATGAGGTGGTACCTCAGAGTTGTATTAATTCTTATTTCTTTAACCAAGGGGGATTTAGAGCATTTTTTCACCTGATTATTGAAAGCTTTGATTTCTTCATCTGAAAACTGTCTATTCATGTCCTTTGGCCATTTATCAATTGGGGAATGCCTTGGATTCTTATAAATTTGACTCAGGTCCCTAACTATCTGAGAAATGAGACCTTCATCAGAGAAATTTGTTATAAAAATTTTTTCCCAGTTTGTTGCTTCTCTTCTAATCTTGGTATATGATGTGAAATATTGGTCTAAACCTAATTTTTGCTATACTGTATTCCAATTGTTCCAGCAGTTTTTGTCAAACTGTAAGTTCTTATCCAAAAGCTGGGATCTTTGAGTTTATCAAACACTAGATTGCCAAGGTCATTTATTCCTAGTCTATTCCATTGATCTACCCTTCTATTTCTTAGCAAGTACCAGATTGTTTTGATGATCACTGCTTTATATTACAGTTTAAGATCTGATACTTCTAGGCCATGGGGTGGATTTCTTGCAATAAGGAATTTCCATACATTCCCACTAACCCTCTCCCAAATGTTAAGCTTTTTGACTGGAAGATTGGATTTGGTCCAACTGAAATTATTATCTCCTGTTAGAATGTAAATTCCTTAAAGTCGGGGATTAGTTTTTTTCCCCTTTCTTTGTATGTCCAACATTTAGTAAAGTGCCTTTTCCAATAGCAAGTACTTAAATGCTTTTTGATTGATTGATCTGACCCAACAAACTGCCACATGAGGAACACAGACCAGTTTGGTGGATATTTGCATCTAGTCAGTTTAGCAGCCTCAAAGATAGATGATCCTTATTATGGTTTTCTCATGCTTCTGAATCCAGTTGTATCTGGCAGCAATAGGCCCAGCAGGACATGAAGATGAAAACAAACAAAAAATTAGCTATACTAATTCAAACTCAAACCCATTTATTCTGATATCATTTGTTTATTAATTTGGAAAGTTTAGCCCACTTCTTCTTTGAGAGCGATCAAATTCCTAAGATGTTTTCTGCTGAGTCTTTACTCTTCTCTTCAGTTAACAATGTTCCCACTGGCCTAATTAAGAAGCTTTGGGAAATTCATTGGCTCCTTCATGGCTGAGGGCAGGCAGTTTCTAACTTGTTGAATTCCTATAGCTTTTATGTAATTTTTAAAAAGACTCATGAAATCATGAGGAAGCCATGGAACCCTAGAGAAGAATAAGATAATGAGTTCTGTTTTGGATATATTAAAAAAAATACACTTTAAAAAGCCCTAATCCATTTCTTTTGAAGTAATCAGACTCTGTGGTAGTTATACCTCTCCCAAGGTACCATGCCCTTAATTTGGAATTTTATGAGAATAGTGATTCAGAGATCAAGGAAAATGTCAACTGGTCTAATTCACTGTAGCCCTTTTGACATTCCTCCTTGAACAACAGAATACAAGTGTATCAGTTTTTCTACTCAAAGCCATCTAAGAATGGCATATCTATCCCTTCTGATTCTGCCAAGGTCATATGTCTTTCCTCTTAGACAGTAACAAGTAGAAGGAAGCCCACATGATGAAATTTGCCCTTTGTCAGTTAAACTTGGACATCTTAAGATGGTCAGATGGGTCTTGCCCAAATTTGAAGTTATGTCTTCCAAAATGAAATGTCAACATGTCCCAGAAACTGTTAGTCTTGTAAATAAATACCAAGTTCTCTCTGATTTGGTTTAAATAGGACAAAAAAAGCATTAAAAAGTTGATGATAAAATTTTGTGAGAATTATCCATGATAAAAATCATAGCTAATTCCTACTAGGGCATGCCCACTGAAAGTGTGCCTTTTGCTTAGTTCAAGGTAGTGCTAATAAATCTAATGTATGTGTGTATTTTTTTTAAAAATAAGCTAACACCTCTTTAATTGCCTTTAAAAGTTAATAATAATCTTTTTTTTCATCTTCCCACATCCCTCCTATGGGGGTGGGGGGAAACCCAAACACTTTGTAACAAATATGCATAATTAAACAAAACAAATTCCTGTGTTATCCATGTCCAAATAAGATATGTCTCATTCTGCACAGAATCCATCACCTTTTTGTCAGGAGAGAGATGGACTAATGGTTTGTAATAGTCCTAAACCTGAAAGAGCAGATTTCTTCCAGTGGGTTCTAACTTGGATGAATGAGTGATCCCTGTAAATATCACTTCATTAATGTCTCCCTAGGCTGGCAAAAAGTGGAATGGGTCTTCACTTCTGAGACCTGTGAGGGTTGTTTGATCGTTTCTTCTTGGCCTATGTCAATGCTTCGGTGAATCCGTGATCTCAGTGGTGTGGGGTTTTCCTGAATTGTGACAAACTTGAGACCATCCATGCCTTCTCATCTTGAGTGACATTTAATTCTCACCCAGAGTTCAGCCAATGTATTGGGAATCTTCTTCATGATCCTTTGAAATTATAGCCACATAAGAGCAGTGCATAGGCTGTTCATCTCTTATCCTTCAAGCTTGTTACATGGCCAGCTTATTTCCTTTTCCAATTCACAAAAGAAACACCCTCTCTTTCATGGCATCTTATTTGCTTTTTCATGCACAGAATTCATTATTTGAATGGTCAAAAAGATATTAAATTCCTACTATGTGTCAAGACTATGCTAGGTTCTGAAGATACAAATACAAATGGTAGGCAATTTTTGTCCTCAAAGAACTTATATTCCAATAAAGGAATTGGGGAGAGGGACAGGAAAGAGGAAAAAAAATAAGCATTTATTAAGTGCCTAGTATACCCCAGGTACTGTGCACTTTATACATATTATCTCCTTTGATTATTATAATGACCCTATGAGATAAGTATTATTATTATTCCCATTTTACAGTTGAGGAAATTGAGGCAGATGTTAAATGACTTGCCCAGGGTAACATAACTAGTAAGTATCTGAGGCTAGATTTGAACTCAGGTCTTCCTGACACCAAGTCCAGCATTTTATCCTCTGTCATCTAGTTAAGAAAAGGCATATAGGACAATGGCAAGTAGGGAAGAGAATTTTGGTCTGAAGTTTCACAGGGATTCACAGTGGAGCTGTAGTGCAATAAATTGCCATGACTCTTACAGAAACTATGATAGGACTGATCTGATTTAATATTACCAGATCAGAAGACAGAAAATGATATGTGAGGAAATAGTACATATACAAATCAACAAAAGAAATAGTAAGTTGTCTGGAGTAGATGGGGAATAGGATGTGAAACATCTAGGGCAAACTAGTTGTATCAAACAACTAACATTTATACTACACCCACTGTATGCCAAACTGTACTAGAAATTGGGGATATAAAGGCAAAAATAAAAGTCCCTTACTAGGAGCTTGAATTCTATTGGGTAAATCAACATGAATATATATATATATACATATATACACACACACATAACTATCACAAAAAATGAAGTAGTTTAAGGAGGTTATTAGCAGTTGAGAGAGTGGGTTAGGAAAAATGTGTGTATTTCTGGGATCACTTACCAATTAGGAGAGCTCATCCTCTGATGGAATTCCAAGGCTGAATAGAATAACTCTCCTAAGGAATGGGGGCCTGGTCTGGAAATTTATCCTGCAATTCCAGCTGAGGGTAAGATGAGGAAGAAGCAGAGGTGAATTGGTCAATGAGATTCCTTGTAACATGCTACAGATTATTTATGTTAATGCTGCATCTTTATATTACTCTTTGGGTAACTCATAATTTTTATTTATTTGGAGAATCATATTCATTATTCATCAAAGACATAAAACATTTCTAGAAGGGTTTTAGTGTCAGAAAAAGGGGATTTTTTTTTTCAGAAAAAAGATTGAAGTCATTGAAGGTCTTGTACAATTTACCAAAAAAAAAAAAAGAAAGAAAGAAAAGAAAAGAAAAGAAAAAAAGAAGGAGAGAAAGGAAAAATTCAGCAGACATTATCTTATTCAGTTGTGTGTCCAATTCATTATTTAGCTGCAGCTCAATGAGCTTTCTTGCTCTAACCTTGTAGTTCTTCCTATGTGGGTCACGTGACTGAACTCTTTGAAATTATTTTTGATGTCATTTAGGAGAAACTGCAATGTTTTTGGGCTTCAAGTAGGCAGGATAATATCATTTGCACATGAGAGCATCTAGAAAATATCACCCTTTATTGGAAATTTCTATTTCATTTAAGTTCTGCAGTGGTTATCCTGCATGATACACCTTCAGTGAATAACTGTTTCTATGTTTTATATTTTCCTTCTATTACAAAGTTACCAGTATTCTTACATCTACCAAGGAATTCTGTATGATGTTCTATGTTTTGAAGACACAAGTTTAAAGAGAATTCTTAAGACTATATTTTGCTTTATGAAATAAAAGTTTTTTAAAATAGTCAACAAATATTAAATAAAGCATGATCTTAAATTCTCTGTACCTTCAGTCACCAATCTAACTATAAAAATGTGCTTATTTCAGGACACTCCTGAAGGACTTATGGGAAAGAATAGCTATCCACATTGAGAAAAAGAACTATGGGAGTAGAAATGCAAAAGCAAAACATATGACATTACTTATCACATATATATATATACATATATATATACATATATATATATATGAGTATATGATTTGGGGTTTAGGCTTTTAAAAAATCACTCTATAGCAAAAGTGAATAATATGGAAGTAAGTATCAAGTGACAACATTTGTATAACCCAGGAGAATTTCTTGTTGGCTCTGGGAGTGGGAAGGGAGAAGGGAGAGAAAGAAAAAGAATCCATGTAAACATGGAAAAATATTCGAAAAAATAAACAAATAAATTATTTTTAAAGCAAATACCACACTAGAAAAACAAAATAATCTGAATGCAGATTGGGAAAAAATAAAGATAAAAATAAAAATGTGCTTGTTGTGAAATATCACTTATTAAAGCTTGACCATGATCTTCTCAAATTTTCATCAAGGATACTTTAAATTATATATGTATATATATATATATCCCATAAGGATTCCATAGGCTTGAGAAAGAAAGCATTTGGGTTGGTGGTAATTTGTATCTTTTTGAGCTCCCTCTTTTGTAGTAATACATTTTGTGCACTTATCTTATCATTTGATTCCTTTCCTCTTTCAGATAGCTTAAAAATTAACCTCTAAGTGCACTGAAATTTTGCCATCTCCCACTGAAACCTCTTATGTTTATATTTGGTTTAGTCAAGTGGGTTTTTTTTCACCTTTATTTTTTTGTTTGTTTCTAAAAAGGCATAGCATGTTACAAATAATGAATTATGTTCATGAAAAAGCCCAAAAGACATCATTATCTAAATTCTGGACAGAAAAGAAGATAGATTGAATTTGTTTTATTCTTTTTGGTTCAAGATGAAAAGTCTGTTCTACTTCTTCATGTAATTCATCGGGGACTGTGATGGTAGAGTCCAAATGTGGTGGTTCCATTGTTATTAAAGGAGAAAATTATATGTTGTAGAAATATTGACATTTTTTTTTCATTTTGCTTGATTTATTGTCCTTCCTACTTGTTCATTGTCTTAAACTAATATGGCTTAATTAAGTCTCATGCAAAACTTTTTGTAATTTTTTTCATTGCTTCTCAGTTTTTATAAAGTAAAGTAAACCATTATTGTTATAGCTCTCTGGTTGGCAAGAAGATCAAGAATTTTTGGACTCAAAGGGTTTCCAGGTTCTCTTGACCTCTTCATGGTATAGATTTTTTTACATCAGATAAACCTCTTTATCAAATGATGATAAATTATGTTGATATCTGTTCCTTTATCTAGTTCCCAATTTTTTTCTGTCTTAATAATTTGCCAGCAGCTTAATAGTCTGGTTGGGCTTATTTTATTTGCATTAATCTTATTAGTTAATTAATGAATCCTCCCAGTTTTAGACTTTCTTCAAATTTGATGTTAATTTTGACTTTTTCTTCTAAGTTGATAGTAAGACTGTTTACATATGACTAATTCTGAAATAAAGCAGTACTCAGTTCTATCCTGAGCATGAAGATTTAAACAATTTCATTTTTCATGATGTTATTTCATGCTTGCTAATTCTATGCCTTCCAATTCTCTTCTTGAATAATGTACCTATCACAGAGGAGGTGAGATCAACCTTGCCCTACTTTCAACAAACCTCTGGTACCTAGGAAGAAACTGAATGGAGAGACAAGATATAGATTATTTCAAATGGCAGCTATGTAGGAGAAAGGGTACAGAAAGGTAGAAGGGACATAATCAGGCAGCAACAGAAAGTTGAACTAATTGGAGGCCAGTGGGACTGTGAAGAGCATGGGTGAAAATAGTTGGGAATTCAGGAATTAGACAAAAGAAGTGGTCACAAGGAGTTAAGATGTCTGTGATTATTTGAAATTGGTGCTGAGAAGCCTAGGAATTCCATGAACAGTAGAAAGACTCCTTACCATACATGATATAGTCTCTTGTATTAAAAAAGAAAAGGGTTAATTTTGGAAGGTTAAGAAACCCTTTGTGTTTTTCATTGTGTAGAAAATATAGGAAATGAAATTAATTATCTCTGAATATCTTGACAGAGGCAGCCTTAAGAAATTGTGGTTTGCCTGACACCTATTTTAGTGCTGTCATTTACCTTCAAATCTAAGTAAACGTCCTTTCATATTCCCCCGGTGCTACAGGTTTAATTCTTCCAAACCAGAAGGAAATATAAGCTTTTGAGCAGTGGCTTTGAATAGATAATATTCCCAAACAGATTCTATAGACCTGCAGGTAATTTGGGGTACAATGTAGTCATGCTAAATATAAACACAAGACATCCTTGTAGTCAACAAACCTTTGTCATATTTTGTATCTTGATTCTAAGCAATATTTTCCAATATATTTTTCAATTTTTCTTCCATCTTCCCATTGAAATCACTGAGTATTAATTATTTTAATTGACTTATGAATTCATTGGAATAGAGAATTTTTGATGAAGAAGCCCTTCTACCAGTGATTATATAACTTAAGTTATAGATTTAGAGTTTTCTGTGACCCTGTGAGGTAGGGTGACTTGTCCAGGGTTACATAGCCAGTATGTGTCAGAGGTGAGAATTAAACTAATTATTTTCCTGACACTGAAACCATCTCTATTCACTACACCAAACTTCTTCTCTTAAAGTATACTCATTAAAATATATCTTGATTTAATAATGGGGAGAGACTATCTATCTACTTCCTCTACCACTTCATTGTCTGTTACAGATGTTGGGTCATAAGTGGTCTGATGTTCATGGCAGCTCAATGTCATCATGAGCATTACACTATGAGATGATAATTTCCCCATGGAATGATGGTTTTTTGCCATTGTGAAGTTGATTATTGATGATTAATTATTGACTTACAGTTAGGGAGTTTTGTTAATCATAATAGTAACCATTATAATCAAGTTTTATCATTGTGGCCAAGTTTTAAGACTTTGAAGCTTAGTGCTATTGCTCAGATCTAATTCCAACCCACAATAAGTGAGCAAAGCAAGATACCAGTTGAGGAACATGAGAAAGATAGATGAAGGATGATTCAATCTGGTCACAAGATATTTTCCTAGTATTTTATTCTTTTTAAAAAAATTAATTTATTTTGTCAATTTAGAACATTATTCCTTGGTTACAAGAATCACATTATTTCCCTCCCTCCCCTCCCCCCACCCTTCCACAGCCGATGTGCAATTTCATTGGGTATTACATGTGTCCTTGATCAGAATCTATTTCCATATTGTTGGTGTTTGCATTAGGATGTTCATTTAGAGTCTGTGTCCCCAGCCATATCCCCTCAACTCATTTATTCAAGCAGTTGTTTTTCTTCTGGGTTTCTACTGCCACAGTTTTTCCTCTGAATGTGGATAATGCTTTTTCTCATAGATTCTTTCAAGTTGTTCAGGATCACTGCATTGCCACTAATGGAGAGGTCCATTACATTCCATTACACCACAGTGTATCAGTCTCTGGGTACAATGTTCTCCTGGTTCTGCTCCTTTCACTCTGCTTCACTTCCTGGAGGTCATTCCAGTTCCCATGGAATTCCTTCACTTTATTATTCCTTTGAACACAATAGTATTCCATCATCAACATATACCACAATTTTTTCAGCCATCCCCCAATTGAAGGGCATCCCCTAATTTCTATTTTTTTGCCACCACAAAGTGCAGCTATGAATATTTTTGTACATATCTTTTTCCTTATTATCTCTTTGGGGCACAAATCCAGCAGTGCTTTGGCTGGATCAAAGGGTAGACAGTCTTTTATCGTCCTTTGGGCATAGTTCCAAATTGCCCTCCAGAAGGGTGGATTCAATTCACAACTCCACCAGCAATGCATTAATGTCCTGACTTTGCCACGTCCCCTACAGCATTCATTACTTTCCGTTGTTGTCATGTTAGCCAATCTGCTAGGTGTGAGGTGATACCTCAGAGTTGCTTTGATTTGCAACTCTGATTATGAGATTTAGAACACTTTTTCATGTGCTTATTAATAGTTTTGATTTCTTTAACTGAAAATTGCCTATTCATGTCCCTTGCTCATTTATCAATTGGAGAATGGCTTTATTTTTTCTACAATTGGTTTAGCTCTTTATAAATTTGAGTAATTAGACCTTTGTCAGAGGTTTTTGTTATGAAGGTTGTTTCCCAACAGTTTGGTTCCCTTCTATTTTTGGATGCATTGGTTTTGTTTGTACAAAACCTTTTTAATTTGATGTAATCAAAATTATTGATTTTACATTTTGAGATTTTTTTTCTAGCTCTTGCTTGGTTTTAAAGTCTTTCCTTTCCCAAAGATCTGACATGTATACTATTCTGTGTTCACCTAATTTGCTTATAGTTTCCTTCTTTATATTCAAGTCATTCAACCACTCTGAGTTTATCTTGGTGTAGGGTGTGAGATGTTCATCCAAACCTAATCTCTCCCACACTGTCTTCCAATTTTCCCAGCAGTTTTTATCAAATAGTGGATTTTGGTCCCAAAAGCTGGGATCTTTGGGCTTATCATAGACTGTCTTGCTGAGGTCACTTACAAGTCTGTTCCACTGATCCTCCTTTCTGTCTCTTAGCCAGTACCAAATTGTTTTGATGACCACTGCTTTATAGTATAGTTTGAGATCTGGGACTGCAAGTCCTCCTTCCTTCGCATTTTTTCCCCCATGATTTCCCTGGATATCCTTGATCTTTTGTTCTTACAAATGAACTTTGTTATGGTTTTTTCCTAATTCAGTAAAAAAGCTTTTTGGTGGTTCAATGGGAATGACACTAAATAAATAAATTATTTTGGGTAGGATTGTCATTTTTATTATATTAGCTTATCCTACCCATGAGCAATCAATGTTTTTCCAATTGTTTAGATCTAGTTTTAGCTGTGTGGAAAGTGTTTTGTAGTTGTGTTCATATAGTTCCTGTGTTTGTCTCAGCAGATAGATTCCTAAGTATTTTATATTGTCTAGGGTGATTTTAAATGGAATTTCTTTTTCTAATTCTTGCTGCTGAGATGTCTTGGAAATATGTAGAAATGCTAATGACTTATGTGGCTTTATTTTTGTTTCCTGCAATTTTGCTAAAGTTGTTGATTATTTCGATTAGCTTTTTCATTGATTCTCTGGGGTACTTTAAGTAGACCATCATATAATCTGCAAAAAGTGATAGCTTGGTCTCCTCATTGCCTATTTTAATACTTTCAATTTCTTTTTCTTCTATAATTGCTACAGCTAGTGTTCCTAGTACAATGTTAAATAATAGAGGTGATAATGGGCATCCTTGTTTGACTCCTGATCTTATTGGAAAGGCTTCTAGTTTGTCCCCATTTTAGATGATGTTGGCTGATGGTTTTAGATAAATAATTTTTATTATTTTTAGGAAAGGCCTTTCTATTCCTATGCTTTCTAGTGTTTTTAATAGGAATGAGTGTTGTATTTTGTCAAAGGCTTTTTCTGTATCTATTGAGATAAATCATGTCATTTTTGTTGGTTTGCTTGTTAATATGGTCAATTATGTAGATGATTTTCCTAATATTGAACCATCCTTGCATTCCTCCTATGAATCCTACCTGGTCATAGTGAATAACCCTCATGATCACTTGCTGGAATCTTTTTGGTAGTGTTCTATTTAAGATTCTTGCATCTATATTCATTAAGGAGATTGGTCTACAGTTACCTTTCTCTGTTTTTGACCTGTGTGGCTTTGGAATCAGTACCATATTTGCATCGTAAAAGGAACTTGGTAGAACTCCTTCTTTGCTTATTCCACAAATAGTTTATATAATATTGAGATTAGTTGTTCTTTGAATGTTTTATAGAATTCATTTGTGAATCCATCTGGACCTGGGGATTTATTCTTAGGGAGTTCTTCGATGGCTTGTTCAATTTCTTTTTCTGATATGGGATTATTTATGAATTCTATTTCTTCCTCTGTTAATCTAAGCAATTTATATTTTTGTAAGTATTCATTCATATCACCTAGATTGCCATATAATTGGGCATAATAATTTTTAATGACTGCCTTAATTTCCTCTTTATTAGAGGTGAGGTCTCCCTTTACATTGTGGATGTTATCAATTTGGTTTTCTTCTTTCCTTTTTTTAATTTGATTGGCCAGTACTTTGTTTATTTTATTTGTTTTTTTCAAAGTACTAGCTTCTAGTCTTATTTATTAAATCAATAGTTCTTTGACTTTCAATTTTATTAATTTCTCCATTGATTTTTAGGATCTCCAATTTAGTCTTCATTTGAGGATTTTTAATTTGTTCACTTTCTAGTTTTTTAATTTCCATGCCCAATTCATTGACCTCTGCCCTCTCTAGTTTGTTAATATATGAACTCAAGGATATGAATTTTCCCTTGAGTATTGCTTTGGCTGAATCCCATGAATATATTGTCATTTTCTTCAATGAAGTTATTAATTGTTTCTATGATTTGTTCTCTAACTAACTGATTTTGGAGAATCATATTGTTTAATTTCCAATTAATTTTTGATTTGCCTCTCCATGTACCCTTACTAATTTTTATTTTCATTACATTGTGATCTGAGAAGGTTGCATTTTTTATTTCTGCTCTTTTGCACTTGTTTGCAATGTTTTTATGCCCTAGTACATTCTTTGTGAAGGTATCATGTGCTGCAGAAAAGAAGGTATATTCCTTTTTGTCCCTATTTATTTTTCTCCACATATCTACTAACTCCAATATTTCTAAGATTTTATTCATTTCTCTTACCTCTTTCTTATTTCTTTTTGGTTTATTTAGTTCTGATAGAGGAAGGTTCAAATCTTCCACAAATATAGCTTTTTCTATCTATTTCATCCTTGAGTTCCAGTAGTTTCTCCTTTAGAAATTTGGATGCTATGCCATTTGATGCATACATGTTGAATACTGATATTTCCTCACTGTCTATACTGCCTTTTATCAGGATGTAATTTCCTTCCCTATCTCTTTTAACTAGATCTATTTTTACTTTGGCTTTGTCATATATCATGATTGAGATGCCTGCCTTCTTTTTATCAGTTGATGCCCAATAGATTTGGCTCCATTCTCTTACTTTTACCCTATGAATGTCTACCTTCCTCATGGGTGTTTCTTGTAGACAGCATGTGGTAGGGTTTTGGATTCCAGTCCACTCTGCTATTCGCTTGTGTTTTATGGTGAGTTCATTCCATTCATATTCAGAGTTATGATTACTAGCTGTGTATTTCCCAGCATTCTTATTTCTACTCTTAGTCCTGCCTTTTCTTATTTCAATATTTCCTTCTACACTGATGTTTTATTTTTAATCAGTCCCCCTAATTCCCACCCTTATTTTACCTCCCTTTTAACCCCTCCCTTCTTATTCCCCCCCTTATTTTCTTTACAGACTTTTTAAACTACTCCCACCCTCTCCCTCCCTTGTACTGCTTCCCTCCCCAACCATCTGTTTGTTACCCTTCTACTTCCATATAGGGTGAAAATCAATTCTCTGCCCCAATGGATTGGATTGTTCTTCTCTATTTGAGTCAATTTCAATGCATGTAAGAGTTGAGTATTTCCTATCTCCAACCCCTTTACCCTTCCGGTATATTGATGTTCTCCCCCCTCCCACCATAAGCTTCTTTGTGACATATAAATTTACTCCCTTTTGTTTCTTTTCCCATTTCTTTTAGTATTAACCTTTTTTTTAGCTCTAGTTGTATATGTATGTGTGTGTGTGTGTGTGTGTGTGTGTGTGTGTGTGTGTGTGTGTATACTGTGAATCTTTAAACTGCTCAGACTGTACCTTAGAAGATTTGGTTAAGCTTTTCCCCATTTTTAACAATGGAGGTACTTGATCATTAATGTATTGAGAACTTTTAAAATTACTCCACCCTACTCAGACAGTGCCTTAGGGGAAGATGAAGTTGGAAACTCCTGATTGAACAATGAAATTCCCTAACTCATACTTATAGTAAAGCTAGAACTTTAAGCTAGATCTTTTTTTTAGATCTAATACAAGAAGATGCTAAATACCGATAAAGGTTAAATTAATCACTAAAAGGTCAAGCAACTTACAAAAGGCAAGCTTAACAAAAGAGGTTGAAGTACTCAGTAGATTTTATCTAACCAGAGAAGGTAAGAACAAAAGAAGATGAGAACTAATAATGGGCAGTCCTGGGGAAAAGTGTCTACTGTGATTAGTAGATGTGAAAATTTAGGGGAAGTGACATAAGAGAAAATTTCTTTAAAAAGAAAGGGAGTTCGAAATTGAGTATAGTTGGAGTTCAGAGTAGTTGGAGTTTTGATTGAATTGGAGTTCGGCTGTTGGAGTTCGGTGTTGAAGTGAGGACTAGACCTTGCTTGGAGACAGTCTTGTGACTCGCTCTCCCTTAGGCTCAGGCCTAGGCCATTTTGGCCTAGGCCCTTTCTACTGCTTGGCTATTCTCTCTCTTTCCTTCCCTTAATTCCTTCATTTGTATTAATTAAAATCTCCATAAAACCCAGCTGACTTGGATATTTTCACATTTGGGAATTTTCCCATGGCGACCACTTAATTTTAGATTTTAAATCAAGACACTAAAAATTATCTTTATAGTTTGTCCAAAACCTTTACAGTTTTGGCAATTCACAGTCTTGGCTGTAGTTGAGGAATACCTCCTCTTTTCTTTATTTGTATTTGCCTAAGATAAAGTTGTGGACTTACTTATCTTTGCTTCAGACAAAGATAAGGATTGACACCTTCGCCCATCTTGGGACCAAGGATGGAATGTAAACAAGAAGGCTGCGGGATAAAATTTATGAAGGGCTAATTGCGATTAGGTGGGCACCTATCCCCTCCTCTGTCCCCTTCCCCTTTGTTTGTATTTGCATTAACGGAAGAATGTAGGCTGACCTTTGAACACCTGCCTATCCCTTGATCAAGATTAGGGTTTCTGGAATGTAGAGTTGTACATTCCTGTAGGTTTTTTGTCTAAGTAGTCTTTGCCTATAAAAGTTCTGTGTGAAGCAAATAAAATTGGCACTATTTCTCTCTTTTCATATAGTGTCCATCTCTTCTTTTGTTACTCTTCATTTTTCGTTACCCCAAACAGGATGTCACAGGACTGGCCGACCCTGTGGATGAGTCTTGTAAGCCATAGAGTCTTACAAATGGCTGCCCGGACAGGGACTTTCATTCGTAACCCCGATTCCTTTGCTGGTCAAAGGATGACGAAGAGTTGACAGCTTTTGCCCCGAGACTGCAGCTCGGATGGGCAGAAGAATCGAACAGAGAGAGTGCAGTATTTGTGGGCCTCCTCTGTTCCCCAACTTTTTCTCTCTTTCGCTTTTTAAACTGTCCCCTATTAGGGACCCCCTTCCCCCCATTCTTTTCTTTTCTTGGAACCCTTCCTTCGGTTCTCTTTGGAGAACCCCCGATGCTGTGTGCTGGTCATGCAGTTTCAATGCTACGGAGATCCCCTCGGTGGTGAGTATACGAGATACTCTAAGGGTGAGAGGGAAATTATATTTTTTCTTTAGAATGGATCCTAAAAGACTGATTTTTTCCTTTCAAAGCATGCTTGTCACAATGTTGTGTGTTTCTGTTTTTGGTTGTCTTTGTCAAAGTCTCATCTCTGTGTATTCTTGAATTGGACACTCACAAAAAGAAAGAATATAAAATGGGATAGTTGCAAGATTGAACTTGTCTGTCAAAAATCCTCAGCAGAGGGCAAAAGCAAATACCTGTTCAATGATTTTTTCCTCTTTCTTCCTTTGGATGGGCCCCCAAAGGAGCGAAAAAGAGAAAAATTCAGAGCAGAAAAAGGGAGATTTTTACTCCACAATTAGAGGCTATTTTTCACTTAAGATTAATCCTATGGTTTGATGTATGCAATTTGGGAGGATTGTTAATGATTTTGATATGATCTAAATTTAATTTCATGTAACTATTTATCAGTTTAAATGTGAAATATTAATCAGATTTTATTGAGCACAACAAAACTCCTGGTTAGAAGTTTGTTTTATTAAATATTGCTATGCATAATGGTTTCAGTGAATTTGAGAATTGTCTAAATGTGGCTGATAGCCAGACTGACAAAGAGAGGGAATATTTCATTCTATAAGGACAAAAAATTGCACTGGCTACTTTATATATGTAAAAGTCATCATGTTGTTGAGAAGAACTTATTCTAGAAATTAAATTTGGGATTTTTTCAAATCAGATTTATTTTAATGCATGTGCTGTCAGGAATAGTAACAAGAAATCATATGACACACAAGAAGTTTAAGTAATTAATCTGTTCATGGAATTTTATAATACTAGTATTAAGAATTTGGTATTTTGCAAGAGAGAATTTCTAAATGATGTTTTTGATCAAGGTTATATGAATTGTTTTTAAATGTGAAAAATGCATAGGAAGGAATTTGTAATCTAGAGATGAACATGTATGTATTCAGATACCAAATGCTGGAAATTAGTGATGCTGAGTGAATACAGAATATGTATGCATTTGTATTATGAAGAGAATTAAGTTTTCCACCTAAATAGGTTAAGGGTATATGATATACAAACTGTATGTCCTTAACAAGACAAATTTAACCAGCCCTGAAATCAAGAGGGCTTGTCATGAAGATTGAATACAGTTCCATATAGTGCCTTTCCTCTACTTACAATAATGGTAAAGAGGGGAAGCCAGAAGAAATAATGAAGTAATCCCAATAAGAGAAAATAATTAATTGAAGTAGATAAAGGGGATTTATCCCTTCCTAAGTTTTTTTTTAGGAAACAGACCCAGCCCCCTCCCCCTCAGGAGGTCAAACAGTTTTTGCAGGCTGCAAAAAAGACTCTAATTAGCTGAAGGATAAGAATTAGGAAGGTCAGGAAACAAAAGGAACTTCAGGAATATCAAAGAGGTCCGGCTGGAATGCCAGGTAACATATAGCTACCTAGGGATGTGATTATGTAACTGTGAAAGTAACCAGCCTCTGAGGACAAACCTAAGGATCTCTGACCTCACATAACTATGTTTGTGATCAAACTATGTTTGATTGTCAGATAAGAATCTTTATGTGAAAGGAAATAACTTTATATCTTATAACCTATCTATATAAGTTTATAATTGAATTTGGAGGTGTCTGGATTCGTTTTATGAAGTGTTCCACTGCAATAAGAGTAATGAAGAGAGATACTAACTGCTATTCTTAAATTCTAGTATGAATTAGATATAATTGTAACAATGTTGATGGAATTTAATCAGGAATATAGCAATATTTTAGGCTAAACGAAAACTAAACTGTAGGTTTTATTCTACTTTAGACAGGTTTTGAGGAGTGCATGTAAATGCTTTGTACTTCAGTTTGGTTAAACACTGAAACATTGCTAAAGGACTTAATCAAAGTTATTTGGGAGTTGTGGAGTTTAAACTAAAATCCACTGAGAGTAAATTATTATGAAAGAGGTTTGATAAATTCAATATTATAGTAAGCTCACTTGTTAAAGAAGGATGGGACAAGGCTGTTAAGTAATAAATCTAAATTGAGCCAAGGAGCCTTATGATAAATTGCTCAGAAGCTATTAATCCCTTCCTTGCACACAGGAAGGAGAAAGAAGTTCCACACTAATACTTATGAACTGCAATAGGGATCTCAAAGAGTTAACAACCTCTGTGTGATAGAACTTAAGATAAGTGTATTTTAATTGTAGATTCAGAGGTTTTAAGACACTCAAACAAACAAACTTTGCCAGGCCTGGTCTGACCAAGTAGCTTGTTTGAAGCTGTGAATTTTAGTGCAAACATTCCATGTCCAGAATGATAAGATTATTCAGCCAACAAGATGTAGCTTCAGCCCTTCATTCTGTAAGACTACACTTTCCTGCTCTGTACATTATCCATTATATGGATGATATTCTTATCATGGCTGAAGATGAATCTCAAATAAGCAAGTGCTATAGTCAATTAGAAATTACCTTGCAAAAATACCATTTAGCTATTACTTAAGAAAAGATTCACAAAACAAGTCCCTCACTCTATCTAGGGGCTCAGTTATAGGCAACATCTGTTATGCCTCAAAAATACAATTAAGAAAGGACTGCTTTAATGATTATCAGAAATTGTTAGGTGATATCAATTGTGTCAGGCAATATTCATTTCTTACTACAACTGAATTACAACCTTTATTCAAAACACTGGAAGGGAGCTCTGACTTGAATTCCCCTGGAACTTTGACACCTGAGGCCTCTCTTGCTTTAGAGATAGTAGAAGATAACCATTATCAGCCTCAATTAGCTGTGAAAGTGACTATTTTTGCAACTTTAATGTTATCAACAGGTGCCTTAACTGAGAAACAAAGAGTCATTGGATGGTTACATCTAAAAAGCAAAATGGGAAAGGCTTTACAGAGTTATGACTGTCTTATGGCTCAATTAATATGGAAAGGCATAGAACATGTGGTCTCAGGTTTAGGATAGTATCCTCATGAAGTCCAGGTACCCATTGCTAAAGATATACTACAGAAATATTTAGTCTTTACTGTTAGCATACCCCATTGCTATTACCACCTACACTCCACAAGGCTTATTTTCTTTTTCGTCACAACATCCTATTTTTTTCCTAATATTCTAAGAGATTGTCCGGTATCAGAACCTAATATTTGTGTTGATGCAAATGCTAATTACAAGACAGGAGTATAGAAGGAAGGTAGTTCACCTGTCATTTTTACCACTCCTTATTCTTCTACCCAACAAAATGAATTAACAGCTGTTTGACTAGCTTTTTGGTTATTTCAGGAACCTTTACTCTAAATAAAAAGTGTCCTAATTGTGTTCCAAACCACCCCCCAATGCATATTGCTGTGAATCCCAGAGGCTTAAATAGTACAAATGGATGTGACCCATGAATGGTCCTTAGGACGACTTAAATATATCCATGTCACTGTGGATACTTATTCAGGATTTTTATGGGCTTCCTGCTTGATGGGAGAAAGAACTTCTCATGTTATTACTTTTGAAATGACTGGTCCCCCCAGAACATTTAAAACAGATAATGGACCTGCTTATACTTCCAAACAATTTTTTTCTTTTTTGCCACACTTGGGCTATTCACCTCACAGGTATCCCACACAATCCACAAGTTCAAACTATTGCAGAGCACAATAATCAGATCTTAAAAAACATTTCTTTTAAAACAAAAAGGGGGAGACAGCATCCCACATCGATGATTGGCAATAGCTGTATATACTATAAATAATTTGATCTTTACTTCCAATAATATATCCAGAGATGAAAAATTTGTCTCTGCATTTTCTTATAAATGAAATTCAGGCACCACTCCTGTGCTCCCTGCCCCAGAACAAAAACTTGGCATATGGAAAGATGATAATCAAACTTGGCAAGAGGCAAGGACCACCCAGTGGTCCTGCAAGGCCGAGGTTCTGTTTGTGTCCCCACAGGTAAAGACAGAGTATGGCTCCCTCCCTGCTGAGTTCAAGAAATTGACCATAAAGAGAAGGACAAGGAGAGGACACAAGTAGCCTCACAAGGAGACTTGACAACATCTCCATAAGATACTGACTCTTCTGCTTCTATTCCAGAATTTAAGTGAAGCTACTGGAGTAAAGAGATGGTCTTTGGGGATCAACCACCTTGGGTAGAGTATGTCAGCATGGGACATGCTTTACCGGAAGTCATCTTATATACAAAAACTAACTGATATTCCTGGCATTTACCATTTTGAGAGACAAGCTAAGGACAACAATCAGGCCAACAATTTGTTTGTGCCTTTCAATTGGACTGGACTAGTTGAGGCACCCCCAGTGTGCCTCACAAGAGACCATCCTGCATGCCTGCCCCTCAGATCTCTGCAGGTGCATTATTATGGTCATCCTGACCTGTCAGACTCTTTCTGGATAGGACCTTATCATGTAGATAAAAGGGAAAAATATGAAGATTATGGCCAACTGCAATATCTAGGTTGGCTAGGGGAATCTTGTGATAGTATTTGGGGACAAGAAAGACCTATTTGTCCATATGTGATGGGATATGAACAAAGAGACACTGTTAATATGTTTCTGCCCTTGCTGTCATGTAGATTTAAAAGGGCATCATGTATTCATTGGAAAAATATGATTTGGATGTATTGGCATAACAACACAGGGTGTATTGGAAAGAAATTGGATTCTTATAAATTTCATGATTGTTTTATAGGATAAGCTCGCCTTTGTGGGTGATGCCCCTAGAGCTAATTGGTTACATTTTGCTAATTTCACACAGATTTTGACTGATTATGGAAAGATAGCCCCGGCATTGGATAAAGTAAATATGTCTCATTATGTTAATGTTACTTATAATGGAAAAGTCCAAAATCCAGTAACTAGAAGTGTTACATTAGGCATTCAAGGTAAACACTCAGGGGGGTGGTATCACTCAACGGCAGATAGAGCAATGGAAAAATTGTCTCAATTAATCAGCCCTAAGAAAAGAAGATGTATTTCTTGTTTAGTTTTAGGAATTGTAGCTCTTATAGCTGCTATAACAGCCACAACTGTCAGTAGTGTTTCACTAGCACAAAGTGTAGCTAATGTAAGGACCCTGGAACATGATGCAGAATATTTACATGGGCTAGCACAGAATGTAACCCAGGTTTTACACTTGCAGCAGGATATTAATACAAGGGTTTTTTATGCTTTACAACAAATATCTAAAGATGTATTGTTATTAACCAATCAAGTAGAAATTTTAGCTATCAAGGGTAAATTAAGGTGTGATTATCGCTATTCAGCCTTTTGCCTTCTTCCTGTTAAAGCTAACATGTAAAAAATTAGAAGTGATTTACAAGGTCTTTGGTTAAAGAGTAACATCTCAGAGGACATCCAACAATTGAACCACATCATTGATGAGATGGATAACTCTTTAGCTGAGGACCTTCGCCCCGAACATATCGCTGATTCGTTATACAATTGGATCAAGTCAGGCCAAAGTTGGCTGTCTCCTTTGGCTCAAATGAGTATAACCATATTAACCTTCATATTGTTCATAGTTATCTTAGCGGTCCTTCTTCCCTGTCTGTTCCAACTCCTTTTGTCCAGCTTGGGAAAAATTGGCCGAATCTTGGCTCTCCACAGAAGTCTTTTGCAAAACAAATAGGGGGAATTGTAGTCGAGGAATACCTCCTCTTTTCTTTATTTGTATTTGCCTAAGATAAAGTTGTGGACTTACTTATCTTTGCTTCAGACAAAGATAAGGATTGACACCTTCGCCCATCTTGGGACCAAGGATGGAATGTAAACAAGAAGGCTGCGGGATAAAATTTATGAAGGGCTAATTGCGATTAGGTGGGCACCTATCCCCTCCTCTGTCCCCTTCCCCTTTGTTTGTATTTGCATTAACGGAAGAATGTAGGCTGACCTTTGAACACCTGCCTATCCCTTGATCAAGATTAGGGTTTCTGGAATGTAGAGTTGTACATTCCTGTAGGTTTTTTGTCTAAGTAGTCTTTGCCTATAAAAGTTCTGTGTGAAGCAAATAAAATTGGCACTATTTCTCTCTTTTCATATAGTGTCCATCTCTTCTTTTGTTACTCTTCATTTTTCGTTACCCCAAACAGGATGTCACAGGACTGGCCGACCCTGTGGATGAGTCTTGTAAGCCATAGAGTCTTACATTGGCAAACTACATTTCCACGGTTACAATACACACACACACATATTTATGCATACATATATCTATATACATATTTATGTCTTGGCATTTCATCCTACACAGTTTGTCACTGTTCCCCCTAAGCGTAATTCTTCTAGTTGCCTAGGTGATAATAACAATTTTTAAGAGTTACCAATGACCTCTTTTCTTACAGGGATACATATCATTTTAACTTATTTGTTGTCTTTAAAAAAGTTTTGTATTGTTTTTGCTTTTTTTGTTTTGTTTTTCTTTTTCCCTCTTTTTTTTTAATATTATTTTATTTGGTCGTTTTCATACATTATTCACTGGAAACAAAGATCGTTTTCTTTTCCTCCCCTCCCCTTCCCCCCCCCCCCCCCCCCCCCGCCTTTCCCTCTCCCATAGCCGACGCATGATTCCACTGGTTATCACATGTGTTCTTGACTCGAACCCATTTCCCTGCTGTTGGAGTTTGCATTATAGTGTTCATTTAGAGTCTCTCCTCAGTCTTATCTCCTCCAACCCTGTAGTCAAGCAGTTGCTTTTCAGCGGTGTTTTTACTCCCACAGTTTATCCTCTGCTTGTGGGTAGTATTTTTTTTTAGATCCCTGCAGATTGTTCAGGGAAATTGCATTGATACTAATGGAAAAGTCCATCACCTTCGATTGTACCACAATGTATCAGTCTCTGTGTATAATGTTTTCCTGGTTCTGCTCCTTTCGCTCTGCATCACTTTCTGGAGGTTGTTCCAGTCTCCATGGAATTCCTCCACTTTATTATTCCTTTTAGCACAATAGTATTCCATCACCAACATATACCACAATTTGTTCAGCCATTCCCCAATTGAAGGGCATCCCCTCATTTTCCAATTTTTGGCCACCACAAAGAGCGCAGCTATGAATATTTTTGTACAAGTCTTTTTGTTCATTATCTCTTTGGGGTACAAGCCCAGCAGTGCTATGGCTGGATCAAAGGGCAGACAGTCTTTTATCGCCCTTTGGACATAGTTCCAAATTGCCCTCCAGAATGGTTGGATCAATTCACAACTCCACCAGCAATGAATTAATGTCCCCACTTTGCCACATCCCCTCCAGCATTCATTACTTTGCATAGCTGTCATGTTAGCCATTCTGCTAGGTGTGAGATGATACCTCAGAGTTGTTTTGATTTGCATCTCTCTGATTATAAAAGATGTAGAGCACTTTTTCATGTGCTTATTAATAGTTTTGATTTCTTTGGCTGAGAATTGCCTGTTCATGTCCCTTGCCCATTTGTCAATTGGAGAATGGCTTGATTTTTTGTACAATTGATTTAGTTCTTTATAAATTTTAGTAATTAAACCTTTGTCAGAGGTTTTTATGAAGATTGTTTCCCAATTTGTTGCTACCCTTCTGATTTTGGTTACATTGGTTTTGTTTGTACAAAAACTTTTTAATTTGATGTAATCCAGATTATTTATTTTGCATTTTGTAACTCTTTCTAATTCTTGCTTGGTTTTGAAGTATTTCCCTTCCCAAAGGTCTGACATGTATACTATTCTGTGTTCGCCTAATTTTCTTATAGTTTCCTTCTTTATGTTCAGTCATTCATCCATTTTGAATTTATCTTGGTGTAGGGTGTGAGGTGTTGATCTAAGCCTAATCTTTCCCATACTGTCCTCCAATTTTCCCAACAGTTTTTATGAAATAGTGGATTTTTGTCCCAAAAGCTGGGATCTTTGGGTTTGTCATATACTGTCTTGCTGAGGTTGCTTGCCCCCAGTCTATTCCACTGATCCTCCTTTCTGTCTCTTAGCCAGTACCAAATTGTTTTGATGACCGCTGCTTTGTAATATAGTCTGAGATCTGGGACTGCAAGACCCCCTTCCTTTGTATTTTTTTTCATTAATTCCCTGGATATCCTTGATCTTTTGTTCTTCCAAATGAACTTTGTTATGTTTTTTTCTAAATCAGTAAAAAAATTTTTTGGAAGTTCCATGGGTATGGCACTAAATAGATAGATGAGTTTGGGTAGGATGGTCATTTTTATTATATTGGCTCGTCCTACCCATGAGCAGTTAATGTTCTTCCAATTGTTCAAGTCTAGTTTTAGTTGTGTGGAAAGTGTTTTGTAGTTGTGTTCATATAGATCCTGTGTTTGTCTCTGGAGATAGATTCCTAAGTATTTTATTTTGTCTTGGGTAATTTTGAATGGGATTTCTCATTCTAGTTCTTGCTGCTGAGCTGTGTTGGAATTATATAGAAATGCTGATGACTTATGTGGGTTTATTTTGTATCCTGCAACTTTGCTAAAGTTGTTGATTATTTCAATTAGCTTTTTGGTTGAGTCTCTAGGATTCTTTAAGTAGACCATCATGTCATCTGCAAAGAGTGATAATTTGGTCTCCTCCTTGCCTATTTTGATGCCTTCAATTTCTTTTTCTTCTCTAATTGCTACTGCTAGTGTTTCTAATACAATGTCAAATAATAGAGGTGATAATGGGCATCCTTGTTTCACTCCTGATCTTAATGGGAATGGATTTAGTTTATCCCCATTGCAGATGATATTAGCTGATATTTTTAGATATATACTGTTTATTATTTTTAGGAATGACCCTTCTATTCCTATGCTTTCTAGTGTTTTTAGTAGGAATGGGTGTTGTATTTTATCAAAGGCTTTTTCTGCATCTATTGAGATAATCATGTGGTTCTTGTTGGTTTGCTTGTTGATGTGGTCAATTATGTGGATAGTTTTTCTAATGTTGAACCAGCCCTGCATCCCTGGTATAAATCCTACTTGATCATGGTGGATGACCCTTCTAATCACTTGCTGGAGTCTTTTTGCTAGTATCCTATTTAAGATTTTTGCATCTATATTCATTAGGGAGATTGGTCTATAATTTTCTTTCTCTGTTTTTGGCCTGCCTGGTTTTGGAATCAGTACCATGCTTGTGTCATAAAAGGAGTTTGGTAGGACTCCCTCTTTGCTTATTATGTCAAATAGTTTGTATAGTATTGGGATTAACTGTTCTCTGAATGTTTGATAGAATTCACTGGTGAATCCATCAGGCCCTGGGGATTTTTTCTTAGGAAGTTCTGTGATGGCCTGTTGGATTTCTTTTTCTGATATGGGATTATTTAAGAAAACTATTTCTTCTTCTGTTAGTCTAGGCAATTTATATTTTTGTAAATATTCATCCATATCACCTAGGTTGGTATATTTATTGCCATATAGTTGGGCAAAGTAGTTTTTAATGATTGCCTTAATTTCCTTTTCATTGGAGGTGAGATCCCCCTTTTCATCCTTGATGCTATTAATTTGCCTTTCTTCTTTCCTTTTTTTAATTAAATTAACCAGTACTTTGTCTATTTTGTCTGTTTTTTCAAAGTACCAGCTTCTAGTCTTGTTTATTAGCTCAATAGTTCTGTCACTTTCTATTTTATTAATTTCTCCCTTAATTTTTAGGATCTCTAGTATGGTTTTCTTCTGGGGGTTTTTAATTTGTTCATTCTCAAGTTTTTTGATTTGCATTTCCAATTCCTTGGTCTCTGTCCTCCCTAATTTGTTAATATATGCACTCAGGGATATGAATTTTCCTCTAAGTACTGCCTTGGCTGCATCCCATAAGGTTTGAAAGGATGTTTCGCCTTTTTCGTTTTCTTCAACGAAATTGTTAATTGTTTCTATGATTTCTTCTCTAACTATCCGATTTTGGAGTATCATGTTATTTAATTTCCAATTAATTTTTGATTTGGGTCTCCATGTACCCTTGCCGATCAATATTTTAATTGCCTTGTGATCTGAAAAGGCTGCAGTTAATATTTCTGCTTTTCTGCATTTGAGTGCCATGTTTCTATGACCTAGTGTATGATCTATTTTTGTGAATGTGCCATGTGGTGCTGAAAAGAAGGTGTATTCTTTTTTGTCCCTATTTATTTTTCTCCATATGTCTATTAATTCTAATTTTTCTAAGATTTCATTCACCTCTTTTACCTCTTTCTTATTTATTTTTTGATTTGATTTATCTAAATTTGATAGTGGTTGGTTCAAGTCTCCCACTAATATGGTTTTACTGTCTATTTCCTCCTTCAATTCTCCTAGTTTCTCTATTAAAAATTTGGATGCTATACTATTTGGTGCATACATGTTGATTAGTGATATTTCCTCATTGTCTATACTTCCTTTTAGCAGAATATATTTACCTTCCCTATCCATTTTGATCAGGTCTATTTGTACTTTGGCTTTGTCAGATATCATGATTGCAACTCCTGCCTTCTTTCTATCGGTTGAGGCCCAAAAGGTCTTACTCCATCCTTTAATTCTAACCTTGTGAGTGTCAACCCGTCTCATATGTGTTTCTTGAAGACAACATATGGTAGGGTTTTGTGTTCTAATCCAATCTGCTATTTGTCTGCGTTTTATGGGTGAGTTCATCCCATTCACGTTCAAAGTTATGATTGTTATTTGTGGATTCGCTGGCATTTTGATATCTTCCCCTAGTTCTGACCTTTCTTCTTTAGCTTTCTTCTTTTGAACCAGTGAGAAAGTGTCAGTCCCCCTAGTCCCCTCCCTTGAGATGCTTCCCTTTCTAGCCCCTCCCCTTTTATGCTCCCTTCCCCTCCCCCCTCTCCTCCCCTCCCCCTTTGTACTCCCTCCCCCCTCCCCCTCCTTGATTTTCCTTTCTTTCTTGCCCTAATGGATAAGATAGAATTCAGGATCCCACTGGATCTAGATGTTCTTCCCTCTCAGATTTGACTTCACTGAGAGTAAGGTTTAAGTAATTCCACTTCACGCTCTCTTCCTCTCCTTCTCATATGAGAGTTCTTCCCCTCCCCTTCCCATGTGTATCTTTATATGGGAAAGATTATTCTATTGATTCCCCCCCTATTTCTTGAAGTTAATCTTAGTATTATCGCGGTTCCCCCCTCCCTTTTCCTTTCTTTGCCCCAACTTTCCCCAAATCTTCTTAATGCCCCAATCTTTCCCTATGCATGTTTCTTCTAACTACTCTTATGATGATACAATTTATGAGAGTTACACAAAACATTTTCCCCACATATTAATATATATAATTAGATGTAAATGTAGTCCTTATAGAAGGGAGTTTGACTTAAAGAAAAAGATAAGATTTATCTCCTTTTCCCTTTCTTTCATATTTACCTTTTCATGTTTCTCTTGCTTTCTGTGCTTGGATATCGAACTTTCCACAGAGCTCTGGTCTTTTCTTAGCAAATGCTTGGAAATCTTCTATTTTGTTGAATGCCCATACTTTCCCCTGGAAGTATATAGTCAGTTTTGCTGGGTAGTTGATTCTTGGTTGGAGACCCAGCTCTCTTGCCTTTCTAAATATTGTGTTCCATGCTTTGCGGTCTCTTAGTGTATTAGCCGCTAAGTCGTGTGTGATCCTTATGGGAGCCCCCTTATATCTGAAGCTCTTCTTCTTGGCTTCTTGTAGGATTTTCTCCTTTACTTGGAAGCTCTTGAATTTGGCAATTACATTCCTAGGCGTTGTCTTTTGGGGATTTAGTATAGAAGGTGTTCTATGAATCCTTTCTATTTCTATTTTGCCCCCTTGCTCCAGAATGTGGAGGCAATTTTCTTTTATAATCTCCTGTAGAATAATATCCAATTTGTTGTTTACCTCTGGTTTTTCTGGGAGACTGATAATACGGAGATTTTCTCGTCTTCCTCTGTTCTCCAGGTCTGTGACCTTCTCAGTGAGATATTTTATGTTTTCTTCCAATTCATTAATTATTTGGGTTTGCTTTATTGATTCTTGCTGTTTTATCATCTCACTTTCTTTGAGGTGCTTAATTCTGGTCATTAGGGACTGGTTTTGCTTTTCAGCCTTGTCTGCCCTTCTATTGGATGCTTCGAGTTCTTTTTCCAATTGAGCATTCTTATCTGTCAGACAGCTGATCTCTTTCTCCCATTTTTCTTTCCAGGTTTCCATCGTTTGGATAAGTTCCAGTTTGAGATCTTCCAGAGCTTGTTGATAGTTTCCATTTTGGGAGGCGTGTTCTGAATTTTTTTGGATTTCCTCCTCATTCTCCTCTTTTCCTTGGGTACTTCCACCATAAAAGTTTTCAATAGTCACTTTTTTCCCTTTCTTCCTGGGGGCTTGATTTTGGGCCATGTGAGCCATCCCTTTGGTGGTTTTATTCCCCTTTCCTTTTTGGTCTGGGGTCTGGGTTATATGAGCGGTTTTTCTGTGAATTTAGGTTGCTTCAGACTAGTTCTTCCCAGCCTCTGAGCCGAGGTATTCAGCTCCGCCCAGATAATCAGCGCGTGGTCCGCGTTGTTCAGCGCAGCCCACCCCAAGTACAGTTCCGCTGGATTCTCCAGTGAAAGCGCCCTGAGACGTTTTTTCCTGGCAGTCCCCAGATCCCAAGGACCCTGGAGTGCCCCCCCAGACAGAGACGCTCCCCACTCACTCGCTGTCCCGGTGAGCGCTCAGGTAGCTCACTCTGGTTTAGTGGGGGAGGTGGGGTGGGGGAAGGGCGGCTCAGTTCACTTTTCTGTGCAAGCTTTTCCTTCTTATTTTAGTGTGGAAATGTTCAAGCCCCATGTACCTTTGCCTCTGTGGGGTACTGGGGAGTCCTTCTGTTCCTCCAAAGATGATTTTATGCTCCTTTGATGTAGTCTATTTCGTTCGGTGCCGGGGAGAGGAAGCGTGTGGTGTCTAGATTGCAGCCATGATTACCCGGAAGTCCTTTTTTCCCTCTTTTTAAATTATCTTTTGATGATTTTCTTGAGTTCTGTGCTTGGACATCAAATTTTCTGTTCAAGTCTGGTCTTTTCTTTACAAATGCTTGGAATTCTTCTATTTTGTTAAATGACCATATGCTCCCCTGTTAGATTATAGTCAGTTTTGATGGGTAGTTGATTCTTGGTTGTAGACCTAGTTCCCTTGCTTTCCAGAATATCATATTCCATGCCTTTTGGTCCTTTGGTGTAGATGCAGCCAGATCCTGTGTTATCCTCACTGTGCTTCCATGTGTCTGAATGACTTCTTCTTGGAATCTTGTAATATTTTTTTCTTTGGTTTGATAGTTCTTGAATTTGGCTATAACATTCCTGGATGTTGTCAGTTGGGGATTAAGTACAGGAGGTGATCTTTGGATTCTTTCAATCTCCACTTTTCCCTCTTGTTCTAGAGTATAGGAGCAGTTTTCTTGGATAATTTCCTGTAGTATGATGTCCAGGCTTTTTCTTTTGTCATGGTCTTCTGGTAGTCCAATGATTCTTAAGTTGTCTCTCCTGGAACAATTTTCTAAATCTTCTGTTTTGTGAATGAGGTGCTTCATATTTTCCTCAATTTTTTCATTCTTTTTATTTTGTTTTATAGTGTCCTGCTGCCTTGTGAGGTCACTTAATTCTATTTGTTGTATTCTGGTTCTTAAAGACTGGATTTCATCCCTGGCTTTTTGGTCATCCTTCTCATTTTAGTCTGATTTTCTTTGGAGGTCATCTTTCATCTTCTTTGCCTCATCTTTCATTTCCTTTGCCTCATTTTCCAGCTGGTTGATTTTGGCTTTCAAGACACTATTTTCTTGTTTTATTTCAAGTGTCTCTGCCTCTAGATGACTTATCTTAGTTTTTAAGTTCTTTTCCCAGTTATCTTCAGCCTCCCTTAATTATGTTTTGAATTGTATTTTGAGTTCTTCCAGAGCCTGTATCCAATTTGCTGGGTTTTATGTTTTTGTTTTGTTTTGTTTTGTTTTGTTTTGTTTTTGCTTGATGTTCCCTCATCCTTCTCTGTTCTGTTTTCTCTTTGTTCATTGCCTGTATAGAAGCTGTTGATTATAATTTCTTTTTTTCTTTTTCTGTTGTTTGCTCATATTTACCCCTTCTTTACTCCCTGCAGTTGCCTGAGCTCTTGTTCCTCTCATTTTTTATGTGTGTGGTTTTGGGCTTTTCTTTCCACCTTCATAACCCTTGGAGTTTTGTCAGTAAATCTGTTAGTGGAGTCTGTGATGTAGGGGGATTTGATTTTGACCTTTCCCTGTCCTCTGGAGGCTTTGATGGGATTAAGTCCAGCAGTCCGTGGGGGAGGGGTGTTGGAGCTTGAGCTTCTTTGCCCTCTGAAGACTTTGATGTGATTAAGTCCAGCTGGGTTTCTGGATGTGCCCTGAGGCCAAAACCTCTGGAAAGGGGGGGACAATATGGAGTGTCTCCACTGCTGTAACTGCTGCCCCCTCTGCACTCTTAGTTTCTTCTCTATCTGCTTCCCCATTGCCCGTGTTGGATGCTCTGAGCCTGGCACAGCTTTGCCCACAAATTACTCCCTCCAGGCTAGAGCCTTTGCCCTCCTAGAGGTTCTAGCTGCCACTGGAGGCTTAGCGTTCTAGGTGGGGAAGGGGTCCTGGGACCTTCCTTCTTCCTTCCCCATAAACCAAAGTGTTATTGAATTCTGGCTTTGGGGAACTTACCTTTTAAGCTGAGTCCAGAAAGAGGGTTCCTTGGCTCTGTCTTGTTGTTAGGTTTGATTTTCAGTCCCCTAGGAGCATTTAGTTTGTAATCAGTAAGGAAGCATTTTCAGAGGTCTGAACATTTGCTGCCTCTACACCACCATCTTGACTCTGTCTCCCCCTAGTATTGGATTCTGATGGTAGAGAGACCTTCTGGAGAATGTTCTGGGAAGAAGACTAATTCTATGCCCTTCTTCATAGTACCATGAATTCTTGGAAGTCTTTGGTCGAGGAGGACACTATGGTGTTGGATTTTATAAAAGGATGTTGGCCTAATTTGGGTTTTCCATTCACCATGATGGGTGAAGACTCATGTTAGGTAGTTAGATAGTATAATAAAGAAACAATCATAATCATAGTTTAAGGGTTGTTTCTGCACCTTATGTCACCACTTAGCTGTATTAAAAAGCTATTCTAACTGTGTCAGAGGTATTTGGTTACTGAGGGACCATTGACTTCTATTATTGGCTACCACTAACCTTAATTAATAGATAAGCTCAGATTATTTGTGCCCCAATCTCTCCTTATAGATTTATTGCAACAACTTTAGAGGCATGATAAAACAAAGTTCTTTCATTAGCTCACCAAAGATAGCCTATGAACCATCCTTTCATTTAGTTACAATTTCCTTTTGACTTTTGATTCTACTGATGAGAACACCAATACTGATATGATGTAGTTCTTCAAATAGTATGTCAGCCTACTTTGGGCAAGGATATCTGCCATTAGAGTACCAGCAGATGTTTTTATGTTAAAGCCATCATCGAAACACTGTGTGTTTCTTAACTCCCTCTATCCTCGTTTCTATCTCTGAACCATTGTCATTGAGAAAACAGAAGGGGCTACACAAGATAAAAGGACATTTAAAAATTTTTCATGGTTTCATAGGTTTCTGTGGCCAAAAGCCTCACCTAATAGTAATGAGCCTTTCTACTTAGCTAGGCTGTTTCTCAGAATCCAGAAATTTTGTGGGCAGCTAGGTGGTCCAGTGGATTAAAAGCCAGACCTAGAGACAGGAGGTCTTGGGGAAAAATCTGGCCACAGACACTTCCTAGTCATATGATCCTGGGCAAGTCACTTAACCCCATTGCCCAGTCCTTATCACTCTTCTGCCTTGGAACCAATACATAGATGGAAGGTAATGGTTAAAAAAAAAAAGAAACCAACACATTCTCTGACAGAGACTCTGTGAAACATTTTCAGCATGATAGAAAATCCAGGACTTGCCCTCAAATGGCATGGTCTTCAAGAACACAGAGTTACTTCCACGGTCTAATGAAGATTCAGAGTAGGAATGTGTGGAGGACTCACAATAAAAATTACCCCACTCATTTGTTTGATAGTAACATAATGAATATAGACATTCAGTCTAGAGACTTTAGCCAACTCCTCATCCTTTTTCTTAGTGAGAGAATATTTTTTCAGTTCAAGATCTACCTTATAAGTTAATTTTTCTTTAATTTCTTCCCCTTCCCAGCTGCCAATGCCTTCCGTTCTGCCCCTTATTACCTCGTATCCATTTTGTATGAGGCATTTAGATTGTATAGGGGATAATGGTGGACTTGGAATGAGGAAGACTTACCTCATATATCAACTTCTCTTGGCCTCAGTTTCCTTATCTGTTAAAGGATGATAATAGCACTGGCTTCACAGGGTTGTTATAAGGTTTAAATGAAATAACACATTTAAGGCATTTTGTAAACCTTGAAAAGCTTGCTTTCATTGTGTTCCTATGTGATATGTTTCCTATTCTGACTAAAATTCCAGCTCTTTGAGGGCAGGAACCATTTAACTTTGTTTTCATATCCCTAGTGTCTTGCTAGGTCACACAGTATAGAGCATTGGACTTGGAATTAGAATAACTCATTTTCATGAATTCAAATCTGACCTCAGACACTTACTAGGTAGGTGATCTTTGGCAAGTTACTTAACTGTATTTGCCTCAGTTTCCGCATCTGATAAATGAGTTGGAGAATGCAATGGCAAACCACTCCAGTGTCTTTGCCAAAAAAAAGCCAACTAGGGTCACAAAGAGTCAGATATGACTGAGAACAAGTGAACAATAAGAGTGGGTATATAGAAAGTATTAAATAAATGCTTGTTAATTGATCAGTTACCTTTAACTTGCCACTGCAAATGTTTTAATTAATTAATTAATTAAAAACTCATATTCTGAACTTCCGGGTAATCATGGCTGCAATCTAGACGCTGGCACGCTTCCTCTCCCCAGCACCGAACGAAATAGACTACATCAAAGGAGCATAAAATCACCTTTGGAGGAACAGAAGGACTCCCCAGTACCCCACAGAGGCAAAGGTACGTGGGGCTTGAACATTTCCACACTAAAACAAGAAGGAAAAGCTTGCACAGAAAAGTGAACTGAGCCGCCCTTCCCCCACCCCACCTCCCCCACTAAACCAGAGTGAGCTACCTGAGCGCTCACCGGGACAGCGAGTGAGTGGGGAGCGTCTCTGTCTGGGGGGGCACTCCAGGGTCCTTGGGATCTGGGGACTGCCAGGAAAAAAACGTCTCAGGGCGCTTTTACTGGAGAATCCAGCGGACCTGGACTCGGTGCGGGCTGCGCTGAACAACGCGCGCTGATTATCTGGGCGGAGCTGAATACCTGGGCTCGGAGGCTGGGAAGAACTAGTCTGAAGCAACCTAAATTCACAGAAAAACCGCTCTTATAACCCAGACCCCAGACCAAAAAGGAAAGGGAAATAAAACCACCAAAGGGATGGCTCACATGGCCCAAAATCAAGCCCCCAGGAAGAAAGGGAAAAAAGTGACTATTGAAAACTTTTATGGTGGAAGTACCCAAGGAAAAGAGGAGAATGAGGAGGAAATCCAAAAAAATTCAGAACACGCCTCCCAAAATGGAAACTATCAACAAGCTCTGGAAGATCTCAAACTGGAACTTATCCAAAAGATGGAAACCTTCTGGAAAGAAAAATGGGAGAAAGAGATCAGCTGTCTCACAGATAAGACTGCTCAATTGGAAAAAGAACTCGAAGCATCCAATAGAAGGGCAGACAAGGCTGAAAAGCAAATCCAGTCCCTAATGACCAGAATTAAGGACCTCGAAGAAAGTGAGATGATAAAACAGCAAGAATCAATAAAGCAAACCCAAATAATTAATGAATTGGAAGAAAACATAAAATATCTCACTGAGAAGGTCACAGACCTGGAGAACAGAGGAAGACGAGAAAATCTCCGTATCATCGGTCTCCCAGAAAAACCAGAGGTAAACAACAAATTGGATTTTATTCTAGAGGAGATTATAAAAGAAAATTGCCCCCACGTTCTGGAGCAAGGGGGCAAAATAGAAATAGAAAGGATTCATAGAACACCTTCTATACTAAATCCCCAAAAGACAACGCCTAGGAATGTAATTGCCAAATTCAAGAGCTTCCAAGTAAAGGAGAAAATCCTACAAGAAGCCAAGAAGAAGAGCTTCAGATATAAGGGGGCTCCCATAAGGATCACACACGACTTAGCGGCTAATACACTAAGAGACCGCAAAGCATGGAACACGATATTTAGAAAGGCAAGAGAGCTGGGTCTCCAACCAAGAATCAACTACCCAGCAAAACTGACTATATACTTCCAGGGGAAAGTATGGGCATTCAACAAAATAGAAGATTTCCAAGCATTTGCTAAGAAAAGACCAGAGCTCTGTGGAAAGTTCGATATCCAAGCACAGAAAGCAAGAGAAACATGAAAAGGTAAATATGAAAGAAAGGGAAAAGGAGATAAATCTTATCTTTCTCTTTAAGTCAAACTCCCTTCTATAAGGACTACATTTACATCTAATTATATATATTAATATGTGGGGAAAATGTTTTGTGGAACTCTTATAAATTGTATCATCATAAGAGTAGTTAGAAGAAACATGCATAGGGAAAGATTGGGGCATTAAGAAGATTTGGGGAAAGTTGGGGCAAAGAAAGGAAAAGGGAGGGGGGAACCGTGATAATACTAAGATTAACTTCAAGAAATAGGGGGGGAATCAATAGAATAAACTTTCCCATATAAAGATACACATGGGAAGGGGAGGGGAAGAACTCTCATATGAGAAGGAGAGGAAGAGAGCGTGAAGTGGAATTACTTAAACCTTACTCTCAGTGAAATCAAATCTGAGAGGGAAGAACATCTAGATCCAGTGGGATCCTGAATTCTATCTTATCCATTAGGGCAAGAAAGAAAGGAAAATCAAGGAGGGGGGGGGGAGGGAGTACAAAAAGGGAGGGAAGGAGAGGGGGGAGGGGAAGGGAGCATAAAAAGGGAGGGGCTAGAAAGGGAAGCATCTCAAGGGAGGGGACTAGGGGGACTGACCTAAAGTAAATCACTGGTTCAAAAGGAGAAAGCTAAAGAAGAAAGGTCAGAACTAGGGGAAGACATCAAAATGCCAGCGAATCCACAAATAACAATCATAACTTTGAACGTGAATGGGATGAACTCACCCATAAAACGCAGACAAATAGCAGATTGGATTAGAACACAAAACCCTACCATATGTTGTCTTCAAGAAACACATATGAGACGGGTTGACACTCACAAGGTTAGAATTAAAGGTTGGAGTAAGACCTTTTGGGCCTCAACCGATAGAAAGAAGGCAGGAGTTGCAATCATGATATCTGACAAAGCCAAAGTACAAATAGACCTGATCAAAAGGGACAGGGAAGGTAAATATATTCTGCTAAAAGGAAATATAGACAATGAGGAAATATCACTAATCAACATGTATGCACCAAATGGTATAGCATCCAAATTTTTAATAGAGAAACTAGGAGAATTGAAGGAGGAATTAGACAGTAAAACCATATTAGTGGGAGACTTGAACCAACCACTATCAAATTTAGATAAATCAAATCAAAAAATAAATAAGAATGAGGTAAAAGAGGTGAATGAAATCTTAGAAAAATTAGAATTAATAGACATATGGAGAAAAATAAATAGGGACAAAAAAGAATACACCTTCTTTTCAGCACCACATGGCACATTCACAATAATAGATCATACACTAGGTCATAGAAACATGGCACTTAAATGCAGAAAAGCAGAAATATTAACTGCAGCCTTTTCAGATCACAAGGCAATTAAAATATTGATCGGCAAGGGTACATGGAGACCCAAATCAAAAATTAATTGGAAATTAAATAACATGATACTCCAAAATCGGAGAGTTAGAGAAGAAATCATAGAAACAATTAACAATTTCGTTGAAGAAAACGAAAAAGGCGAAACATCCTTTCAAACCTTATGGGATGCAGCCAAGGCAGTACTTAGAGGAAAATTCATATCCCTGAGTGCATATATTAACAAATTAGGGAGGACAGAGACCAAGGAATTGGAAATGCAAATCAAAAAACTTGAGAATGAACAAATTAAAAACCCCCAGAAGAAAACCATACTAGAGATCCTAAAAATTAAGGGAGAAATTAATAAAATAGAAAGTGACAGAACTATTGAGCTAATAAACAAGACTAGAAGCTGGTACTTTGAAAAAACAGACAAAATAGACAAAGTACTGGTTAATTTAATTAAAAAAAGGAAGAAGAAAGGCAAATTAATAGCATCAAGGATGAAAAGGGGGATCTCACCTCAAATGAAGAGGAAATTAAGGCAATCATTAAAAACTACTTTGCCCAACTATATGGCAATAAATATACCAACCTAGGTGATATGGATGAATATTTACAAAAATATAAATTGCCTAGACTAACAGAAGAAGAAATAGTTTTCTTAAATAATCCCATATCAGAAATTGAAATCCATCAAGCCATCAAAGAACTGCCTAAGAAAAAATCCCCAGGGCCTGATGGATTCACCAGTGAATTCTATCAAACATTCAGAGAACAGTTAACCCCAATATTACACAAACTATTTGACATAATAAGCAAAGAGGGAGTCCTACCAAACTCCTTTTATGACACAAGCATGGTACTAATTCCAAAGCCAGGCAGGCCAAAAACAGAGAAAGAAAACTATAGGCCAATCTCCCTAATGAATATAGATGCAAAAATCTTAAATAGGATACTAGCAAAAAGACTCCAGCAAGTGATTAGAAGGGTCATCCACCATGATCAAGTAGGATTCATACCAGGGATGCAGGGCTGGTTCAACATTAGGAAAACTATCCACATAATTGACCACATCAACAAGCAAACCAACAAGAATCACATGATTATCTCAATAGATGCAGAAAAAGCCTTTGATAAAATACAACACCCATTCCTACTAAAAACACTAGAAAGCATAGGAATAGAAGGGTCATTCCTAAAAATAATAAACAGTATATATCTAAAACCATCAGCTAATATCATCTGCAATGGGGATAAACTAAACCCATTCCCATTAAGATCAGGAGTGAAACAAGGATGCCCATTATCACCTCTATTATTTGACATTGTATTAGAAACACTAGCAGTAGCAATTAGAGAAGAAAAAGAAATTGAAGGCATCAAAATAGGCAAGGAGGAGACCAAATTATCACTCTTTGCAGATGACATGATGGTCTACTTAAAGAATCCTAGAGACTCAACCAAAAAGCTAATTGAAATAATCAACAACTTTAGCAAAGTTGCAGGATACAAAATAAACCCACATAAGTCATCAGCATTTCTATATAATTCCAACACAGCTCAGCAGCAAGAACTAGAAAGAGAAATCCCATTCAAAATTACCCAAGACAAAATAAAATACTTAGGAATCTATCTCCAGAGACAAACACAGGATCTATATGAACACAACTACAAAACACTTTCCACACAACTAAAACTAGACTTGAACAATTGGAAGAACATTAACTGCTCATGGGTAGGACGAGCCAATATAATAAAAATGACCATCCTACCCAAACTCATCTATCTATTTAGTGCCATACCCATGGAACTTCCAAAAATTTTTTTTACTGATTTAGAAAAAAACATAACAAAGTTCATTTGGAAGAACAAAAGATCAAGGATATCCAGGGAATTAAGGAAAAAAAACACAAAGGAAGGGGGTCTTGCAGTCCCAGATCTCAGACTATATTATAAAGCAGCGGTCATCAAAACAATTTGGTACTGGCTAAGAGACAGAAAGGAGGATCAGTGGAATAGACTGGGGGCAAGCAACCTCAGCAAGACAGTATATGACAAACCCAAAGATCCCAGCTTTTGGGACAAAAATCCACTATTTCATAAAAACTGTTGGGAAAATTGGAGGACAGTGTGGGAAAGATTAGGCTTAGATCAACACCTCACACCCTACACCAAGATAAATTCAAAATGGATGAATGACTTGAACATAAAGAAGGAAACTATAAGAAAATTAGGCGAACACAGAATAGTATACATGTCAGACCTTTGGGAAGGGAAATACTTCAAAACCAAGCAAGAATTAGAAAGAGTTACAAAATGCAAAATAAATAATCTGGATTACATCAAATTAAAAAGTTTTTGTACAAACAAAACCAATGTAACCAAAATCAGAAGGGTAGCAACAAATTGGGAAACAATCTTCATAAAAACCTCTGACAAGGGTTTAATTACTAAAATTTATAAAGAACTAAATCAATTGTACAAAAAATCAAGCCATTCTCCAATTGACAAATGGGCAAGGGACATGAACAGGCAATTCTCAGCCAAAGAAATCAAAACTATTAATAAGCACATGAAAAAGTGCTCTACATCTCTTATAATCAGAGAGATGCAAATCAAAACAACTCTGAGGTATCATCTCACACCTAGCAGATTGGCTAACATGACAGCTATGCAAAGTAATGAATGCTGGAGGGGATGTGGCAAAGTGGGGACATTAATTCATTGCTGGTGGAGTTGTGAATTGATCCAACCATTCTGGAGGGCAATTTGGAACTATGTCCAAAGGGCGATAAAAGACTGTCTGCCCTTTGATCCAGCCATAGCACTGCTGGGCTTGTACCCCAAAGAGATAATGGACAAAAAGACTTGTACAAAAATATTCATAGCTGCGCTCTTTGTGGTGGCCAAAAATTGGAAAATGAGGGGATGCCCTTCAATTGGGGAATGGCTGAACAAATTGTGGTATATGTTGGTGATGGAATACTATTGTGCTAAAAGGAATAATAAAGTGGAGAAGTTCCATGGAGACTGTTACAACCTCCAGGAAGTAATGCAGAGCGAGAGGAGCAGAACCAGGAAAACACTGTACACAGAGACTGATACATTGTGGTACAATCGAAGGTGATGGACTTCTCCATTAGTATCAATGCAATCCCTGAACAATCTGCAGGGATCTAAAAAAAAAATACTACCCACAAGCAGAGGATAAACTGTGGGAGTAAAAACACCGCTGAAAAGCAACTGCTTGACTACAGGGTTGGAGGAGATAAGACTGAGGAGAGACTCTAAATGAACACTATAATGCAAACTCCAACAACAGGGAAATGGGTTCGAGTCAAGAACACATGTGACAACCAGTGGAATCATGCGTCGGCTATGGGAGAGGGAAAGGCGGGGGGGGGGGGGGAGTGGAGGGGAGGAAAAGAAAACAATCTTTGTTTCCAGTGAATAATGTATGAAAACGACCAAATAAAATAATATTTAAAAAATAAATAAATAAAAACTCATATTCTGCCTTAGAATCAATATTGTGCAGTGGTCCCAAGGGAGAAAAGAGAAAGAGTTGGGCAGTGGGTATTAAGTGATTTGCACAGGGCCATACAACTAGGAAATGTTTCAGGCCAGATTTGGACCCAGGACCTCCCAACTCCAGGACTAGCTCTCAATCCACTGGGCCACCTAGCTGCCCCATCTCTGTAAACATTTTAAACAAAAATCAGATTCTTTGAGAAGGGTTAAGAGACTAAGGAAGGAAATCTATTACTAAACTCAGTGAGAAAATTTTTTCTGACATTCAATGGTTGAATTCCCTATTAATCATAAAAACGCACAGCTGAAGAATTTTAATAAATCCATTTAATTAAGTGATAAGTTTTAAAAATTAAATTATGATAGAAACCATAAATCCCTTTCATATGAACTTAAATAATGATGGATCCTGGGTCACTGGGATTATAGTGGGCATCCCTTACATCTTCCAGCTCCTTTATATAGTGTAATTCAAACAATTATCAATGCAAACACAAAAGCCCTGCTGACTGCTACTTCTCCCACTTCCAGCACAGCAGCAATATTTTAGCAGTCAGTGATGTTTTTAAAACATTTTAGGAAGCCTCAAATAGTGAGGGTAGCACCAATAAAGGCATCATGAGATATCATAGGTCCAGGAACTAACCTGGTGTGTGACTTCATGTAATTCCCTATCCCACCTGCACTTTCCTGGATGTTGTAACAATACTTGTGCTACCCATCTGTCTGGGATGTGAATCCAGAAAGAAGATAAAAAGTAGGCAACAGGGTACAATGCAAAGGGCTTTGGATCTAGAATCAAAGGACCCAGCTTAGACTCCTTGCTCTGCCAATTAGGGTCTGCGTGACCTCTGGCAATTTATATAGCTTCTCTGGACTCAGTTTCCTCATCTGTAAAACTGGTGTGTTGGACTTTATGATCTTTAGAATAGTTTCTAGATAGAAACATATGATTCTATGCCTTGAAAGTGCATGGAAAAGAATACAATGTTAAATAGCTTGCAAGGGATAATGTTTTTTGTCCATCCCATTCTTTTTCTTATAGATGGATAGACAGCTAATGACAGACAGATAGACAGATAGATAAAAATAGAGCATTTATTAAGAATGTATAATATGCCAAACACTGTGCTGAGTCCTAGATATATAAATATAGCTAGTATTCTCATCTCTGGGACCACACTACCAGAGTAACATCTGTTACGAATGCTCTTAGGAGTACCCTGAGTGGTTTGGGGTATATTTTTTAAAACACTATTGGCTTGAGCTTTACCAGTTACATTTTCCCCACAGTTAGCTGTCAGTGATTATAGCCCTAGTTTCATTTAACCATTTATTTAGCTTTTACAATGATATTTAATTCAAAGACACTCATTAACAAATATACAAACATTTCCCACCTAATATGTCAGGGCAATGTTTTCCTCTATATCATCTCAGACTTTGGAGTTAGTTGACTCAGACTTTGCAGAGTTTCTACATGGCATTGGTTCTACCAAGTTCAGACATGAAGATGGCACCACTGCTGAATGTGTCCCTGTCTCAACTACCACTGGGCTGGGTCACCAAGATCATTCCTGAAGGTTACTTCTTGCTCCTCAGAGGATCATGTTGGGCTGGCTGCAAAACTGAACTTGGACTTCGATTTCTAGATTCCCATAAACACCCTCTCAAGGATTTTGAAACTCACAAGGTTAGAGTTTCTAGATTAATATCCTTCACTTAATATAGGAAAGAACAAAAAGGAAGAAAAACGGACTGAGACTCATTTTCATGGGACCATATGTGGACCTCAGAGGGGAGAAAGTAAAAGCTCTCTTCTCTTATAGGATTGCCTCTCACTGGATATCATCAAGAGAGAGGGCAAACCAAGAGAGACAAACTGAAGAGAATGACCAAGGCTCTGATTGACTAATGCTTTTTTAAAATTATCAATAAATTTGTTTATTTTTATATGTATTTATAATCAGTGCTTTCCCCTCCCCTCATTGAGTGACAAAATAACAGCTACAACAGGAACAGCAACAACTTTTCATTGAAATAATGCATAGCCCACCAATTTGCACATTGGCCATATCCAAATTCATATGATCCATATTGTCTCCCTCCCTTCTTCTCTCCCCCTCCCAGAGCTGACAAGCAATTCAATCTGAGTTGTACATATATTATCACACAGAACATATTTCCATATAATTCAATTTTGTAAGTGAATAATCTTATAGGACCCAAATTCCAAGACATACACCAAATAAACAAGTGATAACTCATATGTTTTCACCTGTGTTTCTACTCTAATAGTTCTTTCTCTGGAGGTGGATAACTTTCTTTTTCATAAGTCCCTCAGAATTGTCCTGGATCATTGTATTGATGTTAGTAGCAAACTCTATCACATTTGATCATTACACAATATTGCAGTTATGGTATAAAGTATTTTCCTGGTTCTGCTTATTTCACTCTGCATCAGTCCACATAAGTGTTTCTAGCTCTTTCTGAAATCATTTTGTTCATCATTTCTTACAGTACAATAGTATTCCATCACTATTATATACCACAATTTATTCAGCCATTCCCTAATTGAGGGACAGTCCTTTAATTTCCAACTCTGACACCACAAAAAGCATAGCTATAAATATTTTTGTACAAACAAGTGCTTTCCCCACCTTTTTTTAAATCTCTTTGGGATACAGATGTAGTAGCAATACTATTGGATTAAAAGATATGCATTCTTTTATAACCCTTTGAACATAATTCCATATTACCCTCCAGAATGATTAGATCAGTTCACAACTCCACCAGAAATGTATTAGTGTCCCAATTTTGCCACATTCCCTCCAGATATTTATCATTTCCCTTTGCTGTCATATTGACCAATCTGATAGATATGAGGTGGTACCTCAGAGTTGTTTTAATTTACATTTCTCTAATCAGGAGATATTTAGAACATTTTTCAAATAATTATTAACAGTTTTGATTTCTTCATCTGAAAACTGTCTATTCGTGTCCTTTGACCATTTATCAGTTGGGGAATGACTTGGATTCTTATAAGTTTGACTTAGTGCATTATATAGTTGAGAAATGAGACCTTTATCAGAGAAATTTTTAGGTTGCACTGGTTTTGTTTGTAAAAAATTCTTTTTAATTTAATATCAAAATTATTAATTTTACATCTTATAATGTTCTCTATCTCCTATTTAGTCATAAATCCTTCCCTTCTCCATAGATACGACAGGTAAACTATTCTATGTCTCCCTAATTTACTTATAATATCACTCAATATTTAAATCATATATCTGTTTTTTATCTTATCTTGGTACAGAGTGTTACCTAGTATTTTTTAAATGGACTCCTAGTTCTAGTTACACTGCCAATAAAGAGGTTTCCATTCATCATGTAGTTAGCCATCCAGAACCATTTTACAAAATGTTAACTCATGCTCCAAGATCTCTCAAAGGCATTTCTATTATATGTCATTCCAGCCAATTTGGGAAAAAGCTGCCCAGTTTCTTTCACATGGTGAGTAGAGCATGTGCCAATCCCTTGCTAGATAAACACAAACAAACATGATAGCCTTTACCTTCAAGGATCTTATGATTCTAATGAAGGATGACAATAAGGGAGCTAGAAGTTCATTTAGGGATGGGAAGAGATGATACCCATGAGAAGTCCATAGAGTGAGTAGAAATGTGAGGGAAAGCATGACCAGGGCTCTTTCTGAAATACTAGTGCAATCATGAAGCTCTCGTATCCTTTCTTTGTTCCTTGCAAAGATAGAGTGTATAAGGTATATCTGTTTGTCTAATTGATAGACAACACAACCTCATTAAAAATAAAGCCCATGTGATATGGAAGGACACTAGTGCACTGTTAGTGAAGTAGAGAACTGGTCTAACTGTTCTGGAGTATATTTGGGAACAGGTGATCAAAGGACCTATCTGAACTAATGCAAAGTGAAGTGAGCAGAATCAGAGCTGTAAAGATTGAATTTAGCTATTTCCTGATTGTAACAATGAAGGTGCTTAGCTCTTCCTTTATAGTGAAGCTAGAATTGTAAGCTACAATCTATTTTTAGATTTTAACTACAAAAAGGTGTTAAGTAACTAAAAAAGGTGAATTAATCACAAAAAGGTGTTAAGTAACTACAAGAGGTGAACATCTTGTAAGTAACCCAAAAAGATATAATCCAACAAAAGAAGATGAGAACTAAAGAATGGACAGTCCTGGGGAAAAGCATCTGCTGTGATTGGTAGAAGGGAAAGTTTAGGGGAGGTGACACAAGAGAAAAAAGATCTTTAAAAAGAGGATAAAGGTCAGAAGAAGATAGACAGTCAGTCACCCAGGCTTGGAGAGAAGGATCAGTCACTCGGAGCTGAAGGGAAGATGGACATTTGGAGATTCGGAGATTTGTTCAGACATTTGGGAAGTGACCAGAATACAGGTACCCAGACTTCTTTTTGGTGAGTGAAAAGCTGACTTAGTGACCCTGCCTTTTGGGGGGTGTGATGCCTCCAGGTAAGGCCCATCTTCTTGAGACTCTCTTCCCCTGGCTGGGACTTAGCAATTCTAATTGATAGCAGAAGAAGCCAACGTTTTCTCTTTTCATTCCTTAATATCTTCCTTCTTTTGTAAATATTGTAAATAAACTACCACAAATTCCATTTGCTTTAATAATTCATTTTGGGATTTAGAAATTAAATCCCTGGCGACCATCCAATATATATACATTCAGAGTCCAATAAAAATTTTAAAATTAACAGAGCACTGTAAAAATTACAAACTGTGTAAGACTTAGCTACTTTAATAAACACCATGATCCAAAACAAATTCAAAGGACCCATGATGAGAAATGTTATCTATCTTAAGAGAAATGATGAATTGAATGAAGCTTACTTTTTATTTTATTTTTCTTGCTTTTGTTCCAACATGACTAATATGAAGAAATATTTTTATGATTTCATATGTATAACTGATATCATATTGTTTACCATATTAATGGATCTGGGAGGGCCTGGAGGAAGGGAGAGAATTTGGAACTCAAAATATTATTTTTACAAAGAATGTTAAAAATAATAGATAAAAAAATACTTAAAAGAGCAAAAGTAAAGCCAGTGCAAAGGAGTGGTGATTGATAAAGCTGGAATGTAGATTAGAGTCAGATTAAGGAAGACCTTCCAAGACTGAGGGTTTGGGCAAAATCTACTTAAATTCTTCCAGTATACTCTGTCCATCAAGTTGAGTTTTTGATAACACCCCAAATTCACTAACTGTATTTGTTGTTATTTTAAAAGAGAAAGAATAAAAGAGACATTGGGGATAATAGTTGAAAAAGAAAACTTCTGAGGGAGGGGAAAGGGTTGAAATAATTGGCAAATACTTAGCAGCTCCTCTGACAAGGCTCCTGGTGCAGAAATATTTCTTTGACACTAACCAAGGAAATAGACAAATGCTCAAAGGTCATAATATTTGTAGCATAACTAATTTAATTCTTTCATTACATGTTGCCATTTCCCTTTCTTCCCTCCATCCTTTCCAAATGTGCTTTTAATTTCCCTGAATAATAAAAGATTGATTCAGACCTCAAAGGTCTCACTTACTATCTGACACCCTCCCCTCAAAATATTCTTGGCATGATTGTCTAACCTACACTTAAACACTACTTCTCAGGGTAACTTCTTTTCCAATTTTCAAAATCTGCCTCCCTCTAACTGAGGATCATGAGTTTGCAGTTTGTATTGGAAGAGACTCTTAGTCCAGCCCCATTTTTTTTATAGATGAGGAAACCAAGAACCAGAAAGTTGGGGGTCACAGGTCACATGATTAGTAAGAGAGCTAG